>NC_138034.1:66112601-66712601 GCF_964106645.2 Podarcis pityusensis | reverse complement strand
TTTCCAGGCCTTTGACCATTTTGGTTGCCCTCCTCTGGACACGTTCCAGTTTGTCAGTGTCCTTCTTGAACTGTGGTGCCCAGAACTGGACACAGTACTCCAGGTGAGGTCTGACCAGAGCAGAATACAGTGGCACTATTACAGAATACAGTGGCACTACACTATTTGAGCAAGGCTTTGTTCTGGAGCAAGCTAGGCTATGTTTGCTTCTGGGGAAGGAAGAAGCAGGGGATCAAAATGCCATCTTGCCTCAAAGGAAGGGGGTGGATGTTATGTACTGAAGTTCTCACCCTGGGCCAGCAGGGGGATACTGTAGATAGTTCAGGTCCACATATGCAAATAAGGGATTGAAAGTGACGTTCAGTGATTGGATAGTTACAGAAAATGGTTACTGTTGCATTCTAGTGGAGCTCTATATAAGCAGGCTGGCTGAACCCTTCAGTTCAGTTCTGTTCTGGCCTGTGAATAAACAAGAGCTGTTTGAAGAATCGCTGTGTCGTCTGATATGTTCAGCCACAACTTAACAGTGGAGAGGGCTGATCTGGAGAAGGAGGGCAAGAAACTAGCGGAGCGATTTCACCCACATCACTTGCTCAAAACTTCAAAATTGCTCTCAGCTCTGAAAAGGTTGATGACATCTGCTGTAAAGGCAGTATCAAGCTGGACATGCAGGAATTAATGTGCAACCTGTTTATAATGTGTTGGGGGACACCAATTTTCTCGGTGCAGGATTTTGGTTATTTTGGTGCTGGGGTCAAATACTTCCATTGTAAATTGCTGACACCAAATCCTGCCAGATTTTTTTACGAAGCTGGCTTAGAACTGGTGAATCAAAAGTAATAAGTTTGGAGGGTTAGCAGCTTTGGCAGCAGCAGATCTGTTCTATGCTTATGATAATAGTTTGTTCTCTTGTTAATTGTGCTGTTTAAAATGTGCGTTTTACATTTGACTTCCTTTTCTTTTGAAGCATTTAGGATAATTGTTACTGTTAAGTTTGCTGTGTTAAATGTGCATTCTGTAGTTGACCTCCTTTGTAATGTGTTATTTTGAAATCTTAAAGATAATTTAAGAAATCTTAAAGTAATAATTTTAGTTTCCAGTTAATTTATGTTTTATGTTTGACTTTCTTCAGCAATTTTTTATTCTGGATTGTTTTAATTGATGTTTTAATGTATTGTAAACTGCTTTGGGGTTCCATTCTTAAAAACAGAAAGTGGTATAGAAATGAAATGAACAGTAATAATAATAATAATAATAATAATAATAATAATAGTCTCCTTCACTATTATTTATTTGTTGGATTAAAGCATTAAAGCCTGCCAAGAAGGAATGTTGTTTCAAAAATGACTGGAGAAATGATTAGATAAGGGTGGGAGGGGGGACGAATTCTTCTTTTTGTCCATTTAGGAGGAATAAAAGCAAACTCTCCAGCATTCCACTGATGAAATCCTAGCCCCTTTTAGAATTGTGAAGGGGAGCAAGTGAAGTTGTACATGACTGAGGAGAGAGCCCTTTATGCCTACAGTTGTATGTGGGGACCCTTAGGTCCAAGGTGGCCCTCCAAACCCCTCTTCCTGGCCCTCAGGACTGCTTCAACGTATAGTTGAAGTGAATGTAAGATGGAGTCAATCTAGAAACTTCTTGAAATTTTAAAAATACATATATACTTAAGAGTATTCCTTGATACTTAAGTAAAGCAGTTTTTTGATCCTACATGCTTATAGGACTTCAAAGCACATCCAGACTCTCTGCTTTCTCCCTTGATGTAATAATTCTGATAATCTTCTTCACCTTTTTAAGAGGTCCACTCTCTATGAAACACCTGTTACTAAGCTTCTCTTAAGTGCAGTGGATTCTGCAGCAAAAGAATTTTTTTAATGTTCTGCTTAACATTACTATTATTACATATTTATTTTATTACTATAAAGTTATTGTTACTTCATTAATATTTTATTATTATTATTAAAATATATATATACAGTCCTCTGTCTCAGGGCGGTTCACAACACAAAGTCACAACATAAAAGCACAGAATACATTATAAAAATAATTAAGACAATTAACAAAACTACAAACTAATAAAAATATACCCCCCAACAAAAGCCCCTAACCCCACAAATGCAAATACAAAAATCTAACATATAACATTTTGAAACATTTTAAAACTAAGAGCTTTAAAAAAAAATCAAACAGCAGCAGCCTTTAGCTAGTACTTCCCTATTTTAATGAGCACACTGGGGCCACTATCCCACTGCCAGAGACCCCTGAGATGTTCCTACTAAGATTGTTCCTCAATATTTAATGTGGTTGTGCTGTTTCCCAAATTCCTGGTCTCCCCAAATCAAGTCTCCTGACACCTTACTGCAGGGGTGGGGAACCTAAGGAGCTGAACATGGCCCTCCATCCCTGTCTGGCCCTCAGGACACTTAGCCACACCCACTCTCTCCAAGCCACACCCCTCAGTGGTTCTGCTTCGCACCCCGAACATTTTTACCTGGATGGAATACGTCATTGAACTCTGATCCTAGCCCTTGCTTGTCTGGTAGGAGAATACAGAGGCATATGAGAGTGTATGTAGGACTCAGCCTATTTTACAAAGGAAAAATTTACATCTGTTGCTCCACCCACTTTTCTGGCCCCCGGGAGGTTGCTGAGAAGGGAATGTGGCCCTTGGATTGAGAAAGGGTTCCGCATCCCTGAGAAAAAAGTCAGTGGTTGGCTGGTTCAGGTTTTCAGTTAAACTTCTAATACAGTGGGCGCTCGGGTTGTGAACGTGATCCGTGCGAGATGCACGTTCACAACCCGCAGGGTTCGCAACCCGCATCTGCACACGCGTGGGTTGGGATTCGGTGCTTCTGCGCATGTGCAAAGTGCAATTTAGCGCTTCTGCGCATGCACGACCACCAAAACCCGGAAGTAACCTGTTCTGATACTACCGGGTTTTGGCGGTCTGCAACCCGAAAAAATGCAACCTGAAGCGGCTGTAACCCGAGGTATGACTGTAATACCACCTAAGATGGTCAGCCTTAATCATGTCTTCGAAATGTGTTTCCTGTTGGTCAGCGTTTAATGACTGTGGTCGCTTTCTGTCCTCTTTGCAGAGCAAAGGTCTGCCGCGATTAGTTGCCAGCTCGATGGTGTGGGTCCCGGAGGGAGGGATGCTGCAAATCACCAACAGAATTCTGCAAGCTGAGGTGCCAGGGGTCAGCGATTCCGCGATTGTCTACACCATTAGAGATCAGCCACGATACGGTAAGCAGTGGGCGTATGAAACCGCCCTGAAGAATCTAGCGAACCTTACAGAAAATCAGTTTCCCTTTTCCTGAAATTTCCAGGGCTACCTTGCTTGAGTATTACATTTGCCTTGAACTTTGTTTTAGATAAAATTAGGTGGCAACACAGAGGTCTGCAGGAGGTGCCTGAGAATTTTCACTAACCTTTTTCACTGAAGCTTCCTTTGATATTCCTGCAGATTTCTTCACCTCTGCCTTAGGTTTCTCAGTTAAAAACCCCAAATCCAGGAAACAGCTCCATGTCTGCTTATGGAGCCAGTTTATCCTGACAGTTTTCTTGCTGTGTGTATATATATATATATGTGTGTGTGTGTGTGTGTGTGTGTGTGTGTGTGTGTATCAAACCAGATGCCGTTTAAAGCAATGGCTGGCAGAGAGAGAGCTCACATATAAAACCGCTGCAGTCGCAGTGACTTTAGCAGAGGCCTTATGCTGTTGATGGGGTCTCTCTGCTAATTAGTATGAACGAGAAGCATTATTGTAAAAGACAGCAATCTTATCCTCAGGGGTTCTTATTTTCCCAGAGCCTGTTCTCTTTCTGAAGTTATAATTCCTCTCCTTGTATCGTCCCAATTATCTCCTCGACAACTAATTGATGACACAAACAAGGGAAGTTATTGCTTCAGGACAGGAGTAAGTAGATGAAAAGCCCTGAACTTGGAAGTTATCAGAAATACTTAGGTTTTACTTTTTTCCTGTGATACATTCTTTTTAAGAATTAAGAAGAAGAAGAAGAAGAGTTTGGATTTGATATTCCGCCTTTCACTCCCTTTAAGGAGTCTCAAAGCGGCTAACATTCTCCTTTCCCTTCCTCCCCCACAACAAATACTCTGTGAGGTGAGTGGGGCTGAGAGACTTCAGAGAAGTGTGACTGGCCCAAGGTCACCCAGCAGCTGCATGTGGAGGAGCGGAGACGCAAACCCGGTTCCCCAGATTACAAGACTACCGCTCTTAACCACTACACCATGCTGGCTCTTATTAAATAAATAAACTTTAGGGAAGCACAGAAAGCAGGGTTTTTTAAAAATAATGTGTGGCCTATAGACATCCCCCCAGATGCCCCCTTTTCCCAGCATGTTGGGAGGTCTCTAGAGATGGCCCATTTAAATTAGATGTGAAGCAGAAGATGGTTTGCTGAAGTTTACATTGGTATCCCCACCTCTTCTCAACAGAGCTTGGGACGGTGTGCATTGATGCGGGCTAATTTAACCTCACAACAACCCTGTGAGTTAGGCTCAGCTGAGAGTGGCGCACGTGGCACTGTGGTCTAAACCACAGAGCCTAGGGCTTGCCAATCAGAAGGTCAACAGTTCGAATCCCTGTGACAGGGTGAGCTCCCATTGCTCGGTCCCAGCTCCTGCCCACCTAGCAGTTTGAAAGCACGTCAAAGTGCAAGTAGATCAATAGGTACCACTCCAGCGGGAAGGTAAACGGCCTTTCCGTGTGCTGCTCTGGTTCGCCAGAAGCGGCTTAGTCATGCTGGCCGCATGACCTGGAAGCTGTCTGCAGACAAACGCTGGCTCCCTCAGCCTATGGAGCGAGATGATTGCCACAACCCCAGAGTCGTCTGCGACTGGACCTAACGGTCAGGGGTACCTTTATCTTTACTTTAACCTCACAACAACCCTGTGAGTTAGGCTCAGCTGAGAGAGAGAATTCAGTTGGCCCAACCTGAAAGCTTCATGATGCTGTAGAAATTTGAACGCTGGGATGTGTAACCAGTTTTAGACCCAATAGATCTACCCTGAGCAAAACTTAACACCACCCACTTGTTTTTATGCCAAATATGGCAGCAAGGTACCATCTTATGAGAAACATTCCCATGTATGAGTGACAGACAGTCAGACAGACAGATAGCAAGGGCATGCTTTTTCTAAAAAGCATGGCAGGCAACCCACAGGACCAAAAAGGTTGCCCATCTCTGGTCTAAACCATGGAAGTGGCTCTCCAGAGTTTCAGATAAAGGTAGAAACAAGATTCCAGAGAATCTCCTGGATTTCCCTCCTCCCCTTTGTGGGTCCTAATCATTTCCTCCTGCACCTTTTATAGTAATCCAAATCTTTTACCTCTCCATTGTGTCCGAAATCTACCATTTAACTACAAGTGTTATTTCAATCCTGCTAACGATTTTAACTGTTTACAATGGTTTTTAAGATGAATGATAAATTCCCCCCATTCCTTATTAAAATTTTGGTCTTCCTGATTTCTTATTCTTCCGGTCATTTCAGCCATTTCGGCATAATCCGTCAACTTGATCTGCCATTCCTCTCTGGTAGGGCGTGGAAAAACCTTTAAACTTAAGATAAACATTTTTCCATGATCTATTTGGAGAAGCTGGAGACTGAACCTTGAGACTGTCCACATGGAAAAGTGTGCTCTTTTGCTGAGCTACAGCCCTTTCAGTGGAGTCTTCTATTTCCTGCAACTATTTCCTTGCCGTTTTGTGTTATTTATCTAACAAGGGAGAGGTTTGCCCACTACACGACGACCATTAAGGAAACCAACAACACTTCTGGCTCCAGTAAGCTTCTCTTCGCCAACTCCCCCAAGTCTTACAATAGAGAAAGAGAGAGATCATCATTATTACTATCGGTCAGTGTCCCTCCCACATCCTCGGCAATGATTCGAGCTAAATTTAGCTACCGCAGTGTGATTTCACAAAGGCTGGAAGGACAGAGGAAGTATCAATTACATGCCAGATTGGCTTGGTGTGTGGGTTTATTTAATTGAGATGTATGCATTTTAAATAATTCAGCAGTTAGATATTAAATAGACATCGCAGAAGCCCCGATGGGGCTCGATCTGTCAGGAGCACAAACACGGGCCGCGAGACAGCGGCCTCCAAACTGTCAGCGTAATGGAATCTGTAACTCCGGTGTCAAAATAGATTACAGGCCTCAGTGGCTGCGTCCCATCAGCAACCCAGAGGACAGCTGCAGGCAGCGGCGCTAATATTGAATCCCAATATTATTGTCAGCGTGATAGGATTTCTGTTGAGAGTTGTCCCAACGTCTGTAATAATGCTGGAGGAGTGCAGGTTTTACAAAGCTTCCGGTGTTGCTGAGCCCTCTCTGGCCTCATAAATACAAAATGGAACAGCCTCAGCATGAGCGTCTGAGAGGTCGGTTCTGCTTCCTGAGGTCCGAGTCGGCTGAGGAGAAAGCAAGGGCTTAGCATACTAGTATAACCTGTATTCGTGAAGGAGCATCTCAACCACCAACGTTCATCCAGGACACTGAGCTCCAACTCTGAGGGCCTTCTGGTGGTTCCCTCCCTCAAGAAGTGAAGTTATAGGGAACCAGGCAGAGGGCCTTTTTGGTAGTGGCACCTGCCCTGTGGAACGCCCTCCCATCATATGTCAAGGAAATAAACAATTATCTGACCTATCTGAAGACAGCCCTGTATAGGGAAGCTTTTTAACGTCTGGTGTTTTATTGTGTTTTCAAAACTCTGTTGGGAGCTGCCCAGAATGGCTTGGGCAACCTAGTCAGATGCACGGCATACAAATATTATTATTATTTGTATTATTATTAGCATAGAAGCAGGAACTGTGGCACAGAAGCTGCCTTATACGGACCATTGGGTCCATCTAGCTCTGTAATATCAACACAGACTGGCAGTGGCTGCCTGCGATTTCAGGCAGCGTTCTCTCCCTGCCCTACCTGAAGATGCTGGTACCTTCTGCATGCCAAGCAGGTGCTCTCTGAAGGCAACCTCAGAGCTGAAGTGGGCCCAGTCAGGACCAGACACAAGTGCTGTAAATATAGACAGGTGGGAGCCGAGGCTGGAAGTACGGCAGCTGGCTGAGAGAAACCTTCTGAGAACAATTCATTCCAGCAAAGGCCTGGCAGAGGCTGAGAGGTTCTGTGCAGTTAGGCCACCCATTCCTATTCCTCAACTGAGCCTCCTCCCAAGTAGGCCAACTCCTCAATTCTATGATTCTACGTACTTCTGCAAATCTGCAGGGTCTGCTGATACTTCCCTCCAGTGTGATGCCATTTTGTCTGCATAACCCATGACTCACATCCCCTGAACTTTGGGAATAGAGGGAGTGATGCTATAGCTTCTTCACTCAGAGGTCAGGTGAGATCTGCCTCCCCCAACACCCTGTCAACCCTCAGCCTTAACCTTTCCCCTTTACTGCCTGATTTAGTGGAACTTAAATCCAGCTATAGGTAGGTAGCCGTGTTGGTCTGCAGTAGTTGAAACAAAATAAAAAAATTCCTTCCAGTAGCACCTTAAGGTAAAGGGACCCCTGACCAATAGGTCCAGTCATGACCAACTCTGGGGTTGCGGCGCTCATCTTGCTTTATTGGCCGAGGGAGCCGGCGTACAGCTTCTGGGTCATGTGGCCAGCATGACTAAGCCGCTTCTGGTGAACCAGAGCAGCGCACGGAAATGCCGTTTACCTTCCCTCCGGAGGCCTATTTATCTACTGGCACTTTGACGTGCTTTCGAACTGCTAGGTTGGCAGGAGCAGGGACCGAGCAACGGGAGCTCACCCCGTCACGGGGATTCGAACCGCTGACCTTCTGATCGGCAAGTCCTAGGCTCTGCGGTTTTACCCACAGCGCCACCCACTTCAGATACCTGAAGAAGTGTGTGTACACACGATACCTGTATCTGAAGATACCTGTATCTGAAGAAGTGTGCGTGCACACAAAAGCTCATACCAATAACAAACTTAGTTGGTCTCTAAGGTGCTACTGGAGGGAATTTTTTTTTTTTATTTTGTTAAATCCAGCTCTCAGCCAGGTAACCAGGCTGCTCCACAACCTTGTGGGGAAGAATTGTAGAGCGAATGCACCTTCTTTTATGCCTTTGGCTGGTCATGTTGTCCCACATCATGAGCAGAAGATGTTTTGCATCTCCATCCCGCAATGACAAGAATGTAAGAGGAGCTCTGCGGGATCAAATGAAAAGGTTTCCTGTCTTGTTTTCTACAGTGGCCGGTTGGGTTAGCTGCTTCTGGGAAGCCCACCAACAGGGCCTGAAGATGGTCGCCCTTTTGGTGTCCGATTGTCCCCCCACCTCCCATATTCAAATGTGTGGGGCTTGCAATTATTGCCTATTCAGCTGCTACTGCTCATCTGCATTGTCTGAAGCTGCCCTTGGATTTGCTTAACTATTGTCTCGCTTCCCTGGGACTTCGAAAAGTCCTCTTTCATTGGAAGAGAGAGCATAAGTAACATCTGGTGTTTTTGTAGAGATCAGTATATTTGTTAGATGTGCATGTTACAAAGGATTAATGTAGGATGCTTCAGCCGGCGTTCCTTGCAAGGCAGGCCTTGAAATCCAGCAAGGCGTGAACATGTCCTGCGGGCGCTTTTCTCCTTTTCTCGGTTGTTTGAAATATTTCTAAACTCCCCCCTTCCATTCAATGGATTCCAGGGCAGTGAACATAAAAAAATTATTCAGATGAAACACAAAAACCCATTGCAATCATAGCTGTTTGCAGACCGAGAGGCAATAGGAAAGGGTGTAAAAACTTAAAAGTAGACAGAGAGGCAACAAAAACCCCTTACAATGCCAGAGCGGTTAACTAAACTGACTTGTTAGAAAACAAAGAAATGTATAGAAAGATGAGCATTATACACCAGCCTTTAGAATGAGGGGAATATATAGAGCACACATAGAATTGGAAGGGATCCCCAGGGTCATCTAGTCCAGCTCGAACCCACAACCCTGAGATTAAGAATCTCATGCTCTACCAACTGAGCTATGATAACGTTGTGCTTTTTAATTCCTTTTCATCCATTAAAATAAGTGGAACTAACTTTCAACGGGAGAAGAACAAGTGGTGTAAGATTTTGTATCAGTATAGTTCTGCGTTCTTTTTCTCTTTTGTCGACAACGGCAACAACACAAAACGCTACGGCAAATAAAAATGCTCTTGCCTGGTGCTCAAAAGACTGCAACGCTGGTACTACCATATACTTCCAACCTTTAGCAAAAAGCTGCGGGTTCCATTAGGCTCTCCTCCTCTGATGGTGATTAATGACCTAAGCCTTTAATGAGGCTTCAGGCACGTTCCTCTTTACGCAGAGTACCCGGACAGCAGAAAGAGCTGGAAATATGTGCTACATCGCTACATTTATTTCTAACTATGCAGGACAGAAAAGAATATGCACCTGCTCTCTGTGAGAGTCAGAGAACAACCGGAACAAAGAAACAGGAAACCAGTTACATCAACATCCGTCTCCCGTCTCCCGTGAGACTTCCAACAGTCTGGAATGTAAACAGAGTCTTGTGACTCCAAAAACTGCACAGTGGCATAACAGAAATCTAACAGAAAGGCTATCTCCCTCTTTATCTCTTCTTCTTTAGGTGAAGTGGTGTTTCTGGTCCCGATGCCAGCAGATGACCCCGGGCCAGTATGGCAGCCTCTGCCTGACGGAAGAGGAGCCACACCAACCACCTCGTTCACACAGCGAGACATCAACGAAGGCGTGATCTGGTACAGGCACTCCGGATCCGAGACGGAGAGCGACTCCTTTCGCTTCCAGGCACGTTATGCGTCACCAAACTCCTTGCTTATTTAATCCCTCGCAGAACTGCTCTCCTGCCTGCTTCTCAGCCATGGCATCAGTCGCACTTGTCAGATTCCTCAAAGTTGTTGGCAAAGGTCCCTGCTAGGGCTGGGCGATATTTGGTTTTCAGCACTGTGGTGCATCACCAACCAAACCTTGCCATATATTCAGGAGTCAGCAACCTTTTTCAGTCGTGGGCCAGTCCACCATCCCTCAGACCATGTGGTGGGCCGGACTATATTTTGAAAAAAGAATGAATGGATTCCTATTCCCCACAAATAACCCAGAGATGCATTTTAAATAAAAGCACACATTCTACTCCTGTAAAAACACCAGGCTGGCCCCGCAAATTACCCAGAGAAGCATTTTAAATAAAAGGACACATTCTACTCATGTAAAAACACACTGATTCCTGGACAGTCCGCGGGCCAGATTTAGAAGGTGATGGGGCCGGATCCAGCCCCTGGTACTTAGTTTGCCTACCCATGCATATACTGATATATCACAATGTTTGAAATAAGAATGGAGCTACGCAGAGGCGCTGGCTGGTTTCACGGTTTTCCCCACATTGTGCTTTTTACACAGCACACAAATACACACACATCATGATATTCGCGATATATTGCCAGATCAAAAATTATGAAACCAATATCACGATATGGATTTAGATGTTATATCGATATATCGTCCAGCTCTTGTCCCTGCAGGCATAGAACTGTGTTACTATCAGGCCTCTTTCCCAAGATACAAATTATTTTTTTAAATGCCAAGTTGTGTTTCTCAACAAGGCCCCTCTCATTAGGTTTAACACTCTCCTGAAAGGCTAAGCTAACTCGAATGCTTGTGTGCCATGTTTTCTACGTTTGCCTCACCGCATAGAAGCAGTTACGGTAGCACTCGGGAGGCAATTAAAGTAATTTCTGAGGTAATTAACATAAGTGATAATGAGGAAGTGTTGAAGTGCCGGATGTTGAACAAGCTAATCTTTAATTTAATGGCTGTGTTGCTGTTAACTTGCATGCATTTTGCATGACTGAGGGGTGCTGTTTTCCTTGCTGTAGCACCTTGCTGCTGGGGCCATAATTGTACGGTAAATTGTGCCAGGGGAGAGAAGCCACAGCTAGCTCTATCCTACCGCAAAACAATAATCCATCTGCCAGCTTCCTGATGAATGGGGTTGGCGCTGCGGAGGAAATGCAGATGAATTATTTTTTTGTTAGCACTCAGGGAACTGCGCTTCCAGTGACCTCTAATAAAAACGAATCCCACAAGTCAATTTATGGATTTATTATTTGTTGGAATATTTTTTTTAATGCTGCCGTTTCCCATGGTTCCATTGATAAAACATTTGGCTGCAGTCCAGAAAACTGAGCAGAATACATGGGCTCTCTGTTCCCATCCGCAAGAGGGAAATTCTCCATGTCCCCACAGACATTCCATGCTGCAACATTCTGAGCCCATTCTCTTGCTCAAGAGAATGCAGTTGGAAATTCTGAGCTGCAATATTATTATTATTATTATATCACTTCTCAGTGGTTCTCAATCTTTCTGAATTCAGAGCATAGTTTGCACATCAACTTCTGGTCTTCCATGGGATTCCTGCTCTCCAGAATGCATGTCCGCCATTCTGTGGCACATTCTCAGGTGCATTCTCAGTTCATGAATGGCACTCTGGCCTAGCCTTTGGGACCTCATGGTTGCCTTACATGAATGGAGAGTGTGTTCTGGAGCATCCCAACGCTCCCTTTTTGATGTGCTTCGCAGAAGAAAATTGGTAAGCTGACTCGCAGGGAAGTTCATACAGTGGTACCTCTGGATGTGAACGGGATCCGTTCCGGAGCCCCGTTCGCATCCTGAAGCGAACGCAACCCACGTCTGCGCGTGCGCGGGTCTCAATTCGCCACTTCCGCACATGCGTGTGACGTCATTTTGAGTGTCTGCGCATGCGTGAGTGGTGAAACCCGGAAGTAACGCGCTCCGTTACTTCCGGGTCGCCGCGGAGCGTAACCTGAAAACGCTCAACCTGAAGCACATTTAACCTGAGGTATGACTGTAATTGATGTCATCAAGGGACCCCTAATAATCTTCTGAAGAGTGCAACAACACAACACAACAATGGTGTTTGTTGAGAAAAGACTTGGTTTATTTGTATGTTCTTCCTGCACAGAATGAGTGTTTAGCCTGTAGGAAACTAGGCAGAGGGTTTCTGGTTTTTTTAAGGCAATTTTTGGAGATGCGCAGATTACGCAATAAACCTTAGAAGGCAGCCACTGCACCTGTTTGTTATGATGTGTAAAAAAAATCCTCATTCATTTCTGTGTTGCCACATTTGCAGGTCTCTAGTGCTGTCGCCCCACAAGCCCACCTGGAGACGCACTTGCTCAACATTGCCATCCTGCCACACACTCCAGATTCCCCCATGATCTCCTTGGGCTCTTCTTTCCACATGACCGTAAGTCCAACCCAAGGCAATAAACAGTGAAAAGAAGTCACTCCTCTGTATTTCCTGGTGTGGTTTTTTTGGGTTTTTTTTATCCATTGGTAAAGAATATTCTGCAACTAAAGCTGCAATCTGGTATCCGGTCACCATTGAACTCCAGGGGGCTTCTGAGTAGATATATTCATAAGACTGCACTGTTAGTTCAGGAAATATGAAAACAAATCCCTGGTTGTGTAACTTAACTCCACACAATCCTAAACTGATTTTCAGGTTACTTAAAGTGAATGGCTGCAAAATATTGTTTCTTCCCCTGCCTGTCCCATTGCAGGCCCCATGTGGATTAGTCATCTAAAAAGACTGCCTTATATTGAGTCAGACTAGTGGTCTATCTAATTCACTATTGTCTGCACTGGTTGGACAATGTTCTCGAAGCTACCAGCATGAGTTTGACCAAACTGCGGGAGGCAGTGGAAGACAGGAGTGCCTGGCATGCTCTGGTCCATGGGGTCACGAAGAGTCGGACACGACTAAACGACTAAACAACAACAACAATTACCAGCATCAGGGTTTCCCAAACTTGGGTCTCCAGCTGTTGTTGGACTACAACCCCCATTGTCTCTAGCTAGCTGGACCAGTGGTCAGGGATAATGGGAACTGTAGTCCAAAAACCTCTGTTTGGGAAATCCTGGTCTTACACTGACTTGTCTCTCCAGGGTTTCAGACTGGAGACTCTCCCAGCCCCACCTGGAGATGCCAGGAATTGAACCTGAGACCTTCTCCATGCAAAGCTGATGTTCAGACAGTTGGGCTACAACCATTTGGCCAAGGAGCACTCCTGTCTGTAGCCAGCAGACTTATACACCAAGAGGCTATTGTTGTACGTGTTGAAGTGCTCGTTTCCCATGAGACATTTTGTCTTATTATGCAAAATGGGTGGAGCTAGCAGCTGAAAGCAAAAGTGGCTCTGAGAGATGGGCTTGGGCCAAAGATTAGTATAATAACACTACCTGCAGAGTCGGTGTTGATAGTGCACCAGGTTCCATGAAAAACAGCTCCATGGGGTCTGGTTGGCACCTCCAGGAGTGCCCGAATGTCAGGCTTCAGGGAACTGGTGGTAGTAAATAAGCAGATCAATGCCTAACCGCCAATACCAATGCCTAACCGCCAATACCAAGAAAGTTGTGACAATTTGCTACGAGGTAGGCGAAAACCAAGTGGCTGGTGCCAATTTGCCAAGTGGAAAAATTCCTACCAGGCCCCTCAACGGCGACCAACTGAAGTCCATAGCAAGGTCAAGGAATGAAAACCTTAAAGGGCGGGAGGGTGGGAAAAGCAGGAACAGCTGGTAAGCGGCAAAGAGGGAGATCCCCAGCCACATCCTGCTTTAAATAAGGCAGGCCACACCCCCAGAGCCAGCCAGTTAGCTGGCCAGGAGGTGACACGGCCGGGAATCCCCCCAATTGCGCAGGACTGGGGCCGTGAAGCCCGCAACGCCACCTCCTCCAAAGGGCAAAAGTGGCTTTCTATCACTCTCAAAGCCCATCTAGTCTTGGGCGAAGGGGGGTCAGGAATGCTGTCCAAGGACACCGAATCTGCCAGCTGTCCCTCTCCAGGTGTTTCCTCTTCTGGCTGTTCCTCACCCAGTATTTCCCAGCTTTCCCCCTCTGGACTATGCCCCTCTGCAAACCACTGTTCTAAATCAGTACTGTCCTGCCCTTGGGAAGGTTCAGGAAAAGGGTGTGTGTGTGTGACTCCCACCATTCCTCCTCAGTCCAGTCCCTGACACCGAGTCACTCATCTGAAGTTCCTCTTCAAGAGCTGAAGATAAAAGCATTTTGTCCAGCTCAGCTTTCAGCTGTGTGGGAATGACTATTTGCGCCATGCTATGGTGACTTGATTTTGATCCTTTTATAAAGCAAAAAAAAATAATGATAGCGGTATTGGTTGTTCAGAACATTTCTGGGGTTTTATGGCAAATTGCTTGCTATGGAATTTGAGGATTTAATGACATATTATGCTTTACTGATGGGATTCTCCATGCTCTCTGGCGGTGTATGTGTGTGCCCACGCGCAGAGGGACCGTGCTTTTCAATCTATCCTTCATAAAATGGTTTCCTGCATCATCATGATCCAGTCTGTGTGATGCTTTCCTAAATTCTTTCTGAATAGATTGGCTGCAGGAAGGAAGGTGCTCAGTGCCATGTCGAAACTGCTTTAAATAACTTACATAGGGAGGTCAAGTCTAGCTTCATCATGCATTCAGATAGATGAGGTTTCTGTTTTGAAGTCACTCAAGTTACTCAATCCCAACACTGACATATAACTCCCTATCTCTGTCGTATATCAGCTGCTCCCTTAATTTGTCCATTATGGGGTGTGTTTTTTGGGGAGGTAACTCACCTAAGCATCTTGGTCTCAGCTTGTCACTTCTTAATTTCTTTCAGGCTCTGGAAGATCGTGTGACCCCGATAGAACCCCATCATCTCTCCTTTGTCAACTCGGAGAGCCCAACTGAGAAAGTCGTGTACAATGTGACTGTACCTTTGCCACCAAATCAAGGCAAGATAACCTAGTAAAGGAGATGTTGTGTTATTTTATTGACAGTTGAAACCTGGAGACTGGCAAAAAAAGCATCAAGGAGGGGATGGATTGTGGGGGATAGAAGCAATGAATCAGGGCTGGCCTAGAATAATGTTTATAGCTAAGCCAGCTCAGGGAAGACCAAAGAGCTGTCTTCAGGTGAAGTCTAAGGATGAGACAATTGCTTCTTTTTCTCTGTTTTTGCAACCCACTATTTATGGGACGCGGATGGTGCTGTGGGTTTTAAACCACAGAGCCTAGGACTTGCCGATCAGAAGGTCGGTGGTTCGAATCCCCACGATGGGGTGAGCTCCCGTGGCTCAGTCCCTGCTCCTGCCAACTTAAAAGTTCGAAAGCACATCAAAGTGCAAGTAGATAAATAGGTACCACTCTGACAGGAAGGTAAACAGCATTCCTGTGCGCTGCTCTGGTTCTCCAGAAGCAGCTTAGTCATGCTGGCCACATGATATGGAAGTTATACACCGGCTTCCTTGGCCAATAAAGTGAGATGAGCACTGCAACCCCAGAGACAGCCACGACTGGACCTAATGGTCAGGGGTCCCTTTACCTTTATTTATGGTGAAATTCCTAGGCTCGAATCAGATTGGCTTAGATTAAGCAGAGTTATTTTTCTGTAAAATGTGTTACGGATAAGCAGAGCCAATCTGTTTTTTTTTTTTTTAAAGCAATTTATTAGGTTTTACAATAAAAATAAACATAATAAGCAATATAACATTGATCTTAACATATTTTCACATTTTCTTTGGGCTTCCTCACATCTCCCGCTCCCACTTTCATCGTTGTAACATTTGGTCAGCAATTTATCATCTTATTTAAATTCTTATATCCCTTCTATATTTCATAATCTTATAATTCTCAGAAGGAGCTAACTTTCACAGTCTTACTTATTTTCTTAAAAACTTCTAAATTTAGTGGTGCTCAGTTATTTTGATCTAGCATCTTATTTAGCATTCACTCAGATTACAATACTTTTGTAAATAGTTCTTAAATTTCTTCCAGTCCTCCTCAATCCTCTCTTCTCCCAGGTCACGGATTCTGCCGGTCATTTCAGCCAGTTCCATGTAGTCTATCAGTTGTATCTGCCATTCTTCCAGTGTGGGTAGATCTTGAGTTTTCCAATGTTTTGCGAGAAGTATCCTTGCTGCTGTTGTTGCGTACATAAAAAATGTCTGGTCCTTCTTTGCCACCCCTTGGCCGACAATACCCAAAAGGAAAGCCTCTGGTTTCTTAGTGAAGGTATATTTAAATACCTTTTTCAGTTCATTATAAATCATTTCCCAGAACGCCTTCACTTTAGGGCAAGTCCACCAGAGGTGGAAGAACGTTCCCTCGCACTCTTTGCATTTCCAACACTTATTATCAGACAGGTGGTAAATTTTAGCAAGTTTGACTGGGGTCATATACCATCTATAAATCATTTTCATTACATTTTCTTTCAGAGCGTTACATGCAGTAAATTTCAATCCATTACTCCACAACCTCTCCCAGTCCTCAAACATGATATTGTGCCCAATGTCCTGTGCCCACCTTATCATAGCCGATTTAACCGTTTCGTCTTGTGTATTCCATTTCAACAGCAAGTTATACATCCTTGAAAGTACCTTAATCTTTGGTTCTAGCAATTCTGTTTCTAATTTCGATTTCTCCACCTGGAACCCTAGTTTCTTATCATTTTTAAAAACTTCTTTAATCTGAGCGTAGTGTAACCAATCTCGCACTTTGTCTTTCATTTTCTCCAAACTCTGCAATTTCCAATTGTCTCCATCCTTTTCTAGTATTTCCCAATATTTTGGCCATTTAGCCTCCATATTGGGTCTTTTTCGGGCCTTGGCTTCCAAAGGTGAAAGCCACCTTGGTGTTTTATTTTCCAGCAAGTCTTTATATTTTGTCCAGACATTAAACAATGATTTTCTGACAATATGGTTCTTAAAGGCCTTATTTGCTTTAACCTTGTCATACCATAAATATGCATGCCATCCAAAGGCATTGTTGAACCCTTCCAAATCTAACACATCAGTGTCTTCAAGAAGTAGCCAGTCTTTTAGCCAGCAAAACGCTGCGGCTTCATAATACAACTTTAAGTCTGGCAGGGCAAAGCCCCCTCTTTGTTTTGCATCGGTTAAAATCTTAAACTTAATTCTGGGCTTTTTGCCCTGCCAGACAAACTTAGAAATGTCTCTCTGCCACTTCTGGAAGCACTCCGTTTTGTCCAAAACCTGAAGTGTTTGAAATAAAAACAACATCCTTGGCAATACATTCATCTTGATAGCAGCAATTCGGCCTAACAAAGAAAGTTTCAATTTTGACCAACTATCTAAGTCTCTCTTAATTTCTGTCCAGCATTTTTCATAATTGTCCTTAAATAGACTTAGATTTTTTACTGTTATGTTTACCCCTAGGTATTTTACTTTTTTAACCACATTAAGTTCCGTCTCATTCTGAAACCGTTCTGACTCTGTATCAGTCAAATTTTTCCCCAAAACCTTAGTTTTCTGTTTGTTTAGTTTAAATCCAGCCACCCGACCAAAGTCATTAATCAGTTGTAATACTCTTTTCGTACTGGGCTCTGGCTTCTGCAAGGTCAAAACCAGGTCATCTGCGAAAGCTTTTAATTTATATTGTTTCTGACCGACCTGAATTCCTTCCACCAACCGATCCCCTCTAATCATGTTCAATAGCACTTCCAGAACCGAAATGAATAACAAAGGGGAAATAGGGCAACCTTGTCGTGTCCCTTTTTCAATTTTAAACTCTTCTGTAACCACATTATTAACTATCAGTTTAGCTTTCTGTTCTGAATATATTGCCTCAATCCCATTCTCAAAACCCCGTCCCACTCCCATCTCTTTTAAATTTCCCATCATAAATTTCCAGGAGATATTGTCAAAGGCCTTCTCCGCATCTATAAAAATTAAAACTGCTTTTGTATTTATATCTGTTTGCAAAAGTTCCAAAATGTCAATAATGTTCCTTGTATTAGCAAACAGGTGTCTACCTGGGAGAAAGCCGGCCTGGTCCTTATGAATTACTTCATTTAAAACTTTTTTAAATCTATTTGCCAAAATGTCTGCAAATATTTTGTAATCCACATTTAAAAGAGAGATGGGACGGTAGTTCTTAAGTTGTGTCTTTTCAGCTTCCGACTTTGGTATTAATGTGATAAACGCTTCCTTCCAAGACTCCGGTGCCCTCTTCCCCTCCATAATTTCATTGCTGACCTCCATCAAAGGTTGTATCAAATAGTCTTTTAATGTCTTATAGTACTTGGAGGTCAGCCCATCTGGTCCTGGAGATTTGCCAAGTTGCATGTTCTGGATGGCTTGTTCGATCTCCTGTCGTGTTATTTTAGAGTTCAGGATTGTCCTATTTTCTTGTGACAATTTAGATAGTCCGTTTTTTGCCAAAAATTGTTTAATCTCAACATCGTCTTGCGGCCCTTGGGTGTATAATTTTTTGAAGTATCTCTGGAAGCACTTTCTGATATCCACTGGATTCTGAATGTTTTTTCCATCAACCTCTAAATTTGTAACAGTATTTAATCTTTGTCTTCTCTTCAACTGCCAAGCTAGCAGTTTTCCACATTTATTCGCCGACTCAAACGTTTTTTGTTTCATTAATTTAACCTTCCATTCAATTTCCTGATTTATCAATTTAGAATATTGTGTTTGATAAAGTTTAATTTCTCTCAGAGTTGGCTGTGACTTCGGATTCACTCTTAATTTCTTCTCTAATTCTTTTATTTTATCCAAGATCTTATCTTTTTTCTCATTTTGTGTTCTTTTCTTTACTGCATTCTGTTGTATCAAGAATCCCCTCATTACAGCTTTGCTTGCGTCCCAGATTATTCTTTTTTCCACCATATTATTCATGTTTATCTCAAAGTAGTCCTTCAAAACTTTTTGGGCCTTCTTGGTAATTTCCTGATCTCTAAACAAATTGTCATTCATCTTCCATCTAAAGGATCCAGTTGGTAATAGTGTCATATCCATCTTTACTGCATTATGGTCGGAGCAGGTCTTTGGGCAGATTTCCACTTTTCTGACCTTAGGTGCCAGGCCTCTAGAAATCCATATTTGGTCGATTCTTGTCCAGGTCAGTTGGGCTTCAGAAAAGAATGTTCCCTCTCTTCCTAGTGGGTTCTTTGTCCTCCAAATGTCAATCAAATCCATATTGTCAGTCATTTCAAAAAAGGTTTTAGGTAGTCTGCCGTCTTTTGTAACATTTTGACTTTGTGACTTGTCCATGTTAGTTGATACGACCCCATTCATATCTCCCATCATTATGATGTTGTTGTAGTCTAGATAGTCCAGCATTGTCTCCTGCAACTTCTTGTAAAATTCCGATTTCCCTTCATTAGGTGCATAGATTCCTAATATCAGCAGTTTCTCTCCTTGATATTGTATCTCAATAGCCAAAATTCTTCCATGTTCATCTTTAAATAGGAATTTAGGTGACAGGCTCTCTTTTGCATATATCACCACGCCTCTTTTCTTAACTTTGTCCGACGATACAAATTCCTGGCCCAATCTTTTATTTATTAACACTTTTCTGTGGAGCCTCGTCACATGTGTTTCTTGTAAACAAATAATGTCCAATTGTTCTTTTTTTAATATATGAAATATTTTCTTCCTTTTTTCCGGAATGTTACAACCATTAATATTCCAGCTCAACAGTTGCAGAGACATCCTGAATTATCTGGTTATTTTTCAAGGGGTGGTATCTTGTTCTCAGGATCTTCAGGTTCCACAGGTGCTGATGTTGGTACTGGCGTTGCCTCAGGCCCAGAAGGTAGTTCAATTCCTTTTTGAAGGTCCTCTCCGTATGTAGACAGAAATTTGTCTCTCTCTTCCAGTGTTCTTACTTTAACCTTTCTCCCTCTAAAGGTAAAAGATATTCCTTGGGGAAATTCCCACCTGAATGGAATTGCGTTGCTCCTTAGTAGTTTAGCAAGTTCAGAATAGGCGGCTCTAAGATCCAGCAGTAGTCTTGGGATATCTTTATAGATTTCAATTCTTCTATCCAAAACCTCCAGTGATTTTACGAAATGTAGTCCCAAGATCTTATCCCTTTCCTCCTTTGATCTCAATGTTATCAAACAGTCTCTGGGCCTCTCCTTCTTTATGAATCTTCCAAGTCTGAAAGCTGACACGATTTTAAAGTCCTTTTCTTCCAAATTCCAGAACTTGGAGAATTCTTTGGTCAAAAACTCAGTTAGATGTCCTTCTTCTGCCTCTTGTAGTGATCTAATCCTCAAGTTATTCTCACGATTTCGCAGTTCTATCATGGAGAGATAAATCTGATGTTCCCCAACTTGTTTAGTGAGTGGTCTTACCTCTTGCTCTAAATTTTCTAATTTTTGTCTGGTGTCCTCAGCCAATTTCCGATTTTCTGCTGAGGCCTCCGTTAACTGTCCAATTGCTTGTGCATTCTGTACCACTTGTGTAGTTAATTTATTTAGACATTCTGTGTTTTTATCAATCTTTGCTGATTGCGCATCTACTTTCTTGTCCAAAGCTTCCAATTTTTCAAAAATTTTGTCTAGAACAGAAACAGATGCTCCTGAGGCCATATCTTCCAATTGTAACTGCTCTGCTTCGCCCTCTCCCTCCACTTCTGAGGGCAAAGTAGGTACAGATGATCTACGTGTCTGTGAGGCTGAGGTTAGAGTTGTTAAAGTTGTTTGTTTAGCTCTCCCTCTTTTTCTTGTGCCACTCATTCCAACGTTATCTGTCAGTCAAGGTCACACTGAGTTATTCCCATGGGAATGGAAAGGTCCAGAGCAAGCAGACAACAAGGGAATCGAAAGTAAAATGTGCATGTAAAGTCACTGTTTTAATCCAATCCTCTAGAGGGAGCTTAAAATGTCTTTCAGAGTCTAATTTAATGTCCAAGAACCTTCAAATACAAATGTTTAGCAGAGTTTATAAATGGTCACTTTGTTACAGACAGTGCTTATTTATCTCCAAAAAGAATGTTTCAAATTTAAAAGGTCTCAATACCCTCAGATTGTTTCAAGTTCCAATATACAGTATCCAAATCTGCAGTACTGACAGCTCCCTTAGTGCTCAGGCAGCTCCTGACTCTGGGTTTCACCTTCTAATTTGTAATCCAATAAAAGGAGGAAAGTCAAGTGCAAGTAAAAATCCCAAATCTTTAGCTTAAAGTCTTTACTTTAAGATGCAAGTTCAATAGATGCTTAGATCTGTAAAACTTAGGATCTCTTTCTTTCAGCCTCCACTCCTCCAGCTGATTGCTTTTTTCAAGTTCAATGGCTGCGGAAGACGGACTTCCTGCTTCCACGTCTCTCCGCTTTCAGCCAAGTTCAAGCCAATTTAAATTTTCCCTTTAAAGTCTCTAATTTCAAGTGACTCAGTCTTTTACTCACAAGTTAGTTGCTTTTCGTCCGAATCCGTAATTTAGCAGGAAAAGGGATCAGCGCTCACCGACAGTAGCAGCGCGGCTTCGCTCCTCAGGCTGTGAAGCAGCTCTCAGCGCCGCAACCCCCCTCCGCGCTCCGGAGCCCCTTACGGGGTTCCTTCTGCGCTTGGAGGGTCGCTCAAGGCGCCCACCGAGCCTCAAGACCCCAGGCTCTTGCCGCCTGGGGTTTTCCAGAATGGGTCTCCGCTTCGCCGTAGCGGACGACCCGTTGCCTGCGGAGCCTCCTCTCCCGTTCAGAAGAGGACCGCCATTGCCGTTCGCGCCGCCCCCGGAAGTCCCAATCAGCAGAGCCAATCTGAATCGAGGCCCCCCTTCTGGTACCTGGTATGATGCTTCGGAAGAAGGCTAGAGACTCTGCAAGATACAGTCTTGGCATTTCGGAAATGACTCCTGGCAAGGCGCCAAGGATGAGCAGCCTGCCCCGGCTGCAGTGACTGCTATATAAACAACATGGAAGTGTCAAGCAAAGGGGGTGGGTTGTGTGCAGAGAGCAGCAGAAGTGTTATGAGGAGTGACAAAAGGCCTAATGTGAATTCTGTCTCCTGTGGAGTTTACAGAACTAGATTTATTGAGCTGGAGAGCTGGCATAGTGAAAGCTTGGACCCCCCGTGATGAGTCAGCCCTTCTCAAGTCAAGGTTGAGGTTTGGAAAATATTTTGTTCTCTTAGGAACAGCAGAGATGCCCATTAGGCTCTCTTCATTCTTATTAGAAAGGTAGGTTTTCACACCGCTGCGCAAACACACCAGGCCCAAGTAGACCTGGGAAATGTAGCTTTCCCAAGAGATATTGGATGTTAGGGACTAACTGTGGAGATGAGAGAGAGTGGAAGGTGCGGTTCTTCTCTGTGTGAGATTAAAATCTGAGCTGAACAAGAACTCATGGAACGCACTATTCCCCTTGTAGTTGAGTTACAATTGCAAGCTCCTGGTGTATATTTACAAACTCAGAAGAACTGATATCAGTGACGTCTGTATTCATCACTAGAGGTGGCAGTGTGCAGACCAGAGAGTTCCTGGTTCAAGTCTCATACAAACTGACAATTAATTGGGTTGTTATTGGATGAGATACAGGAAAGACATCAGCACTGTATGTTGCATTATTAGAGTAACAAGGTATGTTTGTAACATATGCTGTGTGTTGAAAACGAAACTCTCCCTCTCTCTGCAGGCATTGTGGAGCACAGGGATAAGCCACTGTCCCCGGTAAAGTACTTTACACAGGCTGACATTAACCATGGCAAAATCGTGTACCGCCCACCTACTGCAGCCCCTCATATCAGAGAGCTGATGGAATTCTCCTTTGCTGGTAAGAAGCTAATTGAATTGGGTAGCACGGGCAGGCAGATATCTGCTTGGGGGATCTCCACGTTGCACATTCCTGTAGTCATCATTCAGTGCCATAGCTTGCAGTATAGACCAGGGCTTCAATAGATGCCCCTTCAATAGATGCTAAGGTGAGAAAGGACAAATCCTTGTTTTTGGCATCCTAGCTTTCCATATGACAGCACTGCAGCGTATTTAAGCATGTAATCCACACTTACAGCCTAAAGTGGTATAGTCCTCCCTGTATAGCTGATACATGCCCAAGCCCAGGCTGCTTTTAAAAAAGAGAGATTGAGAGATTTGAGATTGCAAATTGGAGCAGAGAAGCTGACCTCTCCCTACCTGTTACCTCTCCAAAATCAATCTTTCCATGTGTTTAAACGGGCTGTTTACCTTTGCAGATGTGCTTGGGTTGGGTGGAAGCAGCTTTGGGATGAGTGATTTGGAGCAGGAAAAGGTACAAACTGTGACTGCCCCCTTCCAAACCGTACTCTCCTGAAGCAGCTTTTATTGGGATTACAGTAATTCCATTTTTTCCCATGTAACATTCGGTTAGGCCCCAGGGCAGTCATTTCTAAACTGGTGCCTTTAAGATCGTTTGGAATACAACTCCCATCACTGGCCGTGCTGTCTGGGGCTGATGGGAATTGTAATCCAAAGTATTCCGGAGGCATCAGATTTGGGATGGCTTCCCTAAGAGAACCAGAATATGGGTTGAATATGGGGTTTATGCAGGCTCAAAGACCTGCTCAGCATCAAAGTCTCTTACACAAAATCTTGCACAAATCTCTCTTTCCATAGCTGCTCCTTTCACAGAATTCTGATAAGGAAAAATACGTAGATACATGTTGTGAATTTTCCTTTGTGAGAGAGATTGGAAGGTCACACTGGGTGGAGGAGCTTGTTCTGATGTTCTCTGCATGAGAAATTCCATTTTCAAAGGGAATTATATTAACCATGGGCACCTCTTGTCCCGAACGTTCCTTCCATTTTGTTAGAACAGCATCCTTCCCATCCGCAATGCGATCAGCTCGTTATAATGCCTTTCCAAATGATATGTGGCAGTTCTGATGATATATACAGTCTCTCATTTGTTGGACTGCGTGTTCCAAGGCAATGAAATCTAAAAGCAATTATATTACTAAATCATTGGATTTTACCAGGACATAAAATTATCAGTTCATGAAACTCCCTGGCACACTGTCAAATAATTTGTAGCGCAGGACATCGAGACATAGATCTCGGGGGTATATTACAATGCAAACAGCTGCCATTTTTGAAAGTACAAAGCAAACAAACAACCCAATTCTCCCAATGGGCCTGAAATGAGAAAATGCCCGTTTACGGATAGGAAAAAAAGGAGGCTTGGTGTGGTCAAAAGAGAAAGCACGGATCTGCATAAAATTTGCATATACATGCACATTTAGAAGTAACCACTATATTTCAGATGGGAATACAAGACATCTCACCATAGTGGGGAAGGCTGTGATCAGATGACTGGTCAATTGGTAGAGCATGAGGCTCATAGTCTCAGCGCCGTGGGTTCAAGCCCCACATTGGGCAAAAAGAATCCTTCATTGAGAGCCAGTGTGGTGTAGTGGTTAAGAGCGGTAGTCTCATAATCTGGGGGACCGGGTTCACTTCCCTGCTCCTCCACATGCAGCTGCTGGGTGACCTTGGGCCAGTCACACTTCTTTGAAGTCTCTCAGCCCCACCTCACATAGTGTTTGTTGTGGGGGAGGAAGGGAAAGGAGAATGTTAGCCGCTTTGAGACTCCTTAAAGGGAGTGAAAGACGGGATATCAAATCCAAACTCTTCTTCTTTTGCATTGCAGAGGGTTGGACTGGATGACCTTGGGGGTCCATTCCAACTCTACAATTCTGTGATTCTATGATTCTAGGTGGGGTACGGCGCTGTGGGTAAAACCACAGAGCCTAGGACTTGCCGATCGGAAGGTCGGCTGTTCGAATCCCCACAATGGGGTGAGCTCCCGTTGCTCTGTCCCTGCTCCTGCCCACCTAGCAGTTCAAAAGCATGTCAAAGTGCAAGTAGATAAATAGGTACCACTCCAGCGGGAAGGTAAACGGTGTTTCCGTGCGCTGCTGTGGTTCACCAGAAGCGGCTTAGTCATGCTGGCCACATGACCCGGAAGCTGTATGCCGGCTCCCTCAGCCAGTAAAGAGAGATGAGCGCCGCAACCCCAGAGTCGGTCATGACTGGACCTAATGGTCAGGGGTCCCTTTACCTTTGCCTTTACCATTCACTAGCAAATTCTTCTGCTCAAGCCCCAGTGACAATGAATGGAAGCTGTTCAACAGCACACGTCTAGAATTGAAACCGTACAATAGCACACATCTGAGCATTTTTTTCAGCATTTTTTAACTTTGGGATTTGGTTCCCATACTTAAGCTGGCTATGAGTGGATTTATTATGTTGTTACCGTTTTTTAAATATCTCGTTTCTTTAAAATGTGCTTTTAAATTGTTCTTACCGGTCCCAAGGAAGAGGCAAATGACAAGTATAAATGAATGTTCATTTAGAAGGCCTATTCCAATCCCAGAATGGTTTTGGAGCTTTGCAGTCCATGGCCAAAAATGTTTCAGTTTCGAAGAGGTCCCTTGTGGGAACCCTGATAATACATACAGCGAGAGAAAGAGAGATTTTTGCCTTGTAAATCTGCAGCAATGCCTTTTAGGGCTAACCAAAATGTTACAAAATCACAAGCAGAGCTTTCAGTCTGCAAGAACTGGTAGGAAGAGGAGAAAAAAAATGCCCTGGAGTTATATCCATAACATCTATATCTAGACTTGTTTTCAATATAGGGATTGCAGCCTTGATTGAATAAGGTTGCAGTCCTAATTGTGTCTACTCCTGTTGAACTAAATGGGGCTTAGGTAAAGGTAAAGGGACCCCTCACAGTTAAGTCCAGTCGTGAACGACTCTGGGGTAATGGCGCACATCGGACTTCCGGGTTGGCGCCATCGCCGAATGGCGGACTCCCTCCGAGCTCCGGAGGGAGCCTGCTCGGCAGGGGCTGGGTCCTACCGCACCGGCGATGCGGGGACCCTTAAAAACCACGGCCACGGGGGCCGTGGACATGGAGACTCGGCTGGCACCGCTAGCGCCCTCCCGACTCGTGAAGGAGCCTTTTTAAAGGCTACGGATCGGGTGCCGGGGAGAAGCGTGGTGCTTTGAGTCCTCTGCTATCCCTGCCGAGCGAAGCCGCATGCCATCCGGCGGAGAGCGCTGACTTCTTCCATTGAAAATTCGGACTTCTTAACAATAACCCGTGAGTAATTTGGAAACCGGGTTCAAAAGGAGAAAAAAAAAGAATTTTTTTTTTCGGATTGGACACGAGCGGGGGGGGATCCAAAAAGGAAGTCAGTCCCCCTCCCTACTGTAAACCTTCCAAAACAAGGATGGGGAAACCAAGGTCCAAAAAGATTTGTATTGCTGATAAAAACTAAGAATTCCACGATGGGGAACTACAAGAACTGTGCTGGAGGAAGAATTGAGGGAGAAGGGAAATGTAACCCCCCCCCCTGGGAACCGGGGTGATTGAAGAGAGAGCCTGGTGAAAAGAGTCGGAGATTTTGACAGCTGTCAAAGTAGCTGTCAAAGTCGGAAAGCAGAGAGGATTTTATTATGAGAACTTTGCTGGTTAAATTTGTTACAATTTGCTATAACCCGTTAAAACTTGGATACAAAATGGCGAAAACATGGATAACAATCGGACTTTTGGACTAGAGAAAACAAAGTTACAACAATCCCCCTAGAGGAATTTCGGGACACTACAAAGATGGTCGTAAGTGGAAAAATACCATTGGAATTTTACAGGACTGGTTATCTTCTGGGAAAGCTGCAAAACGGAAATAATATTTTGTCTACAGGGTGTTCAGCTAAAGGAGACAATAGAATTTTCTATTGAAGAAAGGAAGGGACTGAACGCAAGTTTTTGTTCCTGAATAACAATAATCCCTGCAGAGTTACTAAGCTTCTGAATTAGAACGTTTCAGCAGCGGAACAAGAGGAAACTGGACTACAACTTGGAAAGAACAATGGGGGGAGTTTTATTAAAGATTTGAAGTTAAATGTTTTAAAAAATAATTATAAAAAGAAAAAGCCAGCAAGGAGTTGGGGGAAATAGGTGATTTATGGACTTTAAGAATTCCAGGCAGATAACATGGTTTGGTGGTCAGGGGGAAATTAAACCGGGGACAGGGGGGGGGGAGAACTAAAATCCAAAGGCTTGTCAACTTTTTTTTTCTGAATGAGCTCTTTCTCATCTATTATACTTTTTATTTCTTATTTCTTATATTTCTATTGTGTGGGGTGTCCTTATCATTAAAAAAAGGGAAATTGTGGAATGAAAATGGGGTGGGCCCTGGGGAGAGAACTTTTGTCTTTTATTAGGGGTATTGATGAGGAGTGTATAAATTTTAAATTCGAATAATGGTCTAAACAAATTAAGTTTCAATTAGAACTGAGAGCTTGTGGAGCCAACAATATGAAAGGAGAATATGGTAGGGGTGGGGGAAGGGGGGAGTCCCGGAAAGTGGATGTATGAAAATAAGGCTTTGAATGTATTTTAATCTTTACTTTCTGTATTTTTGAAAATCTTAATAAATATCATTTAAAAAAAAAAAAAAAAAAATGGCGCACATCTCGCTTTACTGGCCGAGGGAGCTGGCGTTTGTCCGCAGACAGCTTCCGGGTCATGTGGCCAGCTTGACTAAACCGCTTCTGGTGAAATCAGAGCAGCACACGGAAACGCCGTTTACCTTCCCACCGGAGCAGTACCTATTTATCTACTTGCACTTTGACATGCTTTCAAACTGCTAGCTGGCAGGAGCAGGGACCGAACAACGGGAGCTCACCCCGTCGCGGGGACTCGAACCACCGACCTTCTGATCGGCAAGCCCTAGGCTCTGTGGTTTAGACCACAGCGTAAATTTGAGTAGGTAGAATTGAAGCCTTAGGGTGCTTCTGGACTATTGCTATTTACGCATGAGAGTCGGGTGGGATACTGGCACAGTCAGTTGCTCTTGTACAACAGTCCCGTCTCACCATTGCAATCAGACTTTTTGCAATAAGGAAAGTGAAGGGAAAATTCATGATTAAGTATGGAATTACACTCAATGCAACATCCTCTAAGCTTCATGTAGCAAATCGGAGGAAATGCTCAATAAACAGGTTTTCTGGAAGCAACCTTAGTCTTTGCTAGTGCTGGATGTCTTAGGTTGCACTCAACAAAATTGCAGAGTTGGAAGGGACCCTGAGGACCAATCCCCTAGTCCACCCCCCTGCAAAGCAGGAATATACAGCTCTCCCATGCGGGGATCAAACCTGCAACCTTGGCGTTCATCACCAAGCTCTAACCAACTGAACTTTCTGGAAGAAAGCAGCAATATTTGGATCCCATTTTTAGAAACATGTTATCAACAGGCATATAAATCGTCTAGTGCAGCGGGATGCGGGTGGCGCTGTGGTCTAAACCACTGAGCCTCTTGGACTTGCTGATCGGAAAGTCAGTGGTTCGAATCCCTGCAAAAGGGTGAGCTCCCATTGCTCTGTCCCAGCTCCTGCCAACCTAACAGTTCAAAAGCATACTAGTGCAAGTAGATAAATAGATACCACGGCGGCGGAAAGGTAAACAGCATTTCTGTGTGCTCTGACACTCGTCACGGTCCTCCGTGCGCCAGTAGCGGTTTAGTCCTGCTGGCCCCATGACCCGGAAAGCTGTCTGTGGACAAACGCCTGTTCCCTCGGCCTGAAAGCGAGATGAGCGCCGCAACCCCATAGTCACCTTTGACTGGGCTTAACTGACTTTACCTTTTACTTTTACCTAGTGCAGCACCATAAGCAGGTATAGAAGCCATTTCTTTTGTCCAGCTGTTGCTTCTCTGTCTGCAAATGCCTGAGATTGAAGCTACAGGGGCTATACTTTGCCCATGTGGCAGTTTAAGAGACACAAACCGCTTGACTGTTTCTAGATGTAGGACCTTGAATAGGTCACCCACGCTAAATACACTCTTAACGATAGTACTCTTGGGTTTGCCTTCAGATGAAATGCTTCAAAATATTTCCGCCGCATCAATGTTCTTTGACCTGAGGGTCCCGGATGTTGTCAAGCTACAACTCCCGACCTCCCCAGCCAGCTTAACCTTCAACCTAAGGTTGAAGGGCACGGAGCTAGCTCAAGAGTTGCTAGCCTGTGGACCTTCAGATATTGGACTCCAACTCCCATCAGACCCACCCCTCGTGGCTGATAGTCAGGGCTGATGAGAGTTGTAATCCAGCAACAAATGGAGGGCCACAGGTCAGCTATCCTTCAACTAGATCTAAGAGAGGCGTACACACCATGCATTTTAAGCACATTCTCTCTTTAAAGAATTCTGGGCACAGTTGTTTGCTAAGAATGCTTGGAAATGTACTTTGTGATGGGTAAACTACAGTTCTTTGAGAGGTGCGTGTGTGCTTTACAGGCATATTTAAGGCTTAGGCTCAAACGCTGCAGGTAGTAAGAGTTCCCACGATTTTTTCTGGAGTTTTAGTGCCTACTGTAGGACTGATGAGCCTTCTCCCACTGACCTCACATGTTCAGTGCTTCTGAAAGGAACCAACTTGGAGACGAGCTGTTTATTTACAAGATGAGCTGAAATCCAAGGGGCTATTGGCTCAAATTCTTAATATGCTCATTATTTCAAAATGGAGGGAGTTTTTTTTCTGGACCTCACCCCACCAAATCTCATCGGCCTCACTAGCTGAAGTGGTTTTGTAGGTCAGGTAAGGCGACATTGTATTTTGCCACACGCTGAAAACAATTACGTTCTCTTTTTGTGTTTAATTTCCTCTAGGCCTTCCAGAATCCGTCAGCTTTCGTTTTACAGGTACACATCGCCCTGCAGTTCATTTTCTAACGTGTTGCGAGCTTGTTTAGTATGTTGTTAATACCTGCTAGTTTAAAAATAACAGTGATTAAATCCTAGCTTGCGATGAAGGTGAAACAGCATGATTAGCAATCTTAGCAAGAAAAAAAAAAGATCAAGGGATGTGAAAGGAAATTAGCAGGGAGAAGTGATCGTGGGAGGGGGTGCTTAACCCTTCCTCCTCCTGTTGTTTTCCCCCAACTGCTTTTCTTCACACACCTCCAACTAGGGAGAGGAAGATGCAGGGACATGCAGTAAGCAGGAGAAAGCTCTTAAGCACACCCTTCTCATTTACCTTGCTGCTGTCAAATGTCCTCATTCTATCACAGTGCTTTGCAGCTGTTTAGTGGGCCTCAGGATTCCAGAGCTGGGTTCTGCCAGGAAATAATGGATTTCCAGAATAAGAAAGTAAAGCTTTGACCTAATACGTATAGGCAACTTTCCTGCAGATAATGGAAGACAGTTATTTTTAGGGGGCGGAACAGTTACTGAAGCTATTATAGTTGTTGTTATGTGTTTTTTTTAAGAGGATTGCATTTTCTATAAAAGTGTGAATTAGTTCATTTCCTGCAGATGATGAAGACAGTTTTGGGTATTTTGGGGGGTGGGGGTGGGGGTGGGGGCAAATCCTAGGTAGGGGGGAAAGGATAAATTTTACTGACGTTATTATAACCCTTTACTTACTGAAGTTATTATAACCCTTTACATAAAAGTAAATTAGTTATCACAGACTAGCAAAATGCTTATTATGAAGGACAAAGGGGGAGAGGGTAGATTTTTAGAGACACACATCCTAGATGATGATGATGATGATGATTTTAACAATATCCTACCTTAACGTTAGGTTAATGTCCAAGGCGGTTTACTTAGCAATATTGAAAGGGGGGTGGGAAACAAAGTAAAAAACAACAACTACATATCAACAAATATGCAACACCAAAAGGAGCAGTATACCATATCCAGCCAAACCCAACGGCAATTAAAACCCACCAGAGGGGTTTGGTGAATGAAACTACAGTCGTACCTCGGAAGTCGAATGGAATCTGTTTGGAAGTCTGTTCAACTTCCAAAACGTTCGGAAACCAATGCACGGCTTCTGATTGGCTGCAGGAAGCGCCTGCAGCCAATCAGAACCCACAGAACCTGCTGCAGACATTCGGGTTCCAAAGAATGGTCACACTCACTTCCAAGTTTGTGCTGTTCAGGAGCCAAAACGTCCAAGTTCCGGGGCATTCCGGATCCAAGGTGCGACTGTATTGTAAACCTGGTATTTAAAGGACAGTGAAGCAGCAAATATGTTTGGAGAGGATTTTCCACAGCAAGGGCACCACTACAGAAAAGACCGTTCCTAGTAGCCACCCACCTGCATATAGGGTGCATATAGGTATGTAAATTCATTTAAGATGCCATATTTCAAATACCCCAATCCTAGGCCATTTGTAACACTATAGGTCAAAACTGGCACTTTGAATTGCAGCGAGTCATTTACTTCACTTGCAAGTAGGTAGGGGAGAATTGTGGGGGTTTTTTTAGGGCTGGTTCTTATATATAAGGCAAATTCATTTAAATGGTTTTCCCTTCAGTCTCAGATGGAGAACATACAAGCCCTGAGATGACATTTACTATCCACTTGCTCTCCACTGGTGATGGATCGCCATTATTCCAGATCACTGCTCCAGTCCTTGAGGTCAGCCAAGGAGGCAGAGCCACTATCGGTAAGGAGAAGGAGCAAGAAATCCAGCAGACTCAAGCTGCAGCCCACAACCCAGTTGCAATTCACACACATTGCAGTCCGCTCAGGATCTTTCCATAAATTAGCTGGTGTATGGTTACCAGATTTTTTTAAATGAATCTGGGGACACTTGTTTATTTGTTTATTTGGTTTTTTGAAGCTGAGTAGCAACAGGGAGTCAGTAGTGGGGATGGTGAGGCAAAAGGGATGCAGGTGGCGCTGTGGGTTAAACCACAGAGCCTAGGACTTGCCAATCAGAAGGTCGGCAGTTCGAATCCCCACAATGGGGTGAGCTCCCGTTGCTCGGTCCCTGCTCCTGCCAACCTAGCAGTTCGAAAGCACGTCAAAGTGCAAGTAGATAAATAGGTACCACTGCGGCGGGAAGGTAAATGGTGTTTCCGTGAGCTGCTCTGGTTTGCCAGAAGCGGCTTAGTCATGCTGGCCACATGACCCGGAAGCTGTACGCCGGCTCCCTCGGCCAATAAAGCCAGATGAGCGCCGCAACCCCAGAGTCGGCCACAACTGGACCTAATGGTCAGGGGTCCCTTTACCTTTAGCTTTAAGCAACAGGAAGTCAGTAGTGGGGGTGGTGAGGCAAAAGACTCTGAGCCCAAGCACACATGCATATTGTATATAGGTGGAAAGCCCTTCTTTCGCACCCTGTGAAACAAAAATGCTCAGTTTTTTAAAAACAGGGCAACAGTGACTCCTGAGCCTCCCCCGATCTCCTTCCCCCTTCCCCCTTTGTTTTGACTGATCAAGGGAGGCTTGGGAGTCGCGGGGTTTCCCAGTTTTTTTAAAAAAACTGTGTATTTATGTATCACAGGGTGCGAAAGAAGGTCTTTGCACCTTGCCTGGCAGAGAAACTGCATGCCTTGCGCCCCTCCTGGGCAATGGCTGCCTGCCTGTGACTCCCAAGCCTCCCCCGATCTGCCAAAACAAAGGGGGAAGGAGGCAGAAGATCTGTACCACCGGATGTCCCTGGTTCCCCCTCAGCAGTGGCGGTGGCAGCAAGCAGCTCCTGAAGCCAGCCAGAGCCACCTGTGCTACCAGGTTGGCTCCGGGCTGCTGAGGCTGCCGCTGCCACGTTTCCCAGGGACAGATTTGCAAATCTGGGGACAGTCCGGGGATGGAATTTGTCCGGGGACAGATTTGCAAATCCGGGGACATCTGGTAACCCTAAGCTGGTGGCAACTGGAGGAACTGGATGCTTGGTAGAGGAGATGTGGGTTTGGAAGCTTGATTTGCTGCTGACATCTAAGAAGCAGGACACAGTTTTTCAAGAAGCCACCTGGAGAACCTTTCGTTACCTGCCACACCACACCTTGTACTCCCCTCTTGCAGCTGCTTTCCTCCTAGTTTTGGGAAATGAAATACATGTGTGTAATCCTAGTTGGGAAAAGCAGGGAACGTTGGAATCTCGCTCATGCTGAGTCAAAACGTGTGTCCATCTAGCTTAGTTTGTCTACAGTAACTGCCAGGGTTTCGGTTGGAATCTGTTCTGGAAGTCCGTTCAACTTCCTAAATTTTTGAAAACTAAATTGCAGCTTCTGGTTGGCTGCAGGAAGTTCCTGCAGCCAATCAGAAGCCCCGGAAGCCCCATTGGATGTTCAGCTTCCAAATATAGTTCACAAACCGGAACAGTCACTTCTGGGTTTGCAGCGTTCAGGAGCCAAAACCTTCAGGAACTACGCTGTTCAAAAACCAAGGTACAACTGTATTTGCTGATTGTATTTTCTGTTCTGCACAAGGGACGAGTAAGCAAGTATCAGCATTTTTCACCTCTATGTCCACCGGAATTCTTCAACATTATTGATCATGAACGTAGTATTTCTTACACTGCCTGTTTCCTAATCATGTTATATTCACCTATGCACATTCATTGGTCAATGTGGGAAATAGTCACATTTTCCACTAACGCATGGAGACAGTGAACATTAACTGGGCAATATGCTAAAAATCACCTTTTGATAGCGTTCATTTGCACACATTCTCTCATTTGCATTTATCAGTTGTTTTGACAACTTTCAGAATTTAGTCAAATACTGTTAAGTGCTTTGGTTTCTGTGCTTTTAGCATTCATTGGTTGGGGATGTTCCTGTTTATAGTGTTGCTTTTGTGTCATATGCTTCACTCTTCTCCCTTTGTAAGCTGCTCATACTAAAATACTCCAGCTTTTCTGAGAGGATAAAAACCCAAATAAATGCATTTTGCTTCCCCTACTTGGATCCCTCAGGGATACAGCTGACAGTGAGCGATGTGGACACAACTCCTGAAGACCTTTTCTTTGAAGTGGTGGATCCTCCTCATCATGGAGATCTCTTCAAGCACAGCTCCACATTCCCAAGCCGCCTGAGTGCAGGTAGGCATGTGTTTGTTTGCTTTTTTGTAGACTAAGACACATCTCTCTGTAAGGAAAAATGTGTGGCATGTACATCAAACTGTGTGTGCTTATTTTTCTTGGAATGTAGACATACCCTGTGTGTCACAGTGGCTGGGCTCGTGTATTTTTTTAAACAAATTGTATTGCTTTTTAAATAAAACAAATACAAGAATCATTCAACACTTATCCAGCAGTACATCTAATGGTGTTTGTTCTATCCAATGAATAATCAATATTCAAACCTATTACAGTTGTATCTTGGTTGACGAACGCCTTGAGACTCAAATGTTTTGGTTCCTGAACGCTGCAAACCCGGAAGTGACTGTTCTGGTTTGTGAACGTTCTTTGGAACCCAAATGTCCGATGCAGCTTCCGTGGCTTCTGATTGGCTGCAGGAGCTTCCTGCAGCCAATAGGAAGCCGGGTCTTGTTTCTGAATGTTTTGGAAGTCGAACGAACTTCCAGAACAGATTTCATTCGACTTCCAAGGTACTTAACGTAACCTCTCCACTGAGAAGATTGAGCGGTTGGCATAACAAGGTCTTGATTTGGGTCATGAACATTGTTAAGGAAAGGGGTCCACATTTCTTGGAAGGTCTCTCATTTCGGTGCCTGTGTATTTGTGACCAAATAAACCCTTGCACCACAGTTCTCACCATGTTGTACACGGGAAACTTCTGATTTCAATCTTTCTTACTGAGAAGGAGATACCTTCACGTATGAGGAGATCACCAGGAATGCTCTGCAGTATATCCACGATGGTTCGTCCTCAGCGGAAGACACGATGGAGATTTCAGTGACCGATGGCATCACCACAGCGACAGCCGTACTGAAAGTCGAAGTAGCCCTGATCGACAATGAAGGCCCCAGGCTGGATCCCGGCTGCTCACTCGCCATCACGGTGGCTGCTAAAAGCTCTGTGATCATCACCCGATCCCACTTTGCCTATATTGTAAGTGCACCATTCGTTTCCAGCCTCTTAGCCTCGATAATGTACCAGTCTATTAGCTTGTCAGGGTGTTGGGGGGGTAGTACCTCTGGTGGGGGACACATTTGGGGTAGTTTGTCCTCATCCTGCACTCCACTCTCACCTGTGGCACCTAGAAGCTGTCCGCATTTGACAGTGGCCACAACCCGGAAACAGCTTTGATTGGCCAGGTAAACCAGGTGAGGGTAGCTGATAGGTGAGTTAGGGACTTCTGATTGGCTGTATGCAAAGACAGGCTCCGTTGGATTGCGTGGATAAGGAGGGGAAAAATCGAGAAAATTTAGAGCCATACTTTAAAACATAACAAAAGTTAAGATACTAAAAAAGATTAAAATTGCCTCAACTTCCAAAGCATCTGCGTAGCCTTGTCTAAGCAGCAACGTTTTTAGCAGGTGCCAAAAGGAGTACAGTGATACCTCGGGTTACAGACACTTCAGGTTACAGACGCTTCAGGTTGCAGACTGTGCTAACCCAGAAATAGTACCTCAGGTTAAGAACTTTGCTTCAGGATGAGAACAGAAATCGTGCTCTGGTGGCGCGGCGGCAGCAGGAGGCCCCATTAGCTAAAGTGGTGCTTCAGGTTAAGAACAGTTTCAGGTTAAGAACGGACCTGCAGAATGAATTAAGTTCTTAACCTGAGGTACCACTGTACAGTGAAGGAGCCTGTATGATATCGATAGGCAGGGAGTTCCAAAGTTCTTATATTTGTGGAGTACTTAGAGATAGTTTTAGATGGTTTCTGTCCATTTTCCTATGTTTGTTTTAAAAACGTTAGAAGGAGGAGAATGTCCATTGGTGCCTGGTTGTAATACATGGAGTGACTTTCACAAGGTTCAAAGGACTGCTCACTTTTTGTTTCTTTTATCTTTACGTCGACCTTGTGAGGCAGATAAGGCCCAGAAAGTCAGCGTGGTTTAGTGGTTAGAGTGTTCGACTAGGGCCTGGGAGTTCAGGGTTCGGGTCCAATCTCCCCCTTGAAGCTCGCTGAGTGACCTTGGGCCAGTCACAAACCCTCAGCCTAACCTACCTCACAGGGCTGTTGTGAAGAAAAATTGGGGAGAGGGCATGGAGAGCTACACACACCACCTTGAACCTCCTTGGGGAAAATTTGCAATAAATAAAGGAGAGTGAAAGGTCCAGATCACTCTAGTGAGTTTCATGACTGAGCAGTGATTTGAACTACGACCTCCTCAGTCCTTGTTTGAACACTTGCTGTTGAGGAGCCAAAACAGTCCAAGTATATGAAAAGAAACAGCGGTAACAGACGCTCCAAGTGTCCCTATTTTCCAGGGACAGTCCCGGCTTTACAGAAGCCATCCTGGTTTGTGATTTGATCTCAAATTAACAGTAAAAATTCGGCATCAGGGGGATGAAACATATCAAAAAGAATGGGGGAAATTTATGTTATATATAGAGAAGATGATGTGAAATAGGGAAGTGTTGAGCAAAAGGTAGGCTCACCTGGGAAGGAACATACAAGCTCACAGGAAGCTGCCTGACATCGGGTCAGATCATTTGTCCATCTCTCATAGTATTGTCTGCTGCGTCTGGCAGTTTCTCTCCAGAGGCTCAGGTGGAGAAAGGTCTTCCATCTTGTCACCTATAACTTGACGGTTTCGACTGGAGATGCCAAGGGTTGCATCCTGCATCTCCGTGAGCTTCTGAGTGCAGCGCATGAGCTCTACCGCGAGCTCTCGCCACCCCTACATCCCTGAATCAGGGTGGTTTAGCACCCTCCTCCAAATTATAGAATTGTAGGTTTGGAAGGGATTGTCGGGGGTCATCTTGTCCAACTCCCTGCAAGGCAGGAATCTTTTTGCTCAAGGTGGGGCTCAAACCCACAACCCTGAGGTTATGACAGTGGCGTAGCATGGAGGGCACAGGGGTGGTTGCCCTGTGTGTGAAATGGTTAGAGGGTGCAGAATTTCAACAGCTGGAGGTGCCTCAATACAGCTGTGCCCATCCGTCGCTGGGCTCATTGAAAACAGCTTCTCCTTGTGAACCAGGAAGTGACCTCTCTAGACAACAGAACAACTCTTCTTTTCTTATCTCTGCGGCTCCAATCTCCTGGGTGATGTGGGATGCCATAAGGGAGTTGAAATCACATGTGTACTCCATCTATTTCCCTCCCTCCCACCCAGCCATCCCCTCCATGTGGCCCTGGGCACTGGCAACCCACGCTACACCACTGGGTTCCCCCACCTCCTAGAAAAGCCCGCAGGAGCCGCACACCCTTTAAAGAGCAAGCGGCTCTTGGGGGCTTTTCCCCAAGGAGGGAGAAGGGACTGACTGGCCGAGTCAGTCCCTTCTCCCTCCTTTGGGCTTTTGCGGGAGATGGGGGAATTCCCCCACCTCCCGCAAAAGCCCGCAAAAGCCTCGTGCTCTTTAAAGGGGCTCCGCGGCTTCTGCTGGCTTTTCTACGAGGGGGGGAATTCCCCCACCTCCTAGAAAAGCCTGCAGGAGCCGCACACCCTTTAAAGAGCGCGCCGCTCTTGGGGGCTTTTCCCCGAGGAGGGAGAAGGGACTGACTGGCCGTTTCAGTCCCTTCTCCCTCCTGGTCGAAAACCCGCAGGAGTCGCGCGGGGCTCCTGTGGGCTTTTGCGGGAGGTGGGGGAATTCCGCCACCTCCCGCAAAAGCAGGGAGAAGGTCTTGGAGTAGCGGACAGGCTGCGTGCAGCCTGTCCGCTGCTCCCAGAGCTGCGGGGGGGGGGGAAATAATATTTTTTTCCCTTGATTTCCCCCCCTGAAAACAAGGTGCGTCCTATGGGCCGGTGCGTCCTATAGTCCGAAAAATACGGTAGGTACCACTTCGGTGGGAAGGTAAACGGCGTTTCCGTGCGCTGCTCTGGTTCGCCAGAAGCGGCTTAGTCATGCTGGGCACATGTACGCCGGCTCCCTCGGCCAATAAAGCGAGATGAGCGCCACAACCCCAGAGTCGGCCACGACTGGACCTAATGGTCAGGGGTCCCTTTACCTTTACCTAACATGGGAGATGTACTATCAGTTACAGGCAGGACTGTTTTTACACTGTGTGAGACAGTTTCATGCCCAGGCAGCCCAATCCTTGAATAAGTTAACTTTTGCATGAAATTATTCAAATCAGAGGGGGACATTGCAGAATTCCTCTGATTTTGCCTAACATTTAATACAGTGGTACCTCGGGTTAAGAACTTAATTTGTTCTGGAAGTCTGTTCTTAACCTGAAACCTGTTCTTAACCTGAGGTACCACTTTAGCTAAGGGGCTTCCCGCTGCCACCACGCTGCTGCTGCGCGATTTCTGTTCTCATCCTGAACAACAAATGGTTGAAGCCAGTTTGGTGTAGTGGTTAGAGTGTTGGACTAAGACCTGGGAGACCAGGGTTCGAATCCCCACTCATCTGTGAAGCTCACTGAGTGACCTTGAATGCAGTCACCGTCTCTCAGCCTAACCTACCTCACAGGGTTGTTTAAATGAGGAGGGAGAGAAATCATGTATACTCTAAATGACAAGAGTTCTGCTCTCCACCTGGTCTTGTTCCCCTCATTTTAGCCCGACTTAACTCCTGCTCTTTTTCGTCTCACTTCTCTCCTTAGGATAATAACTCTCCTGATTCCAAGATAAGGGTTCAGTTAATTTCCCTTCCCATGTATGGAACTCTGGTACGGATAATACCCGGACAACATTCTCAGGAGTTTTCAGAGGTCTATAATTTCACAATGGAAGACATCAACAATAAAAGAATCAGGTAATCCTGGGGAGATTTGCAAAATTCTTCCAAGCACCCTAAACCCTCCCTGCTCATTCAGAAATCCACAGTGCCACCTACAGGGAAGACAGGCACTGAACATCAACAATACTTTTATAGCCTGTCTCGCAGAACGTCTAATGATTGAGTGCCGATCTTTTCATGTTTTGTGGACTGAATTACTACTGCAAATAAGCGCTTCACAAACAAAGCTTATAAAAATTATTCTCCCAGCATAAATGTGAAGGATAGAGCAGGAAGAGAAAATGGAGAAGCTTTCTGTTTAAAGAAAGTGTTAAGCTGTTGGGTGGTTTTGGACTTGGAAAAAAAGATAACTGAGGGGAATATGGCTAGTGAAATTATTTGCTAAAGTGCCCGTCTCCTAAGGCAGACAGCATTTCAGGACTCCAAATCCTTCTTTTCAACATTACCTCTAACATTGTATGATGTACAGTATAATTTAGCACTGAAGAAAAGCAATATTTTTTTCCAGCGAGTTAAAGACAGGGGCCTCTATAGGCATAATGGGAAGACATAAATGAGCTTTGGGCTCATGTATTCCCCCCAAAAAGCCATGGGAATGAAATTGGAAATGTTCACAGCCACTTTGAATCAAACCATCATTCTCCATTGCATCTGGACTCTGAAAACTGTGGTTTGTTAAAACTATGGTTTCAGAATGCACTGGGATCAGAATACAATTTGATCCTGTACTGTTCTAACAAGCCACAGTTTATGGAGCTCAGATGTAATGGGAAACTGTGGCTTCTTAAAAAAGCTGAAGTGAAAGCTTCCAATTCCCCCTCTGGCCATTGACTATGCTGATGTGAGTTAGAGTCAAATATCATTTTATATTTGCCCTCCACAGGTTCCCCAGTCCTGCTGTATAAAACTTAATCTAGCTATGGGGAACCTGTGGCTCTTCAAACCTTCATCAGCCTCAGTCAGCATGGACAGTGGTGAAGGATGGTGGGAATTGTAGTTCATCTGGAAAACAACTTGTCTCCTGCCTCTGATCCAGTTCTTTGTTGTTTCTGCCTCTTCTTCTGGAGTTGTTAGACCACGGCTTTCCCAGTTGGTTTGTCTCACTCAGTAACAAGGAAGTGCGAGTCATTTTCTCCTTCCCTCCAAGCAGATAAGACAGTGGCGAAGATTAAATTGTTGCAGAAAGGTTCTTAAGCACACGATGTGAAAGCCTTTCATCTGGCTGTCACTGCGTCTCAACTCCTCTCGCCTTTCCTGTGCAGATACCTCACAGAGTTTGAGGCCTTCAGTCAGCCAGTCACCGACATTTTCCACTTTGCTGTTTTCGACGAGGACGGCAACCGGCTTGACAGCCAGATGTTCACCATCACTATCACGGCTGGCCAGAGCAAGCCTCCAATCATCACTTTTGCTGACCATATTGTGGTGCGTAAACAGCTGGGACTTGGGGGTGCAGGTTCAAAGTTGTAAGAGGAGCATTGCTTATCACAGGCTGGACTGCAAACACCCTCCATTTTAAATTCTGAATGGGACTTAGAAGGAAGGTAGTGACTATTCAGGGTCTCATGCAGCAAGATATTTCCCATTGACCACTGCCTGGTCTTGATTCAGCCCTCTAGGAAGGAGCTGATGTCAAAGAGGGGAGATTTTCCTGTTTCCAGCCCTTTCCCCCATGTTATTAAAATTTGCACGTGTTAGGCCAGGAGTGGAACGGCAGTACATCAGCTACAGCATTGCTAGAGCAAACTTCAGATGTAAACCTCAGTTTTGCTTTTGTGTTTTCAGGTGGATGAAGGAGGTAGGGTACCACTTAGAGCTCACCACTCCCTAACCATTGACTCCGATCTTGCCCAGGAAGGCTTAGTGGTGACAATCACATCTTTCCCAAGATATGGGTACATTGAAAACACCAAAACGGGTAAGTTTGGAACCCTCAAAAACGGAAAGGTGGCTCCTTTGAATCTTAAAATAAACACTGGCAGATGAGGCTCCGCAGTGCATCCCACTTAATCTTTGAAAAACAGCAGCGACAAAAAAATCATTTGTCTTCTCTTTCTGCCTGAAAGCGTGGTACCATTTTAAAATAAAATAAAGTATTATTTCCTATTGGCAATGCTGTGTTTGCAGGTAGGCGACTTGGTCCTGGACACACTGCAAGCTCAGACCTCTCGTTCTCAATTCAAGATGTGGTAGAGAACCATATCTATTACTTTCAAAGCGTCCACGAAAGTATTGAGCCATCCACGGACACCTTTAGCTTTTATGTCAGCGATGGCTTCAGCCAATCGGAAACCAGCAGTGTCAACATCACCATCAAGGTGAGCTCACTTGTTGGGTTTGATTCATAAAACCTGTTGAGTTTAGAGAGGATGCGTGCATTATCCACTAGAAATCTGAAACCTCTCTTGTGATTAGTTTGAATATATGAAACCCCACAAATATTAATATGGGATATTAATTCACATTGCTGGTATGTTTTATGCTGTTTGTGATACCTTAATGTTCTAGAAACTTAGAATTAAGTTGCCAATCAGATTTACCCAACAAACCTGGACACACAAACAGAGTTCCAGATTCAGCCGAAGCTGTTCGTATGTGTTTACATTCGCAAAACCGATTTTGAATCATCAGATGTTGCAGCTTCTAGTTGCATTTCTTATCCCCCACCCCTTTATCTTTGTGGCATTGCATGAGTGCACTGTCTTCCACAAACGTCTTTGTGTTATTGTAGCGTCTAAATGATGAGCCCCCGGAAATGGAGGTGGAGCCTGTCAAAGTACAGGAAACCAAAGGGGTGGTGATCACAAATTCATCCTTGATCATGAAAGACCTGGACACTCCAGACAACCAACTGGTCTTTGTAGTGACCAAGAAACCCACTTACGGTAAGATACAAGTTTCTGATATTGCTGAGCAAATGCACTTCGAATTATTTTTTTTAGGGTTTTCCCAGCAAGCAAACGGTCCGATGATGGTAGAACATGGAGCCATCCAAGCTGGTGCAAGATTCAAAATAGACAAAAGGAAGTATTTCTTTACATAGAAGACAGTTAAGCTATGACATTGAGTGCTGTAAGATATGCTGTTGACAGCCGCCAACTTGGATGCCTTTAAAGGGAAATTAGACCAATTCATGGAGGCTATACATTTCTGAATTCAGTAGCTGCTTTTGGCCTTCCTGTCGCCATCAGTTTGGCCATTGTGAGAACAGAAAGCTGGACTAGATAGGCTTTTGGTTTGATCCAGCAGAGCTCTTTCTATTTTTAACCCCCAAAACCTTGGCTTAGCAGGGGTCAGCAAACTTTTTCAGCAGGGAGCCGGTTCACTGTCCCTCAGACCTTGTGGGGGGCCTGACTATATTTTTTTGTGGGGAGATGAACAAATTCCTGTGCCCCACAAATAACCCAGAGATGCATTTTAAATAAAAACACACATTCTACTCAGGAAAAACACCAGGCAGGCCCCACAAATAACCCAGAGGTGCATTTTAAATAAAAACACACATTCCACTCATGTAAAAACACACTGATTCCCGGACCGTCCGCGGGCCGGATTTAGAAGGCGATTGGGCCAGATCCAGCCCCCGGGCCTTAGTTTGCCTATCCATGATATATACATAAGAGACAACATTCATGCATGGGAGATACTAATCCCCCGGGCCTTAGTTTGTCTACCCATGGCTTAGAGCAGCAGTTCTCAACCTGTGGGTCCCCAGATGTTGTTGGACTACAACGCCCATCATCCCTGAGCTCTGGCCTTGCTAGCTAGGGGTGATGGGAGTTGTAGTTCAACAACATCTGGGGACCCACAGGATGAGAAAGGCTGGCTTAGAGTCTCACCTTCTTCATTCAGATGGCCAAAACCAAGCTAAACGAAACCCAAGTGTTTCTAAAAGGATCCTCAAGCTCATTGCAGCTGATAAAGCACGGGCAAAGTATGGTCACATCTAATCTCTCTGGAAATCGGGTCCACTTCCGAGTGGGGCTGGGTTGCGGTCCGGCCTCCTAGTCACTCCCCTCAGCGTCAGGGTGGGATGGCGTCAGGCTGGGAGAGACCCCGGCCACATCCTCTTTCAGCCTCGCGCTGCGAGTGGTCCTGGGCTAAGGTCCTGCTTATGGGTTTTCTTCTGGCATCTGGTTGGCCACTGGATGTTAGACTAGATGAGCCATTGTTTTGATTCAGAAGGCTGTTAAGTTCTTAGTGACTGTTGCCTCATATTCTGGTAGCTAATTCCATAGGTTAGTCAAACATTGATTGAGGAATGAGTAACAGTGGTAGGCAGAGCTTTTTTTTCAGGGGAAACACGCCAGAACTCAGTTCCGGCACCTCTTTGGGGGAGGGGTGCCATTGCCCTTCTAAGAGAAAGAGGGAGGTGTTCATGGTGAGTTCCGGCCCTTCTTTTTACAGATGAATAGCACTGATGGTAGGAAGCACAATTGAGACATGGGAAAGTGGGAAGGATGTAGTCTGCAGGACCTAACTCAGTTGTGTTCACCTTATTCTCTCTTCTTTTTTCCAAATAATTGTTATTTGATTTTACGAATATAAAATTATTACAATACAACCATACACATCCACAGTTAAAAGATTCTTCTGAATCTCTGAACTTCCCACCTTCCCCTCCATGGGTCCTATTTATTACACCTTTTCTACTGCATCTTTTTCAAAAGTCCACATTTTATATAACTTTATTAACTCCATTGTACTTGCTACATTACAAGTGTTATTGCAATCCTGCTAATGTTTCCATCTGCTTACAGTGGTCTCCAAGATAAGTTATAATTTTTCCCTGTTCTTTGTTAAAGTTTTGTATTTAATGTATTAATGTAAAGTTTTGTATTTAATGTATTTTTAATCTCCTGCTGGAAGTTGCCCAGAGTAGCTGGGGAGGCCCAGGCAGATGGGCGAGGTATAAGTAATAATTTTTTTGTTATTGTTGTTGTCATCGTCTTCTTGGTTCCTGAGCTTTCTGGTCAGTTTTGCCATTTCGGCATAGTCCAATAATTTGATTTGCCACTCTTTTCTGGTAGGGACTTTATCTTCTTTCCATCTCTGGGCTAACAGCATCTGTGCGGCCATCGTCGCATACATAAAGAGTCTTTTCTGCTCCCTTGGAATATCAGCACTGACAATTCCTAGTAGAAAAGCCTCTGTTTTTGTTTTGTTTTTTGTTACCAAAGTTAATTTAAGCATTTTTTAAAAAATCATTATATATCATTTCCCATAATTCTTTTATTACCTTACACAACCACCACATATGATAAAAGGTGTGTTCACCTTATTCTCAGGTTATCTCCGCAAGAGACAGTCTCATCTGGATCCCTTGGAGAACGGTCAAACCCTGTCCGAGGGCTCTACCTTCACCTACCAAGATGTCCTGGATGAACTAATCATTTACACACCGGGCAGTTTCAGTGTCCAGTCTGATGAGTTCAGATTTTCACTCTCCGACGGCCTCTACACGCAGACTGGGAAGGTGGAGTTTTCCATTGAGTTGTCCAAGTCGGAGCCACCCAGATTAGTTGTGAACAGGGGCTTGCAACTTTCTGCCGGTAAGGGGTGGGCATCAGCCGCACTTTTTGTGGCACTGGTAGTGATGCTGACAGCCAAATGAACAATCAGAACTTAACTCTCTGTATAAAAACTTTTTTAAAAATGCAATACATTCTGTGTGCAAAGGAAGATCCAGTACCTATGTTCACTGTAACTCACTATATGTGTATTATGGTTTTATATCATTTCAACAGCAAAAGCTTATTCATAGAGCCAAATAGGAACTGTAGTCTGGTTGAGAGATTCTTTGAGTTCCTTCTTAGCTCATTGTCCCAGAGCTACAATTCTCAGGGTCCCCTTAGGAAGAGGGAATAATTATTCAAGTAGTTTTAAGCCTGCAATTCTTTCTTGCCCAATTGGCCATTTTCTGCCTTCAAAATGCTCCCATGACTTATGCCCTATGCAAGATTTTCTCTGAAGTTTAACTATACCTCTGGTAACACCTTGCCTCTCCCATATTTTGTTCTTTTGCATCATTTGGCCTCTCCTTCTGATCTGATTTGCCCATAGCTTAAACTGTAAATTTGCTTGGCAAAGGCAACATGGTTTTGTGTACAGCTCAACTGCTATTATTACCATTTCAATGCATGTGACCCTATATAAGCAAGTAAACTACCCTAAGCTTATTTCAATGTCCAGATGCAGCCAATGTAAATTTCAGTGGAGGAAGTAGGGTCAAGAAAGAGGCAGGGGCAATAGCAAATAAGCTATTAGCTATTAGCACATACAATTCACATTGAATACCCTGTAGACTATTAAATGTTTACAAATATTAGTTCTCCCTTCCCATTTGTGGCCCTTCATTCAAGTTACCCTTCCCCCTCATCTAAAACAACAGTTCTGTTTATCCGAACTTCCGAATTATCTGGATGTTTTTGGGATGTTATCCCTGTTTATCTAGGATGAATGTGGTTATACCACAGAGATGTACATTATATTCTGGCTTGCACTCTTTATAAAGACTTGAGGAATGAGACCCTCTTTTATTGTCCATTCTGGGTTGCCCAACCACTGCCACTGTGTCCTTTCTCTTGGCAGATCAAGATGAGCAGGTGACAGCAAAGGTTGCAAGGTTTATAGCTGGGGCAATCAGAATAAGATCCACTATTTGACTATTGATTCAAAACCCTAAAATGTATTTTATATAATTGACTTTCTATTTCTATTATTTGTATAATGCATATTGTTGTTTTATTGCTATGGCCGATGGCTGACGCAAATAAAGATTCATTCATTATATTCAGGATGATTCTGCAAGGAGGAATAGCAGGTATTTGACTTTCTTTTGCCATTTAGGCTCTGTGGCAGTCCTTACAGACCAGCACTTGAAGGCCACAGACTCAGATTCGGATGACCTGGCTATCAGATACATCATGAAGAAAGACCCTGTGCTTGGAGTTCTGCGTATCCGTAAAAGAGATTTCCTTGATCAGATCTCTGTCAAAGGACCAGTGAAAAGCTTCACACAGGCGGATTTAAATAAAGGTGAGCACTCCCAGTCCCTGCTCCACAAGAGAGTTCCGTTGTGTATGTGTGTTCACTTGAGTCTCACATTCCCAGATTGATGCTTTAGTACAAAACTGGATTTCTAAAAAGGTTTGTTTTCCCTCTGCCAGGCTAGTGCTGGCTCAGTGGGTAGTTGTCTCGCTCCTCAGTAGAGTTTGGAATAGGGATCATTTACACCAGCATAATGTACCCTGCCCAAAATTACTTTGACTTCTTGTCGTTTGGGTGTCTCTGCTAGTCACAGACAGCAAGAAGACAGTAACACATGTTAGGAGTCAATATTATTAGAAATATGAATTTGGAGAACTGTCATACAGGTGATAGAATGAAATTCAGTTAGAGGGGATGCGAGGAAGTCTGTTATTAATGTTATGAGAATTAGATATCTGAAGAAATAATTCTTTTTCTGCGTTTAGCTTACTGTATTGTAAAGTGTTTTTCTTTGTTGTGTGTTTTGTAAAGTCTTTTTTGTTATAAATGCGGAAAACCAATAAAAAATTAGGGGAAGAAGAAGAAGACAGTAACACAAGCTCATTCTCATTCTATCTCCCCACAGGACAGGTGGAGTACAGCCACGAGAAAGGGCATCCCGGTGGGACATTTGCTTTCATTTTCGATGTGGCTGATGCGGAAGGAAACAAAATGGTGGACCAGGCGTTTACACTTCGGGTAATAGGTAAGGCCAAGGGGTTCTGCTGCAAACCCTCGTTTTCTCTTTGGCAAGGAAGGCAACTTGGCTGTTGTTAACTGGAAACAAGGAAATTAAGGAGGGAACATGGTTTCAGCAGAGGGGGAAGCAGGGCCAGATTTAGGTTTGATGAGGCCCTAGGCTCCTGAAGGTAATGGGGCCCTTTATATGTCCAGTAGTCCTTTGTCAACAACAAATTGTTGCTGTTTTTTGTGCTGAATATATGCTATATGGTAATTTATGGACCTAATAGGTATCTAAAGCCATTTGCACATGTTGCCCTGCAACCAGTCCATGCAGAATGTAGGCACCCTACATATAAAAATGAGCAAAGCAGTGATATTTTAGGGAGCAGGCTAGCAGGCGGGGCCCATTACTTACATCATAGGAGCCTTCACAACACAAAACACTGTTGCTGTATGTAGGTTTTATTTTATTTGTTTTTATCTTTTATTTTGGAAATGTACATCCCAGGCTTTTTCCCTTTAAAATTTTTGGGGGTCCCCAAGAGAGTGTGGCCCTAAGCTATAGCTTGTTTGGCTTATATGTAAATCCGGCACTGGGGGGAACGATTCTGAGCCATTAAGAGAATAAGGCAGGGGATATAATTCTGTAACATCATAGCCTCAACATCTCATTTAATAGTAATTGATGTTCTTATTTTCCCTAATAGTAAGTAATATACATGTTACCATGACATTAGTCAGGAGGGTTTCACAGGTTAATTGTGCTTTATCCCCTGATATTTTAGGTTAGGGATAGACAAAGTGGAGATCTCAATATGATTTTGAGCTGAGACACCCATCCTCGCTGAGTCTCGCCAATGGCCACACTGGCTGGGGTTGATGGGAGTTGACGTCCAACAACATCTGGGGGGTATCACTTGGGGCACCCCTGTCTTGTTGTTCAAAATCATAGAATCATAGAAAGGTACAGGTGGAAGGGACTGCAAGGAACATCTACGTGCAATGCAGGAATCTCAGCTAGATCATACATGACAGATGGCCATGCTTAAAAATGTCCAAGGAAGTAAAGTCAGCCACCTCCTGGAATATAAGAAGCTGCATTATGCTGAGTCCATTTAGCTCAGTATTATGTAATAGTAGCATTGCTCTAGTACAGCATTTAAATCGGTTAATTTGCTAAAAACTGTTTGCTAAACTATAAAAGGATTCTCTAATTTGTTCTTTGGAATATTTAATGCAAGTACAGTGGTGCCTCACAAGACAAAATTAATTCGTTCTGCGAGTTTTTTCATCTTGCGAATTTTTCGTCTTGCGAAGCACGGTGCTATGAGTTGCTCCTCGAAGTCAAGTCGCAACTGCACCTCTTCAAGCAATGCACCCTGGGTATTAACGGTTTTAAGAAAAAGGAAACAAACTTGCAAGACGTTTTCGTCTTGCGAAGCAAGCCCATAGGGAAATTCGTCTTGTGAAGCAACTCAAAAAACGAAAAACTCTTTCGTCTTGCGAGTTTTTCGTCTTGCGAGGCATTCGTCTTGCGAGGTACCACTGTATATATAAAAAGTGGAGATGACAAACACCATCTTAGAAGACGTAGTCCCCCTTTTCCTTTTCCTCAGGAGGAAACACCTGTTCTCAGATGATGCCAAATGTATGCAAATTTAACTGATTGATATGCTAAAACGCATATGACCAATTGGCTAAGATTTCTTTAACTGGATAGCAGCCTAGTTTAGACTATTCTTGAGAGGCAGGAAAACAGAAGAATGGAAGCTGTTGGTCTTATCATTTTGCCTCTGATTCTCCCAGAAGATCGGTTGCCACCATCCGTCATTGTCAACACAGGACTGGCCCTGGACGAGAACTCGGTGAAGAAGATCACCACTCTCGAGTTGTCCGCTGTGGATCAGGACAGCGAGCCGAGTGATCTCCTGTACAGGATTACTAAGCAGCCCCAGTTGGGGCACCTAGAGCACTCTGCATCACCAGGTTTGCAAATGTTCACTGTTTTTTTTTTAGCAATATCAAGGCAAGCGCTTGACAAGACTTTTAAGGGAGCTTTTAAGGCAGGGGTTGGCAATATTTCCCCCCGATGAAGGAACATTAACCATTGGGGAAAGCCCATCTGTGCTACTGCGGTTATTAATCTTGTGCGTTTGGAAGCAGTTGAGTGAATTAAAACTGACTCTTTGAAATAAGAAATTCTCTAGTCTGGAAAATATGGTTCAAAAGTTTTACTCACAGAGGTTGACCCAAAACAAACATTTATACCAGATGGATGGGGTATAAGTTATTATTATTACCGTATTTTTCGTCCCATAGGACGCTCCGTCCCATAGGATGCACCTAGTTTTTTTGGGGGGAAATAAAGGAAAAAATTTCCCCCTTTATTTCCCCCCCAAAAGCAGGTCGGGGAAACCGAACAAGGTCAAGGAACAGCGGGATGGCGGCGCTGCGCCTCCCTGCTGTCCCCCGAGCTTGTGGGGCTGGCCGATGTCTGCCCGGCGTGAGGGGCGCTCTGCTTCAGGGTGCCCCGCCCGCCGGGCAGCAGGCTGCTATCCGCAGCATGGGGAGCCCTGCGGGGAACTCCTGCAGGGCTCCCCACGCTGCGGATGTCTGCCTGGCGCGCGGGGCACTCTGCTTCAGGGCGCCCCGCCCGCCGGGCAGCAGGCTGCTATCCGCAGCATGGGGAGCCCTGCGGGGAACTCCAGCAGGGCTCCCCACGCTGCAGATGTGTTCCCGAAGTGCCGGGCGCTCTGCTTTCAGGGCGCCCGGCGCTCCGGGAAGCAGGCTGCTATCCGCAGCCTGGACATCCCTGCGGGACCTCTCGCAGGGCTGCCTAGGCTGCGGATGTGTTCCCGAAGCGCCGGGCGCTCTGCTTTCAGGGCGCCCGGCGCTCCGGGAAGCAGGCTGCTATCCGCAGCCTAGACATCCCTGCGGGACCTCCCGCAGGGCTGCCTAGGCTGCGGATGTCTTCCTGAAGCCTGGAGAGTGAGAGGGGTTGGTGCGCACCGACCCCTCTCGCTCTCCAAGCTTCAGCGAAAGCCTGCATTCGCCTCATGGGACGCACCCAGATTTCCCCTTCATTTTTGGAGGGGAAAAAGTGCGTCCTATAGGGCGAAAAATACGGTATTATTATTATTATTATTATTATTAACAATAAAGTTGGGTTCAGATAGATGCATGTTATCTTATACTGATCCCAACATAGCTAAAATATATTAGATTATGAACATATTCCACGCAGAGCTAAAAATCAAAGCTCTCTCTCTTCTTCATTCCAGCCTCCATTAGCCTGAGGCTGTTTTCCTAGAGAAGAGATTAGCACATCCATTCTCTCCAGTAGCTTGAGAACAAAGAGTCACTCCATCCAAGATGGAAGCCAACAGATTAGCATATGCATAGACGTGTAATACATCCTGATGCCTTGTGAATGAGGCACAAGATATGGTCCCATGATACAGCCCCACAGAATTTGGTGTTAGCCGCCCTGAGCTGGGGAGGGCAGGGTATAAATAAAATTTTATTATTATTATTAATCTGTTAGGCTCTCTTCTCAGCGCTTCTTTAGCTTCAGTGGAAATTTCCATGCCATGCATCACAGTATGCATGCAGACCCATTGCAGAGTTATTTTCCATTTCAGTATACAATTATACTTAACATGGGATGGGCGGAGACAGAATAAAAATTGGACAGCCTTTGGAGAACTGTTCCTTCTCTTTGTGCTATACCAACCCTTCTCCACCGCTTTTGCGTGTGTGCACACATACGTAGAGGAAGCAATTCCTGCGGGAAGGGGTGCTGTTTGGATTTCCCACCTCGGACACTGATATGCCCAGGGTTATGTCCCGAACGACAAATGAATTTTGTGCTTGAGTTATACAAATATAACTACTCTGCATTCTTCTTTGGGTTGATTGTGGGGTAGGTGACTCATCTACCCAATTGCAATTCATGAGTAGGGCAGCCCTAAACAGTTTTGTTTCTCTAAGGGAAGTTTCTAGTCCATAAGATTGCAGAATCATCAGCTTGCTGCTGTTTTCTTTCCCCTGCCATTTCCTGCTACTCTAGGCAGAAGGATTAGCTCCTTCAGACAGGCAGACCTGGTCTCCCGCAACATCCAGTACATCCATACCAGTGAGGAGGAGAAACATTCTGACACATTTGCCTTCTCCGTTTCCGATGGCACACACGAAGTGAGTAGATTTCCTTTTGTTCTTAGCAAAAGTCAGCTTCAGGTGGGCGTCCATCCATATTTGTTTGCACAAAGTTTGCAGGGAGGTTATCCGAACCCAGCTGTTTATTGAGCATACACTCTGATTTTTTTGTAGGAAGGTTGGTCAACGTTGTGCAAAGCAATCATTTTAGCCACATTTTCCAGGGCATTTTCCCGTAACTCAGTCGAATTTTATGGGGAAAGGGGGAAGTTGGCAAGTTGTGTAAGAGATTGCCAAATCCACTTAAGTATGGAACCTGAAAAGACCCTGAAAACCCTGATGTTGGGAAAGATTGAGGGCACAAGGAGAAGGGGATGACAGAGGACGAGATGGTTGGACAGTGTTCTCGAAGCTACCAGCATGAGTTTGACCAAACTGCGGGAGGCAGTGGAAGACAGGAGTGCCTGGTGTACTCTGGTCCATGGGATTACGAAGAGTTGGACACGACTAAACAACAAAATGGAACCTGAATTTGCCAGTATGCAACTGAATTCCGCCTGCAAAATTTCAAGAGTGCTCCAAATGCTCAGGCAGAGTTTGTCCATGGAAGTCGCACTAGATAGGGATCTGGTTTTTATTTTCGCTTCATCTGTTTTCCCCTGCAGGTGAGCCAGAATTTTGACATCAACATTAACCCGGTAGACGACTCTTTGCCTGTTGTGCAGAGCCCTGGGATGAGGGTGCAAGAAGGAGTGAGGAAGACCATCACAGAGTTTGAGCTTAAAGCCACAGACATGGACACAGAGGTGAAGCCCTTTCTGTGTCTTTCCTCCTTGAAGCACTGCAGAATTCTGCAGAATCCATTTGGAATAAGAACTGTCCTGTGTCAGGGTCTAGTGTGCCCCAGGAAAAGGGAGGGAAGGAGTCTGACACGGGAGAGGGGAGCAGTGATTTATGGGGGGCCCTGTACCAGACGGGAGGCAAGAGTCAGAGGCAGGGGGTGATCCAGAGCTGGAGGGCTGAGCAAAGAGGGGTTGGAGGAAGAGGAGGAAGAGGCACGTCAAACAAGTGAAGGTCCAAGTGCTTCCCCACCATCTCCTGCACCACTGTCTCCCAGAACCAGGAGGGGGTTGAAAAGGGAGGAGCAGAGGAAGAGTTTCCACACATGCATAGTCTCCACTTATCTTGACCCCAGCTCTTCAGGTCCCCTTCACACATTCCCTTCTTGCTCGCAGGCCAGATCCATCACATTCACGATCGTGCAGCCGCCACGGCATGGCCTGATCGAACGGACCAGCGACGGGCACCGCTATCGCCAGACCCACACCTTCACAATGGAGGATGTCTTCCAGAACCGGATCAGTTATAGTCACGACGGGAGCAACTCCCTGGAGGACCGCTTCACCTTCACTGCGTCCGACGGATCCAATCCCTTTTTCATTGTGGAGGAGGATGGGAAAGAGGTTGGTGGGGAAACCGTGCTGGGTTTAAGAGCTCAGTCTGAGTCCATGCTAACATGCGGTAGCATCGTATGTAGCTTGTACAACTTCAGGTTGAGAAGCCCAAATTTCAGCGCTTCCCTGTGGGTGGCAGGTGATGGGTAGAGACCTCCATATCCACAGAAAGCTAACATGTTAAGGGGGAAAAACTTAAGAACTTTTCTCCCTGTCCTGTAAGTTTTCAGCTGGCTGTGAGACTGCCTTAGTTTTCCTTGATTTCGTAGGGGACTGTTCAAATGTGTGCTCTCCCTACCGACAGTCTGAAATGATACAGTCCAGCAATTCTGCTGCCAGTGTAACTATGATGGGTTAGTCAGTCTAATTCTGCCCTCAGAACGCAATGCGAGTAGCAGAAACGGTGTAATCAATCCCGTGAAATATTTCCTGGATATTTCGAGAGGGAGGGCGGGGGTTACGTTCAAACGGTATCTAAATTTTACGAAATAACAGCACAAATGTTTTCTCAGCTTGTGACTGCTGTGCCCCAGTTGTTCAGAGTGGAAATTCTTCCTGTGGATGATGGAACCCCAAGAATTGTCACAAACTTGGGCCTGCAGTGGCTGGAGTACATGGATGGCAAGGTAGATTTTCACGTTTGCTTTGCTTTCAAGTCACACGTTTTGGTGCATGGAGAAAATTGGGAAAGGCTACTGGATAGGTGTCAGAGGCGCAGAACAGAAAATGGGCAACTTTTCCAGGTCTTGAGAGCAGCATTGGAAAAATAATTTGAAGACTACTTGGGCTTGAGCCCTGTCCTCCTGACCCAGATATTCTTACCTGCCCCACTTCTGGATTTGCCATCCCTGTTAAAACTTAATATGAAGTATGTGGGGGTTGCTTAAATTTATTCTATATTTATTTAGATGTTTTCATTAGGCTAATGTTTAGAAGCATTTGCAGTTTGTTTACATTTCTGCAACTGTTAAGAGTGAAGGGCGTTAATTTTCTGATGCTGTGAGCTGCCTTGAACTTGGTTTAACTGTGGAAAGGTAGCTGGTCAATCAGTGATGTTGAAGACAACTAGGGTCCTCATAGACATCAGGAGAAGGGCGAGATATTCTGTTCCTTTGTTCTACGTGGAAGATGTTCTATGCTGGATAGCTCAGTTGGTAGAGCATGAGGCTGGGTTGTGGGTTCAAGCCCCGCACTGGGTGAAAGACTCCTGCATTCCTCGGGGTTGGACTAGATGACCCTTGTGGTCCTTTTCAACTCCACAATTCTATGATTCTATGTGGAAAGTCAGCCATTGCCAGGGCTGGTCCACCCATGCGGTGGGCTGAAGCAGCCGCCTTGGGTGGTAGAAACCCAGAACGCAGCGCTCTGCAAGTTCTCACAAGAGCTCCGTGAGATCTTCTTGAACCTGCTGTTGTCACTTTATGGGCGCTGCTGCAGAACCCACATAAGGGAGGCTCCAGCAGGGGCAGGGAAGCACCTTCCTGTTTCTCCTCAGGCAGTGAAATGGGATATGCCACTCCAGCCCTCCACTGAGACAGTATTCAAACATGCTTGCAAATCACTTTGAAGATCTAAATGGTGGAAAGCCAGGATATGAATCTGCTAGATAGATTAAAAATGGCAAACGCCATAATTCCAGCTGCGAACGACACACCTGTTAGAGACAAGGCTGGCACTATGAGCCCTCCCCACCTTTGAGAGCCAGTGTGGTGTAGTGGTTAAGAGCAATGGACTCGTAATCTGGTGAACCGGGTTCTCTTCCCCACTCTTCCACATGCAGCTGCTGGGTGACCTTGGGCCAGTCACACTTCTCTGAAGTCTCTCAGCCCCACTCACCTCACAGAGTGTTTGTTGTGGGGGAGGAAGGGAAAGGAGAATGTTAGCCGCTTTGAGACTCCTTAGGGTCGTGATAAAGCGGGATTTCAAATTCAAACTCTTCTTCTTTTTTGTTGTGGGGTTGGGGTTGCTGCCTGGCCCAGTGGAGTCTGTAGCCCCAAAGTTCCTGGGCAAATCCCATTCTGAACGAGCCCCAAACTCACTCTACGGTCAACTGAAAATGAGAATGTGTGCACTTCTTTTTTCAAGCGGGGGCACTTCGCATTTTGACGCACCCCCTCTCCAAACGGAAGATACCTTTTCCCGACTCACCGGAGAAGAGCTCCATCTTTCCTCTTTTATTTCAGGCCTGGCATGGAGCTTTTCCACACCAAATGTTACGTGGGTTGAAACGCATGCTGGAGAAGCATCTTGCCTCCTTGCTTACTCTCCAGCATCACTGATGATTAAATGCCCACAGGTTGTCCTTACAGCTGTGCCTCATTGCCCAGATCTTCTGGGGCATGAAATCTATAAACCTTGCCATGTGGTATTGACTGAAAAAACGGGGGTGGTGGTTCTGGAGTTAAGAGTGCTTTAAGCGAAGGGGGAGTTGTGTTTCTTCCTTAATGCTGCCAGCCGCGATGATGGATGGAGCAGGGCTCCACTGCTTGTTGCATCAGCAGCTGTGGCTAAACAAAGCCATCCATCTTAAGCTGCAGGACTAAGGTCCCTGACAGCACAGTTCCTTCCCACCCACTCCGTAGACCTGCACACTCCGATGTCTTACTCTGTTGCTATTGGCATTTGCGTTCCTGAAGCGCTTGTTGATTAATTGCTGTGATTAATCAAGCAATTCTTCCGTCACCAATTAAAAGGTGTGGAAATGAAGGCAGGTGCGTTTTAAAAATAAATAAATTCGAAGCTCTGCTATGTGGATAGGTGTTGGTGCTAGCATCTGTTTCCCACCCTACTTGGTGTAAGTTCAAACCTTCAAGAGCCAGTTACAGGTAGGTAGCCGTGTTGGTCTGCCGTAGTCGAAACAAAATAAAATAATAAAATAAAAAATTCCTTCCAGTAGCACCTTAGAGACCAACTAAGTTAGTTATTGGTAGTTTAGATTTTGTTGTAAGCGGTGGTGTTTTCTGGTCACATCCATTTGGATTCTGTGGCGGAAGCAATTGAGTGCCGCAAGATGAGTGCAATTGAAGCAAGATGAGTGCCGCACCCCATAGTCGCCTTTGACTGGACTTAACCATCCAGGGGTCCTTTACCTTTACTGTGGCTGCAGAGACAGGTAACTCGTAAATGCTGCCTCCAGCGTTGTTTTTGCTGCATTAGCAGCAGCAAAGTGACCTCCCTGGGGCACAAGCCTGGGCAGTGTGTATGGACGTCATGGGCTGCCCAGACAACAAGACTCCCGAAGCCTTTCTCACAAGTGAGTATGGCTGCAAAGCAGCAGAGGTTAAGGATCAGAGTTTTCCTTCTCCAATAAAACTGATACCAGCCTTGGACCCTGCTTTCTGCTTCCTCCCATCACATGTTCTGCTGTGGATATAGGGAAATGGCATCTTCAATGTCTTCAGGTAGGGATGTGAAAGATTCCCTGCCTGAAACCTTAGAGAGCTGCTGCCAATCCGTGTAGGCAACACTGAACTAGATGGACTCTGTGGTCCCAGCCTAAAGCAGCTTTCTGTGTTCCTAGATACAGGCATCATAGCAGCCAAGTGGGTTTGAACTTATTAATCGTCTTGGCTGAGCAACAGGGTAAGAATAACTGGATAAATAGATAAACAATCAAACTGCTTAACTGACCACATAGTGGAGCCTTGATTTTCCAGAACTCCTTTCTAGTTTCCTTGCCCTCCTTTTCCCTCCCTCTTCTTCCAAAGCAACTCATCTCTTCCTCTGGTGCCTTCTGAGAAGGGTAGATTTCGGAACCAGTTCTTAAGGGATGGACATTCAGATTTACGAATGTAGCCCAAGGGAATAACCTTTATCTATTGGAATAAACTCTTAGTTCCAGCTTTCAGGCTCAGACCCAGGAACTGTTGATACCATCTCTATATATGTGTAAACACTGGCTTCGTGTCTTCAATCCAGCCAAAAAATCTGATCACCAAGAAAGAGTTGTTGACTATGGATCCTGATACAGACGACAAACAGCTGATCTATGAGATAACAGCTGGGCCAGAGCACGGTTATGTGGAGAAGAAGTTGCAGCCGGGAGTGTCAGTGACTACATTTACTCAAGGTAGGAAAGCAATGCTAGGAAAGACTTTTGCCCTTTTTTGTGCTTCATCACAGTTTTAACTGCACTGTATTACTTTTCGGGGGATGCAGGTGGCGCTGTGGGTTAAACCACAGAGCCTAGGACTTGCCAATCAGAAGGTCGGCGGTTTGATTCCCCACGACAGGGTGAGCTCCCATTGCTCGGTCCCTGCTCCTGCCAACCTAGCAGTTCGAAAGTACGTCAAAGTGCAAGTAGATAAATAGGTACCACTCTGGCGGGAAGGTAAACGGCATTTCCATGCGCTGCTCTGGTTTGCCAGAAGCGGCTTAGTCATGCTGGCCACATGACCCGGAAGCTGTACGCCGGCTCCCTCGGCCAGTAAAGCGAGATGAGCGCCGCAACCCCAGAGTAGGCCATGACTGGACCTAATGGTCAGGGGTCCCTTTACCTTTACCTTTATTATTTTTCGGTATGTTGGAGGCCAGGGAAGAACCAATCGGTCTAAATTTGGTTTGTGCCAATTCAACATGTGTTTGGTTTTCAGTCCCGTCCACATTCCACAAATCAGAACAACACAGTGGGGCTTTTGAATTTCACAAGGAGGGACTGAAGGCCCTGCTGCCATCATTGCATGCATTTTTTGAAAGGGAATGCAAATTGCATAAATGAATGAATGAGGAGGCTGAGAAATCTCAGAGCCATGTCCAAGCCACATCCACCAGGGCTGTTTTGTAGTACTTTGTGTCGTTCTAGCTTTATTCAAACATTTTATATCAATTTGCAAGCCACATCCAGAAACCAGGATATCCTTATGACTTATATCACTTCTTCAGCCTGCTACCCTCCAGATGTTGTTCAACTCCAGCTCCCATCATGTCTTGATGGGCCTTCTCTGCAGTGGCTCCCTTTCTGTGGGATGCTCTCCCTAGGGAAGTTCGCCTGGCACCTTCATTATACACCATTAGGCAAAAACATTCCTTTTTAACCAGGCCTTTGGTTGATCTGATTTACGTCCCATGTCCTTTTAAAATATGCTGGGGGGGGGGCTATTGGGTTGTTGTTTTTATTTTTATTATGTATTTTGTGGTTTTATGTCTTGATTTTATTCTGTGAACCACCCTGAAACCACAGGGTATAAGGCAGTATATAAATTAAGTAAATAAATAAATTGGTCATGGTGGCAGGGACTGATAGAATCATAGAGTTGGAAGGAACCGCAAGGGATAGCTAGTCGAACCCCCTGCAGTGCAGGAATCTTTTGCCCAACATGGGGCTCAAACCCACGACCCTAAGATCAAGAATCTTTTGTTGTTGTTTAGTCATTTAGTTATGTCCAACTCTCCGTGACTCCATGGATCAGAGCACGCCAGGCACTCCTGTCTTCCACTGCCTCCCGCAGTTTGGTCAAACTCATGCTGGTAGCTTCGAGAACACTGTCCAACCATCTTGTCCTCTGTCGTCCCCTTCTCCTTGTGCCCTCAATCTTTCCCAGCATTAGGGTCTTTTCCAGGGAGTCTTCTCTTCTCATGAGGTGGCCAAAGTATTGGAGTCTCAGCTTCAGGATCTGTCCTTCCAGTGAGCACTCAGGGCTGATTTTCTTAAGAATGGATAGGTTTGATCTTCTTGCGGTCCATGGGACTCTCAAGAGTCTCCTCCAGCACCATAATTCAAAAGCATGCTCTACTAAAGCAGGAATGGGAGTCTCAACAACATCTGGAGGGTTATCGAAAATATATAACTTTTTACTGGAATGGAACACAAAAGATGAACTGACAAAAGAAGTAATTATAAAATGGGCAATAGATTTTGGGTATAACATCGAATATGACGCTTGGGTGAAACTGTGGAACGAAGGTTTAAAATTTACGGCATGTACTACTTTAAAAGAAAACATAATGAAAATGATGTACCGCTGGTATTTAACACCTGTCAAGCGAGCAAAAATGTACAGAATGATCAGTAAAGCATGTTGGAAATGTAGAATGAAGGATGGAGAATTTTTTCACATGTGGTGGACGTGTGAGAAAATGAAAACAATTTGGGATATGATTTACAACAAATTGAAAAAATTGTTTAAATATACTTTTCCCAAAAAAAACAGAAGCATTTTTGCTGGGGTTGATAAGAGATGAAATAAGAAAAGCAGATCAGAGATTATTTATGTATGCTACGACTGCTGCCAGAATCTTAGTAGCCCCAAAATGGAAAACTCAGGAAATACCAACATTAATGGAGTGGCAGACAAAAATGGTTGAATATGTGGAATTAGCAAAACTGACCCACAGAATCCGTAACCAAGAGGAAACAAAGTTCAGAAGTGAATGGAGTAAATTTGTGGAGTATATACCTAATAATTGTAGAAGTTTAAAGACTGTAGTAGGATTAAAATAAATCTTATGACATGAATAGGATGATGTTCAGAATCTGTGAAAAAAGGAAAGATTAATATGAAAACCTCTGAAGGGAGGGAGGGAAGTCCATGCTCGATAGTGCGTTGAGAAAATAAGTGCACATAAGATTGTAGAACATTAGTGTATTTATTTTGTTTTGTTTCTGTTAAAGAAAACTTAACAAAAAGCATTTAAAAAAAAACATCTGGAGGGAAACCAAGTTGGGGGAAGCTGGTATCTACGTATGCAAAAATTGTTAAGTTCGAAGATTAGTTCATTGAGGCGTCTCTTCCCAACAGAGGAAGTGAACTTGGGATTGATCGAGTACGTGCTACACGAGGAGCAGACTCAAGAGACAGAAGACAGTTTTCAGTTTCTTGTAAAGGACAGCAAACCCAGTGTGGTCACTGACAATACCTTCCATATCCAGTGGTCTCTTATCAGCTTTCAGCACACCAGGTAAGCTACTCAGCTGAGCAGCACAGAAAATTAAGGTATGCTACACTTCAGAATGCTAAAGATTCTAGTAGCTGCCTGTCAACTTTAATCTGCTTCAGCCATTGGCTGAGTCCTTGCTGCTGTGATGTCATGGAATGTTCACAAACAGTCAGAGGCTAGAAGCTTGCTTGCCTTTGAGGATTGTCGTTTTAATTGTTTGTAAGCCACTTGGGCTGTTGTTTTAATAGAAAAGCAATCTATAAATATTTTAAATAGAATATAGAGTATTTTTCGCTCTATAGGATGCACCCGACCTAGTTTTAGAGGGGGAGAACAAGAAAAAAAATTCTCTCCCTCTCTGCGCAGTACCCCTTCAGCTAAGCGGCAGGAGAAGCAGACCCCTTCCATTTCTCCTCCCGCTTTGCTGAAGGGGCGCTGCACAGAGAGGGAAAGCTGCACAGCACCTCTCCAGCAAAGCGAAGCCAGGAGAGCAAGAAGGATCAGTGTGCACCGACCCCTCGCTCTCCTGGCTTCAGGGATAGCCGCCCGAAGCCTCCGGAGTGCAGCAGGAGCGCTCCCGCTGCGCTCCCGCTGCGCTCCGGAGGCTTCGCGTTGCTTTCGCTGAAGCCATGGAGCCTGCATTCGCTCCATAAGACACACACACATTTCCCTTTAATTTTTGGAGGGGAAAAGGTGCGCCTTATAGAGCGAAAAATATGGTAGATAAACAGGAGGGGGGGTGAGGTCACTTTAAACATGAGGGGAAACTTCCAGAGGTCAGCTTTGTGCTGTTATCAGAAATCAGGGACCAGGCCAAAGGTGCCAGAGAGAACTGGGAACTGGAAGCCGAACAGCAAGAAGACCCAGGAGATAGGGAGTGTGTGGAATAAATAGCCCATGTGCAGTGGGTTAAGGAGCAGGAAGGGGTGGTTGGAGGAGTCTTCGCAACCCAAGGAGACTGTAGAGTTGAAGAACCAAGCGGGTAGCTTGGGGAGGGGAACACATGTATGAGGTACAGGGACAGAAAAATAGATGTGTCATTGACAAGAAGAAGGGAAAGCGGCGGGGTACCAGGTGGGCAGGCAGGATGGCTGCCTGGCTGGGCTCGAACCACCAACCTTCTGGTTAACAGCCAGATGCACTGACCCATTGTGCCACCTGCCCCAGATGAAGACTGGTGGGTCTGCATGTGTGCTGTGGATGGGGGAGAAATGAGGTTGACTTTCCATTTGCTGTCTTGAACGAACCAGCCGGATCTGTCTTACTTCAGCCTCTGTATTTGCTCATTTATTTTATTTACTTACATATTTTGTTATCCTGCCTAATCTCCCAAGGGGAACTCAAGGCAGCGCACAGATCAGATTACAACAGATAATATTTACATCTGATTAGCTGATAAGGAGCAACACACTACAGAATGCATTGTTCAACCAGATTGGTACTAACTAGATTTCTGACAAGAAGAATTTTGTCGTGGCGCTTTTATTTACTTATTTTTTCCCCGGCGTCAGATCACGCCAATTCAATTATGGCGAATCACCCTAATTAAGGCAGATTGCACATTTTTCGCTGAACGAGAGGAAGCAAATGCACTGAAATTAATTAAACCGATACAAACTGAATGTAGCGATCGACTTCAGCATGTGTAAAGGCCCCTGAAATCAGTGGGACATGAATTCACAATTTAGCAGTATTCAGCCCCACTGGTTTCTGTGCACTTCACAGCCTCTGGGCTGCATCTCCTTGGTTACATGGGGGGAAAAAACACATTCTCTCTCTCTCTCTCTCTCTCTCTCTCTCTCTCTTCCAGCTACAATGTCAGTGAAAAGGCAGGCTCCATCAGTGTCACAGTGAAGAGGACGGGTAACCTCAAACAATATGCTATTGTTCTGTGCCGTACAGAGCAGGGAACTGCCACCTCCAGCTCAGCTTCACGGCCAGGAGAACAGGACTACGTGGAATATGCAGGCCAGGTGGGTTCAGGAAAAATGCTGCACACCTTGGGAAAAAATCCACAGTGGAATGCTCTACACCATGGGTAGGCAAACTAAGGCCCGGGGGCCGGATCTGGCCCAATTGCCTTCTAAATCCAGCCTGCAGATGGTCCGGGAATGAGCATGTTTTTACATGAGTAGAATGTGTGCTCTTTTTAAAAATGCATCTCTGGGTTATTTGTGGGGCATAGGAATTCGTTCATTCCCCCCTAAAAAATATAGTCCAGCCCTCCACAAGGTCTGACGGACAGTGGACCGGCCCCCTGCTGAAAAAGTTTGCTGATCCCTGCTCTACAATGTCTTACCCAAAGGGTGACGTGTTAGGTGGGCATGGCAACAAGCCCAGAGAAGCTTCCTGGGCTGAACCTCTTCCTTTCACCCAGCTGTGAAAAACGTGGCAGAGAGTATTGAGTCAGGAGCAGTCACCTAAACTGGGCATGTCCAGTTTGGGGTTGGCAGCTCTTGTCCGATGTCAAGACCAGGCCAGCTGTACCCAAATCCAGACCTAGAAGGGTGTCTTCAGTTTGGCATACTTGCAGTCAGATGTCAGGTTTGGGGACGCGAGTCAGAGATAGCTGAAGGCAAGGGCTGGTGTCCATCAGGAAAAGGATGGTCTTCTGTCAAATAAGGGAAGAAGTCCAGGCTGCCAGACCTGGAAAACCCCAGGTGCTTCCTACTGTCTGCCAGTCACAGAGACTGATGTTCCTCAGTTCTGCTTCCCACTGCGCCTGAGCATCTCAGGTATCTCAGTAAGCAAAGTTTCCTTCTCGTCCCATGTGAGTCCCAGTTTATGCCCCAAAGTCCCTAACATCCCACTGTTTAACTGTATCTCTGTCAGGCTTTGGGGAATCGACTTCCTCCCCCATGGCAGTAAATAAGAAGAGATCAAACGAAAGGAACGTATTACCAGTTAGATTCTTTAATAATCACAGTGAGAGACAATCTACCTAGAATGGTGGTGCTCCCAATTAAGGCTCGCACCCCATCAGTCCCTATTAATCTACGTCACTCCTACATCTTGTAATCTGAGTTTGTACCATCTGCACTTTCTGTTCTGAGACTTTCTGAGCTCTTCTCGACCTTGGGAGGAATGCTGTCCAACGACTGTAAATTTGTTAACCCTCTCTCTCCCAGTGCTTCTTCTCCTATCTGTTCCCCATCCAGTATTTCCCAGCTTCTGCCTTCTGAACTATGCCCTTTTGCAAACCCTTGTTCCAAATCTATACTGTCCTCCTGCTCCTGGGAAGATTCAGGATTGGGGTGGGTGGTGGTGGCTCCCACCATTCTTCCTCAGTGCAGCCCTCCTCAGCACAGTCCCTGACAACCTCTGGGATGGGGAGATGTGTCTTAGTGTGGAGGGGAACTGGATCACAGAATAGGATTAAGAAAGGCAAGAGTAGAAAAACATACAGGGCAGCTTAAGGGGTGTAGCGACACTGAGTCAATAATGTTGTTGTTGTTTAGTTGTTTAGTCGTGTCTAACTCTTCGTGACCCCATGGCCCAGAGCACGCCAGGCACTCCTGTCTTCCATTGCCTCCCGCAGTTTGGTCAAACTCATGCTGGTAGCTTCGAGAACACTGTCCAACCATCTCGTCCTCTGTCGTCCCCTTCTCCTTGTGCCCTCCATCTTTCCCAACATCAGGGTCTTTTCCAGGGAGTCTTCTCTTCTCATGAGGTGGCTAAAGTATTGAAGCCTCAGCTTCAGGATCTGTCCTTCCAGTGAGCACTCAGGGCTGATTTCCTTCAGAATGGAGAGGTTTGATCTTCTTGCAGTCCATGGGACTCTCCAGCACCATAATTCAAAAGCATCAATTCTTCGGCAGTCAGCCTTCTTTTTGGTCCAGCTCTCATTTCCATACGTCACTACTGGGAAAACCATAGCTTTAACTATACGGACCTTTGTCGGCAAGGTGATGTCTCTGCTTTTTAAGATGCTGTCTAGGTTTGTCATTGCTTTTCTCCCAAGAAGCAGACGTCTTTTAATTTCGTGACTGCTGGCACCATCTGCAGTGATCATGGAGCCCAAGAAAATAAAATCTCTCAATGCCTCCATTTCTTCCCCTTCTGTTTGCCAGGAGGTGATGGGACCACTGGCCATGATCTCAGTTTTTTTGATGTTGAGCTTCAGACCATATTTTGTGCTCTCCTCTTTCACCCTCATTAAAAGGTTCTTTAATTCCTCCTCACTTTCGAGTCAATAATGACCGTTCCCAAATAATGTCTCACTGCCGTGGAACTCATAAAATAGCAGCAGCAGCAGGCCTGTTTCCCAGTTTTAAACCTCTCTGCACTTAGTCAATGCACAACCTTGCTCCACACAGGTTCAGTTTGATGAACGGGAGGACACGAAATCCTGCACTATCCTGATAAACGACGACAATGTCTTTGAGAACACGGAAAGCTTCACTGTGGAGCTCAGCATGCCAGCCTATGCCTTGCTGGGGGACATCACTGAGGCCAAAGTTTTCATCAATGATGCGGAAGATGAGCCTACCTTGCAGTTTGACAAGAAAGTCTACCACATCAGCGAGAGTGCTGGCATCCTCTCTGCCCCCATTGAAAGGAAAGGTGTGTTGCATTACAGCTTAGAGCAGGGGATGGGAAGCAGGTGCAAATGGACTTCGAGTAAATAATACAGTCCTAAGGGACGCGGGTGGTGCTGTGGTCTAAACCACTGAGCCTCTTGGGCTTGCTGATCAGAAGGTTGACTGTTCGAATCCCTGCGATGGGGTGAGCTCCCGTTGTTCGGTCCCAGCTCCTGCCAACCTAGCAGTTCAAAAGCATACCAGTGCAAGTAGATAAATAGGTACCGCTCCGGTGGGAAGATAAACGGCTTTTCTGTGCGCTGCTCTGGTTTTGGTGTTCCGTCAAGCCAGAAGCAGTTAATTCATGCTGGCCACATGACCCGGAAAACTGTCTGCAGACAAACGCCAGCTCCCTTGGCCTGTAAAGCGAGATGAGCGCCGCAACCCCAGAGTCATCTGCAACTGGACTTAATTGTCAGGGGTCCTTTACCTTTACTTTTTAAGGTTGCATACTTTGAAACACAGCAGCAGCAGCATTCCAAGCCCCTTCATTAACAGTTCAGTATATTTGGCCAAAATATATATGTCAGAAATAAATGTAATGTTACACTGTGACTGGACAATTCACTAAGGTTTCATACTGAAGCCTAGCAATAGAAATCCTAAAAAGGAATCTAAGGTAAAGGTAAAGGGACCCCTGACCATTAGGTCCAGTCGTGGCTGACTCTGGGGTTGCGGCACTTATCTCGCTTTATTGGCCAAGGGAGCTAGCGTACAGCTTTCGGGTCATGTGGCCAGCATGACTAAGCTGCTTCTGGCGAACCAGAGCAGAGCACGGAAACGCCGTTTACCTTCCCTCCAGAGCGGTACCTATTTATCTACTTGCACTTTGACGTGCTTTTGAACTGCTAGGTTGGCAGGAGCAGGGACCGAGCAACGGGAGCTCACCCCATCACGGGGATTTGCATTAAAGTCATATAGCAACCCAAACAAACAACCAGCAGACAACAGTATGAAGCAAAATGTAGGATCTTGTTTCAGTTCATTAGCAAATTTTTAAGCAAAACTAAGTCTGCACTCAAGGGTCTAAACTCTGTATAAAGTAATATGAAAGTAGAAGTTTTGTATTTATTTATTACATTTATATCCCATCTTTATCTTCCATTGAGACTAAGGTGGTATACACCTCCCCATTACATCCTCACAACAACCCGGTGAGGTAAGTTATTTTCAGAGATGGTGACTGGCCCAAGGCCACACAGTGAGCTTCATGGCAGAGTGGGGATTCCATCCCTGGTCTCCAGGGTCCAACCCTCTAAGAATTACGCCACACAGGGGACACTTAATCATAGGGTTGTGGGTTCGAGTCCCATGTTGGGCGAAAGAGTTGTGCATTTCAGGGGGTTGGACTAGATGACCCACGTGGTCCCTTCCACCTGTACAACTCTGCGATTCTCTGAACCAGTTGTCCTGAAAAGCAACTTTTGTATAACTCTGTGCTGTGCATTACAGGCGACTCCAGCAGCACTGTGTCTGCAGTTTGCTACACAGTCCCCAAAAGTGCCAAAGGTAGCAGTGCACATGCCTTAGAGTCTGGATCAGACTTCAAGTCCAGGGGGATGTCCAATGAAAACCGCGTGGTGCTGGGGCCTGGCGTCACCATGACCACCTGCGACGTGAAGCTGATTGACGACAGCGAGTACGAAGAGGAGGAGGAATTCGAAATCGCGCTTGCCGACGCGTCTGAGAACGCGCGCATAGGGAGCATCGCTTCAGCGAAGGTCATGATCAGCGGTCCCAATGATGCCTCAACAGTGTCCCTTGGAACGGCTACTTTTACAGTCAGTGAGGATGCAGGTGAGAGACTACGATTATTTTACCCTTGCTCTCTTCTTATGGGGTTCAAGTTTATTTTCAAAGAGTGCATAAGCCTACAGTGGTACCTTGGTTTTCGAATGTAATCCATTCTGGAAAACCGTTCAAGTTCTGAAGCGTTCGAAAACTGAGGACTCAACAGCCTTGCACGCAGCGGAAGCCACATGGCATGTTCGAATTCCAATGCGTGTTCGAAAACCAAAGCATTTAAGTAATTTAATTTAATATAATATAAATTATATAGAAAAATCAGAACTCCTATTAGAATAAACAAGTTCCCTTATAAATACTGGAATACTAAATAAGATGGATAACAATGTGAAACAGAAAAAAGAAGTAGAAAATTGGTTTAAAAGTATGTGAAAGAAAGTAATAAAAGTGGAAAGAAATTGCAATTGAGTAGATTGGAAGTTTATCACAAGGGTGGGGTGAGGGGGGAGGGATGGTGGTGGGAAAAGGAAGTATTTGTGGGATTGAGTGTGGGTATGTATGAATATTCTTAAGGATTGTATGAAATGTATGTTTGCATGTTCGTATATTCGTAACATGTATGTATTAATGTTGAATTATTTTAATAATAATAAAACAAAGCAAAACAAAAAAAAACCCCCAAAGCATTTACTTCCAGGTTTACGGTGTTCTTAAACCAAAATGTTCATCAATGAAGACGTTTGAAAACTGAGGTACCACTGTATAGTTAAAGAAGGCACCAAATGTCCCCACTTCCAAGCATCTGTCTGGCATCTGCCCACTTTAATGGGGGGAGATGTGAGTTCACGTTCTGCTCAGCTCTTATTTCATTGATACCTCCATTCATCCAAGAATCACAGGGTGGTGTGCAAAATAAAAACACAAAAAATAACAATAACAATAACCTCCCCTCCAGTTTAAGTGGCCAAAGGTTGTTTAATTAACCAGGGAAACCATGGTTTCTTTTATAGAATTGTAGAGTTGGAAGGGACCCCACGGTTCATTTACTGTAGTACAAAACCTTGCAATGCAGGAATCTTTGTGTCCATTGACTTTTAGGCTACCTTCCTAGGAGCTATTTCTTCAAGGGCCAGCAAATTCAGGCATAGGAAACTGCCTTGGCCCATTGGTTCTTCTAGCTCAGTATTGTCTGTCTGGCAGTGGCTCTATAGGGTTTCAGGCAAGGCCTACTCAGAGATGCTGAGGATTGAACCAGACGAAACAAGTGCTTGGATTCAAGCTGGGCTGCCAAGGAGAAAAAGACTTCCTTTGCAGGTGCAGCCTAAAAGCAAACCACACCTGCAAAGGAAGAAAGGAGGAATCGAGAGCATCCTAAGAGTGTGCTCCAAATTCTACCCTTTGAAGTTCTATTGCCTGTTGTCATGGTGACATCGAGTGATGGGCAGGTGGGTGTCCTTCATCATGTTAAGATAAAACATATTTGTCTGCATCTAGCATGCATCAGTATTTTTACAAGTGCACTTGTAATTTTGTACTTTTTACAAAATTACAAAGAATACAAAATTTTAAAAATGTCTCAGTATTTTTAAAACAACAACAACTGATAAATATTAGCCAGTTTGTTTCCAAAGTATGTGTTTCACCTCCTTCCTTTCTTTAACTGGACCATCTCAGTAAATGTTGGTAAGACTTTTCCACGTTTTACTCAGCAAATTCCTCAGTAGATAATACGGTTGGAGTGTGCCATTTAGAGGCAGTTAGAATATTTGCTTCAAGGTAATATTCAACATAAACTAGCTTAGAATATTTGCTTCAAGGTAATATTCAACATAAGCTAGCTACTCTTTCATAGTCTTTGACTACCTATTTATCCTTATAAACAATTTGAGGCAGCTTACTATAAACATAATGTAGTATCTCTCCACCCCCTTTCTAATGTTGTTTATTGATGAGAATGAATAAAATGGGATTATTCTTGATTAACTGGATGTTAGGATGGTGCTGAAATTTAGTGAAGTGACCTGACTCGGACAACAGTTTGTTGGATATTGGCTGTATGAATCCTTAATTTTGAACTGCAAATGTGGAAAATAAAGTACAGATGGGTTAAAAAGAAAAAAGAAAAGAATATTTGCTGTCATGATTGGGTTCCAGGCTGTTGTCTGACATTATTTCCTTGATGAGCTAACTAGACATGCAATAATGATCCATTGAGTGGTGAGTCCCCCCCCCCCCCGTGGAAATAATGATACATGACGCAATTATTAAGGTTAATGGGCTAAATAAGGTCACAACTTTATTGGCTACAGGTGATGAGCGGCAGTGGCTTAGGCATTGGTCCTAACCAACTATATCTGACTTCAGCCCGTCCGCTTGAAATTCGGGAAGGGTTAACCACCAGTAGGGGGAGTCCTGCTGATACACATCAACTAGGAACTCCCCCGGGGTCACTGCTAGGGGGCGTGCCTTAGGCCCTCACCTCCCTAGGCTTTGGACAGGGCCACATCCCCTGGAATCCTTTACTGGACTACCCTTCAATATGCGGGGCAGGTGATGGCGCTAGCTCCCCTCTTCCACCTACAGAACAATACCAATGCCTAACGTCCAATACCCAGAAAGTTGTGACGATTTGCTACGAGGTAGGCGAAAACCAAGTGGCTGGTGCCAATTTGCCAAGTGGAAAAATTCCTACCAGGCCCCTCAACGGCGACGAACCAAGGTCCATAGCAAGGTCAAGGAACGAAAACCTTATAGGGTGGGAAAAACTGGAACAGCTGGCAGGCGGCAAAGAGGGAAATCCCCAGCCTTATCCTGTTTTAAATGGGGCAGGCTATGACCCCAGAGCCAGCCGATTGGCTGGCAAGGGGGTGATGTGGCCAGAAATCCCCCCAATCGCGCGGGGGCTGGGAAGCCCGCAACCCCACCTCCTCTGTAGGATGGAAGTGGCTTTAGTAATACCTTCCCTTTAACGCTGATTCAAGGAGGGATGACTGTGCTCTCTGAAAATCTTACCCCAGGTTTTTTTAGGGCAGCACAGCTGTGCTGGCTGAGGCTGATGGGAACTGTAGCCCAAAACATCTGGAAAGCAACCAGGCTGGCAGACGCTGCTTTAGAGATGCTACCAGTAGTCACCTTTTCCCACAAACTCCTCCCTTCTCTCCCTTCCTTGCAGGAATCATTGAAATCCCCGTTACTAGGCACGGCCCTGACCTCTCGACCCCCACGTCTGTATGGTGCGCCACTCGGACATCGGATCCGCCATCGGCAACTCCGGGTGTCGACTACATACCCAGCTCCAAGAAAGTGGAATTTCGCCCAGGAAGAACTGAAGAGGTATCGCTACATTTTTTGCTATTACCAAGCAATTAGTACCTGGGACCAAACTAAGCATTGTCTCATAAGGAGCATTCAAACGCATTTGTATCATGCATCTTGTGTGTTTTAGTCTGTACAGAAATGGTGCAGATCAAACAAAGAGCCAAACTAGACGTTAAATCAGGAAAAAAATGGTAATTAGGGATGGATGGAACTGTCAGTTTTGGTTTCTCTGACTTTCTCGTTTTTTCCAGCCTGACGTTCAGATCATCACATTTTTGTATCTGTTTGCGATTTAAAAAGAAAAATGTCCTTACAAAAATTTGTCAGCATTTTAGTGAGCATTTCTCGCAATATACATGTGATTTATTTATCTTTGCTCAACATGCACATTTTTACAAGTAATGTCCCCTAATATAATACATTTATTTTCACTAATATATACATTTTAATGCCCATGTTCTTCTAACATTTCTGCAGACATTTTTTGGTTGGATAACTGCATAACAAAATTCAGAGAAATTCAGATTTTGAAGGATAGCTGCAGTTTGGTTTGCATGGTGTTTTGAAAGATGGGAACGAAACCATTTTTAATTGTACCTAGAAAGCGCAGTACCAAACTAGAGACATTGGTGGGTGGTTATGATGAGCCTAAATCCACACTAAAACTTGCCACCGCCACTCAGAACTCCTTCCCTGGAGGCTGCCATTTTTGGCACCGAGATACTTCTGGAAGAACAATGCTGTGTGGTCATTTGCCATTGTTTTTGGCAAGGGGAAAAGGTGACCGCCAGCCGGCAGTTATTGGAAGGAACTTCAGAAAGTGAGGGTGAGTTCCCTCCCCTATCAAAAATTATTGTGTTTGAGCCCCTGGTTGGCCTCCCCCAAATTCTTCCTGAAAGTTGTCATCTGAGAACATCTGGCTCAGCGTGGTTCCTGTTACATAACGCAGAAAACAAACTGTGCCCCAGGTTTCAGATGTCTGGGAAAGACATGCACAGAACTTTGCTCAGGTTCACCTAACAGTCCGGATGTTTTTGGCTGTTTGTTCATGCATCTGAGATAAGCAGCGATGCACAAATGAAAGCAGGTGCCATTTGTGCAGCGGCGTAGCGTGAGTTATCAGCACCCGGGGCAAGGCAAGTAATTTGCGCCCCCTAACCCGGGGCAAGGCAAGTAATTTGCGCCCCCCCAACCCCTAACCTGCCGATCTGAGTCGAGTTGCTGCTGGCGCTGCCGCCCAAACCACGCCGCTTGCCCGGAGGAGGAGGGGGGCAGAGAGGCGAGGAAAATGCAACATGGCCCAGCAGCTGCAGCAGCAGCAGCGGAGGCGGGGCTGTGAGGAGGGGCTGCCTGGCACGTCCTCCGCGGCCCTGACGCGCGGGGCTGAGAGCCGCTGCCTGCCGGACGCCTTCAGCCCGGGCACGCGCACAGCTCGTCGGTTCCACGAGACATGGGGCTCTGCTACAGCCTGTGCCCGAGGCTCTTCGGCGACTCCGGAGGCAGCGAGCGCCCCCCCCCAGATGTTGCGCCCGGTGCGGCCGGCCCCCCTGGCACCCCCCACGCTACGCCACTGCATTTGTGAATCTAGAAGAGCCCAACACCATCGACTCCTCTCAAATCCTCTGACACTCCTTCACACACATACCTGTTTGCTAGGCCGGATTTAGGTTTGATGTGGCCCTAAGCTACTGAAGGTAATGGGGCCCTTTATATGTCTAGCTGTCCTTTGTCAACGACAAATTGTCGCTGTTTTTTGTGTTGAATATATGCTATATGGTAACTTATGGACCTATGAGGTATCTAAAGCCATTTGCAAATAACAAAATATGTATTTTATCAAAGTAATTGTTGAACTGAAATACAATTAAGAAGTATATTAATAGTGAAATACAATTAAGAAGACGTATATATACTTTTCTTGCCAACCTAGCAGTTCGAAAGCACATCAAAGTGCAAGTAGATAAATAGGTACTGCTCCGGCGGGAAGGTAAACGGCGTTTTCGTGCACTACTCTGATTCGCCAGAAGCGGCTTAGTCATGCTGGCTGCATGACCCAGAAGCTGTACGCTGGCTCCCTCGGCCAGTAAAGCGAGATGAGCACCGCAACCCCAGAGTCGGCCACGACTGGACCTAATGGTCAGGGGCCCCTTTACCTTTACCTTTATATATACTTTATCTTACATTTTGGAAATGTACATCCAGGTTTTTTCCTTTACATTTTTTTGGGCCCCCCAAGAGAGTGGGGCCCTAAGCTATAGCTTGTTTAGCTTATACGTAAATCTGGCACTGCCTTTTTGGTCGGTTTTATATATTAAGAAAGTAGGCCTTTTTATTTCTCTCATCTCCTCTAGTACTGCACCTTGACAATTCTGGATGATGCACAGTACCCAGTCATCGAAGGGGTGGAGACGTTTGTTGTCTACTTGAGCTCGCCGCAAGGAGCAGAGCTGGCCAAGCCTTTTCAAGCAATGGTGGCCATTAATGACACCTTCCAGGATGGTAAGAGGGTCAACAAAGAAATATTTTAGTGTGACTGGCGCTCATAGAATTGTAGAGTTTGAAGGGATTACAAGGGTCATCTGTTTCAACCCCCTGCAATGCAGGAATCTTTTGCCCAATGTGGGGCTCAAACCCACGGTCCTGAGATTAAGAGTCTCATGCTCCACCGACTAAGCTATGTAACTGAGCTTCAGTAAGACAACTTTCTTGGCAAGCTTAGGGCTGATGGGCATTTTAAAATGTGTACATGCACACTGGCTTCTTACTCATAATGTGTTTGAATACACCACGTGCAGAATTTGTTTCTTTATAGTCTTCAACTGGAAATGAAGAAGCCCATTAGAATGGCTTCTGAAACTGATGGAATATGCTGAAATGGCGAAATTAACTGCCAAATTAAGAGGACATAATGACAAAGTTATGGTGCTGGAGGAGACTCTTGAGAGTCCCATGGACTGCAAGAAGATCAAACGTATCCATTCTTAAGGAAATCAGCCCTGAGTGCTCACTGGAAGGACAGATCCTGAAGCTGAGGCTCCAATACTTTGGCCACCTCATGAGAAGAGAAGACTCCCTGGAAAAGACCCTGATGTTGGGAAAGATGGAGGGCACAAGGAGAAGGGGACGACAGAGGACGAGATGGTTGGATAGTGTTCTCGAAGCTACGAACATGAGTTTGACCAAACTGTGGGAGGCAGTGGAAGACAGGAGTGCCTGGCGTGCTCTGGTCCATGGGGTCACGAAGAGTCGGACACGACTAAACGACTAAACAACAACAACAACAACAACAATGCCAAAGTGTTTAAGGGTGAATGGAGATCCCAGATGGATTATCTAATCAAATTAACACCAATATATGATGTCGTGGGCAGGATTTGAAATATAAGCAGTGGATTACTAAAGATTTAACGGTCGCAGGGTTTAGATAATAAACGTGTGTGTTATAAAACAGCTAATAAAAAGCAAAAAACGAACATCAGGAAAGAAGTGGTTGGAAATCAAGAAGAAAGTTGTACGTTAAAAAAAAATGTATATGATGATAATATTGTTAGAGGTTAAATAAAAATTATATATATGAAGTGAAGGCAATTCCAGTACTCAATTTTGAGTACTGGAATTGCCCTTGATGTGGTTCCATAGCTCCAAGCAAGATTTTCAAGGCAGTATGCAGCAGTCCAGCGCACACTGAGCAACAACTTGCTCATGTTTTTGAGCAGTGGATAGTCAATTTATGGAATTCACCGTCGTGGGATGTGGGGATGGCTGCCAATAGCTGACATGATTTAAAAGGGGATAAAGATGAATGCAGGGAGGATCAGGATATCAGTGGCTATTGGTCATGCTGGCTATACATTCCTTCCAGGTTCACAGGCATTCAGACCTGGATGCCAGTTCACACCTGAATGCCAGTTGCTGAGGTACATGATGAGGAGAGAGGATGATTGTGCTCCTGCCCTGCTTCTGGGCTTTCCAGAGGTATCTAGGAAACAGGATGATGGACTAGATAGGCTGCTGGTCTGATCCAGTGGTCAGCCTGAGCAGCCACCTTTTAGGTTCTCAGATTGTCTCATCTTGCCGGGCCTGAAATCTGTACCACATTCTCCAGTCATGGGGAGATGAAGCACTGCAAAGTAGCATTCATAAGGTCAGCTGTTCCCTCTTAGGGACGTGGGTGGCGCTAGACCACAGCGCCACCCACGTCCCTAAGAGGGAACAGCTGACCTTATGAATGCCAATCAGAAGGTCGGTGGTTCGAATCCTTGTGACAGAGTGAGCTCCCATTGCTCTGTCCCAGCTCCTGCCAACCTAATAATAAGAATAAATTTTATTTATATCCCGCCCTCCCCAGCCGAAGCCGGGCTCAGGGCGGCTAACAACAATAAAATAGTACAACATTCTAAAATCATTTCATTATAAAATTAATTCAAATCAAATTGATAGCAACCATTAGGGTAAAGTTCTGTAAAGATTGCCAAAGGAGGGAGTCAGGCTGTGCCCTGACCAAAGGCCTGGTGGAACAGCTCTGTCTTGCAGGCCCTGCAGAAAGATGTCAAGTCCCGCAGGGCCCTAGTCTCTTGTGGCAGAGCGTTCCACCAGATTGGAGCCACAGCCGAAAAAGCCCTGGAGGCAAACCTAGCAGTTTGAAAGCATACCAGTGCAAGTAGATAAATAGGTACCGCTGTGGCAGGAAGGTAAACGGCTTTTCCATGCACTCTGGTTTCCGTCATGGTGTTCTGTTGCGCCAGAAGCAGTTTAGTCATGCTGGCCACGTGACCCAGAAAGCTGTCTGTGGACAAACGCCGGCTCGCTCGGCCTGAATGCGAGATGAGCGCCACAACCCTATAGTCGCCTTTGACTGGACTTCACCATCCAGGGGTCCTTTACCCTTTTACCTTTTACCTGTTCCCTCTTGTCTACAACCTACCATGGTGGCAGAAGGCCTGGACCCCACTGTCCCCTGCTCAAGGCACCAAAACCCCCCGTGACCTGGTAGTTAAAACAGGAGTCACACATTCCTGAGCTTGCAGCTTCTGGGAAATTATGCCCTCATTTTTCAGCATACTGTAGGCCCGCAGAAGTTTGAGTGATTCCTCTTCTTCCCTCCGCAGTGCCGAACATGAAATTTAGTAAAGAATTGTACCCTGTGAAAGAGAAGGAGGGCATCCTCCACATTCCCATCATCCGCACCGGAGACTTAAGCTATGAGTCGTCTGTCAGGTGCTACACCCAGGGCCAGACAGCGAAAGCCATGGAGGACTTTGAGGAAAGGAGAAACACGGAGGAATCGCGTGTCACTTTTCTGAAAGGGGAGAAGGTGAGTGGATGTAGCTCACAAAGAAACAACAGCCAATGAATTGGTGGTCACATCCGATTTGTGAAACTCCCTGCCTAGGAATGCCCATCTTTACCATTCCCTTTCACTGCACTGCAAAGTGCTTTCTTTTTACAGACAGACATTTATTTACTTCGGTTATTTATATACCCAGTGGTTTTTCCTTAAAAAAAATGTTTAGGGGTACTCTCGAGAAAATCACCATTTTATAGTTCAAATCGGGGGAAATAAATACAGTAAATTGACAAAAGTACAAAGAACATGCATTACCTCATATTACACAGCTGACAGATCACAGTAACTTCCACATTGGCATGAGGTTGTGTGCACTAACGTCTTCCTGATTCCACACATCCACATTCCACACTGCTTCACACATTAAACGCTTGCTTCTGTCTAAGATTCAGGAAACACCGGGAAAGGAAATGAAGCCGCCATCGGGGGGTAGCAACGGAACTGACGGTTCACAGTGCTATTCAGTGGAGCTGACGATTCACTGTGCTAGAGAAGAAACAATTTTAAATTTTTTTAAAGTTTCTTCTCCCGTTAGATTCACAAAATGTTTAGAGGTATGCGTACCCCTGCATCCCCCCCCCGAAAAATGCACTGTATATACCACTTCATAAAGGGACGCGGGTGGCACTGTGGTCTAAACCACTGAGCCTAGGGCTTGCCGATCGGAAGGTTTGAATCCCCACAACAGGGTGAGTTCCCGTTGCTCAGTCCCAGCTCCTGCCAACCTAGCAATTCAAAAGCATACCAGTGCAAGTAGATAAATAGGTACCGCTGTGGCAGGAAGGGAAACGGCGTTTCCGTGCGCTGCTCTGGTTTCTCCAGAAGCTGCTTAGTCATGCTGTCTACATGACCCAGAAAAACTATCTGCGGACAAACCCTGGCTCCCTCGGCCAGTAAAGCGAGATGAGCGCCACAACCCCAGAGTTGTTCATGACTGGACCTAATGGTCAGGGGTCCCTTTACTTTTACCTTTATACCACTTCATATTTTAAAGCAGTCTCCAAATGGTTTGCAGCATGCGAAAACCTGGCCTGCCTAACAATCAATGCTAGCGCAATGGGCATATTAGTTATTTTATCTGCTATCCCAGTCTTCCTTTTTCCAGATAGTCCTACTTATTACTGATTTCTTGTATTTTTTATTATTGTGCTGGGAGCTGCCATGAATGTTTTGCAGGAGAGGCAGCATATTTGTGTTTTTAATAAACAGGTTAGCCGGGTTACCTACCTCCTTGTCCTTAACTCTTGGCATCCTTGGCTCTAGGTAAAGAACTGCACTATCTTTATTAATGACGACTCTGCCTTTGAACCGGAGGAGAAGTTCCAGATATACCTGAGCAACCCTCTTGGAAACCACTGGAGTGGGGCTACAGTTGGCAAGAATAATATGGCCTCCATTATTATCTCCAATGATGAAGATGGTAAGAGGAGCTAGCCTGCATGCGCCAGCCTTTACGTGTTTTCGGACCCACTGGACCAGTGGACCCCTGGCCTTGTCCCCAAATTGTGCTTGGGGAACCTTGAAGCTCCTCTCTCCCTAGTTGGTTTGAGCCTTGCCACATTGCCGGAGCCTTGGGGCATCTGTGCTAATTTCCTGCTTTCCTCCTGCTGCCGAGTTTGCACCGTCAGCCTGCTAGAACAAAACTCTGCTTCTTCACCTACAAGAAAGTGCCTGTATCATTGTTCTTGGGTGGGAGCCAGGGCACAGAGGTTAAAAGGTCATATTTAAGTGCCTAACAATCAATGTACTTAAAAATAGCTTGCAAACATTTACAAATAACTATTGGCCTTTAAATGCAATTTGTAGAACAAATGGCTCACAAAAGTTTATACGTAGTAACATTTAACTGCAATTCATAAGAAATCTTACCCGCAGTTAACTTCTTATGTATTTATTTACAGCCTGAGTGCACTTTAAAAAACCATATAATCCATCCCTTTCCCAGATATTTATAATTCCTTTTTTATCCACTGGGTCACCACGTTCCTCCTGTGCATAACTTCGGAGTATTTATCTCTGCTTTTCAACAGCGCTCTCAACTTAATTGGGCTTGTCTGTTCCCAGATTTTCCTAAATCATATTTAGTTACCGTATTTTTCGCCCCATAGGGCGCACCGCCCCATATGATGCACCTAGTTTTTTTGGGGGGGGGGGGAAATAAAGGGGAAAAAAATATTTCCCCCCCAGGCACGGGGCTTCCCCCAACCCCAGCCCCGAGAACAGCCTGCTATCCGCAAGCCTAGGGAGCCCGGCGGGAAGTTGCGCTGGTCTCCCCAGGCTTGCGGAGAGCTGCGCGAAGCCCGGGCGGGCTCTTCAGCGCGCCCCAGGCTTCGGAATGCAGGAAGCTCTGCGCAGCCCTCGGGAGACCGGCACGTAGTCGCGCCAGTCTCCCAAGGGTTGCGCACAGCTTCCTGTGTGCACCGACCCCTCTCGCTCCCCTGGCTTCAGCGAAAGCCTGCATTCGCCCCATAGGACGCACACACATTTCCCCTTCATTTTTGGAGGGGAAAAAGTGCGTACTATAGGGCGAAAAATACGGTAGTTTATGGGAGTTTCCCCGTAATTGAACATGTAGAAACCTGGCCACGGTTATTATATATACAGCACTTGGCTCCAATATTCTGGTTACATAGTTCCAGCAGACACATGTATAGTTTTAATTGTATAAACCTAACTCAAAGTGTTCTTCACATCTGGAGACACAAACAAGCAGCTTCTATTTTTCTTCTGTTTCTCTAGCTCCCACCATCGAGTTTGAGGAAGCTGCTTACCAAGTCCGTGAACCTCCTGGGCCTGAAGGGGTTGCTTTCTTGAATGTCAAGGTGCTGCGGAGAGGGGACCAGAACAGGACCTCCAAAGTTCGCTGCAGCACCCGGGACGGCTCTGCTCAGTCTGGGATTGATTACTACCCAAAGAGTCGAGTCCTCAAGTTCAGTCCTGGTAAAGCACAGAAAGTCCTCGAGTTCTGCAATAATGGACATTATTTGGAAGCAAAAAATAAGCTTGCTTGTGTATTTTCTTTGAACGCCATTGTGGGTGGGGCGGTCCAGAGAGGCTAATATCCGAAAGACATGGGACAAAATTGCTGGCATCCGTCTGTCTCGAGAGACAATGGAGTGCATCTCCAGGAGTGAAATCAACCCACTGGAGATTCACAGCGCCTGCTGTGGCTGCAGAGACCACTAACTCATAACTTCTGCCTCCCACGTTGTTTTTGCTGCAATAGCACCTCTGAAGTGAAGTGGCCTCCCTGGGGTGCAAGCCTGGGCCATTTGTATTGAGATCCTGAGCTGCCCAGACAACAGGACCCTCCTCTCAGCCTTGCTGATGTGGTCCAAAGGAAAGCAGAGCAGTATGTTTGGCACCAGCTTGGTTGCAAGAGTTGCTGGAAGGAGACGTACAGGACTCTCCTTCCTTAAAGCCCTTCCGTTCCCTTTGCTCTGCCCAGTCCGCTTCCTTCATCCCAGTGCTGCCCAGCTCCCAAACCCCTGCAGAACACATGGGATATATTCCTGCTGAAGTTAAAGGCCCATTCATTTCGCTTGAGTAACAATGTGCTCAGAGCTGTCCTCTTGAAGTCAGTGGGTTGTCCCCGTGGTTGTCTGTTCCTGGGTCCATGTTTTTTGCTTATCCCCACAACCTTCCTTTGCTCCCTAGCTTACAGTTCCCTTGGCTCCCTTGTTTTCAGCCTCCCTTCCTCCTAAGGCCCCCATTGCTTCCATTCGCGGCCCAGTTCACCCTCCATCTGATGTTTTCTCTCAGAATGGGTTTTCCCAGCCCTTTTCCAATGCGTCAATCCACAGCAACTCTTAAAGGCCTTACAGAAAATCTTGCAAGGCCAAGAGTTCTGTGCTTATCGTAAAGAATCAAAGCAGACGTGCCCTCCAGCAATAATATGGGAGGTATATTTTGGATCACAGATTTTTATTAAAGTCGGACAGGCACCATTAATCCTCACATGGCATCTGTTAGTAAATCTGCCAAGCAATCCATCAGATGGCATGCTGTATTTTGCAGTTTTTAGTTTTCTAAAGGCTCCTGGGCCACATCATTAGAGCCAAAGGGGTTACGATAAAAACTGGTGTGTGTGTGTGTGTGTGTGTTGTTAATCACAATGATTTAGTGGATCTGACCTCAGCATTGCTTTATGGAAGCATTTAAAAGCCCTGTCAGATTACAAGCTGGTTTGACTCAACCCTCTCTCTCGTGTCTGTTTGTGCAGGAGTGGACCACATCGTATTTAAGGTAGAGATCATGTCCAATGAAGACAGGGAGTGGCACGAGTCCTTTTCCCTGGTGTTAGGGCCCGATGACCCTGTTGAAGCTGTCCTGGGAGAGATCACCACTACAATCGTCACCATTCTGGACCAGGAAGCAGCTGGCAGCCTCATTTTGCCAGCCCCTCCTATTGTAAGTGACTTTAACCTGCAGATCCCTGAGTTATTTGGGATTAGCCGTTAGCTGCAGTTGCAAGGTCCCTTCCCTGGAGTCCCTAGCCTTGTATTGTGTCCCTGCAGGTGGTTACGCTGTCCGAGTATGATCACGTAGAAGAAGAAGCCAAAGAAGGAGCTAAGAAGTCTCCCTCTCCGGGCTACCCGTTGGTCTGCGTGACGCCTTGCGACCCTCACTTCCCCAAGTACTCAGTGATGAAAGAGCGCTGCGGTGATGCCGGGATAAACCAGTCCTCCATACAGTTCAGTTGGGAAGTGGCTACGCCCACGGATGGGAATGGAGCCAGATCTCCCTTTGAAACGATTACAGACAACACTCCCTTCACCAGTATCAATCACATGGTATGTGCAGAGACTGTCAAGGGGTCTTCGCAGCCAAAGGAATGCAAGCGGCAAATATCTTACTCTTTATTTTCCAATGATAATGCTTACAGACGATTCTATAGCTCTGGATACCTACACATGTCAATCTAGCGGCTAGGCAGCTATTCCCAGGTCCACGTTCTATGGAGCAGTTGCAGCAACAGGGGACTACTCATCAGTTTATGTACTTTCCCGTGATGGGCTGCATATACACAGCCAGAGACTATGCCTGCCTGAAAACTTCCTCTGCTCCTCCCTTTTCAGTCCGCTCCTGGTTCTGTGAGACAGTGGAGCAGGAGATGGTGGGGAAACACCTGGACCTTCACTTGCCTGACCTGCCTCTTCCTCTTCCTCCTACCCCGCCTGTGCTCCACCCTCCAGCTCTGAAGCTTCCCCTGCCTCTGAGTCTTGCCTCCTGGCTGGTACAGTCCCCCACAAATCACTGGCCCTCGCTGCAAAGTTGGCAAAGGGCAGCCTTTGACAAGCAAGAGCTTTTCTCCCTTGACCTGCTGCCTTTGACCTTTCTAACTGGAGAGGCTGGTGATCAGAGCAGAGAGTGTCCTAGCTGGTTTCCTGATCTTTCTCTGCTTTGTTTCCATTGCCTTATACTTTTGTATTACTGTTTTAATATGTGTGTGGCATAGTTAAGCCTCTTTAAATGTGGATGGACAGAAAAGTAATAATGTTCTATTAATATATTGAAGAATTTTAAAATATATACAGTGGTACCTCAGGTTACATATGCTTCAGGTTACAGACTCCGCTAACCCAGAAATCTTACATCAGGTTAAGAACTTTGCTTCAGGATGAGAACAGAAATCGTGTTCTGGCGGCGTGGCGGCAGCAGGAGGCCCCATTAGCTAAAGTGGTGCTTCAGGTTAAGAACAGTTTCAGGTTAAGAACGGACCTCCGAAACGAATTAAGTACTTAACCCGAGGTACCACTGTATAAGGCTATCAGTTGTTTAGGCTGAGAATCATCTCTCCTTCCTTCCTTCCTTCCTTCCTTCCTTCCTTCCTTCCTTCCTCTCTCTCTCTCTTTCTCTCCTTCCTTCCCAGGTGCTGGACAGCATTTACTTCAGCCGGCGATTCCACGTTCGCTGCGTGGCTAAAGCCGTGGACAAGGTTGGCCATGCCGGCACCCCACTGAGAAGCAACATAGTCACCATTGGGACAGACAGCGCCATCTGCCACACGCCAATAGTGGCTGGAACAGCCCGGGGGTTTCAAGCGCAGTCCTTCGTTGCCACTTTGAAGTATCTGGATGTTAAGCACAAGGAACACCCCAACAGGTAGAGGACTTCCAAAAACTTTCAGGGAAATGGTAGAGAATTTGCATTTAATAGATATTTGGAGAAACAAACATTTATTAGACAGAGAGTTCACTTTTTATGCAAATGTGTATAAAAGCAGTGCAAGGATAGATGCAATTTGGCTATCCAAAGAATTAGAGTTAAAGGTGAGGAAAATAGAAAGAAGGCCAAGAACAATATCAGATCATAATCCATTAATTTTAGAAATGCAAAATGAGAAACAAACCACTTTCACATGAAGATTAAATGAAGATCTATTGGAGGACCTTTTTTTAAAAAAAAAGTGGAAAAAGTATTAGGAGATAATTTTGAGCTAAATTTGAACAAGGGGACAAATGTACAGATAGTATGGGACGCTAATTTTAGAAATGCTCCCAAATGATTCTCAGGAAAAAAAGAAAGATAAAGGATGATATCCAACATTAGTCATACTCGGAGCAGAACTATTAAAATCTTCAGCCCCTTGATTTGAGGAGGTCTGTTCTGAATATGACTCGGTTCTTTCTTTGACCCAGAACTTTTCTCCTTGACCCAAAGAAAGAAAGGAATAAAAGGCATAAATGGTCGCTGCTTTCTTTATTTGGAACTTTTACTGCATTTTTTTTAAATGAAGGGAAGATCAAAAGATGAAACAGGCATATAATACCACTTGGGGTGGTGTTGGGAAAGTTAACACATTTGCAATCAATTTCCAGGGGTCTACATTTAAAAAAATTCCAAACACTTCAACATTTAGGGTATTGCTAATGAAGGCATCTGCGGCTCAAAACGGAAAATGGACCAAATAAAGTATCAGTGAAAATATTTCTTAAACAAGCTTGGTGAATCTGTTTTTGAAAGGATCAGCAAGCTGGGGGGAAACTGAGAGCTGTTTAGATTTCAGCCCCTCATGCATTGCTATATTAGGAATGGGTCTCGGATTCAAATATCTCCTCCACACCTCAACATCCTGCTGTTAACTGAATGTAGGTCCTCTCTTACATTTGGCAGTGAACCAGCAGGCTGAACAAGGTTGATTGCATGTGCAGGTCTGAAGTGTGTGCAGTTCTGGATGCTGGCCACTAATTTTATGGCTACAACCCTCTACCCATTTACCTGGGATAAGACACATCAAGCTTGGTGGGACTTGCCTCTGAGTAGACATGTGTGAAATGATGAACTTGTGCCAAGACAGGCCATTGGTCCATCCAGCAAAGTTTTTTCTACTCTGCTAGGCGGCTGCTTTAAAAAGCAGAGACATCACCTTTCTGACAAAGGTCTGTTTAGTGAAAGCGATGGTTTTCCCAGTAGTGATGTATGGAAGTGAGAGCTGGACCATAAAGAAGGCTGATCGCCGAAGAATTGATGCTTTTGAATTATGGTGCTGGAGGAGACTCTTGAGAGTCATAGAATCATAGAATCATAGAAGAGTTGGAAGAGACCACAAGGGCCATCGAGTCCAACCCCCTGCCAAGCAGGAAACACCATCAGAGCACTCCTGACATATGGTTGTCAAGCCTCTGCTTAAAGACCTCCAAAGAAGGAGACTCCACCACACTCCTTGGCAGCAAATTCCACTGTCGAACAGCTCTTACTGTCAGGAAGTTCTTCCTAATGTTTAGGTGGAATCTTCTTTCTTGTAGTTTGGATCCATTGCTCCATGTCCGCTTCTCTGGAGCAGCAGAAAACAACCTTTTCCCCTCCTCTATGTGACATCCTTTTATATATTTGAACATGACTATCATATCACCCCTTAACCTCCTCTTCTCCAGGCTAAACATGCCCAGCTCCCTTAGCCGTTCCTCATAAGGCATCATTTCCAGGCCTTTGACCATTTTGGTTGCCCTCCTCTGGACACGTTCCAGTTTGTCAGTGTCCCATGGACTGCAAGAAGATCAAACCTATCCATTCTGAAGGAAATCAGCCCTGAGTGCTCACCGGAAGGACAGATCCTGAAGCTGAGACTCCAATACTTTGGCCACCTCATGAGAAGAGAAGACTCCCTGGAAAAGACCCTGATGTTGGCAAAGATGGAGGGCACAAGGAGAAGGGGATGACAGAGGACGAGATGGTTGGGCAGTGTTTTCAAAGCTACTAACATGAGTTTTACCAAACTGTGGGAGGCAGTGGAAGACAGGAGTGCCTGGCATGCTCTGGTCCATGGGGTCACGAAGAGTCGGACACGACTAAACAACAACAAAGGCGGCTGCTCCCCGGGGTTTCAGGAATGAAACATTCCCAATCCTTCCAGGGATTAAAACAGGGCCCTGTGCTGCAAGGCAGTGCAATTTGCATTTTGTTATGTTCATGCAATACGTGTGTCTTTTACCCAGTGCATCCTCTCTCTTCTCCCCACTTCAACTCCTGCCGCTTTGTGGTTTTCCAGAATCCATATCTCAGTGCAGATTCCACACCAGGACGGGATGCTCCCTCTCATCTCCACGATGCCTCTGCACAACTTGCACTTCCTCCTGTCGGAGTCCATCTACAGGCACCAGCATGTCTGTTCCAACCTGGTCAGCATCCAAGATCTTAAGGGCATCTCAGGTAATCAATTACGGGCCGCTGCCACTTAATGTGCGCATTCGTGAAGCAGCAGTTTCGCTGCTGGCATCCTGCAGAGCTGGTCCTTGATGGCAGGGGTCCCTGTAGAGAGGCCCAGAAGACCACCTCCGGGTGGGCATAGATCAATGGGCATAGGGGGCTTGGCCTGTGATGTTTCTTGAGCCCTACGTCTCCAGACCCTGTGGCATTTGCACAAAGATGCAGGCAGAAAAATAGGCAATCGTCCTCGTCTGCCTTCATTCTTGAATAGGGTTGCAGGTCAGCTTCTTGCAGGACTGGATGCTGAAACAAACGTTCTATGTGGTCAATGAGCAGTTTGACCCTGATGCTGTAAATAGCAGATATTATCTGCCTAGTTATGCATGGTTTTTTGGTAAAGTAGAAAGGAAATAAAAGGTAGGTAAAATAAAAGGAGAATTCCCTGGGTGCCTAGATTGGGGCAAGTACTCTGAGAGCCAGTATGGTGTAGTGGTTAAGAGCGGTAGACTCGTAATTTGGGGAACCGGGTTCATGTCTCCGCTCCTCCACATGCAGCTGCTGGGTGACCTTGGGCTAGTCACACTTCTCTGAAGTCTCTCAGCCTCACTCACCTCACAGAGTGTTTGTTGTGGGGGAGGAAGGGAAAGGAGAATGTTAGCCGCTTTGAGACTCCTTCGGGTAGTGATAAAGCGGGATATCAAATCCAAACTCCTCCTCCTCCTCCTCCTCCTCCTCCTCTTCTTCTTCTTCTTCTTCTTCTTCTTCTTTGGTGAGAGAGCCCCAGCAGAGATTGGCGGGGGGGGGGGGGGACTTGCAGCAAAGTGGAAATATAGGCTGTTGGACCTTTAAATTACCCCCTTCTGAGTTTCTTCCAGTTTCCCACTTCCCTTAGCATAGAAAGAGACCACATGTTTGGTAAGCTGAAAATGGTTTACTTAAATCTTCACATGTTAGATTCATGTGCTTTTCCATACAGCAGCAAGAAAAGTCAGGCAGAAAAACTGAGGTTAGCTCCTCAGAGCTAAGCGTTTCTAAATTATATGTATAGAAACACAAAGGTAGCTTCTTAAAGCCATGCGGTCTAAGCTTGAAGCATCCACCTTAGACATCCTTAATGGAGAGGTCCACATTGTGGAATAAAGGTGGTAAGTGGGAGAACAAAGAGTTTGATAGACCTTCCTCCCAAGGTGAGGGGGTGTGGCCTAGCTAAGCCTGGCAGGACAGCTTACTCTCTGGTTTTAACCCCTTCATGCATTAATTAGAGTTAAGCATGTTGGCTGGATATATCCCACATGAAATGTATTTCACAGCAGATCTGATGTATAACCAAAGCGTAACATAGTGAAACCTTGACGTATCCCCTGGTTTCCATCCCAGAAGCTGGATTCCTAGATGAAGTGACCTACAATAGCATTGTTCTGGGACCCGGGTACGATCGACCGTACCAGTTTGACCCCAGTGTGAGAGAGCCAAAGACCATCCAGCTGTATAAGCACCTGAACCTGAAGAGCTGCATCTGGACTTTTGACGCGTACTATGATATGACAGAATTAATTGACGTCTGTGGAGGATCGGTCACTGCTGACTTCCAGGTAACGCTGTCCAGCTGGGGGCCAGTCAAGAAAATCTCCTATTGGGTTTCTTGGATTGAATGCTGGGGTCCCCAGTATGATTCCTGTGGACACCAGGACACCTTCTCTACCCCCTCCACACACACTTGAGGGCCTGTTAAGACCCTCTGCCCCTCCCAAATTTTAATTTTAATTTTATTTATTTATTTAATTTATTTAATATTTTACAGGGGGGGGAATACATGAACAAAGACATACAGATACCACAAATGCACATAGAAACACACGTTACATATACAAACAAAACTTACCCACCCCCGTGACCTCCTTCCACCACAGCTCGACTTCCTTAATTTTTAATTTAATTATTTCATTTCATTTCTACAAACCTTCGTCTTCATCTCTTGCAACCATTTCTGATTTTATTTTCACCTTTACATACTTACATACTTAATCTATACTTGCTCACCGTATATTTATATTCACACATCCCCTTTACATGTTTAATCTATGCATGTTAACATATTCTTTTTAGAGCAGCATTTTCCCATGTATTCTTTGAAGCATTTCCATTCTGAATTTAAATTTTGAGTTGTTTGAGATCTTATAATTGCTGTTAATTTTGCCAACTCCGCGTATTCACTTAGTTTATAAATCCATTCTTCTTTAGGTAAGTTCAGGGAAGTTTTTAATGTGTGACATTTTAATGTATTCTTAATCTTTGTTGGAAGCCACCCAGAGTGGCTGGGGAAACCCAGCCAGATGGGTACAAATAATAAATTATTATTATTAAATTATTAATTATTATTAAATTATTATTATTATTATTATTATTATTATTATTATTATTATTATTGACATGAGCCAACAGTGTGACGCGGCAGCTAAAAAAGCCAGTGCAATTCTGGGCTGCATCAATAGGAGTATAGCATCTAGTCAAGGGAAGTAATAGTGCCACTGTATTCTGCTCTGGTCAGACCTCACCTGGAGTACTGTGTCCAGTTCTGGGCACCACAGTTCAAGAAGGACACTGACAAACTGGAACGTGTCCAGAGGAGGGCAACCAAAATGGTCAAAGGCCTGGAAACGATGCCTTATGAGGAACGGCTAAGGGAGCTGGGCATGTTTAGCCTGGAGAAGAGGAGGTTAAGGGGTGATATGATAGCCATGTTCAAATATATAAAAGGATGTCACATAGAGGAGGGAGAAAGGTTGTTTTCTGCTGCTCCAGAGAAGCGGACACGGAGCAATGGATCCAAACTACAAGAAAGAAGATTCCACCTAAACATTAGGAAGAACTTCCTGACAGTAAGAGCTGTTTGACAATGGAATTTGCTGCCAAGGAGTGTGGTGGAGTCTCCTTCTTTGGAGGTCTTTAAGCAGAGGCTTGACAACCATATGTCAGGAGTGCTCTGATGGTGTTTCCTGCTTGGCAGGGGGTTGGACTCGATGGCCCTTGTGGTCTCTTCCAACTCTTCTATGATTCTATGATTCTATTATTATTATTATTATTATTATTATTATTATTATTATTTAGAGGGTACTGTCTTGTCTTTCTATTCGCTGGCTAGAACTATTCTGGTGGCTACTGTATGATTCCTGTGGACACCAGGGCACGCCCCCCCAACTTGAGGACCTGTTAAGACCCTCTGCCCTTCCCAAATTATAATTTTTTAATGAGTTTCTGGAAGGCTCCCCCCCCCTTTTTTTTAGGTGCCTGCCTGCCTTTTTATCTGTTTGGTTTTGGGGAAGTGGTGTAGATATTTTGCCAGTTTTGGTGCAAGGGTGTCGGTTCGGAATATCAGTTTATCATCGTCATAAACTTTATTGCACTAGCCAGAGGCCATGGCATCATTCACAATGGGAACAAAAAGAAAAGCAACAATAAGCATAAAAACCATAAAAACATCAGGCACTGCAGATACAATAAAACCACGATCACTTCTCCTAAAAATTATTTGTTGCATACGATAGAATAGCAGGGGGTTCTCAGGTAGAATGTGCCGGCTTAAATGTCCGAATCACCTTTGTAATTGACCGCTATTTTATCTAGTTCTTTTCTCCTGGTCTTCTTAGCTGCCAACGCGTATAGTGCTACTTTATAAGTTACGAAGTCATCAGTAAATATAATCGGTTGTTCTTCTGTGAAACTGGCCTTCTGTAGTGCTCACGAGAGTCCCTTCGATTTGTAAATGTGCCGCTGGACCCTACTAAAGGGGCAGGGGTGATGACTTGGATCCAGTTCATGAGCCAGATCCAGAACAGGCCTACTCTTTTGACAACTGAGTGGGGCTGCCCCCCTGGAAGTTACTTGAAATCTTTATAAGAAGAATCAGGACATGGCATCCAAGTGGCATGTCTGTGGCTTCCATGAGGTCTCCCATCCAGACGCTGACCGGAGCCAGCCCTGCTTAGCTTCAGCAAGGTGGTGGCATCATACACCTTCAGACCATACCCTGGGATCATTTGTTTCCATTTCAGGATCTGTAGAGAGCATGAAAAGAGAGACATAGCCTCTACCTTGGCCTTAAATTAGGAGACTTTCAGCGATACTGGAGAAGAATGAAACCATAGTTACTTTGTGATGCTAATAGCCACAGAAACCTATTCACCTGTCACCTCAATTATAGTAATCGTTATGAGATGAAGATAAAAAGGGCACCTGGGTGTCTGGCCATGCTTGCTTTATTAATCAGCAGTAAAATAAGTGGATTTTCAGATTTCTTTTATGGCTTTTCCATAAAGGAAGAGGTGGCTTGATGCTGTCATATGCGCAGGAATTGTACTAAAATGGATAATCACACTTGCCTTTGAATGTTAGTTTCTGCCCAAAGCGTTGTGTAGACAGAACATGGTCCTTGCTGCTTTCTTTCTCTTTCCAAAAGATCTTTGAGTGCCAGATTAAATCAGTTTTTAATCATGTTTATGTGACTTTTATTGTAGTCCTTTACTTTGGTTTTAAATTGCTTTGGGACTCTATTTATTTATTTTTTTAGTGGCAAGTGATTTATAAATTGCATAAACCTAAATCATGAGAACCAAGGATTGCAGAGCTCTAGATCAGTAAGACAGGGGTCAAACGCTTACCTTTGCCTTCAGTTTGTGTGGCCTTGGGGCTCTGCTACCTAACAGTATGTCTGCGTCAAAAGGTAGCAACCTGGTTTGATGATGAAGTCAAGGAACACTGGTGTTTTTTCAAGACTTATCAATCATAATTAATAGTAAATGTGGTGAATTAGTAATACCAGTGTGGCATAGAAGTTACAGCAGGGGGACTGTGACTCACTCTCTCTCTCTCTCTATACACACACACACACACACACACACACACATATACATTGTTGTTGTTGTTGTTTAGTCATGTCCGACTCTTCCTGACCCCATGGACCAGAGCACGCCAGGCACTCCTGTCTTCCACTGCCTCCCGCAGTTTGGTCAGACTCATGTTTGTAGCTTTGTATAAATTTTCTTCCAATCTTCATCCAACGTCTCTTCTTCCTGGTCTCGGGTCATGTCAGTCCTTACTGTCCATTCCATCTAGTCCATCAACCTGGTAATCTTATGCCCGAGGCCCTTAAGTCTCTTCCATGTCCCTTCTGCAGATCTTCTTCTTCTTGTTTATACCTGCACTTTTCCTTGTCTTTTGTTGGTCTCTTTCTTAATTTCTTTCCTTTGTCATTGAGGAGTAGGTCTCTGATTTTCCATTCTTTATCACTTATTTTACATTTCTTAATTTCTCTATTACTCTTAATTATCATTGACTATTAAATCTCCTCACAGTCTTTCTTGCAATATTTCAAATAGTCCTCCTTACAAAACTTCTTGCAATCCTACTAATCTGTTCATTACAATTACTTTTCATATACCTATTTCGTATATTTACTCCAGTCTTCTAAGAATCTCTGGTCCCGCAGGTTTCGAATCCTTCCTGATAATTTATCCAGTTCTGCATAGTCCATCAACTTCATCCGACCTGTGACTCTTCATATGATCGTGGACACCAACTCCCATCAGCTCCAGTCAGCTGACTAATGGTCAAGGATGATGGGAGTTGTAGTCCAGCAATACCTGGAGAGCCACAGGTCCCCAACCCCCCTTGACAGAGTGCTGGACTTTGGTGGGGTTCATATCTCTACTCACTTACTCAGTTCTTTGGTTGATCTTAGGCCAGTCACTCTCTTGGTCTCGTAGAATTGTAGTTGGAAAGGACGATGGGGGTTATCTAATGCAGCCCCCATGCAATGCAAGAATCTTTTTGCCCGACGTGTGTCTCAAATCCATGACCTTGAGATTAAGAGCCGCATGCTCTGGCCACAGCCAAGCCCTTTTTTCACTAGGTTGCCCTGAGGATCATATATGCCGCCCTGAGCTCCTTTGGAGGAAAGCCTGGATGGGGAAAAATGCAAACATTTTCACTCTGTGTTCACTGATAGGTTCGCGATTCAGCTCAGTCCTTCCTGACAGTCCATGTCCCTCTCTACGTCTCCTACATTTATGTGACCGCGCCTAGAGGATGGGCCTCTCTGGAACATCACACTGAGATGGAGTTTTCCTTCTTCTATGACACTGTCCTCTGGAGAACAGGTGAGTGGTTGTGGCGCAAAAGTGTGCTATGCAGCAACGTTGCCGGTGTGCCTGGTCCCATGATTTGAAAGCATGGGGTGCAGGAACTTTGTAGTGCTAAGCAGGATATAGATGGATCTGGGACCCCTACGTTGCTACCTTGAACTCCAAGGCTGGAGATAAGCCTTGTCAACAAACAGCACGCAGAAGCCACTGTATTTAATGAGACTTAGGATTGCAGCCCAAATAAATAAGTGACCCTTGTCAGGCTTAAAAATAGCAAAGTGCAGGGGGACTTCGACCTCGGAGCATGGGAAGCCCACCCAAAAATTTATAATTTGGCACAATATTTGGACTGTTTGATTATTAGATAATTTGTATAATTTGGAATATATAATATGGTTTGATTGGATTTTTAAAATGGAAAACTCAATAAATATCATTTACCAAATAATAAATAAATAGCAAAGTGTGTTTACTCTTTCTTTTTTAAAAAATAATGCTATGGTGATGATTTTGAGCCGCTTTGAGCTCAACTTTTGTTGTTAGAAAAGAGGAACACAAATATGAAATCAAATGAAAAACCCAATGCTTAGGGGGACTTTAATGGCCTGAAGCTGGTTTGGGAGTGAGATTTGGGAGACACCACCACCCTTGACTTGACTTGACACCATCCCCTTTAAAACCACATCTGAAACAATATGGGAGGTAGCACTAACTCATAGATAGCACCTGACACCGGTTAAACTGATCTACGTGAAGGAGGAGATGTTGCCCAACTGTTGGCGCGGTTGTTCAACTAGGGGGACCTTTCTCCACATGTGGAGGAGTGTCCTAATGTTGACCGATCCTGGGATATTCTTTTTGACAAGATTCCACAATTACAAAACAAGTGGGTCCCAAGTTGCCTCTGCAACTGGGCCCAACACTTTTTCATACACACTTAGTATGCTTCCTGCTGAATGCAGTAAGATCTATCAGACCCTACATTGGATGTTTGAAGCCTTTGTCTTTGGTCTCTGATCCTCTCAGTCTTCAGTGCTAGGGGTCATAAGGAACCTGGGACCTTTGACACTTGCTGGTTTCCTTTTCTCTTGTTTGTAAACGAGTCCATTGAGAGGGAAAATTTCCCAGCTACTCATAGAAACCTCTGCAGAAGCTTTCTAAGTTAGATAGGATTGGACTCACCAGATCCTGGTCCCCCCCCCTTTCCTTTTCTTGTTTCTCATCCTTTTATACTTACAGTGTTTTTTTTCTGATGATTTGTTGGACACAAGAACCGTACTTGTTATTTTTGTTGTATTTGTTCACGTTCTTGGAAAAATAAACAAAATACAACTGTAAAAACTGGCTTAGCTCTCTTCTTGCTGTCACTGGGTTGTGACAGGAGGACCAGTGCACTTTGATTATTGCTCCTTTATCCCTTTGTGAAGGAGGCAGCTGATTCTCTTGTTCCCTCCAGGCATTCAGACCGACAGCGTCCTTTCTGCTAGGCTGCAGATAATAAGGATTTACATTCGAGAGGATGGTCGTCTAGTCATTGAGTTCAAGACTCATGCCAAGTTCCGAGGTAAACAGCTTTTGATTTCTGCAAGGAAACCTGTTTGGATGAAGGTCACACTTTCTAGAATCCCTGACTCTTATGCCTCTTATGCCTGTTTATCTACTTGCACTGGTGTGCTTTTGAACTGCTAGGTTGGCAGGAGCTGGGACAGAGCAATGGGAGCTCACCCCATCATGGGGATTTGAACCACCGACCTTCCAACTGGCAAGCCCAAGAGGCTCAGTGGATTAGACCACAGCACCACCCATAATAATAATAATAATAATAATATATAATTTCTACCCCACCCATCTGGCTGAGTTTCCCCAGCCACTCTGGGCAGCTCCCAATCAGGTGTTAAAAACAATACTGCATTGTTCCTGATGGCACCCTACAACTTCTAAGGCACACCTTTTTCCTTTGCCTTTACTTGTCCCAGGGCTAAGCCTGGTATTCATAGATGGCTCAGAAGCTAAATCCTTATGAGCCTTAGATTAAGCAAAATGATGCTAACGCTATTATCGTCATCAACAAGAACATCCTTTTTTCCCCTCTCTGTGCAGGCCACTTTGTGATGGAACACCACACTTTGCCAGATGCAAAGTCTTTCATCATGACTCCTGATCACTTGGGAGGGATGGAGTTTGACCTGCAACTTTTGTGGAGTGGCCAGACTTTCGATTCCCCTTATCAGCTCTGGAGAGCAACCAGCTCCTACAGCAGGTAAGACAAAAAAACCTGTCATGTTTTGCTACTGAAGCTGCTGCCATCCTGCTGCTGCCCAGAATGTCTTCAGTTTGATGCTAGGTTTCTGTCAGGGTGAATTTGCAGAACCAGGGGGACATAATAGGTTTGAGGGCAGCAGGGGAATGATCCTGGAGTGAGTTAATGCATAGCACTAGGACTTTGGAGGGGCTGTGTGGAACGGGGGTTGGGCTTTGCCAGTTTATTAGGAATTTGGGGGACACGGGCTTTGGGAATCCTGCAGGAAAAAAGCAAAGGCTGAGGCTGAAAATAAAGGCTTCTCCTGGCAAAAGAGGAATGGTGGTTTTGAAAGGCAGTTGAGGGTTCTGCACACCTAACTGCCTCACTGACATTTCCGGGTTGGAGGTTAGTCGGGAGTATGGCTGAGTCTGCTCTTGGCAATAGGTTTCCCGTGGAATTATGGAACCACTCCTTGCATCTTTGTACTTGAGAGGGCTGTTGTTCAGCTCTCCTTCCATGAGAGCAACTTTCTTTTGCTGTCCTTTGCACACTCTGTAACTGCCTGCTGGACCAAAGTTGCAGAGCAGAGAAGACATAGGACCTGAGATTCAATCTTTCTCTTTAATTTCAAGGGATAGTGAGCTAGAAATTAAAGCACCTATTGGCATCAATGAAACTGGTGAATTTGGACCTGTTCCACTCCACCTAGTCCCAGGACTGGGAAGTTAAAGATGGCTGAATAGTATGCCAGCCGCTTTATTTTCTTAAGAATTCCATCCCACAAACACAAAAATTGGTGCTACTCCTTAACTATTTCAGCCAATCAGGTCGTGCAGTGGTTACACTTTGCTCCCGCCACTTGTGTGGGGAAGTGCAAAGAGGTCTTTTTTGCAGCATCTATGAACTGACAAAAATGTGCACTAAAGAAAATAAATCTGTAGCAGAGAGCATCAGGAGGCGGAATCTCTTAGAGCATTACCTGGAAGATTGCATGTGAGAGAGGCTTCTTCATCTTCTTTTGGTGTTTGATCAAATTCTTGAAGTGGCAACTCGCCTATCCAACCCATGGGAAGACGTACATTTCTCTGCAAATCCTGTTGATGCCCAAAGCCATCCATAGTTGTTCTGGTCAAAGAACCGGGCCCTACTTGAAGTTTTTTCTCGAGATCAAGCTGCAGCCAAATTCTGAATTTATTGTTATTCACGTTTTATACTGTATTTTATGCTGTTTTTTTGTTGTTGTTGCATCAATTAAGTGTTTTAAATTTGTTGTTAGCTGCCATGAGCCTGGTTTTCTGAACCGGGAAGGGTGGGGTATAGATAAAAAATTATTTATTTATTTATTATATTCTGGCCTATATGTTGTTCAAACGCTGCTGGTAAACTGTTTGCCCAGAAGGCTGTTCCATTTCTGTGTTTGTTTTGTTCACCTGGCCAATCTCACTAGGCCCTTAAAGGATTTCGGGGTATAAATATCCAAAATCAATCCAATCCAAATCAATATAGTAACTATGGTGCTTCCTCTCTGCTTCCAGGAAGGATTACTCGGGAGAATACACCATCTACTTAATACCATGCACAGTGCAGCCCACGCAATCATGGGTTGATCCGGGAGACAAGCCTTTACCTTGCACTGCTCATGCTCCAGAAAAGTAAGGAGATGCTTGTTTTATTGGTGGCTTGATTTACCATGCCTGGGGATATTCATCAGTAAAGAGAGAGAGAGAGAGAGAGACTGATGCACACAGAGATACCTGCACACCTTTTCCTACACACAGAAGCTGTTTCTTCCTATTCTACTTTCCCAACTGTGCCACGTTCTTCTTTGGCCATTGAGTGGACTGGCTGGATTCAGAGGTGTGGTGGGAGGCACCATCTGCAGAACTTCCAGGGGAAGAAGGCTCAGAGCCAGGGGATTGATGAGTGGTCAAAAGGAGAAGAGGGGGCAGACTGGGTTGAGGAGGTGTCGGAAGCTGAAGAGGCAACAGTTTTTAGTGAACAGAGAGAGGCTGTGGCAGAGAGCAGTCCAGACTCAGAGGCAATAGCAGAGGCGGGCCAAGAGGCTGAGTATGCAGCAAGCAAAACTCATTCTTGACAATCGTGGTGAGGTGGGTGGTATTCAACCAGCCTTTTCTTGCAAAGCACACTGCATCATTAAGGCATCCTAGCAAATACATCCCCACTTCTAGTGACAGGCGCTTTGCTAGTATATAATAAACAGTAAACAGTTTAAAGGAAACATTTGAAGGAAGGAGATTACATGGCCTCTTGGGCAGCTTGATTTCATTGGTTGTTTACAGATATCTTATTTGAATGTTGCGTCTTTTATGTGTCCAGGTCGCTAGCGTAAAAGACAAGCAGAACTTTGCAGGTTCATTCAGACAAATGAGAAACACAAAGGGGGAAATTTAAGAGGGAGATGTCTTTAAACCCTTTTTTCCAAGACTCAGGAATCATACAATTCCTGAGATGTGCAGTGCTCTTTTTCCCTGCTCCAAGAGGAAATATTGGCACAGCCGTCTTTACATGACAGTGCTTCTGTTTTGTTCAAATCAAACAAAGCTTTTGACAGCATTCTTGCAAATGCATCTGGCTGATAGTCCAACACGGCGTGTGAAATCCAGCACTGTGCAGGCTAACAGCAGGCTCAAATCTGTGATCTTCGGATCACAGCCTTTCCTTTGTGCTGCCCTTCAAAAAGACTTCTTTGGATTATTTCCAAAGACGGAGCCGATGCTTAACGCCACCAGCACACCAGCAGTCAGACTGAAAGCATTCGGGGCAGGGGAGAAAACGGTTTGAATTTTATACTCTCTTTCCCGGAGGGGTAATAATGCTAAATGTTCTCATTTTATTAGTGTTGGCCAAATCCAATAAACAACCCATCCAGTGGAGCAGGCAGGGGCGTGGCTAGCCTTGCTCTGGGGCAATAGGCTTTATTTTCTGGGGGAGGGGGGACATGCAATTTGTAGGAGGCATGAGATATATTAAGAACAACGAGCCTCTTTCAATTTCAGGGCCATATTGCCTCTTGGGCAACACGGTGGGGGCCACATTCAGGCTGTTGACAGACCCAGATGCAAAAGCGCACAGGGCAATCGGTGTCACGGTGTCAGTTGTCCAAGCTGACAGCAGCCATTGTGGGCAGTGCCGGATTTACGTATAAGCCAAACAAGCTATAGCTTAGGTCCCCACTCTCTTGGGGCCCTCCAAGAAAATTAAAGGAAAAACAACTGGATGTGCATTTCCAAAATAGAAGATAAAAAATAAAAAAATAAAAACCTACATACAGCAACAGTGTTTTGTGTTGTGAAGGCTCCTATGATGTAAGTAATGGGCCCCGCCTGCTAGCCTGCTCCCTAAAATATCACTGGTTTGCTCATGGAAATCAGCCCTGAGTGCTCACTGGAAGGACAGATTCTGAAGCTGAGGCTCAAATACTTTGGCTAGCTCATGAGAAGAGAAGACTCCCTGGAAAAGACCCTGATGTTGGGAAAGATGGAGGGCACAAGCAGAAGGGGACAACAGAGGACGAGATGGTTGGACAGTGTTCTCGAAGCTACCAGCATGAGTTTGACCAAACTGCGGGAGGCAGTGGAAGACAGGAGTGTCTAGTGTGCTCTGGTCCATGGGGTCACGAAGAGTTGGACACGGCTAAACAACAACAACAGGACTGGTTGCATGGCAACATGTGCAAATGGCTTTAGATACCTATTAGGTCCACAAATTACCATATAGCATACATGCAACACAAAAAACAGAGACAATTTGTTGTTTACAAAGGACAGCTGGACATATAAAGGGCCCCATTACCTCCAGTAGCTTAGGGCCTCATCAAATCTGGCCCTGATTGTGGGGCTGCAGAGGGGAGCAGGACAGGGCAGACTTGGGGAAATGTGTGCCTTCCACTCTGCCCTAATTCTGAAATTGTCTCACAGGCCATTTCTCTCTTGTTCCCTCTCTCCCCTCTTTAGATTCCTGATTCCAATTGCCTTCCAGCAAACTAACCGGCCAGTCCCCGTGGTGTATTCCCTGAACACGGAGTTTCAGCTCTGCAACAATGAGAAGGTGTTTCTGATGGACCCAACCAAATCGGAAATGTCCATGGCAGAGATGGACTACAAAGGAGCTTTTTCAAAAGGTAGGGTTTACGCTTCCTGGTTGGATTGTGTTGCAGTTTCCTGTCATCGCCTGTTGCCCAGCAGAAACTGCAGAAAAAGGAGGGGCAGTGATAAAAAGCTGTTGTCTAAATGAAATGGAACCTGGGTTGGTAAGCAGTGACATGATAAAAGTTTATAAATTAGCATGCGCCATTAAGGTTAAGATGGGGGAATATGCAGGAGACATGATTTTGAGGAGACGTGGAAAGGGTGTTTGTAGAATTTGTACTGTTAAAAGGGAAAGGGGTCAAACAATTGCAAGAGGTGTTGAAATTTTGGGAGGTTGGATAGTTGCAATGGAATGGTCTTGTTGGTGGGGTGCACATTTTTATTCTTATTTGTTTCTGATTATTACTTTGTCAAAAATAAATAGATGAAAAGGGGGGAGTTTATAAAATTATACATGGCGTAGAGAAAAGTTTTTCTTCCTCTTTCATAACACAAACTCCTGGTCTCTCTAAATATATATGTTTTAATACAAATATTGACTCAGCCTGAGTCCTGTGTGTTTTCTTTCCTCAGGCCAAATCCTTTACGGCCGCGTGATGTGGAATCCTGAGCAGAATCTCAACTCTGCCTACAAACTGCAGCTGGAAAAAGTCTATCTCTGCACAGGGAAGGACGGCTATGTGCCTTTCTTTGACCCGACAGGGACCATCTATAACGAGGGTCCGCAGTATGGCTGCATCCAACCCAGCAAACACCTGAAGCACAGATTTCTGCTGCTGGTACATTGTGTAACTCTAGCATCTTGGAGAAAGGCTTTGAAGGGCAACCACCCTGGGCTTAGGGTGGATGTGGACAGCCGTTGTAGCACACGTCTGGCAGGGGGACAGAAAGGATATCCAGAGGGGATCCTCTGAAGATACCTTTACCAAGTTACAGTGGTACCTCGGGTTACAGACGCTTCAGGTTACAGATGCTTCCAGTTACAGACTCCGCTAACCCAGAAATAGTACCTTGTGTTAAGAACTTTGCTTCAGGATGAGAACAGAAATCATGCTCTGGCGGCGCGGCAGCAGCGGGAGGCCCCATTAGCTAAAGTTGTGCTTCAGATTAAGAACAGTTTCAGGTTAAGTACGGACCTCCGGAACGAATTAAGTACTTAACCCAAGGTACCACTGTATAGGTTACTACAGCGCAGTGCAACGTCTTGCTAAAACCCAAGGCTGGCCCCCAGCATCAGGCAAGGTCAAATTTGCCTCAGGTGGACATTATTAAAAGAGAGCAAAATGTCAATAGAATCATAGAGCTGAAAGCGATCTCAAAGGTGAATTAGACCAGACTTTGCCCACCTGGACTATAACACCCATCAGCCGCAGCCAGCACAATGGGCATTGTAGTCCAAAACATCTGGAGGGCATCTGAAGTTGAAAAAAAAAGGTTGAAAGATTAGACTCTTAACCTCAGGGTCACGGGTTTGAGCCCCATGTTGGGCAAAAAAATTCTTGTGTTGCAGGGAATTGACTCTCATGGTCCCTTCCAACTCTACAATTCTGTGGTTCTAATTTCAGGTAACAGAGCTGAGAAGGGCCCTTTTACTTGAGACCCCAAAGAACTGCTGCCAATCAAGAGCAGACTCGATTGGCAGTGGTCCTAAATACATGCAAATTACTGTTAGTTCCATGACAGAAGTGGTAAGTGTGGTGAATTAAGAGGAAACACCACACTGATCATTGTTCCTCTCTCCCCAGACAGTAGTTCTGTTGGTTTTAGTATTGTAGTTGTCATTTAAATTCTACTCAATATTGATCCAGAGTAGATTCCAATATACTGTATAGTTAGCAGAGTAACAACTTGTTTGTTGCAGGATTAAAAAAATAAATAAAAAAGACCAGAGGCAATTGTATTTCATCCAGCAGAACTTGACTCCTACTTGAAGGCAAATGAGCATAATGGTCACAAATCCAATACATTCAGGATTGGTACTGTCCATAAGAAATCCAGTTGCAGCAGACTTAACTTAAACTTACAATAACTTACAATGTCTAAACCTTAACACTAAGCATGCTATGTAGAGAACACCACACCAGAAGGAAAAAAGATAGAAAGAGAAAGTGAAACTCGGGTTCCTTCTGGCCTTACTATTACAGTGGTACCTCGGGTTACATACGCATCAGGTTACATACGCTTCAGATAACAGACTCCACTAACCCAGAAATAGTGCTTCAAGTTAAGAACTTTGCTTCAGGATGAAAACAGTAATCGTGCTCCGGCAGCACGGCGGCAGCATGAGGCCCCATTAGCTAAAGTGGTCTTCAGGTTAAGAACAGTTTCAGGTTAAGTACGGACCTCCAGAACGAATTAAGTTATTAACCCGAGGTACCACTGTATAGTCAGCATGACCTTGATAGAAAGAGATTAGAGAACCTGTTTAAACCAGCTGTACTCAGCTTCTCTGAAGGAATAAGCCAAACACATGAACTTTCTGCTTCTTTCACACAGAGAAGCTTCCAGAACCCTCTTGAATTAATTAGAACAGGAAAGATCTCTAATCAGATCAATACTTTCTGCACCAAGAAATGCAGACTGACAGTAGTTACACAAGTGTCAAAAGTCCTGTTGGACTAGAACTTGAGTTAAACAAACTGAACTTAATAGATTGGGACAATTAGCTAGGAGGGAAAAAGATACGGATCAGCACACAGTAGTTGTGTACCTCTCCCCTTTGGCCAACCTGCTGCCTGCTTCTCCAGGGAGCCATCTTTGGACAATGATGCATTTCTGTGTAGGCCTGCTCTCTTAAGAGCATGTTGTCTCCATTTACCTTCTAATCATGGGCTACTGCTCCCTTCCAATTCCAGGACAGGACTCAGCCAGAAGCGACTGACAAATACTTCCATGATGTACCTTTCGATGCCTGTTTTGCTTCTGAGCTGCCGGATTTCCACCTGGTCAGCAGCATGCCTGGAGTGGACGGCTTCATCATGAAGGTGGATGCCCTCTACAAGGTGAGTGGGATACAAGTTAATGTCCCAGGCAAATGTCATGGTTTTAATTCTACAAATTGATTGTGCAACGGAGCACCAGAATCTATGCCTTCTCATTGCTCGGTGTGTGGAAATTGAGGGGGAGCGGGGGATCTGGGTATGCCAACTTTGCTCAAAATGATGCCCTTGAGATGTTTTGCAGAGCAACTCGCATCAGCCCCAGTCATCACAGCAAGGGTAGAGCTGATGCAAGTTGTTGTTCCAAAGATCTAGAGGGCAGCAGGTTGAAAAAGGCTGGTGTGTGCTCATAGGCACTGCCATTTTTCTTAGATGAGACAAGATGGCACTGTGGGCAGGTGGTTCATCTGCCAAAGGGAGTAGCATCAATCCTCTGTTAAATGGGTTTATACCTGTTGTTCTTGTTTAGTCGTTTCGTCGTGCCTGACTCTTCATGACCCCATGGACCAGAGCACACCAGGCACTCCTGTCTTCCACTGCCTCCCACAGTTTGGTCAGACTCATGTTAGTCGCTTCTATAACACTGTCCATCCATCTTGCCCTCTGTCGTCCCCTTCTCCTTGTGCCCTCAATCTTTCCCAACATCAGGGTCTTTTCCAAGGAGTCTTCTTCTCTCATGAGGTGGCCAAAGTATTGGAGCCTCAGCTTCAGCATCTGTCCTTTTCTCTGGGCCCAGAGATGGAAAGAAGATAAAGTCTCAACCACAGAAGAATGGCAGATTAAGTTGATGGATTATGCCAAAATGGCAAAAATGACCGGAAGAATCAGAAATCAGGAAAACCAAAATTTTAATAAAGAATGGGGGGGAATTTATTATTTACCTTAAAAACCATTGTAAACAGTTAAAAATGTTGGTAGGATTGGAATAACACTTGTAGTTTAATGGTGAATTTGGGATATAATGGAGAGGTAAACGATTTGGATTATTATAAAAGATGCAGGAGGAAATGATTAATAACAGGACCCACAAAGGGGAGGAGGGAAGTCCAGGAGATTCTATGGAATCTTGTCTTTATGTTGTATGCTGGATATGTGACTATAAAACTGTAATTTGAAAAACCAAATTTTTTATATATAAAATTAGTCTGAAAATGAAAGGGAACTTTTCTAAAGTTTGGCATGTGTTTCTTGAATACACTTAAGTAAGGGAGCATGATCGTCAGATGACCGCTTCTCATAGATGCCTTTGGGGAAATGTTCCTGGGTAATATGCTTTGTGTTTAGTCGTTTAGTCGTGTCCGACTCTTCGTGACCCCCTGGACCAGAGCACGCCAGGCACTCTTGTCTTCCACTGCCTCCCGCAGTTTGGTCAAACTCATGCTGGTAGCTTCAAGAACACTATCCAAGCATCTCATCCTCTGTCGCGCCCTTCTCCTTGTGCCTTCCATCTTTCCCAACATCAGGGTCTTTTCCAGGGAGTCTTCTCTTCTCATGAGGTGGCCAAAGTACTGGAGCCTCAGCTTCAGGATCTGTCCTTCCAGTGAGCACTCAGGGCTGATTTCCTTAATAATGGATTGGTTTGATCTTCTTGCAGTCCATGGGACTCTCAAGAGTCTCCTCCAGCACCATAATTCAAAAGCATCAATTCTTCGGCGATCAGCCTTCTTTATGATCCAGCTCTCACTTCCACACATCACTATTGGGAAAACCATAGCTTTAACTATACGGACCTTTGTTGGCAAGGTGATGTCTCTGCTTTTTAAGATGCTGTCTAGTAATATGCTTACGAAGGGCAATTGTCTGGAATTATAGTACTGTTTTTGGAATTCTACTTCTCCCTCCTCTCCATTGGCAGTTGAGTGCTCCTTGTTGTATCTTTATCACTGGGGGTGCCTTTCAAGGGAGTGCTATCAAAACATAAAGAATAAACAAATAATGATTAATTCCCTTTATCCAGTAACTGAAAAGTTAGGTTTGGGGGCTGGGCAGTGAGGGTTTTCACTGAAGCATCTAGTGAAGCCTTTTTTAAAAAGTTTATTTTTGTGCGCTCCTTGTGTCTTTTCGAACAGGTGGAAACCGGGCATCAGTGGTACCTCCAAGTGATCTACGTCATCGGCCCTGAGACCATCGCGGGTCCCCGGGTACCACGTTCTCTGGTGCAGCAGCTGCGACGCAGCCGCCGGGACCTTGCAGGCCCTAAGGGTGGCCTGATTCTAGATGACTCTTTGATCTACGACAACGAAGGAGACCAGGTCAAGAATGGCACGAACATGAAGTCTCTCAACCTGGAGCAGCAAGAGGCAGTGGCCGCCGCTTCCCTGTCGCAGACGGGGGCGTCCATCGGCAGCGCCTTCGCGGCCATCATGCTCCTCCTGCTGGTTCTCCTGGTCTTCTGCTTCGTGACCAGGAAGTGTCGGAAGCACAGGAAAAAGAAAAAGGCGGCGAGGGACGCCGTGGAGCAGTATCCTCTCAACACCAAAGTGGAGGCCGCCAAGAGGAACACGGAGGGCGTCGAGAAGAACGTCAACAGACAGTATTGCACCGTGAAGAACCTGAACGTACTCTGCGAAAGCGATGGGGCCTACAAGGCCCAAGGGGCAAAGGTTAAGCAGGTGAACTTGGCGGTGAAAGTCCACAACAATTTACACGACGGAACAGAAGTCTAGTAGCCTGTGCACAACTTTTCTTTTTCCTTTTTGTAATATCTTTTTTATAAATTGTACAAAGGAAATTGGAGCCGGGGTGGGGGTGGGGGGAAACTATGGTTTGTTGGTTTTTTAAAAAAAGAAACCATCCCTGATATTTTTGTAACAGTCTTCGTGGGTGGTGGGGAGAGAAAGGGAAGAGCGATATACCTTTTTGGTCATTGTTTGCTTGAGCGGTGAACAAGCGACACGTCTTTGCACGCTTCCACTCCGCAACGGAGCTACCTCATTGAGAAGCAGGCCTGCGTTGAGGCGCTGAATTGAGTGAGTCTCTTGGATGACAGCATTCCATTCACACACCCATCCAGCCTCCAGTGCTCAGTTTCCTGTATCTTCCACTGCACAATGGGGTTGATGAAACACTAGAAGGGTGCTGAATGCAAATGAGGCTTCTTTGGAGGTGGAAGAAGCAACAGGGCAGTAATTGTTGTGGTCCACTGCTTCCTCTCACAGCCACTACTGCATCAGTCACACTGGAACATGCTCAAGTTCAACCATATCTACACACTGGTTCCTCCAGCTCCTGAGTGAAAGTGAAGCACGCTGCGGCAGCATAAGAGGAAGCGGGCAGTGATTTAAGGGCTTCTCTTTGAGCCAGTTCGCACATGACAGAAGTCTCAGCTTTTAAAGTTCATTTTAGTTGCCTAATTATCCCCTTCCTTCCTTTGTGTGTTATGCTGTCATGGTGCAGGTAACATGTTAAGCCAAATGTATAATGCATTCTCTTTGAGCAAAAGTAAGATCTGATCACCACTATTACTAGAACTACCACTGCCATATATATTTGGTGATGCCCAACTAAGTTGTATTCAGAATAGCAGGCTATCTCCCATTGTTTATTTAGTGCCAAAAATGTGCTGGGTAATATTCAGCCGGCCTCCACTTAAGTAGAAGAAGTGGTTTCTTCCTCCGTAGAAACACTTAATGTTAATTTCTCTTCCACTTAATGTTAATTTCTCAAATGTCTGAATTGTCATACATTTCTAAATTTTCTCCAGTCCAGAATTCCATGAGTGTTCCATTGGACACCCAGAAATCCAAGCGGAGCAGGCTTTCTCAATTGTTTCAGTGGGGTGAGCCAATGTAGAAACGGAAAGGAGTATATGTTTGTGGGTTGGCTCCCTCCCTTGACATGAATGGGGAAATCATTTCACGAGGGAGCTTCACACATGCATTGGAACTTCAGTGCCTGGAATAGACTGTAGAACAATTACGTTCTGCTGTTAGTGCCTAAGCAATACCTACTTGGATATACATACCATTGACAACAAGGAACTTGTTCCTGAGTAAGCATACAGAAGATCAGATTGCACATACGTAAATACAGTGACCTCCATAGGAGATGAGCAAATATTTGTGGATATTGAAGAAGAACCACTCTGATTTCAGAAATGTTGGGTATAAATGCATTGTATGCAGTGTGCCTAATCTCATTACTGTTTGGTCTGCTGCAAATCTGCTGTGACAGTCTCATCATAGCGGCTGGTTTTGGGACAATTATGAAGCTGACGGACCGTGGTGGAATATTTCACCTGGCTGAGATTGCCAATATATTTTCTGTAGATGCACGCTTGAAAGTGTCAAAAGACCTGTAATCGTTGCTTTACTTCGTTTGATTCACACAATCACTTTGTATATGTTTTGATCGATGCCAACAGGCAGTATTGGATTTCCCTCAGACGCACACTGGCCCGTTTATTCACAGTATCAGCATTCTGCCATTCATAATTAAGCAACATCCGTGATGCTTTGAAGAAGTCTTGTGAATGCTTTGACCTGTGTTCAGATTGTTCCCCTGTGTGCCCTGGACTGAAGACTTTCCCCAGGGCTTGTCGAACAATGAAGTGAACATTCTGTTGGATGATTCACATGAGTGGGTTGACCCTAGGTGGAGAAAGGCCATTTGTGTTGGCATAAAACCATCATACAGATTGGGACTGGAGCTTTCGCTACCAGGATGTTGTGTACAAGGTCTAGCCTGTTGCCCCACTTCAGAGCCTGATACGCAATGCCATTGAATGCACAGAGCCCCTGCCTTTGTGAGCTGTCCTCATTCAGACCAACAAACCCTGCCCTCCACTGAAGTGAATGTGGGTGGTGGAGTTCATTGCATACATTGAAACCTCTGGGCCCACAGCAGCCTGCTGAATCTGGGGAAGAACATTAGAGTGGTCTTGGAACAGGGAGCCCTGGGTTTGAAGAAGAAGAAGAGGAGGAGGAGGAGGAGTTTGGATTTGATATCCTGCTTTATCATTACCCTAAGGAGTCTCAAAGCGGCTAACATTCTCCTTTCCCTTTCTCCCCCACAACAAACACTCTGTGAGGTGAGTGGGGCTGAGAGACTTCAGAGAAGTGTGACTAGCCCAAGGTCACCCAGCAGCTGCATGTGGAGGAGCGGAGATGCGAACCCGGTTCACCAGATTACAAGTCTACTGCTCTTAACCACTACACCACAATGAGTCACTGCTCAGAAGCCAAGCTGATTGGTTGATCTAGGGCAAGTCTTTAGGCCTATCCTATCTCACAGGGTGGTTGTGAGGGTTAAAGAGGCATTCTGGGCTCCTTGAAAAGGTAGAATAAAACGGTAACAAAAATGATACTGCAGGAGAGTTACTCTGCCATGGCAGGCAGGATCTTGTGCCAAGTTATTTAGTGCTGGAATGCCAACATTGTGTATGCATGGCGTTGGCAAAACTGTAGGGGAACCATGGAAAATCCATCTTAGTAGTAGTACAGAGCATCCTGCACATTGGTGTTGCTATACGAATAATGATTGCAATGCTGTTGAAACAAGAGACAATAAGCACACATTTGTTCTCCTAAATTGTACAACTGCTGGCACATGGATATTGCATATTGCTGTTTGTCACCAAATGTTCAAGTGTTGGGGCCTGCAGGCATACAAGTCCTACCCCCTTTCAATATGCTTACTTCCCCCATTCCGAGAGAAAGTTCTTTTAAGTTGCTCTGAGTAAATCTCATTTGGTGCTGTCAACCCATTTTCTTGAAACTCGGCTTTTTATGTATTCTGGAGCATTGGTCATTTTGTTACGGGACGAATGGTTTTTATTTCCATGATACCCTTTTCTCTGCATTGTTGCTGGGTTTTTGTTTTGCTAATAAAAACCACATTTGGTTACTTTTCAACTGAACTTGCCTTTCAATCTAAATTGGTTGCGCAGACCTACCCAGATCGGCCATACAGATATCATCACATTCACCTTCAACCAACATTTCAGAGATGTAAAGAGCAATGCAGACACCAGCATAGGTGCCAGGCAAAAATCTTCCTTTTCTCACAGGCCGATCTGTGTCCTTTCTCGGGGGTGAGAGATGGGGTGGTATTGTTTTTGTCCATTGTTGTAAACAAAACCTGGTCTTGTTCCCTTATGGGGTACACAAGGGCCCTTATAGAGTCCTTTGTAGGTTCTCCATTGGTAGGAGAAAATAACAGAGGCCAACCAGAGAATATTGAGAAGCAAAGCAGCTAGTAAGCCTGATCTTTATTAACGTTGTTGCAACACACAGGAGAGCGGAGGAGGACCCAGAACGAAGGTGTGCCTCCCCTTACATAGACATTTTGAAATTCCCTACTCTAGAGCTCAAGACCACCCCCAGAAACATTATACATACATCACAGAAGGGGTGTAGCCCCAAGACCACCCCCAGATACATCATACCTACATCATAGAAAAGGCGGTCTACAACAGAAATCTGAGTGCTTTGTTTATCTCCTGTCTGCCAGGTTATCTAATAATGCCTTACCTGATTGCCTTTCCTGGTAGTCTGGTTGGCCTGTTATTTTCTCCTACCAATGGAGAACCTACAAAAGACTCTATAAGGGCTCTTGTGTACCCCATAAGGGAACAAGACTTTTGTTCAACACCATTACCTTGTTATATATTCTTGTGTTTTTATATTGTAAGCTGGCAACAGAAGACAGGGGAGAAAAGCAGTGTGTTTGCCAAGGCTACAAAGAGGAGGGTTGTACCTTTGCAGCGTCATAAAGCAGGGTGGGAACTTCAGGCCCTCCAGGGCTCTTTGTCTGGCCCTGGGATTCTTCTCAGGCCTCCCCTCTCTTCAGCCCTGCTCCATGCTATCTTTTCCTGCCTGCAAATATCTTCTAACTCTGATAATTTCTCTTGTGTGGCTGGGTGGTGAGGAGTTAAGACACCTCTAGCATGTTGCATGGCTGGAAAGTAGCCTGCAGTCCGCAGGTCTCTTCCAGACGACCCATTTGTTGAACCCTATAAGTTTGCACAAACTTTGCGGTACTATGGAACATTCAGCTTTGTTTAGGGGGAGATTAGACGACGTGGTGTCAAGCAATTGCCATACCACGCTTTCCAGCGCGTTCCCCTATCACTTTCCTCACTGAATGGAAAAACAACTCTGCAGCTGCGTAAAAACGCCCTTTATTTTTTTAATTCCCCTTGGCTTTGGCGCCCCTTTCCTTTTTGGCCAAGCGCCCGCGCACTGAGCAAATACATGGGATGCTAATACAGCAGCCATGCAGTCCAGAGAAAAAGACACGTCGTGCTAAAGCGGAGCGCTTTCCCTGTGGGATGCCTGCCTGCCTCACAACTCTTAGCAAAGCGCAGCAGCGTCGCCGTAGTTCGAGCTTCCCGGCTCTTCCGGGGTTGCAGCGAGACCAAGAGTGACGAGAAATAACCCGGCAGCGAGCTGGGATGGGCCGGCCGTGAGCCCTGCCTCCATCCCCGGCGTCGTGGCCCAGCAGGTGGGGCCGAGCGAGGGCGGAGCGCAACTTTCCCTCGGCAGCGGCTACACTCCCGGGGCGCCTTTTCCCTTTGCAAACTCGCGGCTCCTGGGGCGCGTCTGGCTGTTGCTGGCGGGTAAGTCATCGAGAGCAAAGGACGCCTGACTTTCTACTCCACCTCTCGGGCGCCGGGGGGACCCCATTGAGGCGGGCGGGCGCGCGCATTCGTGCCTCACCTCTCGCGCTTCGGCCGGTGCCGTTGCCCGAGGCGCCCCAGCCGCGCCTTCTTGGCGCGCCATCGCGGCTTCTTCCTGGGATTATTGGAAACGGTGCGCGTTGCGCGCTTGGGGCAGCAGTTTTGCCTCATCAGGAGTGCCAGCTCCTGAATTTTGTGGGTGCTCGGGCACCCAGGGCCCCGGCGCCTATGCCAGGCAACGTTCGATGGGGAACATAGGTGTCAGTTCCCCGGGGCCCTGGATGCCCAAGCTGAGCACCCACAAAATTCCGTGCCAGGGCCATGGCACCCACGGCTCCAGGCATCCACGGTCGCGGGGCCAAATTGACACTCCTGTTGCCTTGGGAATCTTCAGGGGTGCAGCGGGAGAAACTCCGACCTCCCATTCCGACAAGCCTGGCTTAGGACTTCCGATGGGTTTCCATCTCTGGCCTGGTTTGATACAACAGCCTCAGTCTTAATATAGATATTGCCCAACATGGGTTTGGGATTCCTCTCCCTCCCCACGCCCATTTTTGTTAGAGCTTTCTTAAAACTCTCTGAGGTGCAGGATGTGCAGGGAAAGGGCATGATGACTTATAGGGATGGAATCATGGGTGAATGAAGCTCTTTCACATGTTAGCAGCACTCCTGTTGGGACTGTAATGTTCCAAGGTAAAGCTGAGTGGAATTGCATACTTGTGATCTGGCTTGGATCAAAGGCCTCTCAGCTCATGGAAAGCAAGCATTTGAGGGAGAAGCTTTCTGCGTGCAGGGAATGTGGTAGAGCTTCATAATATTTAATACAGTGGTACCTCTGGATGCACTAGGGACGCGGGTGGCGCTGTGGGTAAAACCTCAGTGCCTAGGACTTGCCGATCGCATGGTTGGCGGTTCGAATCCCCGCGGCGGGGTGAGCTCCCGTCTTTCGGTCCCAGCTCCTGCCCACGTAGCAGTTCGAAAGCACCCCCAAGTGCAAGTAGATAAATAGGTACCGCTTTATAGCGGGAAGGTAAACGGCGTTTCCGTGTGCTGCGCTGGTGCTGGCTCGCCAGAGCAGCTTCGTCACGCTGGCCACGTGACCCGGAAGTGTCTCCGGACAGTGCTGGCCCCCAGCCTCTTAAGTGAGATGGGTGCACAACCCTAGAGTCGGACACGACTGGCCCGTATGGGCAGGGGTACCTTTACCTTTACCTTACCTCTGGATGCGAACGGGATCCATTCCGGAGCCCCGTTCACATCTTGAAGCAAACGCAACCCGCATGTCTGTGCATGCACGGGTCGCAATTTGCTGCTTCTGCGCATGACGTCATTTTGCGTGTCTGCACATGCACGAGCACAACCCGAAGATGCTTAACCCAAAGCTACTTCAACCCAAGGTATGACTGTACACACACTTGCACACACCTGCAGTTTGGAGCAGGGTGGTCCTGAGAGGACTATACCATGTAAAAATTCTGGGCACTTGATTTGGTTTAAGGATTAGAGAAGTTCATGGAGCATCGGTCTATCTGTGGCTGTTTTCCATAATAGACATTAATTGGGGCTGCCACACGTCCAGAATTTCCTGGACATAGCCGGTATTTGGCTGTCGAAAACAGAGTCTGGGTGGAAATCACTGAAATGTCTGGGGAAATCTGGATATATGGCAATCTATGTTGGAAGTGCGTATTTTGGTGAATTTCCTTTAAAATAGCTCAAAAACTACCTTTTTGCAGAAGGAAAAAAAAAAACCTCAACAACTTTGCCAAAAAAGGTTTTACAACGTTTGTGTCCAGATTTTCACTTTTTGAAATATGGCAACCCTACATTAATGAAACCTTGGCAGGATCTCTTGGTATATAATATGATGCTGTGGTTAAAAGTGTGATGGTGGCAGTATAAATCACGCTTTCTTTCAGCTAGCCGCTTTTGGAGAGAGTGTGTTGGAACAGTATGGGCAGAGTAATCCCAACTTTCCCTGCTAATATGCTCTAAGTTTGTCTAGAGACTGTGTTGATCAACACCTGGTAAAACTCTCTGGGAAACCTGCTATATGGCTGTGCAGGACTTGAGCGTTTGCACATTACAAGTACACCTTGGTCTCTTGAAAAACCAACAGTCTGTATGAGCCCTGAGAGATAGTGGAGGCTGATAAACTCTTAATAACCCTAGGACAGTCTGAAACCAGCTTGAGTCAACATCTACACTGGCTATGCTTCAGTGCAGGAAGAAAAGAAGTGAATTGATAAGGGTTGCTGAACCCTCATTGCCCTGCTTACCTCCACAGGTCGCTTCCAGATGACCTGTATGCTAAGCAGTGGCTGGCTTATTCAATTAGAGCATGGTGCCAAGGTTGCAGGTTCAATTCCCATATGGGACAGCTGCATATTCCTTCATTGCAGGGGGTTGGACTAGATGATCCTCAGGGTCCCTTCCAGCTTTACAATTCTATGATTCTATGATTTTCACTCTTCCTGAATTGCTTGCACAAGGTGTCTGGGCTGGTTAGACACCTTTAATTCTGATCTGTTTGTGGGAAGGTTAGACAGCACTGTGTGAAGCAATGGCTATCCCATATTTACTAGTGAATTGCATTGCTACTTTCCTTTTCCATCTCTTTTAAAAAGCAGATTTCTTGTCCAGTAGTGCCTTTGATTGTGTGCAACCTTAATTTGTTAAATAAGTTGGAGTTCTTGTTATTAAATATACCAAGAAAAAAAGCACACCAAGAACTCTGGCCAATATAAGTTTCAATAGTGGGAGTGGTCCCTACTCGCAAATCAATAGTCAATTATAACAAAAACTGATCCATTCAAAAGTATGTATTCTGACAAGGATTACAAACTCAAACAGAGATTACAAACTCAAATTCATAAGGATATGTGTGACACAATAATTCGTTACAGTGTTAGAGATAAGAGTTTATGAGTAGAGATAAGTTCATATTAGTCCGTAGTCAGATTTGACGTGAAGATCTTTGTTTCAGTTATTGGGCAAAAGTCAGAAGTCAATTATGGATCAGAAGCCAGGACAGGGCCCTGTTTTGGTGTATTCACCTCTATCAGCTGGAAGTATCAAACATTACATGAAAATACATTTAAATTCCAAATTATCATAAATTATAGAACAGTATTATACAACATTTGGTTGGGATGCGGGTGGCGCTGTGGGTAAAACCTCAGCGCCTAGGACTTGCTGATCGCGTGGTCGGTGGTTCGAATCCCCGCGGCAGGGTGCGCTCCTGTCGCTCGGTCCCAGCGCCTGCCAACCTAGCAGTTCGAAAGCACCCCCGGGTGCAAGTAGATAAATAGGGACCGCTTACCAGCGGGAAGGTAAACGGCATTCCGTGTGCTGCGCTGGCTCGCCAGATGGAGCTTGTCACGCTGGCCACGTGACCCGGAAGTGTCCGCGGACAGCGCTGGCTCCCGGCCTATAGAGTGAGATGAGCGCACAACCCTAGAGTCTGGCAAGACTGGCCCGAACGGGCAGGGGTACCTTTACCTTTACCTATTATACAACATTTGGTTCCTTACCTTACTTCTTTCCTTTTCAATCTTTTTTTTAAAAGCAGACTTGTTGTTCAGTAGTGCCTTTGATTGTGTGCAACCTTAATTTGTTGGCACGTGACTGGATCACTTTAAAAAAATAACAGTAATCTGGAACTGCCTAGAGTCTGCCTCAAAGCAGCATATTTTATCAGGTGCTGAAGTGAGCCCTGCTTGGAGCCCTCCATACCCACTTTGTTATCTAAACCAGAACCCCACCTGTGCTTTATATGATACTGGGGAAGACCCACATTTGAAGAGATGGCTTTTCCCTCATTGCCCCTGGTATGTCCTTTCTTCACTAAGCCTGATTTTGAGAAGCAGAGGAAGGCTCTCTAACTGCTTTTACTCCTCTGCAACCCTTGTTTCCATAACTTCACGTTGGGTGGGGCAAATTTCTCCCAAGCAAAACACTGAGCTAACTTTATGCTTTAAGCCCTGTGTGCTTGTGGAAAACGAACATCCCTGTTTAAGGATCTGAGTCAATACGCCTTTTCCTGTGTTGCGTATTTGAGCTTGGACAGTTTCCAAAGTTCTCTGGGTAAAAAAATAAAATAAACCATGGGCGGGAGGATGTTAGATATACAGTGTATTCCCTCCGCTATTCATTCCCTGTGGCCTGTGACTCAGGCCAGAATGGTGAGTTATTCAGAAGCCTGTTTTCATTTGGGGGGTGGGGGGGTGGAATGAATGGGAATGGAGACTTTGCAAACTTGAAACAGCAGTTGGGAGGGTTGTTGATGTGGTATCCAAATGTAGCAAACTGGATTGTACAAGCTGTGGTTCTCTTCTCAAATCAGGACCTGATACTATGGTTTGGAAACAAACAATGGTTTGCTTCATTCAGGCAAAATGGTGCCTAAAACAGTTGCAGTGGAACGGAGTGCAGGAAGACATAGCTAACTGACTGCAACAGTCGGAGGGAGCTGGTTTTTGTTGCCAGTGTCACAGTGTGTGCGCAGGCCTCGCTATAGATTTGTAGATGTAGAGTTATTGTGAATCTTAAAAGGTGCAGAACGGGATTTGGATACCCCCAGCAGCAACATCACGAGAATTGCCGCAGAATGCTAATTGTCTTCATTTTATTTTATAGCATTTTAAAGCCCTTTAATGTTTCAAAAATATCTTAAGTAGTGCTCACTATGTGCAATATAAAAACAATGTTCATTAAATTAAAAATAGACCCTAAAAATACCCAACTGTATAAAAACAGGTAAAAGCAAATAAAACAGATTCAGGAGTTTCATACACATTAATCCAGGTCTGAACATAGGAGTCCGAGAAAGCCTGGTGGAAAAGATGAGTCTTTACAAGAACATACATATTTTATTGTGTTAGTGTATTTTATAATAACATGCCCGGTGTTGCATTCTGTTAACATCTGCTTATTCTTCCAGAGTCATTCTGAGAGAAGATCATAATGGCTTCTGTTTGGGTGAGTAAAATCATGTCGTCCGCATACCTTACTCTTGTGCATTTGGGATCCTCTCTGTTTGCTTGGAGACTGAACTTTAGAGAGAGAAAACAGAAAAAGTCTGAGTCCTTTGCATGACACACTTCTGGCTGTTTTGCTCATGTGGCATTTTGAAAAACTATTGCCGGATAATGAAATTATTTGTTTAGTATGGAGATCACAGCTTTGCTTAAGGTCTGTTAGTATCCCAGCCAGCTAGCCTCTTCTGAGAAGGGCATCATCTAAAAGCAAATTCTGAAACATTGCGAGCTGCCTTGCACCAAAATCCGATCCATTAGTCTTTCTATCTCTGTAATGTTCACACTGAGTGGCAGCACCTCTCTAGTTTCAGACAGGGTGTATTTTCAGACAGGTGTGGTATTCAACTAACTTTTACTCAGGGTTAGACCCATTGAAATTAATGAACATGACTCAGTTAATACCTCCTGCATAAAAAGTATGTGTTCTATCACTGAGCAGTAGTCCTTTCTAAGGTCTGTATTCCCCCAACCTCTTCAGAATACCATATTGCTGATAATGAAATTTTTTGCTCCACTTCCTTTCTTTGTCGAATTTGTAACAAACCTCTCAGTCAAGGGTAATTAACTGAAAGATGGATTCAGACTCATGTGGTTAAACTGTTAAGGTTTCTCTAATGTGATGATTGCACTACTATTCATTCATTTGCTCGCTCATTCGTTCGTTTTTCTGGAAATTTATTCCACTTTCCTCTCCTTAGCAGGAGTCCTACGTTATCTTGCAAATGGGTCACTCCTCATCCCACAGGTGGGGCGCGGGGAACCCCACATTTAATCTTGTAGCTCCAAAGCTGTCACTTTTCTTTTAGGGAGAAGATAATAAGCTATGAAAGATGGGCCTTGTTCCTCAACGCTAGCAGGAGCCTTGGCTTTGTAGCAAATGTTTCCCCCATCTGAGTTGTCTCTCTGGGCAAAATATCACCATGGAAGAAATTCGAGAAGTGGCTCCCAGGGTGACAGACAAATCAGGTTCAGGAACTGCCTCTAGGTTTGAGGAGAGTCACTCTCTGGTAACGTTGATGTGCCCTTTCTTAGTATCTTTACCCGAGAGCAACATCTCACAATTATGAGCCGCCATTTTAATTTCCCAGAATGTTCCAGAATGCCCAACGTGGCAGCACTCTGGGGCACTGTGGAAAATTAAAACAGGGGGTTGCCAAGCCCAGAATGGGAGTCTTGGGCTGGTGGCAGCAATGTGGGTCCTGCTGAGGTGATAGGGCTGGAATGTGACCTGAAAAACTGGCCTGACCAGTTTTTCTGGAAGGATTTTCAAATACGTTTGGGATGTGGTTACGACATCCACACACTTTAGATACAACGAGGCTGTGGTTCTGTCAGTGTTATCACAGCAGGGTCCCTCAACCAGGTGTGTTCCCTCAGCTTTGGACTACAACTCCCATCAGCCCTTGCTAGCAGGCCCCAAGTAGGACAAGGCTGCTCTGCGGGAACTGAAGAGCCACAGGCAGTTTAGTCCGTTACAGAAACAGGAAGGAAGCAGAAGATGGAGACGGCAGCTCATGTCTCCACTTCAGCAAACATCCTGGAGCCAGCAAATGCGTACAAAGCTTGTGTACAAAGCAGAGTAACGCCCACATGCAAGACTTCCCTGACTCACTGTCTACCTGACTTCAACCGCACTTTGTCTCCACGATGTGAAGGATTGGCTTTCTCTTTGCACATTTCCAGCTCTTCCTCTCAGCCTATCACACACAGTGCGCACTGCTGCACCAGCAGTCTCAGGAATGTGCGAGCTGCATGTGCCTTTCATTGTTCTTGACTGTGGCTGAATTTGAGCATGTTCAGAGCCCCACGCAGGCAGGATTTTGGCATCAGGAAAACTGCTTCGCTTTTATTTCTTCATTTCCAGTGGATGAACTAAGTCAACATTCCTGAATGGCTGAGCTCATAAGCTCCTGGTGTGTGTGTGTGTGTGTGTGTTTTCGTTTTCCCTTATCCACACCCAAGTGAATTTCCTCTGGCCTCCTCTGGTTAGATCAGATCTTATAAGCAAAAGGCCAGGACTTTGATTTGTTTGCTGCCCCATTATATTTTAAACTTAGAGAGGCTTATGAACATACATCTTATTTTAATGAACTGACTTTTGTGCAACTTCGGAAAGCTTTTACAGAGTCATGATTAAATACAATAAACTCTGCTTATAGAGATGGGAGACACAGAGGCATATCAACAAACAAACGTGTCTGCATTAGGGGATGTTCTGAAGGAGAGGAACTTATGCATTATATCTTACGCTGCCCCTTATATAATGAAGCAAGAGAAAGATTTTTGGCACCTGTAATCACAAGGTCTCCTGGCCAGAACACCTCTGACATGATTTTATATCTCCTCACAGACACAGATAAGTATGTGACCTGGCGGGTAGCACTTTTTGCAACTGCCGCTAGGAAAATTAGAGCAAATTATATAGCCAAGGTAGCCACCAACTATAAAGGAGATGAATTTATTTGACCCTCTCTACATCAAGCTATATTCCATCTTTATCACCAAACTCCGAATATAATTGCACATTGTATTAATTAACCTTATTTTTTAATATATCAGTGACCATGTGATAATTTTAGCTTATAAATTTTAATGTTTAATGTCTTAATTTGTATGTTAAGGTACTTTTATAGCTCTGTGTAGAGTAGCTAATGTCTTGATAATGTTAACGGAGAAATCTGAGGGCTCCCTTGGACAAAAGAACAAGGACACCAGCCAGGAATACCAGAGCAAAAGAAGCAGCCCGTAGGCTTGGTCTTTATTGAAGACTGTCGCGACAGGACTCCCACCTGCCACAAGGTGTAACAAGATGGAAGCCCCAAACAAAAGAGCCCCCAAACTTTTATTAGCTGCTAATCCCCATTTTACACCCCACCCCAAACTACATCACTCATACATCACGGTTACATCATGAAAGGGGAGGTCTGGTGGAAGTAATCTGAGCATCCTGGACCCTGCCCCATGGTTCTCCTTTATTATATCCATCAAAACTTATTTACACTGTTGAATTTATCTTAATGCTGCCAACGTTTTCAAGTGTACACAATTTCCCCCCATATATTCGATAAACATTTTCCAATCTTCTTTAAATGTATGTTCTTCTTGTTCTCTTATTCTATATGTTAGATCCACAAGCTGCGCATATTCCATCAGTTTAAGTTGCCATTCTTCTTTGGTTGGGACCTCGCTGGTTTTCCATTTTTGGTATAATAATAATAATAATAATAATAATGGACACTTCCTTTCTCCCTGCTCTCCCTATTTTAGGTTGGCACTAGGGGAACGATTCGGGATGCTCCTGGCTTTAATGCATCGAGAGATGCTGAAGCAATTCGGAAAGCAATTCGGGGAATAGGTAAGTGGTCTCGGTCCTCTGCGTCCTTCTCCGTTTCAGGCAGGCAGGCAGAAGATCTGGTCAGATGTTGCCTCACCCTAGGATTTCTGTATAAACACCATCTTCTGCATCTGGCTCAGTCTGCTTCATGTTGCCTTAGTGTTGCACCAGCTCTTGTGGCTTTGATGCCTGCAGTCACCCGCAGGACGCTGTGCAAAGCAACCACTGATAATCCCAGATTAACTTTAGGATCAGCCTGAGGGCCTCCCTAGTTGACCCTCATGTAGCTCATGTGGAGCAGGTAAAGGTAAAGGGACCCCTGACTGTCTGGCTGACTCTGGGGTTGCGGCGCTCATCTTGCTTTATTGGCCAAGGGAGCCAGTGTACAGCTTCCAGGTCATGTGGCCAGCATGACTAAGCCGCTTCTGGCGAACCAGAGCAGCGCACAGAAACGCTGTTTACCTTCCCGCCAGAGCAGTACCTATTTATCTACTTCCACTTTGACATGCTTTCGAACTGCTAGGTTGGCAGGAGCTGGGACCGAGCAACGGGAACTCACCCCGTTGCGGGGATTCGAACCACCGACCTTCTGATCGGCAAGCTCTAGGCTCAGTTTAGACCACAGCACCACCCGCTCATGTGGAGAGCCTGATGCAAATTGCACCCCCGAGCAGGAGTAAAAACTTTCTGTATCTGTTGGGAAATCTGTTAACAGACATTGGCCTCCCTCTGTCTCAAGAGAAAATGTAGTGTTCCTCCAGGGTCGTGAAGTCAACCCATTGCATTAGCAGCAGCAAAGCGACCTCTCTGGTGTGCAAGCTTAGGCAGTGTGGATGGAGGGCCTGGGCTGCCCAGATGACAAGACCCACCCCCTCTTGGCCCTGCTGATGGGAGGAACACAGAGCAAAATATTTGGCACCAGCTTGACTGCAGGAGTTTCCAGAAGGAAGAGGTTGGATTTGATATCCCGCTTTATCACTACCCTAAGGAGTCTCAAAGTGGCTAACATTCTCCCTTCCCTTCCTTGCCCACAACAAACACTCTGTGAGGCTGAGAGACTTCAGAGAAGTGTGACTAGCCCAAGGTCACCCAGCAGCCTCATGTGGAGGAGCGGGGAAGCGAACCCGGTTCACCAGATTACGAGTCCACCGCTCTTAACCACTACACCACACTGGCAAGGTGCCATCCAACCGTCTTATGGATTTCTGTAGGTTTACGCTTTCACATTTTTGTTCTCTCGAAGATATCCCATAAGGCAGCAGAGATTTAGTGTCAGACTTTTCCTTCTCCTACATGGGATACCTTCCCAGGTTGACGAACCCCACCTGCCCCTCACTTTTGCTATATGACCTTTCAAGAACCCTTTCAGCGCTATTAATTTTTAAAACACACACACACATACGTATGAGGTACACAAACATTAGTCATATCAGCTGACAATTTATTTGCATAGTCTGTGAAACAAAATGACACTAAAACGCAAATTATTGTAAACTTCCGTTATATATATATATATATATATATATATATATATACATTCATTCCCCACCCATCTGGCTGGGCTGCTTCCAACAAAATATTTAAAATACGATAAAACATCAAAAATTAAAAACTTCCCTAAACAGGGCTTCCTTTAGATGTTTTCTAAAAGTCAGGTAGTTGTTTATTTCTTTGATGGGAGGGTGTTCCACAGGATGGGTGCCACTACCAAGAAGGTCCTCTGCCTGGTTCTCTGTAACTTGGCTTCTCGCAGTGAGGGAACCGCCAGAAGGCCCTCGGTGCTGGACCTCAGTGTCCGGACTAAACAATGGGGGTAGAGACGCTCCTTCAGGTACACAGGGCCAAGGCTGTTTAGGGTCAGCACCAACACTTTGAATTGTGCTCGGAAGCATACTGGGAGCTAATGTAGGTCTTTTAGGACCGGTGTTATGTGGTCTTGGCGGCTGCTCCCAGTCACCAGTCTAGCTGCTGCATTCTGGATTAGTTGCAGTTTCCGGGTCACCTTCAAAGAGCACGTTGCAGTAGTCCAAGCGGGAGATAACTAGACAGCTGCCCTGGACACAGAATTGACCTGCGCCTCCATGGACAGCTGTGAGTCAAAGAAAGTTGCCTTATACTGAGTCTGACCATTGGGGCATCAGACTCAGTGTTGCCTACACTGGATGGCAGCAGCTCTTCGGGATTTTAGACAAGGTTGTCCGCCAGCCCTACCTGGAGATTGAACCCAGAACTTTCTACATGCAGATCAGATGCTCTACCACTGAACTATGGCCCTTCCCAGTGTTAGTCATATTCAGAGCAGGCCCACATCGAAATCGGTGCACATGAAACTTGAGGCTATTGATTTCAGTGAGTTTGACTCAGTTGCAAACAAACAGCTAATTATTCCATGCCAGCTTAGCAATTAAACTCTCCTGTGGTCCACAGAAATGATGATCCGCAGTTCTTGAATTTAATTCCATTCATTCCAGCCGAATCAGGGTTGCTTGTACAAGAATGAGAACAAAGTTATCTAAACAATTCATTTTCCCACGGTTTCCCCTTTTTCACCTCTGTGCCATTGATCCAATAAGTTAACACGACACGTTTAATTAAAGCTCTGCACTTAATTTCCCACTCAGTGATAGCTTCAGTTCCCCCCTCCCTCCAGTTGGCATTTCTGCAGCCAATAATTAGCCATAAATTAATTAAATCTCATGTCCTGGTCTTATCCCTTCCAGAAAACCCAAATTCATTATTTTGTGATCTGCTTCTGATAGCTAATAGCTATCGACGGAACTCTCCTCTGTGAATTCGTTGATTTATCTTTTAAAGTCGTCCAGCCTATAGAGCATCGCAAAAGGACTGGTGGGTGTTCTTCCAATGCACATTCTGCAGGGGTTGCCATATTGTGCTATTGAGGGGCTTGTGGCAGCTGTCATGGCTGGATGCAGAGGAACGGTGGGAGGAAACAGCTGGGGAACCCCTAGGAGAAGATGGCTCAGAGCCAGAGGGTGATGAGTGGTCAGATGGGGGAAGAGAGAGAAGACTGGGAGGAGGAGGTGTCAGAAGCTGGAGCAGTAACGGCTTAGTGAGCAGGAAGAGGCTGTGGAGAGAGCAGTCCAGACTCAGAGGTAGAAGTGGAGGCTGAAGAGGAGTGGAGCCAAGAGGCAGAGATGAGTCTGGCTGGTGAAGAGGCATGGGTGTCTCCCCCTCCTGCTGCGACCAGCTCCCGTCCCCACTGGTTTCCCAGAACTAGAAAAGGGATGAAGAGAGTGGAGCAAAGGCAGACAAAGCAACAGAGTCTCAGATTGCTCCGGAAGGTGCTGAGGGAGGAGGAGACTTAGGCAACTGTGGGATGGTGGGAACCTTCAGTCCTCACAACTGACTCATTGCGGCAAGACCTACTGGGAAGAGTTGCTGCGCTTGCTAGGTCTGGCTTCCTGAGTTGTTTTGTTTCTTTCCCCCTTCACATTTGACAGGAAATATCTTTAATATCCGAAGTCTACAGAAACGCTTTGTCAAGCAGCCGCAAATTTCCTACATAACATAGATGTATCCTGCTGGCAACTCTTAAATTCTCTCTTTTTAAAAAAAGAATAATAATTTTTATTAAATTTTCCATTTTAACAATCCAATCAAATCACATTAAGTATTCCAAATTATACAAATACATATAGTCCAAATATTCTGCCAAATTATAAATTTTTGTTGGGGCTTCCCATGCTTCAAGTTCAGTGGGGTTCCAATAATCTTATGTTTCTACTGCCTTGAGTTTCCAATAGTTCCTTCTTTAAATCTTCCTGTTGCTATCCTTTTCTTTCGTGGCCTCTGAGTTGTTTCCACAGGGGAGTTGAAATAAACAATAATGTGCTTCTGTGTGAAATTTGTATGACTCTCCTTTTTTTTTTTTTTTTTTTGCAGCTGGTAAGTCTGTTGTTTGCAGAATGTCCTCACACACTGGTGTTTATGCCGAATCAATCCAAAAGTCCTTCTCTGGTGGCAGACGCCATCTTCACTCAGTTCCGATGAAATAAAATCTTCCCTTCCACCGGGAACAATTTGGGAGGCTGATTACTCCCATCTCAGCCTCTAAATTACCTCGTGGGAGCTGGAGAGATGGTATTGTCGGCCATCTTCCGCGGCACCCCTAGCAGAAGCCCCGGCAACTCTTAAATTCTCTCAGAATTACCAGAGAGCTAGTTGCATTTGCTTTCATATCATGGGTGCAGAGCTGCAGGTTTACTCAAACTGAACAGACTCGGGTTTTCATCAGCTATGCATGAGGAGGACACAGGCTTATATTAACATTTATTTCAATTTGCTGAAGAGTTTATGAGCCACACAATGGTCTCTAGCATGCAGGAAGTCAAAGAGTTCTCTGTACACTTCTACTCCGTATGGGACTTAGATGACACTCGAACATTACACTCCTCTAAATGTTCCTAAGGTTTCACACATTTCTCAGTCTGTTCACAATGCTCCCTGACAGGAGTTTAAGGATCCAGAAGCTCTCCTTCTTCCTCCTGGGGGTCCCCGCTCCGGCCTTCCAGCTCCTTCTCATCCTGCCACCATATCTCTGCAAATCTCCCTCAAGCCTCACTCCAGCTGTATTGTTCCTTTGGATAAAGAGTTAACTTCACTGGCATTTTTAAGTTTGTGCTGACCTGCTCCTGACACCCAGCCTGGCAGCGGCCAGTCCTGAGTAGCGCACAAGATTAGGACCAGGGTTTTCTTTTTTGCTGGGCATAAAGCAGGAACGCGGAGCTTTTGTGAGCCCGAGAGCCACATTCCCTCCTGGGCAATCCTTCGAGGGCCACATGGCTTCTGAGCAGGGCCAGAGCAAAGTGGGTGGAAGAAAGAAGGCAAACTTCACCTGTGTGCAGTAGGCCAATTTCTACAACACTCCTGGCATGAACAGGGAAGCGAGGTGTAGTGGTTAGAGTGTTGGACTAGGACAGGGGTCTGCAACCCGCGGCTCCGGAGCCGCATGTGGCTCTTTTACACCTTTGCCGCGGCTCCGGGGCGGATACTAGCGAGGGGAGGAGGCGCATTGTGCGCCCCGACACTCCCCACTGTGGCGGGCGCTGTACTGGCTGTGACGTCGCATGGGGGCGGTGCGTGCGTTAGTCACGCACCGTCCCGACGTCACCTTCCCGCCCGCCCACTACATTGTAAGGGGCATGTACGCTCGTCACTGCATTGAAAGGGGGCATGTGCGCTGGTCACTGTTTTAAAGGGGAGTGAAGAACACACACACACAAAAAGGTAACTTGTTAATTTAACGTTTATTTCTATGAGGAGGAGTAATTCTGAGGGGTCAAACAAAGAAATAATAAAAAAGTGACAAAAAAGTTATTTTTATAATGACGAGTTTTGCGGCTCCCAGTTTTTTTTCCTTCGGAAACGGGTCCAAGTGGCTCTTTTTGTCTTAAAGGTTGCAGACTCCTGGACTAGGATCTGGGAGACCAGATCCTCAACTCAACCCTGAAGCTTGCTGGGTGACCCTGAGCCAGGCATAGTCAGTGTGGTGTAGTGGTTAAGAGCGGTAGTCTCGTAATCTGGGGAACCGGGTTTGAGTCTCCGCTCCTCCACATGCAGCTGCTGGGTGACCTTGGGCCAGTCACACTTCTTTGAAGTCTTTCAGCCCCACTCACCTCACAGAGTGTTTGTTGTGGGGGAGGAAGGGAAAGGAGAATGTTAGCCGCTTTGAGACTCCTTAAAGGGAGTGAAAGGCGGGATATCAAATCCAAACTCTTCTTCTTCTTCTTCTTCTTCTTCTTCTTGGCCTAACCTAATGTTAGTCTGAGATGACACCATCTGCAGCAAGCTTGGCCTAACCCAGTGAGGTCACTGGGTTGTTGTGAGGCTAAAATGAAAGAGGAAGGAAAGCTACAGTATGCATGCCACTTTGAGCTCCATGGAGAGAAAATAAAATAATAATAATAATAATAATAATAATAATAATAATAATTTATTATTTATACCACGCCCTCCCCAGCCCTGACTGGGCTCAGGGCGGCTAACACCAAATATAAAACAATTGATTGAAATACAGCTTAAAAAACAAGATTAAAATACAACATTAAAACATTAAAATGCAACCTCATTTAGGGTAGGCTATAAGTGTAATAACGAATCAATAAAATATGTTGTAGGGAGTAGCAGATTGCAGTGGATTTAAACTCATCATTTGAATGTGATTATTCTGATTTTTTTTAGCTTGGGAGTTGAACCATTTTTTAGACTTTTTTTTTTTTTTAATTGGTTCTGTTTTGCATTTTAGGTACTGACGAAAAAACCCTGATCGACATCCTCACGGGAAGATCGAATGCTCAGCGGCAGCTGATTGCGAAGGAGTACAGGGCAGCTGCAGGAAAGGTATGGTTCGGAGATGGTCTCTAGGCTGCAAAAGACTCCATCAGGAATAAGGGGGGGGGGGTGTTCTCTTGTGATGATGCCATTAAATATGACCGCTCACTTGCTGGATCATCACCTTGTCGTGGTGAGTGGGCTTGCAAGTTCCTATGACCCTTGTGAGCGAAGCCATCGGGAATCTCTTACTCCCAGCAGGGTGTCAGCAACTGGCTGGCCACTGTAAGGCTAGATGCCTGGCCTGATCCAGCACGCCTCTTATGTTCTTATCAAACATAAGAAGCAGGAGACCAGCCTTCAAAATGCCCCACTCAGCCATGAAGCTTGCTGCAGATGGTGTCATCTCAGACTAACATTAGTTGTTCTTGCAAAGCTACCTTGAGATCCAGCCTGTTTATAGCATCCTGAATTTTTTAAGGACTGGGCAGAAACAGGGTGGTGAAGGAGATGGCAATAGGGGTCAGTTGAAAGTAGGGCTAAAGTGTTGTGCCCGGTATGTATGTAGGACACATGGGTGGGGGACTATGAAGCCATATGCTTCCTCAACCTCGGCCCTCCAGATGTTTTGAGACTACAATTCCCATCCTCCCTGACCACTGGTCCTGCTAGCTAGGGATCATGGGAGTTGTAGGCCAAAAACATCTGGAGGGCTGAGGTTGAGGAAGCTTGCCATATGCTATCAGCAGTCAGGGTATATTAGGGAGGATCCCTGGGAGGTTAGGAGTGTTAGAATTCCTGCTCCATGATTGCAGTCATGGGATTGTTGTCTTTCACATGACGGTATATGTTTTGACTCCACAGAGTGGGAAGTTTGTTTGTGTTGCTGTGTTCCGTGAAGTGGGACTATTGTCCTTTGTCTTTTTCCCTTTGCTGTCTGATGCTAGAGAGAGGGAGCCATGTTGCAGTGCTCCGTGTGTGTTTATATGTAAATAAAGCAGATTAGTCAAAATGCTGAGTTGCTGAGGTCTGTCACGCAAACTGCGCAGACTCTGCGGATCCCTAAGTGTGCCGGTGTCGGTTGGCATCGGTCACTGTGATGTTCAGGCTGAAGAAAGCTTTTGAAGCTCCCGAACGAATGACCAGGAGGGAGGGAACATGCCAGTCGGGCATGTGTCATGCCAAGGTCCTACTCGAGTGTAGGCTGAGCTCCTGACAAGGAGGTCAGGTCTCTTCAGTCTGGGATGAGGCAGAGATCTAATTTTCAATTTGCATGGCTGGACCACTTCAGGCTGTAGGTGACACATGATGGGTTCTCCTCTCTCTCTCTCTCTCTCTCTCTCTCTCCCTCTCCCTCTCCCTCTCCCTCTCCCTCCCTCCCCCCCTTTCTTCCATGTAGACAACCTTCTCCTAGTTTTCCAGCTGCAAGGATCTTTTGGATGGAGGAGCAGTCATTCCTAGCGCATCCTCCCATGCGTGTTTATTTTCTTGCTGCTCTCATTATTTTAAATTGACATAGCCACCCATCAGTAAATATTTGCTGGGCACCTTGCAAACAAAGCATATTCCTAAAAACGCAGCATGTAAACGTTAGCATCAGCGATGAAAGACATCAAAACAAACAAGCCATGCTTGCAACAGTGATGGAACAAAACCATGTGCAGCCCAGATTTAAAACCACAATTAAAACAAATTTCGGCTGCTTAATGTGCTGTGTGAAGTGGTCTTGCCCAGGCACGGTTTTTTGTCCTCACTGAGAATGAAGCTACAATTAAAAGAGAGATTCGGTGGACGGTTTATCTCTGTTGTAAAGGGCAGACCGTCCTTGGAGCCTGGATAGGATTTTTGACAGCGAGAAACATTGACAGCTCTGTTTCTTTCTCTTTTTGGAAAGGATATGAAAGATGCTTTGAAGGGAGATCTCTCTGGCAATTTGGAGCGTATAATGGTGGCTCTTGTAACGCCTCCGGCAGTGTTTGATGCTAAACAACTGAAGAAATCCATGAAAGTAAGTCTATGAAGGCAGCGCTGCGCCTTCTGTTATTTACTCGTTTGGGAAATTTCGCTTGCCATATTTTTTTTGCATCCGCTGCTGTTTTGAGGAAATTAAAAGATGGCCATATTGCATTGCAAGAATGTGTTGCATTCTCAAAGTAAAGGAAAGATATTTACTTGAGGCGTTCCCAAAGTAAAGGAAGGATTGAACTCTGATTAATAAGAATACACACAGAGACTTGAACCAGCAAGACTCTGGGAAGGGTGCGTATAATTGTATCTCTCTGTGCCTATCCCTGTGCTGCTCCTGGCCCAGGTAGTTTTTATTCACAAAAGAACTTTTTACAGAGTGTTCGTAAGAACCAATCAGATTTCTTCTGAGCATTTCCACAAACCCACATGGGGAGAAAGTTAAACCACTATAACTAATTAATCACAGGCTAAACAAAGAACAGAACTACAAAGAAGAGCATTTGGTAACCCTGGAGGTAATAAACAAGCAATACATATGATAAGAAGGATGGCCAGGAGGACAGTGACCATTATCACCTTAATGGGAGATCTGTTTCCTGGCCCTAAGATTAACATCCTACATCAAAGAAACTTGCCCACTATCTTTATGGCCCAGGATGCATGCCTGGCAAAGCAACTGGGCTGTGTACATGACAAGAGAAATGGGCAGCAGAGGCAAAAGGGCATGAAGAGGGGATGAATGTAGAATCTTATGGGATTTAATCAGAAATTATCGTCAATATATCAAACCCAGTCAACACAATGCTTTCATCGTGGACACGATGGCTTGATGTATATTTTATAATTCCTCATGGTAATCCCATCTGATCCCTACAGAATGTCTCATTTTAAATGAAGTTGTCTTTGCACATGGTTTGGGATTCAGAAAAAGGCATGTGGAGGTTGCAGCCACTTTCAAAGCTGGACCTCTGCTTGCCATTTCCCTTGCATCAATTGTCACTTAACGGAGGAGACAAGCCGCTCCATAAAACTGAGCAGCAGCTAGCCTCTTCAGCAGAGGAAGAGCAAGCACAGCTCCACCTCTCCATACAGTTTCCTCTGGTGTATGCATGCCTCTTCTCTGGATTTTGGCCCCAGAGGACACACAGATGTTCCGGTTCAGGCATGACATTCCGTCCCAACAAGGACCATCACATTTGTGTCAATGAACTGGGACGCTATGTGCTGTAAATATCTTTCTCAGTGCCACCAATCCTTTCAGAGGGCAGCTCAGTTCTAAAATCCATACTTTGGACCAGCAGTTAATGGATTGATCAATTCATTGGTCGATGCTTTCGGCACCCATTTAAACTGTTAGCTCACACCATTGACTGTTCGCCAGTGGTGTTAACCAATCCCGATAGGTGCAGTCAAGGGAATGATAAGCCCCCTGTGGCTTCGGTGAAAAAGTTCAGCACTCACTTAAAGCCCTTGTGTTGATGTCAGTTAGGAGCTTAGATGTTCTTGGCTGAATTGTCTTCAGTCCATCTCCCTTCTGCTGCCATGAATCTTCGGGATGTTACCGCCTCTGTTGACATTTTGTCTTTTGGCTCTTCAGAAGCTTGCTAAATGCTAGATCCCCAAGGAGGCCCTACAATGGAAACCTACAGTGGAAAGTGCCTAAATCATAGCATCTTAGTTGGAAGGGACCCCAAGAGTCATCTAGTCCAGCCCCCCGCAATGCAGGAATCTCAGCTAAAGCATCCATGACAGATGGCCTTCCAACCTCTGCTTAAAAACCTTCAAGTAAGGAGAGTCCACCATCTCCCGAGGGAGACAATTCCATTGATGAACAGCTCTTACTGTCAGAAAGTCTTTCCGAATGTTGAGTCGGAATCTTTTTTCTCGTAGCTTGAAGCCATTGGTTCGATTCCTACCCTCGAGGAGCAGGAGAAAACAAGCTTGCTCCATCTGAAAGCCCTTGAGATATTTGAAGATGGCCATTCGGTCTCCTCTTTTCCAGGCTAAACAAATCCTCTTACTCTTCTTTTTGCTTCTAGGGTACTGGAACGGACGAGCAGGCTCTGATCGAGATCCTGGCCTCAAGGACTAGCAAGCAAATGAAAGAAGTAGCTCAGGCATATTACACAGGTAACGATGACTTGGAGTGAAGGGATTCTGGTCAGGCAGGTGCTGTAATTGCTACTTTTCCAGCAGACAGTACTAGCTGGAGATCGGTCAAAGAGGTTTCTTCAGTCATTGCAAGAGACTGGGTGGGGAGAAGACCTTTTCTTGCTGGATAGCTGAGGAGTGGTTGGCTTGGAGAGGATGAAGCAGGCGAAAGCTAGTCTGTTGCAGTGGAATGCCGTCCCCTTCAGCCAGTGTGGTGTAGTGGTTAAGAACGGTAGACTCGTAATCTGGGGAACCGGGTTTGCGTCTCCGCTCCTCCACATGCAGCTGCTGGGTGACCTTGGGCCAGTCACACTTCTCTGAAGTCTCTCAGCCCCACTCACCTCACAGAGTCTTTGTTGTGGGGGAGGAAAGGAAAGGAGAATGTTAGCTGCTTTGAGACTCCTTCGGGTAGTGATAAAGCGGGATATCAAATCCAAACTCCTCCTCCTCCTCCTCCTCCTCTTCTTCTTCTTCTGCCACCAAGATTTTGAGCATCTTCTTTCCCTGCAAACAGAGGCTTCCTGGAGGCTGACTTACTTGGTGCTCTGATGAGTCAATAATGTTATAAATCTCAGGAGTAAATCTGGCAAAGTTATCCTGAGGTATCTGAGCAATCTCTTAAACAGCCTGGAGTAATGTGTCAGGCCCTTATAAATCTTAGCTGCTTTGCCCTTTGAAAATATATATCGCAAGATTCATTAAACCCGGCTCCATGGTGTCAATTAGCCACATTAACAATGGGGGCCAAACTCCTCTCCAGTCCTCTAGTACTTATGTAGTTGGGGCCCTTCCAGAAATCCTTTTGAATGTGTGTCCAGGATGGTTTTTTGTGCTTTTTGATGCTGTCAAGGGCGTTCAGGTGTGATCACACTTTCAAAACCCTTTGTGCAAAGTTTTGGGGCAGTCAGATCCCTTTTCTTGATAGTGTTTGTATCCTCGCCTGGCTTGATTCTCTTAAGTTCAACTACGTATACAGATTCTGTGGGGTCTTCTCCAGCAACCTGTTCTGAATATTCATTTATTCATGTATTCATTTATAAAGGAAGAAAAGAAAATGTGAAGAAAGGGAAACAGAGAGAAAAGAAGAAAGGCCAAAAGGGCATTGTAACACATTAAGTAAAGTCAAATTTAAATGCTATAGGTTATTATATAGATATAAGTGACATTATTATCCTAGTCTAAATATGGTTACCAATAACCCACCACGTTGTGTATTAAAGCTTTCCGGGTATCAATATATTTGTCCAAACAAAGTCTGTGTCTATAGTCAACCGGTTCGTACCTGTAATTGTCATGAAACCAATGGAACAAGGGAGTAGCTATTAAACCAGCCTTTCTCAACCTGTGGGTCCCCAGATGTTGTTGAACTACAACTCCCATCACCCCTAGCTAGCAAGGCCAGAGCTCGGGGATGATGGGAGTTGTAGTCCAACAACATCTGGGGACCCACAGGTTGAGAACCACTGTATTAAACCCTCATCCCCTTTACTCAGTTTTGGCTGACATCAGCTGGCCACTTTTCTGCTTGCTGGGATGCTTGGCAGGTCTTCCTCCTTGCAATCCATTGCCAGATTGCTTCGGTTCTTAGAGGTCCTTTCCTGGAAAGGATCCTCTTCTGCTGCGTTTCAGAAAGATGAATTGCTGAGCTGTAGAGAAGCTGAGCATGATGGATTGGACAGTTTAATGCAGCCAGCCCAGCGGAGTCTATACTTGGAGCCGGTACAGCTCTGGGGGTAGCAGCGAGGCCCATGGCTTTGATTAATATCTGGAAGATTTATGGCTGTTTTCCTGGTGAAGTGGGTAAAGCTTTTCACTAGGAGTGCATTTAGCTTCATGCTCGAGCACGGCGTATTCTAATAGGGAGCCCTGCAAGCTGAGCCAGGCAAATAACACAAGTTTGGAGAGCACGTTTATTGAGCCGTGATGGACTTCTTGGAGGCCCGCTGGCATTGCAAGCGAACGATTGTGGTTAATTGCTTGGCAATGTCCTCTAAAAGCAGGCGGGGGGAATCTCCGGCCCTCCAGCCCTTTCCATTTGGCCCTCAGAATTCTGTCCAGCTGTCCAGCTACTTTCTTGGGCTCCATGATCACTGCAGATGGTGACAGCAGCCACGAAATTAAAAGACGCCTGCTTCTTGGGAGAAAAGCAATGACAAACCTAGACAGCATCTTAAAAAGCAGAGACATCACCTTGCCAACAAAGGTCCGTATAGTAAAAGCTATGGTTTTCCCAGTAGTGATGTATGGAAGTGAGAGCTGGACCATAAGGAAGGCTGATCACCGAAGAATTGATGCTTTTGAATTATGGTGCTGGAGGAGACTCTTGAGAGTCCCATGGACAGCAAGAAGATCAAACCGATCCATTCTTAAGGAAATCAGCCCTGAGTGCTCACTGGAAGGACAGATCCTGAAGCTGAGGCTCCAATACTTTGGCCACCTCATGAAAAGAGAAGACTCCCTGGAAAAGACCCTGATGTTGGGAAAGATGGAGGGCACAAGGAGAAGGGGACGACAGAGGACGAGATGGTTGGACAGTGTTCTCGAAGCTACAAACATGAGTTTGACCAAACTGCCGGAGGCAGTGGAAGACAGAAATGCCTGGCGTGCTCTGGTCCATGGGGTCACGAAGAGTTGGACATGACAAAACGACTAAACAACACAGCAACAGGAAGTGTATCTCTTGAATTGAGGCAGTGTTTCGCAAGCTTGGGTCCCCAGCTGCTGAACTATAACTCCCATCATCCCTGACCACTGGTCCTTCTATCTAGGGATGATGGGAGTTATAGTCCAACAACAGCTGGGGACCTGGACTTCCGGGGTGGCGCCACCGGCAATGGCGGACTCCCTCTGAACTGGAGGGACTAGCTCCGCGGGAAATGGGTCTTCTCCGCTACGGCGAAGCGGGGACCCTCTTAAAAATCACAGGCGGATGAAGCCTGTGACCATGGGACTCGGCGGGCACCTTTAGCGCCCCCCCAACCCGCTAAGGAACCCACTAACGGGCTCCGAATTGAAGAGGGGGAAGTGGCGCGGTGCTGTGAGTCAACTGCTATTTCCGTGGAGCGAAGCCGCATAGCTATTGCCGGAGAGCGCTGCCTTTTTCCTGGGACAATTTGGACTTTAAAATAAGCACCCGTGAGTACTTAGACTTTGAATAATTGGACATCAAATAAGGACTAGCGAGCAGGAAAGAATTGGATTTTAAAAATTCTACTCTAATTTGGTACGGAACGGGAAGGTCTAAACAGGAAGTCAGCCTTCCGTTCTTTTGTAAACAGAATAAAGCAAAGACAATTTAAACTAGAGCTCAGAAAATCGTTTTGAAAAGATTGGATTTCACCATTTAAAATTGTGGAACCCCCCTTTGACAGCAGGAGAAGGGGGGGGGGTCTTTTTGGATTGTTTAAAGTGACTTTAAAGTAAAGTAACTTTCCTCCGTCCTGATCCTGGAGCGGGGTGTCAGGACTGACGTTTGAAGTTCATTGACCAAAGACAAGTGTTTTTGACAGATAGCTAAAAGAAGAGAAACATAGTGACTCCACTGTTCCCTTTCGCATTTTAAAGGAATATATATGGACAAAGTATCTTAAAAAAGGAAACTTTGTTGCAAGAACAAATAGAAGTCTTCCCCCTAGGGGGAGTCTGTGAAACTGTAACTAACTCCAGGGAGCCGGCAGCTGTCACAGATTACAACCGTGGGAACAGGCACCTGACCTTGCAGGACAATGTATTCAGAAGCTTTGTTGTGCGCTCTCTATAAAACAAATGCCCTACTGGAACAATTACACGAGAAGGTGAATTGGATGGCGACTTCGACTAGAAATTTTGAACAGGCAGTGGGAAACTTTGAACAGACAGTGGGAAAATATGTGGAGCCCACTCAGGAATTAAATCAGGAGTGTGTCTTGACAGAACAGGCCCAACAGGAATATGAGTTTTCGGATTTGACAAATGAACTTGGAAAAAGCCAGATTTGGAAAGGAAAAGTTTGGCTTGGTTTGGAAATGGGGGGCTGGATTGACCCCCCTATGCTGGGATGTTTGGACTTTTCAAATAAGGCAATGGGTCGTGAGATGTTTGGGACTGTGGGGGCTCTTAATTTTGGAGGGTCTTTGAAACATGCTTTTAAATACTACATGGAATTCAGTGTTGAACATGGAAAAGGGGCTGATCCGTCGAGAAGGGTTAAAAACATTGTCAAGCTGGAGTTATCACGAGCAGGAGACAAGGGAAAATACAGTTACAAATATGAGGAAGAGCCGCGGAAGGGACATGGAAGAGACTTGAGGGCCTCGGATATAAGGTTGCCAGGTTAATGGGCCAGATCGACGGGAATAAGGACTGACAAAACCCGGAACCAGTAGGAAGGGACGTTGGATGAAGATTGGATTTGTTTGTATCTCTTTTCTTTACCATTAGAACTGTTTTATAAAATTGATGAATGTTAGAAAAATGTTGGAATGAAATTACTTGGCTTTAGCAAAGATGTTTAAAGAATTATGAAAGAATATTATGGTTATGAGAAGTTGGTAAGGATAAGATTTAAGTTTTAAGCTTTAAGGTTTATTTTATTATAGAAAGATAAGATCAAAACAGATTAGGGTAATGCAATGACAGAATATTATGAAATATGGAAAGGATTTGCTGGGATAATTAATAACTAGGATACAAAGAAAGGGAGGAGGAGGAGGTCTAAGAAAGAAGTCAATGACAGTTAAGGATCTGAAAATAAGGAATTTGTTTTTAAATGTTTTTAAAGGTTTGTGATGTATTTTTGTATTTTCCTTTTTTTCTGTCACTTTTTCTTATTTTGAATTTTTTACTCATATGGTGGGAAGGGGTTTGTTTTTTTTTACTTTTCTACTTTGTCAACTATTTTTATTTTGTACTTTCTTCTGTTTTTATTTTATTTAAATTTTTTTGAACATTTTGAAAATTTCAATAAACATCTTTAAAAAAAAAAAAAAAACAGCTGGGGACCCAAGCTTGAGAAACGTCGATTAAGGAGGAATGTGTGTGTTGGGGTATGAGCAGCCAAGTTTCAGAAGAGGCGGTTCACTACTTGACCACCGCCTTGAGTTAAGCCAGCCAGCTGAGAAATACAAATTTATGTTTATTCATTTACTGTATCCCTACCTCACCTTTTTTTGTCCAAGGAGCGCAAGCACAAAGTTTTCCTCGCTCCTCAGTGAATCCCACAACAACCCTGTGAGGAAGGTTAGGCTGAGAGACAGCAGCTTGCCCAAGATCACCCAGTGAGCTTAAGGCCAAGTCAGAATTGAACCCTGCTTTCCCAGCTCCTGGTATTATACTCTAAACCAGGCATGTCCAAAGTCCGTTTTGGGGGCCTAATTGTGGATATTTCACCCCTCCCATTGCAAGAATCTCCTGACAATGTTTTCAGAAAGGAGTGGGCGGAATCTGCTCGTCGCTTCTTCTGCTCCAACCTGACCCTATGGGAGTCTGAGTGTTATCTATGTAGAGATAAGATGACTGCTTAAGCAACTGTAACACTCATGCAGTCCAGTAGCCTCCGATAGTCATTAGTCTTTAGTTACTAGTTTATTTTAGTTTGCAGTAGCTGTAAAAGAATAAAGAAGTTATGCTTCAGAGCCGTCGTTTGTGTAGTTCATACTCTGCTGTGCTCCGCTGACTTTGGCACTGAGTTTGGTCTCACAGCTCAAAGCCATTGCACTTAGACCTGCTTCCCCGCAGTGGAAGGTCTCTGGAAGTGTTTTCCCAGCTCGCTTGGCCCAGTCGGGGCTGAAGAGGTTGAGCCCAGTTGTTGGCACCAGCTCAAAGGCGAAGCTGACACTAATCTGGCTCGCCGGTCAGTTTAATCCGGCCCCTGTGGCAGTTTATTTCCTGGTTGGTTGGCCCTTTGGTTGGCCCTCACGGCCCTTCACTTCATCAAATCGGGCCCTCTTTGAAAAAGTTTGGACACCACTGCTCTAAACACTACACTGAACTGGGTGTTAAATCCTTTTGATGCCGGACTCTATGCTCCCTTTATGGCTTTGAAGTTGTCCCATAATCTGCCCCTTAGGACTGACTCTAAGGCAAAGCCATACCTTTCTTCCATTGACAAAAGGGTTGACTTAACATCTGCCTTTATCAGAATATTATCTAACTGGGATGACAGCAGGGTGATTTAAGCAGGTCCATTCCGGCCACTAAAGGTCGTTGCCGGTTCTCCAGAGGTTCAGGGTGAGTGGGGTAGCCTGGGAGAGGCCATTCTCTGTGGCAGCCCTTAAATTGTGGAATTTCCTCCCACATCTGACACATCTGGCATCTTCATTATCCAGCTCCCAGGATACCTTGCAGCTTCTTCAGAAGGACACACATTAGCCTGTGGTCCGGAGCTTCCAAGAATAAAGTTCGGCCATTAAGGACTTTCTAGAAATTTCCTCCATGCTCCAAGGCCATTGTCAGGCAAAAGGCATCTTTCAGATTTAGGATATTGAGGCACAGCAGCTGTCTGGCCCTTCCTTAAACTGTTAGGAGAAACTTGGTTGGAACCAGTTTGATTTCGTGTGAGATGGCAAGCATTTTTTTAAAAAATAATACTTGAAATTATGGAAAACAAGGCTTTAGTTGTGTGGGGCAGCCTCTCTTTGCCTGTGGGCCAAAATTAGAGCTGCGGAATCAAGAGGACTCAGATCGGCACTATTGTGGCCTTTGTGAGGCTAAAGATGGGGTCTATAGCCTGGGAATTGTCGTACGCATGGCATTCCTTACTGCTCCTGGTCCCTGAAATTTTGCTTATGGGCTTTTTCTTTCCAGTTTATAAGAAGAGCCTCGGGGATGACATCAGCTCCGACACATCTGGCGACTTCCGACAAGCCCTGTTAACTCTGGCTGATGTAAGAGAGCCTCCAGAAATTCTCTTGTTATCTGTGCCTTGCCCGTTTACGGCCAGGTTGGGATTCCAAGATTCCCAAATCCGTTAGCTTATTTGTGGTATTTCCTTCTTTTTGGGATTCTGCACCTCTCTTTCAACAGGCCCTATGGCAAACGTTGGGTCCAAATCCTGTTGATCTCCTCCTGCACTGAGTTCCGATAATGATGGCACGTTCAGAAGAAGGCTGTGCATGAGATAAATGTTGAACTCCACAGCTGCATTGGCTTATATACCGTATTTTTTGCTCTATAAGACTCACTTTTTCCCTCCTAAAAAGTAAGGGTAAATGTGTGTGCGTCTTATGGAGCGAATGCAGGCTGCGCAGCTATCACAGAAGCCAGAACAGCAAGAGGAATTGCTGCTTTCACTGCGCAGCGATCCCTCTTGCTGTTCTGGCTTCTGAGATTCAGAATATTTTTTTTCTTGTTTTCCTCCTCCAAAAACTAGGTGCGTCTTGTGGTCTCGTGCGTCTTATAGAGCGAAAAGTACAGTAACTGGTCACTCTGGCTCTTATAAATACACAGTTCAGAGCGTAGGAAACTGCCTTGAGTCAAACCATTGGTGTACCTTATACTGAATGGCAGGACTTATTCAGCATTTGGCAAGACTCTTTCCCAGTTCCAACTGGACAGGAATGGAACCCAGAGCCTTCTGCCAGCACTGGATTTAGGGCAGTGCGGGTGGTTCCCTCACATGGCGTACCGAGCCAAAGGGGCACAAAATAATGATGATTATGAAACCTATATTTAAATGGGTACCATATTAAGATCCATAAAAAGCAACTGTACCCAAATAAATTGTGAAAAGAAGAAATATTTAGCGGTGGGCACCAAATTTCGTGCCCAGGCCGCCATATTACCAAATTCCACCCCTCCTTCTGCATTCAAAGCAGATGTTCCACCATAGCCCTTTGCTTCAGCTGACCCTTCTCCTGCCCCCAAATCTGTTGCCTGGGGTGGGGGCATCACCCATGGGAGACTGGTGCCTGGTAATGCCTGGTCAACCTATATAGGTAAAGGGATCCCTGACCATTAGGTCCAGTCATGGCCGACTCTGGGGTTGCGGCACTCATCTCGCTTTATTGGCCGAGGGAGCCGGCAGACAGCTTCTGGGTCATGTGGCCAGCATGACTAAGCGGCTTCTGGCGAACCAGAGCAGTGCACGGAAACGCCGTTTACCTTCCCGCTGGAGCGGTACCTATTTATCTACTTGCACTATGACGTGCTTTCGAACTGCTAGGTTGGCAGGAGCAGGGACCGAGCAACGGGAGTTCACCGCGTCGTGGGGATTCGAACTGCCGACCTTCTGATCAGCAAGTCCTAGGCTCTGTGGTTTAACCCACAGCGCCACTTGCACGTAAATCCATTGCTACAGGAGTACCCTAAGCCCTCCTGCAAAGGATACCTTGTCATGTCTGTTCTCGATCTCCCGTTTGCTTGTGACATAGGACTGGCGCCAAATGCTGTTTAATGTGACGGGTGCTCTTATTTTACTTTGCTTTTTAAAACCTCTCTCAATGTGTTCACAGGGCCGAAGAGATGAGAATCAAAGACCGGATGAGCAGCTAGCAAAGAAGGACGCTCAGGTAACAGCAATTCAGAAAGGTGTCGGCTGCAGGTTTGGCCAATCAGGAAGTTTCCAAGCTGTTTAAAAACGTTTCTTAGAGTTTCTGAGCCGGCAAGCCGCCTGAGAAACAGTTTCTATCCCAATGTGATTTTGGTTTTAACGCAGTGTAAGGTAGTCTCTATGGGAGTATATTGTATTTAATTATGGGGTATCAGAGTTTTTAGGGGGCTAACCAGGCTGGGATATCTGGGATAGCAGGCTTGTTGGTTTTTGAAAGTCTGATGTAGATTTTTTCAATTTCGTTGTTCTGTATGGGACAATGACAATAAAGATTATCATATCATATTGTATCGTAACCTGTGCAGGGCTGGGATTGCTCCATCCTTCTGAAGAAGCATTTTGGGGGGGACAGCAGGATGTCTGCATCTCCAAAAGGACATTGGAGAGTTGGAAGGAAGTGCATAATAATAATAATAATTTTTTAAAAAATTATTTATATTCCGCTCTCCCCAGCCGAAGTGGGGCTCAGAGCGGCTGACAACAGTAACAATAACACAGTTTACATAAAATCACAATCAATTAATTGAAATACATTCTAAAATCAATTAATTCTAAAATCAATTCAGAGTCAATTTAATGACAACCATTTGGCTAGAGTTCTCTGAGGATTACAGAAGGAGAGAGGGGGGTCAGACTGTGCCTTGGCCAACAGCCTGGTGGAAGAGAGCAACACAGAGGCTTTTGGCTTGAGGACGCTTCTGCATTTGAGACCTCTTTTCTTTAGGGAGGAAATACATTGGTAAGGTGTACAGACATAAGCCAGAGCGTGGACAAACCTTAGCTGCAGATCGTGGTTATGGAGGAGAGATCTTAACTGTGATCTCAGGCTCAGACAACACACTAAACCAAGGTTTGTCTTGTGCTTACTTTAAAAGCCCGGGGTGATGCAAATCAGGTGCGATACCAGCACATCCGTGTGTTCGTGCAAACACAGCCTCTTGTCTGCAGTCCTGCCCATGCTTGCCAGGGAGTAAGCTCCATTGAAGGAGGGCAAATACTTCTAAGCGGACGTAAACAGGGCGATACGATAGGGGTGTATGAAATTCTTAATGGAAGTTTTCAGAATTATGCAGTGTGAAGAAAACAGCTAGGGTTTCTCCCTCCTCATAATGTAAGAACTTGTCAGCCAGGGAAAAGGATTGGCAGGAGATTTCAGGACAGGCAGAAAGTACTTCTTCACATAAGTAATGATGAACCCCAGACAGAGGGTGGCCAGAGACAAAAAGTAATTGATTTTTATTAAATTTTATTTAGTTTTTTCAGATTTTGAAATTTACAAACAATTATCAGACAACCAACATGGAAAGAGAATTCCAAAGAATCTCCTGGATTTACCTCCTTCCCTTTGTGGGTCCTTATATTAACCTTTTCCTCCTGCATCTTGTCTATTAATCCAAAACTATTAAATCTCCATTATCTTCAACTTTAAACTATAATAATAATAATAATAATAATAATAATAATAATAAAATTTTATTTATACCCTGCCCTTCCTGGTTCAGAAAACCGGGCTCAGGGCAGCTAACAACAAATTTAAAACACTTAATTGATGCAACAAAAAACAACTTAAAATACTGTATAAAATGTGAATAACAATAAATTCAGAATTCAAAAATCAATTTAGGGGGGAAATCCATCCAATAAACATTAGATGATCACCAGGGCTAGCTGGCTAAATTAGTCCTATTTGGGCCAGCGAGGAGACCAGGGGAGAAACTATAAGTGTTATTCCAATTCGACTAATAATTTTAATGGTTTACATTGGTTTTTAAGGTAAATTATATATTTTCCCCATTTCTTATTTTTTAAAAAATGTCTTCCTGGTTTCTGAGGGCTTCTGCACCTTTAATAGCTGCAGAAGGGGCTGAAATTCCCCCAGCAACTAAAGCTGCATGAGCCCCAGCCTTCCTCCTTTGCTAACCTAACTCGGAAGTGTTTAGAATGCAACAGAGACCAGGCAAAGAATACAGGCAAGCTTTTAATCTGTAGTCTTCTTCTTCTTCTTTTTCTTCTTTTAGATCCTGTACAACGCAGGCGAGAAGAGGTGGGGGACCGACGAGGGCAAATTCATTGAGGTTCTGTGCTTCAGCAGTTTCCCTCAGCTGAAACTAAGTAAGAAACCATTCTGGGGGTCCTCTCTTTTTTTGTGCTGCTCAGCAAAGGGAGACAGAAAGGGCAGGTCTTGCGAATTTTTCTTCCGCCTGGAGATGCCCCTTAACAGCGCTGGCGTTCTTATCTCTTGTCATTCCTAAGCCTTTGAAGAATACAGAAATATCAGTGGGAAGAAATTGGAAGACAGCATCCAGAGCGAAACCTCAGGAAGTTTTGAAGACCTGCTACTGGCCATAGGTAAGGAGGACTTGAGGAAATTGGGTCTGTGTAAGATATAACTACAGTCATACCTCGGGTTACAGACGCTTCAGGTTGCGTGATTTCGGGTTGCGCACCATGCCAAACCTGGAAGTACCGGAATGGTTACTTGCGCATGCACAGAAGTGCTACATCGCCGTCCCCTTCTCCTTGTGCCCTCCATCTTTCCCAACATCAGGGTCTTTTCCAGGGAGTCTTCTCTTCTCATGAGGTGGCCAAATATTGGAGCCTCAGCTTCAGGATCTGTCCTTCCAGTGATCACTCAGGTTGGATTTCCTTCAGAATGGATAGGTTTGTTCTTCTTGCAGTCCAGGGGACTCTCAAGAGTCTCCTCCAGCACCATAATTCAAAAGCATCAATTCTTTGGCGATCAGCCTTCTTCATGGTCCAGCTCTCACTTCCATACATCACTGTGTGCAAATGCAGTTAACATAATTACCCACAAGGGGGCAGCAGTAAGAAAAAATACCGACAAAGGCATTGTAAACAAGCACGGAACAGAATGCATTAACATGCATCTGCTCTGAATGAGAGTTGGATCTTTTGCAAGCGCTGTGGATGCCCACCAATTTCACTTTTCTGCACAACCTTGGCACTCCTCCAGAGCTCTTCCAGCAGAGAAAATGCAGTAATGGAGTCAACTGCTAACCCTCTTCTTTCTTTCTTTTTATAGTCAAATGTGCAAACAACACTCCAGCATTCTTTGCTGAAAGGCTGCACAAGTCTTTGAAGGTAAGGACACAAGATGCTGCCTTCTTAAATCAGTCGTTCAACCTTTATCGGCATACAAAGGAAACAGGAATATTTGGGTTGAAACATACAATTGGCATCTGTTCACAGAAGGAGATGCTTTGAGGTAAAACTGTAAGGTTAAAAAGTACGACTCAGGTCTTATGACGACGTAGTTTCAGGGCTGGATTGAGGTTTGATGAGGCCCTAAGCTACTGAAGGTAATGGGGCCCTTTATGTGTCCAGCTGTCCTTTGTCAACAACAAATTGTCGCCGTTTTTTGTGTAGAATATTATATGGTAATTTATGGACATACAGTCATATCTTGGGATAAATACGCTTCAGGTTGAGTGCTTTCGGGTTGTGCTCCGCGGCAACCCGGAAGTAACGGAGTGCGTTACTTCCAGGTTTCGCCGCTCGCACATGCGCAGACGGTCAAAATGATGTCACGCATGTGTGGAAGCGGCAAAACACGACACGCGCAGACGCGCTGTCACATCTTACGTTATGTTCAGGATGCGAACGGGGCTCCAGAACGGATCCTGTTCGCATCCCAAGGTACCACTGTAATAGGTATCTAAAGCCATTTGCACATAACAGAATGTGTATTTTATCAAAGTAATTGTTGAAGTGAAATACAATTAAGAAGAAGTATATTAATAGTGAAATTTTGGGGGAAGGGGCCAAGTAGTGTTATAGCTTGTTTAGCTTATACATAAATCCAGCGCTGCGTAGTTTCATGGCGTTGCTCCCATAGTCTGCTCCTTTCTCCATACTGCCAGGCCCGCAGCTACAGTGGTGCCTCGCAAGACGAAATTAATCCGTTCCGCGAGTCTCTTCGTCTAGCAGTTTTTTCGTCTTGTGAAGCAATCCTATTAGCGGCTTAGCGGATTAGCGCTATTAGCGGCTTAGCGGCTTAGCAGCTATTAAAGGCTTAGCGGCTTAGCGGCTAAAAGGCTATTAGCAGCTTAGCGGCTTAGAAAAAGGGGGGGGAAGCGGAAAAAAATCGCAACACTCGCAAGACGTTTTCATCTTGCGAAGCAAGCCCATAGGGAAATTTGTCTTGCGAAGCAACTCAAAAACGGAAAACCCTTTCGTCTAGCAGGTTTTCCGTCTTGCGAGGCATTCGTCTTGCGGGGCACCACTGTATTCAATAAAAAGAGAAACCCTGTAGGAATCAGAACAATTTAGCCTCTCCTTCAGAATGAGGCTCAAACGTTTGTCGTTGATTACTTCATAAAATGGGACGCGGGTGGCGCTGTGGGTTAAACCACAGAGCCTAGGACTTGCCGATCAGAAGGTCAGCGGTTCGAATCCTGGCGACGGGGTGAGCTCCCGTTGCTTGGTCCCTGCTCCTGCCAACCTAGCAGTTCGAAAGCATGTCAAAGTGCAAGTAGATAAATAGGTACCGCTCTGGCGGGAAGGTAAACAGTGTTTCCGTGCTTCTCTAGTTTCTCCAGAAGCGGCTTAGTCATGCTGGCCACATAATCCAGAAGCTGTACGCCAGCTCCCTCAGCCAATAAAGCGAGATGAGCGCCACAACCCCAGAGTCGGACACAACTGGACCTAATGGTCAGGGGTCACTTTACCTTTTACTTCATAAAATGGACAGTAAAACAAGACATGTGCAATGGTCTCGGCCTGTCCTACACCGCAAGGACAATACCTCTATGAATTTGGAACCCTGGAGAACATTTCCTGCAAGACTGCAGGCAGCGTAGCACTGAATCTTTCAAGGGAAAAAGCTCTGCGCTGGTGAGGATTGTATAGGTGGTGTCGCTATGGAGCAGCCTTGCCAAACAAAGGTGGGGGGAGGAGCCTCTCCGTTGGACTCCAATTCCCATCAGCCCCAGCCAGCATGAAGGGATATGAAGTCCAACAATATCTGGAGGATGGCAGGGCATCCCTGAATTAGGGGGATGTTTTCTGCCATTTTTTGCAAAACATGTAAATAGTGTGTGTGTGTGCTTTTCAAAGTACAGGGTCTGTAGCTCTGAAACACAAATGAAACAATTTTTTAAAATGGGAAAGGGAGTTACTGGGTTCTTTTTTTTTTGTTATGTGTTTTTGTGTTTTTATATTGTGTTGAAACTACTCAGATACCTGGGGGTATTGGGCGGTATACAAAATTTATAAATAATCATGATGATGATGATGGTGATGATGATGATCCCTTTCCTTGTTGATAGGGGGCTGGGACAGATGAATTCACGCTGAACAGAATTCTGGCATCCAGGTCAGAGATTGACCTCTTGGATATACGAGCTGAATATAAGAAACTGTACGGCGTCTCCTTGTATTCTGCTATTAAAGTGAGTACCTCAATCGCTTCAGCTACATTCCAGAACTCTTTTTCTCTCTCTGTGTGAATCCACTTCTTTGGTCCTGGGCATGAAAGACACTGTTGGAAAGCAGAGAGAGATGGAAGGTGATGGAAGTTAAGGAATTTCTGTCCTCTGTTACTTGGGGCAGATCCCTAAACGTCACCTGGGCTCTCTTAATTGTACACAGATGGGTTCTATGACACAGTAGACCAATCCTCTCTCAGCCCTGATAGCATGTGTAAACTTAAGGTAATAATAATAATAATAATAATAATAATAATAATAATAATAAATTTTATTTATATCCCGCCCTCCCCAGCTGAAGCCGGGCTCAGGGTGGCTAACAACAATCAAATAATCCAACATTCTAAAAACATTTCATTATAAAAATTAATTAAAATCAAATTGATGGCAACTGTTAAGCAAAATTCTGTGCAGATTGCCAGAGGAGGGAGTCAGGCTGCGCCCTGACCAAAGGCCTGGTGGAACAGCTCTGTCTTGCAGGCCCTGCGGAAAGATGTCAGGTAAAGGTAAAGGAGCCCTGGATGGTTAAGTCCAGTCAAAGGCGAATATGGGGTTGCGGCACTCATCTCGCTTTCAGGCCGAGGGAGCCAGCATTTGTCCAGAGACAGCTTTCTGGGTCATGTGGCCAGCATGACTAAACCGCTTCTGGCGCAATGGAACACCGTGATGGAAACCAGACCGCATGGAAATGCCGTTTCCCTTCCCGCTGCAGTGGTACCTATTTATCTACTTGCACTGGTGTGCTTTTGAACTGCTAGGTTGGCAGGAGCTGGAACAGAGCAATGCGAGCTCACCCCGTCACGGGGATTCGAACCACCAACCTTCTGATCAGCAAGCCCAAGAGGCTTAGTGGCTTAGACCACCCGAGTCCCATAAACCTACCAAGCTCTAGCTGGCAACCTGGGGTTGTGCTGCAGGCTTTAAACATTCTCACGCTTTTCTGGGCTTGAGCAATGCTGCCTATTGCAGAGGTTTCTGAGAACGTTAAATGCCCTGGCCAAAATGTGACTTCTCTCAAGATGCTGAGTGCTGTTCCAAGAAAGCATAAGTGAACACACTGCTAAATGTTTAGGTACTTTCCTGAACTGGGCCGTGAGCACAGAATCCCTGAGAACCTCTGCTATCATTTTTATAAAGCAAGTTTCTGGTCTTCATTGATGTGAAAACATCACATGCGAAATCGTGGCAGGCAGCTTTGCAGAAGCTTTCCCACTCACAGGCACTGGTGCTTCTGGAGCTTTCTTTTCGGTCACCCAGAAGCTAGCCTCTCGCGCCCCCTGCCCCAGATGCCAAGATGCAAAAGAGGGACTTTTCAGTCCTTGTGCAAAAGAGGGACTTTCAGCCAGTCTAGCTTGTCATGCTGATCTGTGCCACTAGGGAAGGTTGCCAGAGCCCTGTGTCCTCTATGCATTTTCTGCATATCAAAAAAAAAATGAAGATGCTTTTCTGGCCGGAAATTGCTGAGGGAGAAGCAGTGACGGTAGCCGTTCCGACTGCACCATGCCGCCAAAGGACGATAAGAAGAAGAAGGACGCGGGCAAGTCGGCCAAGAAGGACAAGGACCCCGTCAACAAGTCCTGCGGAAAAGCCAAGAAGAAGAAGTGGTCCAAAGGAAAAGTAAGAGAAAGTAAGGGAAAGTTGAACAACCTTGTTCTGTTTGACAAAGCTACTTACGACAAGCTGTGCAAGGAGGTGCCAAACTACAAACTCATCACACCTGCTGTGGTCTCTGAAAGGCTGAAGATTTGAGGCTCCTTGGCTAGAGGAACTTCTCAGCAAAGGCCTAATCAAACTGGTGTCCAAGCACAGAGCCCAGGTCATCTATATCCGAAACACCAAGGGGGGGATGCACCAGCTGCTGGGAAGGACATATAAAAGGTTCTTGGGAGGTTTTTAGACTCTGTAAATGACTAAAATAAAATAATTTGAACTACTGGGGGAAAAAATGAAGATGCTTTAAAACTGTAACCACCACTACAAAAATAAAAAATAAAACTCAAAGTAAATATTACAGGTGGTGGAAATCTGTGTGAGAGCAACCATGTTTGCATATGCAGATGCCTGTGAGTGGAAAAGCTGAGGCTTCCTTGAGGCTGTGGATAGACAGACTGCGGAGGCAAGCTCACTGTCCAGATGTCTGCTGATAATGAGGGTCTCCCCGGGCTATCATGTTGAGTGGAAAACAAGCTCAGCTGTTAACTTGGTGGTTTTATGGGGGATCCAGATGTCTTTTTTAAAGGTTTCCTTTCGCCAGCACTCTCTCTATGGCCGCAGCGTTCTCTTGCTAGACAGGAAAGCCTTTGCGCATGGCCTGGGTCTTGCTCTATGGCAGAGTTAGTTTAACGGGTGATGTGGCCCAGCAGCCCTAACTGCAGCGCAGTGCTGCTTTTGTCTATAAATGGATTTACCATGTTAAGAGATTGAAGCGTGCCTCTTTAATGTGGCTTCCTGACTGTTTTTTGTTTTGCCCTTTGCAGTCTGACACTTCTGGGGATTATGAGGCCACGTTGCTCAGGATCTGCGGTGGAGACGACTGATGGGGATGAAGTGCCGAGCCCTGGAGTTTCCTGCTTTGCGCTGCAGTCCTCCTCTGCGGAGTTTGTTTAAACGAGTGTAAAATTGCCACCGCGTTTTCTTTATCGCTTTCTCAATTAGGCTCCGTAACAAGCAGATGCTTATTTTAGCACCTCCCTCCAGGCAATCGATGACATTTGCCGCCACACACACTGCGCCTTCGGATGAAACCTGCGCCCGAAATTGTACGGGCCAGATCTGCTGGCGCTAAAGAAATTGTTGATGCCCGTGAGGTTGGAATCTGCCTAGATATATGAAAGACATAAATCAATGAGTTGTATATATCCAGTATCTAGTGCTCTCTCTCACAATTTGAATAAAGCTTCCCCCTGCCAAAAAAAATCCTTTACCCCATATTATTATTGCTTTTTGCTTTTATATGCAAAGATCTAGCTTATCACCACATGCTGCTGTTTTTCTAAAGCACCATGCAGCCATTGTGGTTTTCAAGCTGTATTGCAGAATCGATGTAGCTGACACTGACTTTATTATAAGTTAGATTCTTGGGGAGAGGGAGAGAGGAAAGCTGGCAATAAGGAAGTGGCCCACTGCCAACTGGCAACACATTATGAGTAAGTAAATAAGTAAATTTTTATTTATACCCCACCCTCCCCGGCCAAGACTGGGCTCAGGGCGGCTAACATCAATTGTCAAGTACAGTGGTACCTCAGGTTACATACGCTTCAGGTTACATATGCTTCAGGTTACAGACTCCGCTAACCCAGAAATAGTACCTCGGGTTAAGAACTTTGCTTCAGTATGAGAACAGAAATCGTGCTACAGTGGCACGGCGGCACCGGGAGGCCCCAATAGCTAAAGTGGTGCTTCAAGTTAAGAACAGTTTCAGGTTAAGAACGGACCTCCAGAACGAATTCAGTTCTTAACCCGAGGTACCACTGTACATTAAAACACAATCAAAAAATTGATTAAAATACAGCTTAAAAATTAGAATCAGGATAAAATTAAATGACTGCCCATGAAATTATAGCCATAGGGGTCGGGAACCTCAAGTATTCATCAGGGCTGGCTATCCATGTTGGTCCCACATGAGCCGATAAAAGGTGTGGTTGAAACACCTCCTGGAAAATCCTGCCTTCCAGAGTTGTGGGACTCCAGCTCCCATTGTCCCTGACCATTGGCCATTCAGACTGGGAGCGATGGGAGTTGGTAGTCCTGACAAAATCTGGAGGGCCACACATTTCCCATCCCTGGCTTGCCAGTAGTGCATGTGAAAAGGATCTAGGGGTCTTAAGTAGATCACATGAGACAACAACGTGATGCAGCAGCAAAAAAAGCTAATGCAATTCTAGACTGCATCAACAGTGTTCAGATCCAGTCTAGTGTTCAGATCAAGGGAAGTCATAGCACTGCTGTATTCTGCCTTGGTCAGACCACACACCCAGAGTACTGCGTCCAGTTCTGGGTGCCACAATTTAAGAAGCTGGAATGCGTGCAGAAGAGGGTAGCCAAGATGATGAAGCATTTGGAAACCAAGCCTTATGTGGAACGTTGGGTATGTTTAGAGGAGGAGTTTGGATTTGCTATCCCGCTTTATCACTACCCGAAGGAGTCTCAAAGCGGCTAACATTCTCCTTTCTCTTCCTCCCCCACAACAAACACTCTGTGAGGTGAGTGGGGCTGAGAGACTTCAGAGAAGTGTGACTGGCCCAAGGTCACCCAGCAGCTGCATGTGGAGGAGCGGAGACGCGAACCCCGTTCCCCAGATTACGAGACTACCGTTTTTAACCACTGCACCACGCTGGCTCTTTAGCCAGAAAAAGAGGAGACTAAGAGGGAGATGTGATCGCCATCTTCAAATATCTAAAGGGCTGTCGCATGGAAGATGGAACAGGCTTCTTTTCTCCTGCTCTTGAGAGCAGGACTCAAACCAATGGTTTCACGTTACAAGGAACGAGTTTCCAGCTAAACATCATTAAGAACTTTTTGGCAATAAGAGCTGTTCAGCTGTGCAGCAGTCTCCCTCTGAAGGTTGTGGACTCTACTTCCTTGGGGGTTTTTAAGCAGAGGTTGGATGGCCATCTGTCATGGCTGCTTTGGCTGAGATTCCTGCATTGCAGGGGGTTAGACTAGATGACCCTCGGGGCCCCTTCCAATTCTACAGTTCTGTGATTCAGGATGCTGAACCCAGATATTGTTAGGAGGAGAAAAGTTGGGAAGGAAATGGATCTTCTTGACACATATACACATAGAGTATTCCAGACCTAATTATCACAGGCTTTTTCAGAAAAGTTTGTCAGAATTAGGGTTATCTTTGTGGAAACCCATGCTTAGTCCTCTTTCCTTGACCTGTTCCTGGTGCCATGGTTTCAGATCTGAAACACCTGTACAGTGGTACCTCAGGTTACAGACGCTTCAGGTTACAGACGCTTCAGGTTACAGACTCCACTAACCCAGAAATAGTACCTCGGGTTAAGAACTTTGCTTCAGGATGAGAACAGAAATCGTGCTCTGGCGGCACGGCGGCAGCGGGAGGCCCCATTAGCTAAAGTGGTACCTCAGGTTAAGAGCAGTTTCAGGTTAAGTACGGACCTCCAGAACGAATTAAGTTCTTAACCCGAGGTACCACTGTAGCTTTAAAGGTGCCACTGAGCTTGTGCAATGTGCTTTCTACCTTACTGTAAGAAATCACACACACAGAAGAGACCCTCACATACCTAGGCATGGTGCAGGAAGAACTTATAGGCCAGAGGGCAATGAGTTGCAGGTCTGAATGGCCACCACCTCTAAACAGGGACAATAATGCCTGCAATTAAAGTAAAAATATCTTCTGGAAACAAGGGAGGTTAAAGAAGAGCTAAGGAGAGTGTTGTGTGGCCTGGAGCAAATTCCAGGAGGAAGCTTGTTCTGCTCCCAATTCATTTCAGCTGGGGCTGGGACACAGGAGCCTTTCCTGTTGAGTTATACACCCCATGTGTGCTTGTGGGGGCTGTGTGCACTTTCGTGCAAGATAAAGACACAGTCCAAATTTCCCCCTCCCCTGGTCCTCTGCAAACTGTAGAGGAAAAACAGAAGTTGCTGCTATACCACAGTTAAACTGCTTCTCCTTTTTCTTCTTCTCTGTTTTGCACTTCCAACTTCCTCCTCTCGCAGCTGTGGCCGCCAGACCTTTGGGTTAGATCTCACTTGTCACCACCGAGGAGGGAGAAAGATTGGGGGGGGGGTTGTCTTACTGTTGCAGTCAGATCGGTTTCTTTCACATTTTGCAAGCTGTTTCTTCTCTCCCCACTCCCCACGGCATTGTTTTCCCTGCCCGCCCACTCCCAAATTATCCTTCCAGGCTGCGGGAATCAGAGCAAGCCTTAGCAGTAGCAAAACAGCATTCTCTCTCTCTCTTCCTAATGCTAAATGAAATTTGTTGGCAGCAATCTGATGTTCCTTTCACGAGTTGCCACCAGGTGGCGGCATGCTTATGGAAAACCCTGTTTGCAGGCTCCTCTGCTATATTAAAAGGTAAAGGTCCAGTCGTGGCCGACTCTGGGGTTGCAGTGCTCATGTCGCTTTATTGGCCGAGGGAGCCAGCGTACAGCTTCCGGGTCATGTGGCCAGCATGACTAAGCCGCTTCTGGCAAACCAGAGCAGCGCACGGAAACGCCGTTTACCTTCCCGCTGGAGCGGTACCTATTGATCTACTTGCACTTTGATGTGCTTTCGAACTGCTAGGTTGGCAGGAGCAGGGACCGAGCAACGGGAGCTCACCCCGTTGCAGAAAGTATTTGTAGCAATGAAGTTTTTCCTAGACTAACACTTTAGAGGGGTGTTTAGGGAAGGGTCATACCTCTGGTGAGGGACACATCATGCTCCTTCTAAGCTAATTTGTCCACCTTTGGTCCCCAGCTTGCACTCAGTTCCTACCTGTGGCTCCTAGAAATTGTCAGCATACTACAGTGGCCACACGTGAGGAACAGCTTCGACTAGCCAGCCTTACATATTGCTCTGCCTTCCTTTGAACCACATCTACCGGGCCAAGAGGCCAGTCTAGGACCTCTCTACACACTGCCCAGGCTTGCGCCCTGAGGAGGTCACTTGGCTGCTGCTAACGCAGTCGTTTGACTTCACCCTTGGAGGCACGCTCCATTGTCTCTTGAGACAGTCGAATGCCAACAAAACCACTCCAGCCTTCCAGTGGTGTGGCTGGGCTACATGTTACACTTTCCCAGGAATCCTACTGAAACGTGGATGATTGAGGTGAGCTCTTCACCCCAGGGCTGGCTTGATCTATGCTGGTTCCTTATCCTGCCGGCTTCTTGTGGGTAGGGGTGCAAGGCATGAGGTTTCCTCTGCGAGAGTTTTCAGAACTTGTAGCCCATCAGATAATGAGGTGGTCTGGGCTGGCTGGGGCTGTTGGGAGCGGTAGTCCAAAATAGCCGGAGGCCACAAAGTTGGTGAAAGCTTGGCCTAGATTGTGTGCTGCAGGGACCTCAAAGCAGCCAGCCTCGGTGCTGTTCCTTTTCTGCAAGATTCTTCTTTTTGGGGGCTTGCAAGGCAATGTCAATTAAGACGCTGCCCTGATTAGGACAGAGTGCTGGGAATAGATTTGTGCGAGATTTCCCTTTATGAATGGCCCTAATAACACCGACGGAAGCAGCGCAAGGCTTTTCGTGGCTCTATTCTTGAAAGACCTACATTGGCTCCCAGTATGTTTCCAAGCACAATTCAAAGTGTTGGTGCTGACCTTTAAAGCCCTAAACGGCCTCGGCCCTGTATACCTGAAGGAGCGTCTCCACCCCCATCATTCAGCCCAGACACTGAGGTCCAGCACTGAGGGCCTTCTGGCGGTTCCCTCACTGCGAGAAGCCAAGTTACAGGGAACCAGGCAGAGGGCCTTCTCGGTAGTGACACCCTCCCTGTGGAACGCCCTCCCACCAGATGTCAAAGAGAAAAACAACTACCAGACTTAGAAGACATCTGAAGGCAGCCCTGTTTAGGGAAGCTTTTAATGTTTGATGTATTACAGTATTTTAATATTTTTTTGGAAGCCGCCCAGAATTGCTGGGGAAGCCCAGCCAGATGGGCGGGTATAAATAATTTATTATTATTATTATTATTATTATTATTATTATTATTCTGACTGGAGCATGGCTTTGAATGGGGGAGTATCCTCGATAGGAACAAAAGCAGCAGAGGGTGGGAGGGTGGTCAGCAAGTGCCACTCATGTAAATGTCTTTCTTCAACTCATCATGGGGAGCCAGCATGAGGCCCATATTCCCTCGTGGGCAGCCTTCTGGGTGGGAGCCACATGCCAGGGGTGAGTGAGCAGTAAACCATGCAGAGCAAGTTCGAGTTAACTCCAAAGTAGGATCTGCACAGGAATGTCAGGCCTAATGGGCACAGCAAGTCAGGTCTTGCCCCCATGAACTAGTTGCTGAACCTGCCCACAGCTGTCTAAGTCCTCTCCAGGGCTTTCCCCAAGGAGACGATGCCTGCCTGCAGCTAACCTCATCTCCGCCCTTTTCATGCCTCTTCTGGTGCTGGGAGACAAGCAGGGAGGGAGGTTTGTCACAGCAGAAGAGGGAGCCACCTATGGCTCCCAGACTCATCTCTGCCTCTTGGCCTCCCTCCTCCCTTGCTTCAGTTTCTGATCCTGATTCTGGACCTCCTCTCTCTGCCACATACTTCCCCTGCTCACTAAGCCCTGTCCAACTTTCAATGCCTCCTCTTCCCAGTCTTCTCCCTATGACCACTCATTGTCATCCCACCACCAATCCCCGGGCTCTGAGCCTTCTTCCCATTGGGGTTCCCCAGCTGGTTCCTCCCACCATTCCTCGTTGTCCAGCCAATCCATGACAGTAGGTGGGGCCAGGTGCAAATGTGGGCGGGGCAATGGAGGTGGCTTGTACAGCAGCCTGCATTCCGATACGATAATCTTTATTGTCATTGTCCCATACAGAACAACGAAATTGAAAAAAATCTACATCAGACATTCAAAAACCAACAAGCCTGCTATCCCAGCTATCCCAGCCTGGTGAGCCCCCTAAAAACTCTGATATCGCATAATTAAATGCAATATACTCCCATAGAGACTACCTTAAAAAAGGTAAAGGGACCCCTCGTGACCGACTCTGGGGTTGCGGCGCTCATCTCGCTTAATTGGCTGAGGGAGCCGGCGTACAGCTTCACGTGGTCACGTGGCCAGCATGACTAAGCCGCTTCTGGAGAACCAGAGCAGTGCATGGAAACGCTGTTTACCTTTCCGCCAGAGCGGTACCTATTTATCTACTTGCACTTTGACGTGCTTTCGAACTGCTAGGTTGGCAGGAGCAGGGACCGAGCAACGGGAGCTCACCCCGTCACGGGGATTCGAACCGCCGACCTTCTGATAGGCAAATCCTAGGCTCTGTAGTTTAACCCACAGCGCCACCCGCGTCCCTCAGAGACTACCTTACACTACATTTAAAACCAAAATCGCGTTTGGATAGAAACTGTTTCTCAGGCAGCTAGTCCTAGTCTTTATAACCCTGTACCTTCTACCAGAAGGCAGAAGCTGAAAGAGAACATTTCTGGGGTGTGCACTATCCTGCACTCTCTCTGCAGCTTTCTTATGGCACCTGGAAGCATAGATTTGATCCAAGAAGAGTGCACCCAATTATTCTCTCCGCAGTCTTTACAACCCTGGACAGCATTGTTTTTCCCCTGACTGTGCAGCTCCCAAACCACACACACAGACCGTAAGTTAATAGAATCACAACAGTACAATGGTAGAATGCCATCAACAGGCATTTTCCAACCATGCAAAAAACAAACAAACCCTGGATGTACCTATATGCACACCCACCATCATCTTCCCTTCCAGCAACCAAGACGCATGATCAGAGTTTAAGGACACATTCCAGCCAGGCAAAAGTGCTCAGTTGGACATGGCCTGGGGGAGAACCTTGAGCCCTGTAGGGCTGCATTTGGCCACCAGCCCTGAGCTTTTCCCAACCCCTCTCTTACGGCTTTGGCTGCCATGTTCTGACTAGCTCAGGTGCTTCTGAATGGGACTTGACACGCTCTAGGATTTCACATCACTCAGTGGCCATTAGCCATGGCAGCTAAATGAAACCTCCATGGTTCAAGGCAGTATTCCTCCTGAGGCTAGCAGCTGCTTGCAACTAAAAAGGAGATAGCCATTGCTTTCAGGCCTGCCTTCTGAGTTTTCCAGAGACCTTGAGTTAAGGTTATAAGAAAAGCTGTCCTGTATTAGGTCAGAAATCAATCTAACCCAGTATTCTGCTTCCACCTGTGGCCAGCCCAATACCTCAGGGAAACCCAAATGCAGGGGAAATGGAGGTGTAGGGATGTCATCCCCCAGCAACTGCTATGTGGAGAAATGCTTTGTCTACAGCAGGAGAGTCGGTTCAGCTATCAGGACAAAGGTTGCTTTCAGACAGGTGTTTATTGTTTGCGTTTGGGGCCGCAGGAGGTCACCATCAGGGATGGGCAAGAAAGGTGCTTCAACCTGCATCTAAAGAGGGATCTGGTAAACTTGCAATTTCTGAACCAATATGTGAACTGGAAAACAGCCTTCTTCCGACCTTCATGCTCCTCTGAATTTTGCAAGATAGTCCCCCGGCCAACTGACGTGTACAAAAAATGTATATAATCAGAAAATTGCTTGCCAGTGCAATTGGCAAAGGAATGGCAAGATGTCTAAAAAGCATACATCAGTAAGTGCAATACGGCTGTTACATTTTGCACTAGGGAAATGAACATGAATGTTTGAGTCGTGCTCGGTGGAGGGCAGGGGGACACTTGCCGAAAATCTAGCCCATGGGTAGGCAAAGTAAGGCCCGGGGGCCGGATCCAGCCCAAACGCCTTCTAAATCCGGCCCGCAGATGGTCCGGGAATCAGTGTGTTTTTACATGAGTAGAATGTGTCCTTTTATTTAAAATGCATCTCTGGGTTATTTGTGGGGCATAGGGATTCATTAATTTTTTTTCTTCTTCAAAATATAGTCCGGCCCTCCACAAGGTCTGAGGGACAGTGGACCGGCTCCATGCTGAAAGAAATTGCTGACCCCTGCTCTAGCCTAGTTTGAAAAGTTTCCTTTTCCACAAAAACCCACAACTGTTCCCCCACCCATTCCGAGTTTCTTAGTAGCCTGCTTTTTTGGTGGTGGTTAAACCAGTGGATAGAAGGGACGCGGGGGGCGCTGTGGGTTAAACCACAGAGCCTAGGACTTGCCGATCAGAAGGTCGGCGGTTCGAATCCCCAAGACGGGGTGAGCTCCCGTTGCTTGGTCCCTGCTCCTGCCAACCTAGCAGTTCGAAAGCACCTCAAAGTGCAAGTAGATAAATAGGCACCGCTCTGGCGGGAGGGTAAACGGCGTTTCCGTGTGCTGCTCTGGTTCGCCAGAAGCGGCTTAGTCATGCTGGCCACATGACCCGGAAGCTGTACGTCGGCTCCCTCGGCCAATAAAGCGAGATGAGCGCCGCAAGTCCAGAGTCGGTCACGACCGGAACTAATGTTCAGGGGTCCCTTTACCTTTACTTTAAACCAGTGGATGCCAAAACCATTGCAAACCATGCTGAGATCTATCTTGTCCCCACACATTCTTTGAAGGTCAGCATATTGCCAGAGCTTTGCTTTGTGGTTGTATCTGTTGCGGGGGAAACCATCCGTTCTGATTTTCTCCTTCTTCCCGTTCCACCGAACAGCTCGGGGTGTTCTTCTGAAGGGCGACCACAGTCTTCACCCAAGAAAAGCACAGTTTTTTCTCGCTGGGCCAGATTGTCCTAGAAAACACCAGGCCCTACAGAAGAGGCTCTCACAGAGGCGCCAGTGTTGCCGGCGGAGAGAGTCACTTGTAGAGGACAAAAGTGGTTGGCAGAGCCTTAATAAGTCGGGATTCGGAGATCTGCCAAGGAAAGCAACTCCTTTTGTGGCTTGCGCAACCTTGCGCTAGCAGCGCCGCTTGCGTCCGCCTGGCGATGGCCATCTGAACGCAGCCTTCTCTGCCAGCGGGGAAGAGAAAAGGGCTACTCAGCTAAAAGCTTAATGAGCTACTATACCGGGAGCGGCAGTGCGGAGGGTGAGGGGAGAGCCGGGCGGATTGCGCCGGGTTCATGTCATAAAGCCAACTTTCCCTTGCAGTAGTTGGAATCTGGCACTTCAGGCGACAAAAAGGGGGTTTTTACCGCGGTAGCCGGGCTGGAATTATCCCATTCTCCACCCCCACCCACCCCGCATTCTTCCTTTCAGTGTAAAGTCCCTCGGCGACCTACAAAAGAGTCTTTTTCATGCCTCGGATACAAGAGTCTGCCTTGAAATTCCACCCACTCATTGTTACAGAAATCCCTGGATTAGATACATTTGCTCAGAGGCGCAGGCTCACTTCTGCAGCAAAATCCCCTGACAGTTAATAAAGTCAAAACAAGTGGAGCATTGCAGCAGATGCACATGAAATCTTAATTACTTTCCTAGATTATTATTTTTTTGTTGGAGATGGGGTGTGTGTGACTTTTTTTTCTCTCCCATCCAGCCAGTCCTGCTTTTCACAGGGAATATTTTTCCCAAGATAAGCAGGTGAGGCGACTCTCTCACTGTCGTTACAGCACTGGATTTATAGGCAAATCGGCTAAACATACCGAATTGAAAGATAGGAGTTCCTGCATGGTGACTGGGCCAAGTTTTCATTTCATATTGTTTCATTTCATTCATTTCATTCCATACATTTATCCTCTTTTTGAGACACTCCCCACAAAAAGTCTTATATTCCATCACCAGAATATGAACACATTTAAAATACGCAGTCCAGCAAAATTGTTGAAACCAGGACAAAAACTAATAGTACCTTGTCCTTCCTCAATATAGTCCCCCTGGCTTGTACTGACAGTCAATACCAGCCAAAGGATTCCATTCTTTTGGCTTGGAATCAAATTGATCCCCTTCCCCTCTTTCCTTTTCCTTTCTCCTTCTGTGATGGAACTCCTATTTGGGGACTTCCCTGGCTTTTTTCTGGCCCACATACGACTAGTCTGGATAGCTGGCCTCGGTGAAAGATTTGACGTTTTCATCCCTTAAACGTATTTGATTTGAGTTTCTACTGAAATGAGGCTGCATTTTAATGTTGTATTTAAATCTTGTTTTTAAGTTGTATTTTAATCAATTGTTTTTATGCTTGGTGTTAGCCACCCTGAGCCCCGGTCTTAGCTGGGGAGGGTGGGGTATAAATAAAAATTATTATTATTATTATTATTATTATTATTATTATTATTATTATTATTAGTGCAGCAGCTGGGGGTGCAGAACGCTTTTTAACCTGAAGGTCACATTCCTTTCTGAGCAACCTTTCACACACGCCCCTAGTGGGCGGGGACAGAGACAAAAGTGGGTGGGGCAAGGGATGTAAATTTTACATTTGCATAGGCTGCTAGTTTTATACACACCCCTCTCTGTTCTCCAGCCAGACAAGCAAGGGGTAGGAGCAGAGCTCAGGAACAATGCTTTGGGGATTGCCTTCATACGTACCTGGCTGGTTGCTGGGACAACAGGATGCTGAACCAGATGGGCCATTGGGCTGATCCAGACTCTTCTTGGGTTCGGAAAAGGCCACCCAAATGATCTAGGGGATGGGACAACTGCCTTATGAAGAACGGTTGCAGTGTTTGGGACTTTTCGGTTTAGAGAAAAGACGAGTTAGAAGTGACACGACAGAAGTTTATGAAATTATACACAGCACTGAGAAGGGGCCTCGAGAAAAGCTCTTTTCGTAACACTGGAATTTGTGGACATCCAATGAGGCTGAATGTTGCAAGATTCACGGCAGATAAAGTATTTACGGGACCGCCTCTCCTGGTATGCCCCGCAGAGGACCTTAAGGTCCATGAATAACCATAGTTTAGAGGTCCCGGGCCCTAAGGAAGTCAGACTATCCTCCACCTGGGCCAGGGCCTTTTCAGTGATGGCTCCGACCTGGTGGAATGCTCTGTCCCATGAGACTAGGGCCCTTCAGGATTTAACCTCCTTCCGTCGGGCCTGTAAGACAGAGCTATTCCACCTGGCCTTTAATTTGAATTCAGCTTGTTCTTTTATTTCCCTTCTCTTCCCTCCCCCTCCCCTTTTATGAAGATTACCAGCTCTGAGACCCCACAGCTAATTCTCCCCTGGCCTCCTTGCTGGCCCAAGTAGGACTAATTCAGCCAGCTAGCCCTGGGGATTATCTAATGCTTATTAGATGGATTTCCCCTAAATTGATTTCTGAACTTTGAATTTTATTGTTATTCATGTTTTTATACTGTATTTTATGCTGCTTTTACAATTAAGTGTTTTAAATTTGTTGTTAGCTGCCCTGAGCCCAGTTTTTGAACCGGGAAGGGCGGGGTATAAATAAAAATTTATTATTATTATTATAAAGTACGTATTCACGCAGTGCTTAGTTAAACGGTGAAGCTCACTCTCCCGCGAGGCAGTGATGGCTATTTCGATGGCTTTAAAAGAGGATTGAACAAATTCATGGAGGAGAAGGATGTCAGTGGCTACTAACTATGACGGCTATGCTCTGACGCCATAATCAGGGATAGCAATGCTTCTGAATACCAGTTGCTGGGAGCCACAGGAGGAGAGAGTGCACAAGTGCTTGAATCCTGCTTGCAGGTTTCCCACAGGCCAGTGTGGTGTAGTGGTTAAGAGCGGTGGACTCGTAATCTGGTGAACCGGGTTCGATTCCCCGCTCCTCCACATGCAGCTGCTGGGTGACCTTGGACTGGTCACACTTCTCTGAAGTCTCTCAGCCTCACTCACCTCACAGAGTGTTTGTTATGGGGGAGGAAGGGAAAGGAGAATGTTAGCCGCTTTGAGACTCCTTCGGGTAGTGATAAAGCGGGATATCAAATCCAAACTCCTCTTCTTCTTCTTCATCTGGTCGGCCACTGTGAGAAAAGGATGCTGGACAAGACGGGTCTTATTTTGTTCTTACGTTGTTTCCCAGTCGGCCTCTCTCTCTCCCTCCCTCCCTCCCTCTCCCTCTTAGCAAGGAGACTGCCCTGCCTGTTCTAGGCATGGACCTGATGAGCAGGACCCGAGCGCTTCCCCCTCCAGCTGTTGTTTGCAGAGTTTCTGTTTGGGGTCACCAGCTGAGGTGAGATGGAGGGAGCTGTTCCCAGCAGCTGCCTGTCTTCCAGCAGCCCTTGCTCAGCCCCACCTCTTGTCAGCACCCCCACAACTGGGTGGTTTTGTGTTACTAGATACTAGCAGAGGAGGGAAGAGGAGGAGAAGGAGCTGTTCCAGCTTACCAGATGAAGAAACGATCCAAATGTTTTCTTAAACCGAGCCAGTTGTTGTTGTGTGTAAAAGCCACAACCATAGTACAAGATTATTATTATTTAAAAAGAGTTATTTCAAATTGTTTCCCTTATTGCGTGTGCTTAAACTGTATCTCACATGCATGCATGTTGTCTCTTATGTATATATCGTGGGTAGGCAAGCTAAGACCCACGGGCCGGATCCAGCCCAGTCGCCTTCTAAATCTGGCCTTCGTATGGTCTGGGATGGGAATCAGCGTATTTTTACATGAGTAGAATGTGTTCTTTTATTTAAAATGCATTTCTGGGTTATTTGTGGGGCCTGCCTGGTGTTTTTACATGAGTAGGATGTGTGCTTTTATTTAAAATGCATCTCTGGGTTATTTGTGGGGCATAGTAATTCGTTAATTTCCTCCCAAAAAAATATAGTCCGGCTCCCCACAAGCTCTGAGGGACAGTGGACCGGCCCCCTGCTGAAAAAGTTTGCTGGCCCCTGGTATATCTCCTACCTGGTGCAACTGGACTTCTCCTCAACCCTTCCCCTCTGCAGGGAGGTGGGACCGATTTGGATGGTCCGCCCCCGCCACTTAATGGATCCAATTGGCTTCCAGAGAGTGGTAGGGGATGTTTTATCCCAAGTTGATGGCCTTTCAGCTGATTCCCTGGTGGCCCACTGGGCGGAGTTAACCAGGGCTATTGACTGTCTGGCTCCGAAGCACCCTCTCCGATTGCATGGAGCCCGGACAGCCCCGTGGTTTTCCCCGGAGCTGAGGGCGATGAAACAATCGTTGAGACGGCTAGAGCGCCGGTGGCGGAAAACTCATTCTGAATCAGACCGGACATGGGCTAGAGCTCAACGTCGAGCCTACCAAGTGGCAATGGCAACGGCGAAGAGGGCCTTCTTCACCGCCTCCATTGCATCTGCAGAAAACAGCAGCAGGAGACTTTTTCGCAATCTATCGGAACCACCTGTACCACCAGGGCCTGGTAGGGACCCCAAGATCTCCTGCAATGCTTTTGCAAAGTTTTTTGCAGATAAAGTCGCTCAGATTCAGAAGGAGGTAGACTCCACCGTGGGAGCAGGGCCAGGGCAGGAGAGTGCTAGAGTTCTGTCTGGTCCTGTTACATGGGATCAATTCCAATCTGTTACCTCCGAGGATGTGGACAGGCTGCTTGGACAAGTGAAACCGACCACCTGTCTCCTTGATCCTTGCCCATCCTGGCTGATAAAAGCGAGCCAGGAAGGGCTGGGCGATGGGCTCTGCGGGGTGGTGAATGCTTCCCTTGTGAGGGAGCCTTCCCAGACCCGCTGAAAGAGGCGGTCATTAAACCGCTTCTTAAAAAAGCATCTTTAGACTCGGCCAATTTGGCCAACTATCGCCCACTCTCAAATCTACCATTCTTGGGCAAGGTGATTGAGCGGGTGGTTGCTGAACAACTCCAAGCACGCCTGGAGGAAGCGGACCATTTGGATCCCTTCCAATCGGGATTCAGGCCTCACCATGGGACTGAAACTGCCTTGGTCGCGCTGGTTGATGATCTCCGGCGGGCTAGGGACAAAGGTGAGAGCTGTTTCCTAGTTCTGCTGGAACTCTCAGTGGCCTTTGACACCATCGACCATAACATCCTTCTGGACCGTCTAGAGGGGCTGGGAGCTGGGGGGCACTGTCATACAGTGGTTCCGCTCCTTCCTCCTGGGCCGTGTCCAGAAAGTGGGGGGGGGATGAGTGTTCAGAACCCTGGGCTCTCACTTGTGAGGTGCCTCAGGGTTCCGTCCTCTCCCCCATGCTTTTTAATATCTATGTGAAGCCGCTGGGAGAGATCATCAGGGGGTTTGGACTGGGTGTTCATCAGTATGCAGATGACACCCAGCTCTACCTCTCCTTTAAATCAGAACCAGTGAAGGCGGTGAAGGTCCTGTGTGAGTGCCTAGAGGCGGTTGGAGGATGGATGGCGGCTAACAGATTGAGGTTGAATCCTGACAAGACAGAAGTACTGGTTTTGGGGGACAGGGAGCAGGTGGGTGTGGGGGATTCCCTGGTCTTGAATGGGGTAACTGTGCCCTTGAAGGACCAGGTGCGCAGCCTGGGAGTCATTTTGGACTCACAGCTGTCCATGGAGGCGCAGGTTAACTCTGTGTCCAGGGCAGCTGTCTACCAGCTCCACCTGGTACGCAGGCTAAGACCCTACCTGCCCGCACACTGTCTCACCAGAGTGGTGCATGCTCTAGTTATCCCATGCTTGGACTACTGCAACGCGCTCTACGTGGGGCTACCTTTGAAGGTGACCCGGAAACTACAGTCTGCGGCAGCTAGACTGGTGACTGGGAGTGGCCGCCGGGACCACATAACACCAGTTCTGAGAGATCTGCATTGGCTCCCAGTACGTTTCCGAGCACGATTCAAAGTGTTGGTGCTGACCTTTAAAGCCCTAAACGGCCTCGGTCCTGTATACCTGAAGGAGCGTCTCCACCCCCATCGTTCAGCCCGGACACTGAGATCCAGCACCAAGGGCCTTCTGGCGGTTCCCTCATTGCGAGAAGTGAGGCTACAGGGAACCAGACAGAGGGCCTTCTCGGTAGTGGCGCCCGCCCTGTGGAACGCCCTCCCATCAGATGTCAAAGAGATAAACAATTACCTGACATTCAGAAGACATCTTAAGGCAGCCCTGTTCAGGGAAGTTTTTAATATGTAACGCTGTACTGTTTTTAACACTCGATTGGGAGTCACCCAGAGTGGCTGGGGAAACTCAGCCAGATGGGCGGGGTATAAATAATATATTATTATTATTATTATTATTATTATTATTATTATTATTACCTTCCCTCCAAAGAAACTATATTTCTTCCCCCCCTCAGGGCAACCCTGTGAGGTAGGCTAGACTGAGAGACAGTGTCTGGCTCTAGGTCACCCAGTGAGCTTAATGGCTGAGTAGAAATTTGAACCCTGGTCTCCCAGGTGGTAGTCTGACACCCTAACCATTATTTATTTTTATTTATTACATTTATCTACCGCCCTTCATCCAAAGGTGGTTCACAAGATTAAAAGTACAGGAGAAAAGCACAAAATAAATAGTTAAAGCAATATCAAAGGGAGCCTGGGCAGCATGTCTGGAGGACAAGACCCAACCCCCACCTCCTTGGTCCCACTGATGTTGCCCAAAGGAAAGCAGAGCAAAAGGTTTGGCACCAGCTTGGCTGCAGGACTTTCTGGAAGGAGGAGTACAAGATGCCATCCAACTGTTTTAGGGACTCCATTTTAGATTTGCCCTTTTTTCTCCCAAAAATATCCTGCAAGGCAGTTTAGGATCATAGTTTCCCTTCTCCTAGACGGGCTCCCTTCCCAGGTGGACGAGCCCAATCTGCCCCTCACTTCCCTCTATAGCATATGCAGAAACTGCCCAATTACCTGAATTTTGTAAGTGAAAAGTTGGCGGTCCTAAAGAGGCAGCTACACATTTGCCATAACGTCTAGTGCGGCCTGAAAGGAAGTAAGACGGAATATTTGACATCTTGGACTATTGGTAATTCTCAAACCAGCTTGTGGAAAACTTCTGTTTATGGAGTTTTGATACAGAACGGCTAGGCCTTTGCTCTGCACTCACTCCATAAACCTTTTAAAGAGCTCTTTGCTTTGAGTGATTTATGAGGATCGTTTAAGCCAAATGCTGCTCAAGCAGAAACAAAGTCCTCGGTGCTGCCCATCGTCAGCAATTTCATTGCCCAGTAGATTGGTAAATACACCTGAATGTACATTTATAAAGTTGTGGCTTTGCAGCTTAGGATGTTGCTAAGTTGCAATGTGGAAGCTGTTGCTCCGGCTGAGCAATTTCTTATGGCAACGATGGGCATCCAGATTCATTTGTTGGAGGAAGCAAGCCAAGGGCACTGTTTTAGGAGGGCAGCAAACATGAGCCGTCGCCTTGTGGACCATGTGCAACCATTAAGAACAATAATGTGTTTGATCTGTTTAAGGACTCAGCTACATTGCTCATGTTATAACACTATAACTGTTATAAACCTGCAACGCCAGATAGTGCTGTAGAGCCCAAAACTTTGTCTATGCCATTTCCCCCCTCTTCTTATAACGATTTAATTTCTGATTTATTTATAGTGTCCCCCCACCCCCCTGTGTGTAGATCCAGCCTAATTCTTGGGAAACCACCAGGAAGACTTGAAGGCAAAAGCCTTTCTGCTCCGATGTTTGCCCCTGACATCAGGTATTCAGAGATGGGCTGCCTCCAAATGGATTTTTCAAGAGCACCTGTATTTTGTGTCCAGATAATTCTGTTTGTTGCCAATGGCCAGGCAGGATGGAAGCTGTCATCCAGCAATATCTGGAAGGTAATGGATTCCCCATCCCTGCCTCCCACCACAAAACAGGGGGAGAGTGCAGGTTGGGTCTAGACAAATAAGTGTCAAATAGGAATAACAGCTTGAATCTCTCTCTCTCCCCTTAACCAATATTACGGGTGGCTGTGGCGATCACACAGGGTCCCCGGACATTTCACTGTCTATTGATCCCTGTGCCACCACTTTATTTCTCGCTGCCACCACCCAGGCCCCACCTGGGACAATATTGAGTCCAGTCAGGGTTAAGTTGGAACATAAACTTCTGTTTATTTATTGCAATTTAACAAGTGTGTGGTTTCATAAACGGTATCGGTCAGTTACAATCATGGGGTGCCTATCCAGACCTATAACTTCCACTACCTGCTCTCACTCACTAAACCACCTCTCAGATATTTACTTGTCTTCCTAGCCCATAACTGCTCCTGACTCAACTTATTTCGCTACACTAACTCAACCTGCCCACAGACTCTATCCCAATTCACTCCCACTCCAACCAACCACCCAACTCCCAACAAACTCCCCCCTTCGCCCCTCCCAGAGCTGGTTTTATAGTCCCTCTGACTCCACCCCCCTGGGTTCTGATTGGGTAACCTGTTTAACTATTTCACCTCCAGCAGTCTCATATGTTAACGTCACAGTGGTCCTTGGCCATTGGTCAACTTGGCTGGGGATGGTGGGAGCTAGAGTCCAAAGCACATTAGCCAAGCCCTCTGCTTAGATCTTATTAAAAAGCTTATACACACACACACAAACAGCAATACGTTGTGTACATTCTGGCCTTCTTGAAACCCCTCCTGCCTGCAATTTTCAGTTCCAGGCATGCTAGAAGAACAAGAGGTTTATCCAGTCATATGTGGCTGATAGGACTCCCTTCTGCTTCCTGGATGACAAGTTATGATGCTATAAAGTTCTTGCAGCACATGCATGTGCAAACACACATGTGTGACAACAAATGATCAGCAAGGCAAATCAGAAATGATAACTCTAGCACTTTTACCAATTCCAGCCTCCCAAAAACTCTGTAACAGCCCATCATGCAAATGTTTGTGCCCATCAGTATTTGAGGGGAAGACGACTCTGCCAAAATATGGGGTCTCTTTACAGGATCTGTGTAAAGAGCTTTGCAAGGAAACAGCTGTGGCTTTCCTTTGGGGCTGCCCGTCATGCCCCAGGTTTCCTGTTTTCTCCTCTTTTGTGGTCTGCCTTGCTCTGCCCTTTGCCCTTTCTCTTCCTCCTTTCCCGCCAGCTCAGTTGCAAAGCGACGACCTTTTGCATCCCTGCTGCTAACTTCCTTGCAGACCGGAGAGGTCAAAGCAATTGCAAAGCAACAATTTCGATGGCACAGAAAGGGTCTCCTTGCTTTGGTTGCTTTCGGCTGCCTTTAAGATGAAAAACAAACAGAAGGTAGTCCTGTTGCCATTAAATCAAGGGCACGTCCACACCCAAGTTTACAGTATGTTAGCAACTGTTTGCGTTCCCATTTGATGTGCAGAGTCCGCATGACGTTACCCTCAAACATCACCAGTCCCCGTGTTTCCCTCTCCCTTGTAAATTCAGGTTTACCAAAATGAAGAGAATTTGATAAATTTGGGGAAAATCAGATTCTACATTTACCCACCTATCCATTATTGGTTTGGCTGTTTTTGCATGGGTAGCTCAGTTGCTACCTTCTGCTAATCCCCTTTCCATACCCAGTTGTTCCTCAATGCTTTCATTTCTTTTTGATGTATTTTTTATTAAAGATTTCTGGGTTTACAAAAGTATGTGCAGTGTCTCCTTTTTCAAGTTACATTTTCTACAGATCAGTTTCATTTGTTGAGACATTAGTGTTACATTAGGACAGGCTTCCTCAACTTCGGCCCTCCGGATGTTTTTGGTCTACAACTCCCATGATCCCTAGCTAGCAGGACCAGTGGTCAGGGATGATGGGAATTGTAGTCTCAAAACATCTGGAGGGCTGAGTTTGAGGAAGTCTGCATTAGACTTCCCCTATGAGTCCACCGCTCTTAACCACTACACCACGCTGTCTTCCCCTGATGGGCTGCACGTACACAGCTGGAGACTACTCCTGTGTGGAAGCTGCCTCTGCTCCTCCCTCTTCAACCCTCTCCTGGTTCTGGGAGACAATGGTGCAGGAGAGAGTGGGGAAGTACCCGGCCCTTCACTTGCCTGACCTACTTCTTCCTCCGCCCCCTCCTGTGCTCCCCACTCCAGCTCTGAAGCTTCCCCTGCCTCCTGCCTGGTGTAGATCCCCCCCAAATCACTGCCCTGCTCTCCCAGGTCATACTCCAGTTCCCCTTCAGCTGGTGCACACAATTGACATCCTTCTAAGTAGGAGAGGACATGATAGATGTTTATAGAATTATGCATGGTGCAGAGAACACTGGCAGATAAAAGCCTTTTCTCCCTCTCTAGTAACACTTGAATTTGTGAACATCCAGTAAGCTGAATGCTGGAAGATTCAGGGCAGATAAAAGAAAGTGTTACTTCACACATTAAACGATGGAGCTTGCTCCCAAAGGAGGCAGTGATGGCTTTAAAAGAAGACTGGGCTTTTACTTTCACCAGTTTCCTTGCATTTACTGCAATCCTAGATGGGTCTACTCAGAAGTAAGCCCCCACTAAATTTGATGAGGCTCGCTGCAAGGTAAGTACATATAGTCATGCCTTGGAAGTCAAACAGAATCCATTCTGGAAGTCCTTTTGACTTCCAAAATGTTCGGGAACCAAGGCACAGCTTCCGATTGGCTGCAGGAAGCTCCTATAGCCAATCAGAAGCTGCGGAAGGCACAACGGGTTCCAAAGAACGTTTGCAAACTGAAACACTCATTTCTGGGCTTGCGGCATTTGGGAGCCAAAACGTTTGTCTTGCAAGGCGTTCAGAATCCAAGGTACGACTGTGCAGTGGTATCTCGGGTTAAGAACTTAATTCGTTCTGGAGGTCCATTCTTAACCTGAAACTGTTCTTAACCTGAGGTACCACTTTAGCTAATGGGGCCTCCTGCTGCCGCTGTGCGATTTCTGTTCTCATCCTGAAGCAAAGTTCTTAACTCGAGGTACTATTTCTGGGTTAGCGGAGTCTGTAACCTGAAGCATCTGTAACCCAGGGTATCACTGTATTGGATTGCAGGCGAAATAACTTTAACTTAGCCATTAGACTACTTGCAGTTACAGCCCATCTTTTCTTTGGTTATTTCTAAGTTTTTGCTCTTTTGCATTCACTTGAAGCCTCTCCCCCACCCTGGTGCATACCCCTTAGGCCTCATCACCACAAAACATCCAGCCGTGGGCCTAGATTCCTTCCTCCTCCCCTGGCACCTGATATCACTGTGGCCTCAAAAGCCATTGGTCATGGGCCAGGGTGGGGTGTCTAGGAGTAGCCAGCGCAGCTGGCTATGATGTCGTTCCAACTCTGCAGCTACAAGATTTCAACGTTGAGTGGCAGCAGTGTAGTTAACCGAGAGTCCAGTTTCGCCAGCTGCCCAGGAACAGAAATGAGAGTGCATGTCTTCTTTTTTCTCTGAAATATGCTAATGACTTTCCTGGCTATTTAGAGCACTCAGGGGATCTGCTTAGTCTGCGGTCATCTCCATTTTACATCTGTCTGTGGCCAGTCAGTCTCTCTCTCTCACACACACCCTTCCTCTGCCTGCCCTACCTTATAGAGTTGTTGTTGTGGCTGGCATTTGGAGTTTAAAGGCAGAAGCTGGATGCTGGGTCAGGCTAACAGCTCATCTAGTCCTGTTATCATAATAGCCAATCACATGCCAGTGGGAAGCACACCGTTTTAATCCCCTCCCCAACCCATAGCTGTCAACCGTCCCTTATTTGGCAGGAAAGTCCCTTATCCCAGCACTGTGTCCCGCTGCTGTCCCTTATTGATGATGTCCCTTAAATTTCCCAGGTTTCAAAGGAAGCAGCTCCTCTCCCTCCCTCCCTGCCGGCCAGGGAGGAGGGAGGTTCCAACTGTGTTGCTTGGCTGCGTTGCTCACCCAATAAGGAGTCTAAGAACAACTGGGGGGTGGAGCTTGCATGCCTTGTGCCGATCAAATCGGCCGCGTTGCCTGGGGACTCGCCTTTACTCAGCGCTTCCCAGCGGAGAGGTGACGGTGGTTTCCCTTGCTGCATCCCCTTTGCCAGGTTGCTGTGCTGTGGGAACCACCGCTTGAGGCTTCGTTTGGCTGCTGGCTGGGCTTTCTGCCTTTGGCTTGAAGGGGCTCAGAAGTTGAACATACCTGTGCTCTGAAAATCCCTTATTTTGGCTGCTGAGCCCTTATTCTGTGACAGCTATGCCCCACCCCGCTTAGTTTGGAAAGAAAAAAGAGCAAAAACTGCTGACTTTGCCACATTAAGGGAACATCCTAATCCTCTCTTGGCCAACACTGAATCCAAATTAAGATTGAATTGGATGCACGATTCCACAGGATAGACCCACTGCGGTCGGTTTTAGATGCTTGAGTTTAATATCTGCGGCCAAACAGAAGTTCCACTTGTATTAGAATTCTTTCTCCTTGCTGATCTAATGCTGCTACTTTAGCCCCAGCTGTTCTATGATTCAGATTTCACTGTTGTTTGTTGTTTGTTTGACACTCAGTCAGCTTTAATTAGCAGTCTTTAGCGCTGCAGTTCCCGGCATTCCAGTCAAACCTGTGTTAAAGCAACAGAGCAAAGTTCTGTGTTCGGCTCAACAATGCTGCCCTGGTTGGCACTCCCCTGGTTCGGAATATGTATTTGGCTTCCTTGCTCAGCTCTTTGACTAACTGAAGGTCATGCCCGACCCCTCGAAATGTTATTTTTCACAGCTTGATGTGTCAGACGAAGTTCTGTGTATGTACAGACTGTGTGGAGAGTTCAAAATCGATCATCATTCCCTTTATTCCCGATGTTCACACTGTGAGGGCTGCTGCTTACGTAGCCAAAACAGCACCACCCATTCATTTAATTTGCCCGTGTAGCCAAAACGGCACCACCCATATGTTTATTTACAGTGGTACCTCGGGTTACATATGCTTCAGGTTACATACGCTTCAGGTTACAGACTCCACTAACCCAGAAATAGTATCTTGGGTTAAGAACTTTGCTTCAGGATGAGAACAGAAATCGTGCTCTGGCAGCGCGGCAGCAGCGGGAGGCCCCATTAGCTAAAGTGGTGCTTCAGGTTAAGAACAGTTTCAGGTTAAGAACAGACCTCCGGAACGAATTAAGTACTTAACCCGAGGTACCACTGTATTTGATTCCAGGCATTTGTGAATCACTTCTCGTAGAATGTCTCGGTGTAAAAAAACAGCAACAACCACCAACAATAAAAACAACTGAAAACAATTACGAATCCAATGCAATTCAACATACATTTATGTTTTCCTGATGGAACGATCTCGCCTTTCCTCTCCCTGTATGCTGTTTTTGGGGGGGTCTCCTGAACCTCCCCAAGCCACTTGAGGGGGTGCAGGGGGAATGGCAGGGAGATGGGGGGAAATCCCCATTGTGCCAGCAGATGCTGCAGAATTTTGCAGGTGCTGCGTAAGTCCCCGGATGGTCTTCTGCTAGGGAAGCTGGCTCATTCAATCCAGCCCTATGCTTCTCCTGGCACGCCTAGTGTTCTCCAGTAATGCTTGCAATAATTGCTGACCCAGTTTTGAATTGAGCCGAGGGGCCTGCGTCCACTAATTCAGAGTAGCTATTTCTGTTACGCCGGATAGAGATCAGTCGACTGAGCATCCTTATCAAGGGGGGGGGGGAGAAGAGGGGGAGAGAGATAGAGACCTTAATTTCGCAGAGGCTGCAGAAGTGGATGCAAGCGATACAGAAGTTAGCATGGGAGGTTCAATGTGGGTTTTAAAAAGGTAACATCCAAGTGACCACATCATGTCCCTGCGATTTGGGCTGCGTTCAAAGTCAGTATACGTTTCCGTCAAAAGTGATGCTTGCCCCAAGTTAGGAATTTATCAAGTCGTGGTTTTTGCCCAGGCATTGATCTGAGAGTTGGTTAGGACCTGGTACCCTGAAGATGCTGTTGGACTACAACTCCCATCATCCCTGACCTTTGGCCATGCTGGTGATGCAGTCTAGAGTACCTGTAGGGGAACAGTTTGAGGAAGGCTGTGAAAGAACATGGAACGACTGGCCGGCTGCATCTGCCTCAGTGGGGCAGGGTTGGGAGTGTGTGGAAGGGGTAGGTATACAGTGGTACCTTGGGTTACAGACACTTCAGGTTACAGACTCCGCTAACCCAGAAATAGTACCTCGGGTTAATAACTTTGCTTCAGGATGAGAACAGAAATTGTGCTCCAGCGGCACACCAGCAGCTGGAGGCCCCATTAGCTAAAGTGGTACATCAGGTTAAGAACAGTTTCAGGTTAAGAATGGACCTCCGGAACGAATTAAGTTCTTAACCCGAGGTACCACTGTACCTGACTGCTCAGGTGTGAATGAGATCAACTGTACTGGCAGAAATTAGCATCGGATGACATCCTAAATCACTTCCAGATGTCTTGTTTATTGAATGCTCACCCTCATTTGTTTGCAGGGAGATTACTCTTCGCTCTTCAATGAGCATTTATCCTGCTTTGTCTTCAGGGAGGTTAGACAACATTGCATCAAAGCAAGTGTCGTCCCACAGTTTCCAGTGCATTTTGCCATTGCTTTCCTTATTGCAAAAAGGCAGATATTTTGGCACACTGTCCTGAGGCGCCCAGGGGCGTAAGAAGGAGAGGGGTGCGGGGGGTGCGGTTTGCCCCGGGTGTCATCCCTGAGGGGGTGACGAAATGGCCTTCTGTGCTGGTCCAGGGGGGAGGTTACCGTGGGGCGAGGTCCAGGACCTGAGTTGAGGGTCGGCAGACAGTCCTCCTCGGGTGAAGCGGGGTCCACAGCGAGAAGCCGGGCAAGGACAGGAACTCTGGGGGAAACAGGACTGGATGCTGGCCAAAACAGCTCATCAGCGACGTTGCTCCTGCAACCTGGGACCGGGCTGACTGGCCTTTATCTTCTCTGAGGCCAGGGGCGGTCCCGGCCCCCAGAAGACCCGCCTCTCCTGGCCTTAAGGCGAGCACTCCTCCTGGGAGAAACCAGTTCCCTTCGCCTCTCTGCCCTGAGCCTCTGCAGTTCAGGAGAGGCTGAAGGGTTACTGGACCCAGGGGGAGACTCACCTGTAGGCACTGAGTCCTCAACCACCTCCGGAGCCAGAGTGGATTCACCTGGTGCCTGCTCCTGAGGATCTGGCACAGGTGCAGGCGCTTCAGCATCAAGGCCCTGCCCCAGTTCAGCCGGCCCTGGAGGCGGGGACTCCTGTGCAGGCTGGGATTCCTCCGGTTCAGCCTCTGAATCGGATTCCCAGGCCATCACACACACTCAAGGGGCGGCATTTACCGTGGGGTCTGGCCCGCAGTGTGCCCGAGCCACGCGTCTCTCCTGGGAGTGACGCGGTGGCTCGGGGCCCCGTGCTGCCTAAAATGGCAGCATGAGGCTTGCAACTGCCAGGCGGACTCCATGGGCAGCTTGCTGTGGTGCCCCCCTGGGCGGATCGCCATGCCGCCCCCATGGAGTAGCTAGCTATGCTCCTGGAGGCACCAAAGGGGGTGGGAAGTGAGAGGGGACTCTGCCCCGACAGGGAAGGGGCTGGCTGGCTGCTTGCTCTCCACTCGCAGCCCACCCAGTCGCCCAAGAGACATGCATGCTGTACATGATGCAAACTTCTGGGCCAGGAAGAAGAACCAGTTCCCTCCCAGTCTTGTGGCACTTCTGGGACTGCTGTGGCCCAGTTGTGCCCTTCTGAATTTGTGCCCGGGGTGAAGGCTGCTGCTGCCCTCCCCCCAGTGCTACGCCCCTGGTCTGACTGTCGGATCCAGCCTCTGTTCGATTTTAAATGCATTCATTTTGTTATTATCTGTATTTATAGCCTGCCCTTCACCAAATTGTCTTGAGGCAGGTTACAATGCGCAATTAAAATCACGAGATAAAAAAACTACAAAATCAACCCCTAAAATAAACTGGAGACTCATTGGGGCAGGGACCTGGCTCCTTGCACTTCTGCACAAATACGAAAGGTGCAGGGGACCCCCTTTTGCATCTGTGCGTATTAAGTTCCAGCAATGCTCCTCTAGCCAGTCAATCACTCAAGTACCTGATGTGCTGAATATCAAAACTGGCCATCATTTTGTCTCAGGTACTGAGCAGCATAGTCTAGCACAGAGCTAGCATAGCCTCCAACATTTCTCCGATGAAAATAGGGACATCCCATTCCATAATGATAATTTTACTATTTATACCTGTGATAGGAATTCTGAGGTCTTAGATATATGTTAAATGTTCATAAGTGTACCAACCAAGCACGGACAGAGATCAGCACAGGAAGACCGACCTGGAACCATTTTTGATTCCCAAACTGACCAAATGTTTTCTCTGCAAGGTCAAAGGAAAATGGAAAAGCCTTCTCACTGTCTTTTCCTTCACAAATCCTGCCTTAAGGGTATGTCTGTGTTTGAATAGGGTGTGAGCCTGTGACAAGGCCCAGGAACTAAGTATTTATCACTACAAATGAATGGCCAGGCTCCCCAGGCAATCCAATCAAGTAACCTGCCAGACAGGAGATAAACAGCGACAGGAGAAAAACAACATTCAAATTTCTGTTTTAGACCGCCTTTTCTGTGATGTAGGTATGATGTAACTGGGGGGTGGCCTTAGGTTACACCCCTTCTGTGATGTATGTATGATGTTTCTGGGGGTGGTCTTGAGCTCCAGGGCAGGGAATTTCAAAACGTCTATATAAGGGGAGGCACACCTTTGTTCTCGGTCCTCCCTCTTTCCTGCCTTGGAGGGGAGCACCCTGTTGCAACAGATCAATAAAGATCAGGCTTACTAGCTGCTTTGCTTCTCAATATTCTCTGGTTGGCCTCTGTTATTTTCTCCTACCAATAGGGAACCTACGTAAAGACTCTATATGGGTTCTTGGATACCCCATAAGGGAAAAGGGCAATTTTTGTTTACAACATACCCCACACAGCTCATTGGGTTGCCCCAGCCATTCTGGGCAGCTTCCAACATCTATAAAAACTTAATGAAACATTAAACATTAAAACAACTTCCCTATACAGAATTGCATTCAGATGGTTCAGGTGTCAGTTAACTCCATACGCGCCAACATTTCTCCAGTGAAAATAGGGACATCCTAAAGAAAAGTGGTATATTCCAGGATCAAATCAGAAATTGGGACGGCTTCTCTAAATCAGGGACTTCCCTGGAAAATATGGACACTTGGAGGGTCTGAGCTAGTCTCTTAATGCTTATGCACAAATTTTTTTAAAAAGAAAATCTATATTAAGCAAAGGAGCTGTGGAATGGGACAGAGTGGAAGCATGTGGAAAGGATAACGTATTCTGCCTGAGGTTTGGGCAGTTTGGCCTTCTATTATGTTTGGCCACCCCGGTGAGTTTTTGCAATCTCTAAAAGGTTTTCCATTCACAGCACATTTCAAAGTGATTTGTACAGATGGTCCAAAACCTTTGAAGGTCGGAGCTGGATGCAAATTTTTTTCCAGCCTTCAGAGATACTCTCTGTGACTTTCCTGGCTTTTTATTAACTCCGAAGATCCAAAGCTGGCTTGATGCTTTAGAAGGGGAAATGGTGGCATTACGGTGACAGCAGAAATCTACGGGGCCTGCATTGACGAAAGATTGGGGGGAAACGAAAAACGTCATCCATGTTTTCTTAATTGTCTCCCCCCCCCCTTCCTTCTTGGTTCTGACCGTGATAAGGCAGCGTTTAGCAACGGGTCAGCTGATGAGCTCAGAGGCAAAGGAACCAGCAGCTGGCAGAGATAACAGGGAGGTTCCCCCGCCCCTATGCCTGTGTGTATTGAACAGAAGTAAGGTACCAGGACGGGATGGAGAAGGGAAGGAAGCTCAGAAGAAAAGCTCTGGGAGAACAATCTCCAACACAACAGAGTGTGAAAACACACAAGGAGCCTTTATTCATTGTTTCAGGGACTGTTTGTTAGCTTGACTTGTAGATCAGAACAGTCACATCAGTATTAAAAAAGAAAATGAAAGAAACCTCATCTAGCCTAATCCATGCTGTTTACCAGACTTCTGCTGGTATCATCTATCTATCTATCTATCTATCTATCTATCTATCATTTTGGTTAGAAGTTGAAATAAATCCCTTTTTCAGTCTGTAGCAGTAAGCGTTAGCTACCCTCAGCTGTGGCCAGTTTTCAGCCTGGATAGCTCAGTTGGTTAGAGCAGGGGTAGGCAACCAAAGGCCCGTGGGCCAGATCCGGCCCAATCGCCTTCTAAATCCGGCCCGTGGATGGTCCAGGAATCAGCGTGTTTTTACATGAGTAGAATGTGTCCTTTTATTTAAAATGCATGTCTGGGCTATTTGTGCAGCATAGGAATTCGTTCATTTCCCCCCAAAAAATATAGCCCGGCCCACCACATGGTCTGAGGGACGGTGGACCGGCCCACAGCTGAAAAAGGTTGCTGACCCCTGGGTTAGACTGTGCTGCTGATAAGGCCAAGGTTGCATGTTCAATCCCCACATGGGACAACTACATATCCCTGCATTTCAGGGGGTTAGACTAGATGATCCGCAGGGTCCCTTCCAACTCTATGATTCTACAATTCCACAATTCTCTGTTTCTGCGGGACTATTCTGGGTATGCTTTTGAACTGCAAGGTAAGGAGCTCAGGGTTCCATCCAAAAGAGACTCTTTGGGTGGGGCAGGGCCACTATTTTAGCCTCCCTGGAGAGATGAGGCAGGAGAGAGGTTGGCTCTGTGCAAATGCACCAGTGAAGCCAATCCCACATGTCTGTTGGTGCAATTGCATGTTAATAGGAAGATGCTGCTCAGAGCTATAGTAACATTCCCCAGAGGCTATGGGCAGGGGTCAGCAAACTTTTTCAGCAGAGGGCCGGTCCACTGTCCCTCAGACCTTGTGGGGGCTGGACTAAATTTTGAGGGGGGGGAAATATGAACAAATGCCCCACAAATAACCCAGAGATGCATTTTAAATAAAAACACACCTTCTTTTATTTAAAATTAAATGTTAAAACACCAGGCAGGCCCCACAAATAACCCAGAGATGCATTTTAAATAAAAGGACACATTCTACTCATGTAAAAACACACTGATTCCCAGACCGTCCACGGGCTGGATTGAGAAGGCAATTGGGCTGGATCCGGCCCCTGGGCCTTAGGTTGCCTACCCCTGGCTTAGGGTTTAGGTTCCGAATACATCTGAAGCACTTATCTGGACTGGGATTAAATGCAGAGAATTAGGTCCCTCGTCAGCAGAGTAGAACTTGAAGGGGATTTGCCTGTGCCGTTATGAAGGATACAAGTGCATTTTGCATGAGGGAGCCAAGTGCATGCTGGGGAATTTAGATTTGCACAACTAAAGTGGTTGAAAGCACTCTGTCGGCTTAGTGCAACAGATCCAGATTTATTTTTTTTAAAGAAACAGACTTTTTGCAATTACAAAAGTGATGGGGAAATGAATCGAAAAGTATAGAATGAATAAATGGTTAACAGGAAGACAGACACCCCACAAGCAAACCAGGATGAATGCTTACTGTCGTGGAACCACCTTCCAAATAAACCAGAATGAATTTTCAAGACTGAATATTATCTAACCTCTGCGTAAGCTTTGTGTAAGCAAATCAAGATGATTACTTAAGACATTCATCCATTCATTGTTTATTTATATACCAGTTTTTTTGGCTCAAAGGCCCCCAAATAAGTGAAATGGTTAATGCAACACACACACACAAAGTATAACAAATACAAATGCAAAAGTAGGCTAAATCAATAAACAAATCAATAAAAAATGTAAAACTGTAAAATCACCAGATGCATCATCAATCACACTTAATACACATACGTAAGTTTAAGATAAATTGGTTGGTCTGGAGGAACCCAGAAAAGGAGGGAGCCTGAATCCATCTGTAAATCATCTCAGAAATAGCTGGCAAAAAATTCCCAATACCACAGTTATGATATGCTGCCTAGAGCCAGCTTTTCCCTTTCTCCACATGAGAAATCCAGAAGTAGTGGGAAAGAAAAATACATGGTGTACCCAAAGCCCATAACAACACACGTCTGAGTCTTCAGACACAGCAAAATGAGTCTCAGGATTCCTAACGTAAAAGGGAGAAGAGAGAGAGGTAGGGAGAGGCCAGAGAGTTTTAAAGGAAAAGCAAAACAATTTGAAAAGGAATTGATTTCCATTAACCTGTCAAAGCAACTCAATGACATTAGTCCCTGGGGAGAGCATTCCACAAGTGGGGAGCCACCACAGGAAAGGCCCCTTCTCGTGTGCAGAGCCGTCTTTCCTATACAGCTTAGTGGTTCATTGTGCCAGGGCGCCGGCCTAGCCCTATATGGCCTAGGACCCTCGCACCTACGGGACTGCCTCTCCTGGTATGTCCCATGGAGGACCTTAAGATCTTCAAACAAAAACATCTTGGAGATCCCGGGCCACAGAGAGGTTAGGCTGGCCTCAACCAGAGCCAGGGCTTTTTCAGCTGTGGCCCCAATCTGGTGGAACGCTCTGTCACAAGAGACTAGGGCCCTGCGGGACTTGACATCTTTCTGCAGGGCCTGCAAGACAGAGCTTTTCCACCAGGCCTTTGGCCAGGGCACAGTCTGACCCCCTCCTTTGGTAATCCTCACAGAACTCTAGCCCAACGGCTGCCATTAATTTGATTTTGAACTGATTTTAAAATGAATTGATTTTAGAATGTTGTGTTACTTTTATTGTTGTTAGCCGCTCTGAGCCCGGCTTCGGCTGGGGAAGGTGGGATATAAATAAAATATTATTATTATTAGGTGCGCCCCAGCGAGTGGGGGAGCTGCGCAGCTTTGCTGGCGGCCTCCCCTTTCCCTGCATGTCCGCCAGCTGCACCCCGTCAAACATATGGTTGGCGGGAGCACAGCTTCCCTCCCAAGCCTCTGCAGGGATTGCGCTCCTGCAGCAGCATGGGGGAGAATTGCGCGCACCCCCCCCCCATGGCTGGCAGTGCGCAGCTTCGCCGCCCCCCACTATCTGTGGTAATTTGGGGGCGCTGAGCGGATATTTGCATCCCAGCGCCGCATCTGCTAAAGACGGCCCTGCTCGTGTGGCCACCTTCTGGTCCTCTCATGAAGAAGGCACATGAAGAAGGGCCTTAGATGATGAATGCAGGGTCTGGGTAGGTTCCTATGGAGAGAGGCGGTCCTTGAGGTGTTGTGGTCCTGAGCCATTTAAGACTTTATAGGTCAAAACCAGCTCTTTGAACTGGGCCTGGAAACTCATTGGCAGTCCGTGCAGTCATGCCAGGATGGGTGTAATATGCTCAAACCATCTCAGCCCAGTGAGCAACCTGGCTGCAGAATTCTGCACCAGCTGGAGTTTGGGCCATCACTGCCTTCCATGGGAGCGAGTTCTTGTGAGAGAGATAACTTAAATATGAGCATACAAACGCCAAATCAGTTTCAATGAACCCAGTTTTGAAATGCTGATGTGTTCTGGAAACATCCACACCTCAGCAGTGGACATTGCGTCTGGCTGGCTGACACCTGCTACAGATTTATGACATATGCTTGAATTCTTCCTGCAGAATAGGGACATACCCTCTGTCCGAGGGTGGATCTACACACAAGGAAAAAACCCGCTATAAATAAGTCAGCAATTAAGTCATTATAACAAAACCCCCCACACACACACTATGGAAAATCGCATAGAAATTCTTTTTACTCTATGTAGCCTTCTGGTGTTGCATGTTTATAAATGCATTCAAAACGCTGTTTCCTTACTAATATAGCTGAGTCCTAGGTTCTAAAATTACCAAGTTACACCACTGCAGCCATGATATCTAGCTCCAAAATAAGGAGCTAGGTACCCGGCAGAGAACCACAAAATAATACACAATGTTCAAATATTTTTGAAAAATTATTTTACTTCCATTTAGGGGTTTATGTAAGAAGGCATCGTTTTGCATTCTGTCCTATATTTGTTGCACTATTCTGCTGCGATTCACCTTCCACCGAAACCAAAGTGACTCATCTCGGTGTCCTCTGTGGCCAAATTACGTAACTTACCTAAAATATGTAATTAATTACGTAAGTTATGTTGTAATTCCGTTATTCCATTCATTTCAGCGGAAAGGAAACACAATGCAAATAGGTTATCAGCTGCATATGATTTGTGGATTGAAATCAACAGCAAAAATCACATTGGATGGGTTGATATCCATTCCAGACATGGGACAAATAAGTGAGCCTTGCCAATTGCTGCTCCCATTTTGGTTTTTGTTGGAATTCTGCGACATCCCTACCTCCAAGCGTTTTATTTTGCATTTCTCTCATGCGCTCTTGGTGTGTCCTCAGAGCATAAAGAAATACACAATTAAATAAACAGTGCTGGAGCATAAACGTTTCTCCAAAGCCTTGATCTCTGACCAAGATACTTTGCTCTTTATTACTCCTGACTCTTTGGAGGCTTGTAATGTTGAGAGGAAGACCTTTTGCACATGCTCCAAAATACTCTCTCCTTTGGTCTCTCGTTTAACAAGTTCTAGGGCTGAGCCACAAGGATTTAAAATAGGTATCAGGAATTCAGTGGACTGGGCCCAAATAGTCTCCTAGGCGCAATTGGATGAAAGTTCAGGCACATCCGCAGCAAGGCAATGTGAAAACCCCCCAGTAATTTTGTGCCAGGCTTCTTTTGCAAAAGTTGACAAGGGCATTTCCTTTTCTGCCATTTCCTTCCTCCTCCACAGGATAAAATCAAGCCCAGTCTTACAGCTGGTGACAGATGATAGTTGTTTTCCTCTTTTCTCAGAGCGCTCAAAGTGGTACAACAGAGCCATCGTGGTTTTTGTGGTATGCCTCATCATTGCTTTTTAAACAGGAGACGGTAGTGGAACAAAAGAGCTCAGAGCTGATACTAGGGGTAGACAACTTGCGGCCCTCAGTCTAATTTAATGTATCCCTTGACTTCATGAACATGTCTTCTTCTTCTCTGGCGATCACTCGTAGCCAAGTAAGATTGTCTTCCAAAACAGGGTTTTAGCACTGAGTCTGTAAGTGACTATAGAGGCCAATTCTGGATCCACACATCCTTCCACAGTGGGGACATAGGTTTCTGGGTGGGAGCTGATCACAGTGTGGATTTACCAAGCATGCCTTCCTCTTAGCACGTTTCTCCCTTTCATCCTGAGTTCGAGCGTCTTCAAAGCCCATGACACCTTTGGTAAAGGCTGTTCTCTAGCGGGAGCGCTCACAGGCCAGTGTCGGTGTTTATACTACATTTTTAAAGATTTGCCTTGAGTCTTTAAACCTCTTTTGTTGACCACCAGCACTACACTTTCCATTTTTAAGTTTGGAATAGAGTAATTGCTTTGGAAGACAATAACCAGGCATCTGCACAACATGACCAGTCCAACGAACTTGATGTTGAAGAATCATTGCTTCAACACTGATGAACTTTGCTTCTTCCAGTACACTGACATTAGTTCACGTGTCTTCCCAAGTAATGTGTAAAAATTTACGGAGGCACCGTTGATGGAATCTTTCGAGGAGCTGGAGATGGCGTTTATAAGTGGTCCATGTTTCACAAGGACGTGTATCACTGACCTGATGATACCATGAACACAGTTCATGATGCCCAATATAAAATAAGTTCTGGAGGAGGCTGCCTAAGTCAGTCAGTGGTGGCAGAGGATGCTTCAATGCACAGGTAGAGAAACTCAGGACCATGAAGCCCTCCATGCCTCTCAATCTGGCCCTGATGATGCCCTCTCCCCAGGTCACACCCACTCCCTTCAGGCCACGCCCCTCACAACCCCTACTTCCTCATCTTCTTCCTTTGCTACAATATGTCCTGGACCTCTGACAATGTCTCTTGGTTGTGTGTGTATGGAGGATAGGAATGGATGGGTGTGTATGGAAATGAGCTTATTGCCCACACATAAAAATTGCATTTCTTGGTCCACCTACTTTTGACTCAGGCCTCATCAATTGTTGCCATGCAGCCCCTGGAAGATTACCCAGATGAAAAGATGGCCTTTGCGTTAGAAAAGGCTCCCTATCCCCTTTCTTAAAGGGAAGTCAGGACTCAGGGGAATAGCTGGGGGGCTGAGAACCCCAGGGACAGGTCCCTTGCAAGTGTCAGGGACTGGCTGGACACTGAGGAGTGGCGGGGAACCACCAAGGGAAATCCCAGAGAAGGAAGGTTCAGAACCTGGGCATTGGTGGTGGGACACTGAGGAGAGGCCAGAGGGGAAGACTGGAAGGAGGTGCTGGATGCTGAAGGGGAAACAGGGTTTAGTGAGCAGGAAGAGCGTGTGACAGAGAACAGTTCAGACTCTGCAGTTGAAGCAGAGGTTGGGGGCCCCAGTAGACTATTGAAGATTCCTGGGAGTTTCCCTCTCCTGCTGTGACAATCTCCCCTCCCTGTTGGTCTCCTAGAACATGCAGAATAATGTGGAGGGTAGAAAAGAGACCAGAGGTGTACAGAAGCAGTTTGAGGCTTTTGGAGAAACATCCGGGAGATGAGGAGCCTTAGAAGGGCAGGGACCTTCAGTCCTGGCAAGTGCACTATGGAGGCAAGACACACCAGGAAGTGTTGCTGAGTTGTGTGCTGTTTCCCTGAATAGTTAACTGACAACTGACTCTGTTTCTTCACACTGACCTGCATCTGACTCCAGCCCTGACAGCAAAGGACCCTGAGAAGTCACATAATGGTTTGCATTTCCCCCTACTACAGTGGACACTCGAGTTGTGAACGTGATCTGTGAGGGAAGCACGTCCGCAACCCGCAGCGTCTGCAACCCGCAGCACCACGTCTGCGCACATGTGGGTTGCGATTCGGCGCTTCTGCGCATGCGCTGAAACCCAGAAGTAACCCGTTCCGGTACTTCCGGGTTCGGTGTGGTGCGCAACCTGAAATTACGCAACCTGAAGCGTCTGTAACCCAAGGTATGGCTGTACTTCCAAAGCCATCTTTCCCTGATTCCTCTGGGAAGACAACATGCAAGGCACAATTGAAGGCATACTGCCTCTGATTACTGGAGGATTTATCCTGTACTGTGTTTCTCATAACTGTAGTGGGACATTGAAATTCAGAAGCCAATTTAAGCACTTCTTTTCTCTCTTGTACTTAGAGGCACTCAGCCCAGTTGGCTCACAAATGAACGCCTAACAGTTTTTTGAGCAAACTCCTCCTTAGTCGAGGGAAAGATGAGCAACCCTTTTCACCCAGATACTTGCTTGCGGAAGAAATGAAAAATAACCGAGGTTTGCATCACATTCGGACGCAGACTTTGCTGACTTGGCAGGCAGGAGTGAAGCTGGCCAGAACCAGACGGAGGTTCTTTTCCTGCAGTTGTTTTTAAAGTTTTAAAGTTGTGAGCCAGCTGCCTCTAGGTAATTAAATCTCAGGATCAGTATTGACAGCTTATTGGTTGGCCTCGACTGGCACTGTGACAAAGAGGAAGAGAGGAGATGGATGTCGTCTTCCCTTTCTGTTATTAATTGGAACTGGAAATGCGAAGCGTGGAAACAGGAATCCCCCTGCGAGAATCCATGTGCCTGTTTGTGTACAGTGGAAGATGCAGTGCTAGCATGAAACATAAGGCAGGGGGAAGTGGCTCATTGTGAGTGGTAGATTGGGGGAGTTGCTATTAACAGGCTGGCTTGGGCACCTGTGGGGATAAGCAGGAAGGCCTATGGGGGCTGGCAGTGGCTTAGATTCAGGCCTATGCATTGGCCCACACCTGGATCCATGCTCCAGAGTCAAAACTTCCCTGGCCCTCTTGCAGCTAGGCATATCACATGCTCCAGCCAAGTGGCGCTGATGCAGGAGCTGCTGAAATGTTTAGACCCGTGGGGCATATTTGGACTAATCAGGGGTCAGCAAACTTTTTCATCAGGGGGCCGGTCCACTGTCCCTCAGACCTTGTGGCGGGCCAGACTATATTTTGGAAAAAGAATGAACGAATTCCTATGCCCCACAAATAACCCAGAGATGCATTTTAAATAAAAGGACACATTCTGCTCATGTGAAAACACGCTGATTCCCGGACTGTCCATGGGCCAGATTGAGAAGGCGATTGGGCTGGATCTGGCCCCCAGGTCTTAGCTTGCCTACCCTGGGCTATGGGCACCACCTCCTGGGGTTTATTTTCTCTCCCTACCCCACCTACAGAGGCAGAAAGAGAAAGAGATCACCTAGGTAAATGTTAGATCCAGTAGAATTCATACGAGCCTTGAAAAGCACACAGAGATGAATGAGGAAGTGCATGAAACTGTCGCTTTTCCCGTCTTCCCCCTTCAGCTCCATGCAATGACCCCCTCCGGTGATCACATACCCTTCAAGTGTCCCTATCTTCCAGGGACAGTCCCAGAATTATGAAAGCTATCCCAGCTTCTGATGTGATCTTGGAATGTCCCTATTTACCCCACCAGTGCCGCCAAGATCAGGGATAAGGAGGAGCTGGCACTTATCCTCAGCTGTGGTGGCAGTGGCAGCTACAAAGGAGCATTCTGTTGCCTCTCCATGGCCTCTCCATAGCTGTCACTGCCAGCCTCCTCCCTTGGGCAGCTTGCAGAGGCTGCTGGAGAGCAGGCAAGAAAGAGGAGAGGCTGTAGCTGCTTAGATCCAGCCCTGTGTGACATGCCAGGCAGGCAGAGGGCAAGGCTGCCCTGGGCAGGAAGAAAGAGGGAGTGGATTGGAACGCAAGTCTTTGGAGGGTGTGTTTTTTGTATCCCTTTGGTGTAGTGCTGGTGAACTACTCTATTCCGAACTTAAAAATGGAAAGCATAATGCCATCTCCATCTCCTTGAAAGATTTCATCAACGGTGTCTCTGAAAAATTTACACATCACTTGGGAAGACAGGTGAACTAATGCCAGTGTACTGGAAGAAGCAAAGATCACCAGTGTCAAAGCAATGCTTCTTCAACATCAACTTGGTTGGACTGGTCATGTTGTGTGGATGCCTGATGATCGTCTTCCAAAGGAACTATTCTATTCTGCCTCATGAGACCAGGGCCCTGCAGGATCTGATTTCTTTCCGCAGGGCCTGTAAGACAGAGTTGTTCTGCCTGGCCTTTGGCTTGGAGCCAGTTTGATTCCCTCCCTCTCTTTCTTTTTTCTTTTCCTTCTCCTCCTGTGAGGAGGCTTCATTTTAATATTTTAATGTTTCAGTATTTTAATGTTGTATTTTAATTTTGTTTTTAAGTTGTAATCATTCAACTTGTTTTTATTATTGCTTGTAAGCCGCTCTGAGCCCGGCCTTGGCTGGGGAGGGTGGGGTATAAATAAAAATTATTATTATTGTTATTATTGAACTTAAAAATGGAAAGAGTAATGCTGGTGGTCAACAAAAGAGGTTTAAAGACTGTCTCAAGGCAAATCTTTAAAAATGTAGTATAAACACCAACAATTGGGAAACACTGGCCTGCGAGCGCTCCAGTTGGAGAACAGCCATTACCAAAGGTGTCATAGACTTTGAAGATACTTGAACTCAGGACTCAAGGGGGAAATGTGCTAGGAGGAAGGCACGCCTGGCAAATCCACACCATGGTCAACTCCCGCCCAGAAACCAATGTCCCCATTGTAGAAGGATGTGTGGATCCAGAATTGGCCTCCACAGTCACTTACGGACTCACTCTTAAAACTGTGTTTATGGAAGACAATCTTACTCGGCTACGAGTGATCGCCAAAGAGAGTGCTGGTGGCACTCGCCCTTCTGCTGATAGGAAATGTTTTGTGGTAGGAACCCCCCAAAATGTGGGGTCGAGGAGGGTCAGTTGGGAAGGAGGGAGAAATGTCCCTATTTTCATCTGAGGAATGTTGGAGGGTATGTGATCAAGAGGTGGTGGTGGGGGGTAGCTCAGAGGCTTCATGGGAACCAGGGAAAGACCTGAAGGGTGCCATTGTCCCCATGGGTACCACATTGCTGACGGAATCCACCCAAAGCTGGTGTTACAGGTTGATTAACTGCATGAGTTACAAGCCACTTATATCTCAACACCATTCCATCTGTCTTTCAAACATCTCTTCTTCTGCCTTTGTGGGGCACACAATTCTTTCTAAGGCTGTGGATACACTCTGGTTGACTCGGCATCAAAAGTGTTGGAAGAGGCATGCCTATGACATTAGCCACAATTTGTATCCTGTATCTATCCTGCAATTTCTTAGGACATGCTACAATTTGATGCATTTTTCCAAAACTGGCTTCAATCCAAACTGAGAAAAAGAACAACCTATCTGCATTTTAAGCAGGAAAGGGGGTAATTAAGAGAACCCAGAAAGCTCAACAGACTCAGGAACGTTGTGTATCTCCTCCGATGCCAAAAACACGTGTACTGTAGCTGCTTTCTTGCTGACATAGGATGTGAAGGTGCTCTGGAAATGTGGGCGTTTTACCTGCATCCCCAGCTTAGTCAAAAAGTCACCCCCACCTTGCTGAGTCTTCTGCTCACTCCCCACTGTGCCTGCGTTCAAGCCGTGAGTCTGCCCCATAGATCTCTGGTGGGTGGCGAATGGTTACAATGTGCCTTTACAAAAAAAAGAGGGGAACAATGTGCAATTGTTACTCTCGAAGTAAACACAAGCATAGCAATGACTCAGCTGGTGTTTGTGTGTTCGCAAGCAGCCTTAAACTTGTCTTATTGGTTCTTCGCAGGAGATTGGGAGTCTGAATGGGATGCACTGAGGTAAATATGTGAGCTGGGCTACAGGGGCAAAAGTGAGAAATAATGAAGGCCAGCAAATTATATCTATCTATCTATCTATCTATCTATCTATCTATCTATCTATATGGAATTTCAACAAGACATTTTATCAAAAAACATATCATCCTTAATTCCCCCCTTTCCCCCTCCCCATAAAATAGCCCACCCTCCCCTCTCCCCCCTCCGACTTCCCTCAGCTCCTCTCTCTGGTTTATCAACAAATGCTATTCTCTGCATGTTACAAAATTGTATAGATCCTTAATTTATCTAACTAGCTATTGTCAATAAAAAGTTTGTGAGTGTTTATTCAAAACCTGCCAAGAAGTCCAGTTCATTTTGTTGCTTCTTTAGGTACTTTGTAAAGGGTTCCCATTCATCTTTAAAGTCACGGTTATCCTTGTCCCATAGTTTGTGTGTCAGTTTTGCCAATTCTGCATAATCCATCAGTTTTTCTTGCCATAGTTCTTTAGTTGGGATTTCCTCGTTCTTCCATCCTTGTGCTATTAAGACTCTTGCTGCGGTTGTCGCATACATAAAAATATTTTTCAATTTCCTTGGCAGGTTTTTCTCTAAAATCCCTAACAAAAATGCTTCAGGTTTTTAAACAAATGTTAGATGGAACATTTTCTTCAATTCATTGTATGTCATTTCCCAAAACTTTTTGATTTCAATACAATCCCACCACATATGGTAAAAGGTCCCTTCCTTTTCTTTACACTTCCAACACACGTTTGAATTGGTTTTGTACATTCTTCCTAGCTGCACTGGTGTTATATACCATCTATACATCATCTTCATATAATTTTCTTTCAACAATCTATAAATTTTAGGTCAATTTTCGATAACCTTTCCCAATCTTCTAGCATAATATTATGACCTCTATATTGTGCCCATTTGATCATAATGGAAGCCAGACAATTAAAGGGAGGTTTTGGCTGAGCACTGCCCAACCCGATGTCCTCCAGATGTTCTGACTTCAACTCCCATCAGCCACAGCCAAAACAGCTGTGCTGACCGGGGTGGAACATGGCTGTCTTATATTGAGACAGACCATGGTCCCATCTACCTCAGTAGTGCTCGCACTGACTGGCAGCAGCTCTCCAAGAGCCTTTCCCAACTCTTCTTGGAGGTCCCATGGATTGAACCCAAGACCTTCTGCATGCAAAGCAGATGTTCTGCCACTGAGCTCTGGTCCTTTCCGATAGGAGCTGTAGTTCTGAGCAGCTGGAGGGCAGCAGGTTGGGCAAGGAGCGCCAGCTGCTTAATTGCTCCATTTTAAAATGATTAGCAAAGCAATTGATTGATTTTATTAAAAGAAATTAAAGAACCAGAAGCAGAGGAACTCACCAGAGTGGAGGCAGCCAAATGACATGAGCTATGTTCTTAATTAATTCAAGCTCTGTTTTTAATACCGGAATTATATTAAATGGATTGGTGGTGTTTCAGATCCTCTTACTGTCTTCAGTCAGGCATTTAGGGGTGAAGACCAGGGCTTTCCCCCTAGTGACTTCCTTACTTCCATATACAGTGGTACCTCGGGTTACAGATGCTTCAGGTTACAGATGCTTCAGGTTACAGACTCCAGTAACCCAGAAATAGTACCTCGGGTTAAGAACCTTGCTTCAGGATGAGAACAGAAATTGTGCTCTGGCGGCACGGCAGCAGCAGGAGGCCCCATTAGCTAAAGTGGTATTTCAGGTTAAGAACAGTTTCAGGTTAAGAACGGACCTCCAGAACGAATTAAGTTCTTAACCTGAGGTACCACTGTACTTTGCCCATGGTTTGCTTCTTAGGGGCTGGAAAGTAATAACTGGGTCAATTACCTATTTAAACCTTTTCGTCTGCAGAGTGAGCAATATTTGGTTAGTTAGTCTTGGTTAGCGAGCAGGCTTTACCTGTTGCAATCACGGAAAGGGACAAATGTAGGTAAGAAAATAATGAAGCTGTTCATTGTAGGAAATACATAGGCTGAGCTGGAATGACAAAGGAGTACCATATTTGCAAGGAAAGCAGCTCACTGTGATTATCCGAAAGGAACACATTTTCTCCAGAAATTGTTCTGCAATCCTTCCCAGCTGACTGCAAACTCTTCTGGTAACTTTCGCCCCCTGCTTGTACACACCCCATCCACAGACAGACGGGGCAAACCAGTTTCCCTACCTCTCTGCAGGTGTACAGAAGCTGACCATCCAAACGGATGAGATGATCTCCCTTGATTGCTTATTAATTCTCGTTCATTCATGACTGAGCCACATCAAAAGGAGAGGAAGCTTTGAATCATAGGAAAGCATGACTTGTAAAGCATGCTTTTCCTCCACCCCCAGAGCAGTGGGTGTTCAGGATAAACTTTGTAGGATGATTTTCCCATGGAGAAAATGTTGGGGAGTGTCTCAGGGTCCCTAAATCCCGTTTCTTTTGCAGGAGACTTTGGATAGTCTATATAGTATAACCCAATATACGTGAAGGAGCGCCTCCACCCTCATCATTCAGCCCAGACACGGAGGTCCAGCTCCAAAGGCCTTCTGGCAGTTCCCTCACTGCAAGAAGTGAGGTTACAGGGAACCAGGCAGAGGCCCTTCTCGGTAGTGGCGCCTGCCCTGTGGAACGCCTTCCCATCAGATGTCAAGGAAGTAAACAACTATCCGACTTTTAGAAGACATCTACAGGGAAGTTTTTAATGTTTTATTTTTTGTTGTGTTTTTACAATTCTGCTGGGAGCTGCCCAGAGTGGCTGGGGAAACCCAGCCAGATGGGCATGGTATAAATAAATAAGTTTCTGTGCGCTGCTCTGGTTCGCCAGAAGCGGCTTAGTCATGCTGGCCACATGCGTCCGGCTTCTGAGCTGGTCATGGGACCGAGACAGCTCTGGTTGCCCTAACAGATGATCTCCGCAGGCAGCTAGATTGAGGCGGGTCGGGGCTGCTGATTCTTCTAGACCTGTCAGCAGCCTTCGACATGGTCGATCACGAACTCCTCGACCACTGCCTTGCCGACGTGGGGATCCAGGGCACAGTCCTTCAATGGCTGCACTCGTTTCTCTCTGGTCGGGGACAGAGGGTGGAGCTTGGGGGGGAATTGTCATCGCGCCACTCCTTGGTGTGTGGAGTGCCTCAGGGTGCGATTCTCTCCCCGATGCTTTTTAACATCTTTATGCGCCCCCTTGCCCAGCTTGTCTGCCGATGACACCCAACTCTATCTGTTGATGGATGGCCATCCTGACTCAGCCCCAGACACACTGACCAGATGTCTGGAAGCTGTGGCTGGATGGTTACGTGGGAGCCGGTTGAAGTTAAATCCTTCGAAAACAGAGGTCCTCTGGCTGGGACGGGGCGATATGGGATTGAGGGGGCAACTCCCATCTCTTGCGGGGGTGCAATTAGTGCCAGCATCGTCCGTTAAGAGTTTGGGAGGTATCTTCGATACCTCCCTCTCTATGGAGGCGCAGATTACAGCTATAACAAAGGCGGCATTTTTTCATCTCCGCCAAGCTAAGCAGTTGGCTCCTTATCTCTGTCACCCTGACCTAGCCACTGTGATCCACGCGACGGTCACCTCCAGACTGGATTATTGTAACTCGCTCTACGTGGGGCTGCCCTTGAGACTGACCCAGAAACTCCAGCGGGTGCAGAATGCCACGGCAAGACTCCTTATGGGGTCTTCGCTGCGAGATCATATTCATCCAGTACTATACCAGCTGCACTGGCTCCCGGTGGAGTACAGGATCAGGTTTAAGGTGCTGGTTTTAACCTTTAAAGCCCTATATGGCCTAGGACCCTCGTACCTACGGGACCGCCTCTCCTGGTATGTCCCACAGAGAAATTTATGGTCTGCAAATAAAAGCACCCTGAAGATCCCAGGCCACAGAGAGGTTAGGCTGGCCTCAACTAGAGCCAGGGCCTTCTCGGCCGCGGCTCCAATCTGGTGGAACGCTCTGTCACAAGAGACTAGGGCCCTGCGGGACCTGACATCTTTCCTCAGGGCTTGCAAGACAGAGCTGTTCCACCAGGCCTTTGGTCAGGGCGCAGCCTGACCCCCTCCTCTGGCAATCTGCACAGAATTTTGCTTAATGGTTGCCATCAATTTGATTTTAATTAATTTTATAATGAATGTTTTTAGAATGTTGGATTATTTTGATTGTTGTTAGCCGCCCTGAGCCCAGCTTCGGCTGGGGAGGGCGGGATATAAATAAAAATTTATTATTATTATTATGACCCAGAAGCTGTACGCCAGCTCCCTTGGCCAATAAAGCGAGATGAGCGCCGCAACCCCAGAGTCGGTCACGACTGGACCTAATGGTCAGGGGTCCTTTAACCTTTTATGTTGTGCATAGCATCTCTTGGTAAACTGTGTTTTACATGTATCATGGTGGAAAGGAAAGTTTTCTTCTGATACAAAGAAAATGGACCTGATGCTCAAATTGGCAAGCTTGTAACAGCTGCCATATACAGCACTAGTAGCGCATAATTCGCATCCTACATGGTTGTTCAGTAGTCATTCCTTCTCTCCAGAGAACACAGGGAGCTGTTGTTTCATGATGGGGGCATGTGATCTCACCAAACTACAATTCCCAGAATTCTTTGGGAGGGTGTGGGAGGGGGAAGCTATGACAGCTAGACTGGAACAAATAGAAATATACATTTGTGGCGTGGGAATACCCCAAGTAAAACCAGGATATGTATGTAAATGATGCATTCAAAGCATTCAGAGTTTTATTGAAACCAGCCCCCTTTAAATGTTGACTTGTTGCTTGTCTGTACAAACCACTTCTTGCTGAGAGCCAGGCTACATTGCTTTGACTTTTTCTTCTCCTCTTTTCTATTTATGCATTTGTTTTCATTTCATACTGCTGCTTCAAGAGGGATAAGATGCAGAGATGGAGGGATTGTAATTCCCCCCCCCCCCTGAAAAGGGTATGTGTGTGTGTGTTGTTTTTCGTATCAAGGGAGGTATAAACAAAGTAATGGTCCCTGAGGAAAGTGAGTGTGTGTGAGAAATAATAAAGCACAATTGGAGTTAATGGCTGACCCTCATGTGGAACGATACTGTTCCCTGGCAACCCCTCACACAACTCTGAAAAGAAGCTTGTATGGAAGAAAGTGCCTGAGTCCATTACAAATGGCTGAGAGGAAGACTGGCTATTCAGTTGCCAACAACCTGTCCAGTTTATTAATAATGCTTCATTCAAACCACTCTCTCCTGACACAAAAGTGCCAAAGGCAAAAAAAAATCGAGAGGCTATGGATCCCCACAGCACAGAAGGACAGAGGAATGGGGGTCTGGTTTCCTCTCACCAATATGTCACCCAAACGGCATGCAAACACGTTTATTAGAAGAAAGTAGAACCAAAATGTTAAAAGTTCAGTTCTCAGAGCTCCTGTTCTCAGAGTTCCCTGGGAAGAGGGATTGATAAACCACTCGAAAATTATGCTCTGTGAGGTGAAAAGGAGATCTCCTAACAACTTTTATACTATAGTGACTGGGATTCCTTGTGGGAAGACATGACTGTTAAGATGATATAATAGTGCTTTAGCTATATGGTACAGATGTGGCCCAAGTCCAGCCTTTATTGAACATTCGTTCTGATTTGTACATAAAAAAAAACCTGGTGGGTTTTAGAGTGACGTTTAGAATTTCAGAAATGATAGACACAAAATATCAGACCTGCCCTGAATTCTGATTTGGGATATTTTTCATGAGTCAACCTACTCCTAGTCCCTTATGCCCCAAGGCTGATTCCCAGCTTGAGATTTTTTTACCTGGTCTCAACATTTTTTAAAAATGTTATGATTCAGCTCTGCACTGTAATGAATGAGATATGAAATGTGTCTCTCCCCCCCCCCCAATGACTAAGCACAACTAGTCCAAACAACACCTGGAGTTGCAGCGGAAGGTGTTAAATTCAGCTGCTATTATTATTATTATTATTATTATTATTATTATTATTATTATTGTTATTTTGCAGAATGCAGGCCCAGCAACTGAAGAAATTAAACACTGACTGCGTAAATTTGACCATTTGCCATTTCCTCATGAACTTACTGATTTGCCCAAGCAATGGGGGAGGAAGTTGATTCAGTTCACATTTAAAGGCAATCCTCCCTTAATCACAGTTTCCAAAGTAATGCATGAATACAGCTGTCTTTTGAAATTCATGCTTCCCTGAATTTTGCAATGCAGTTTTTCAGCCACGTCATGTGTACATGAATACACATCTGAAGGAAACGTTTGCATAAAACTGCATATATCCATGAAAAATGACATACAAAATGCTCTATGTTTGAGAAAATTGTTTTGTATAAATGCATATATTAGGCAAAATTACAGTGGTACCTCGGGTTACATACGCTTCAGGTTACATACGCTTCAGGTTACAGACTCCGCTAACCCAGAAATAGTGCTTCAGGTTAAGAACTTTGCTTCAGGATGAGAACAGAAATTGGGCTCTGGCAGCGCAGCAGCAGCAGGAGGCCCCATTAGCTAAAGTAGTGCTTCAGGTTAAGAACAGTTTCAGGTTAAGTACAGACCTCCGGAACGAATTAAGTACTTAACCTGAGGTACCACTGTACATACAGTGCCGATGATTTTCAAAAAACCCACAAACTGATGTGGAAATGTGGAGAAATGAAGAGTCCAAATATGAATAACTGAAAGAAGCTGAAATGGACAGATTCACTCATCCCTAATTTGCCCTCAACATGGTTGCAGCCTGTGGTTCTCTCTCTTTCTCTCTCCCTCTGGTCCTAGTAATCTTGGAATATTCTGCTGCTTAGATGCTGCCAGCATTTCAGCTACAAAACCCCACACTTCAGTCTGCTTAGCACCATCTCCCCTCAGCATGGGCTCTCGTCCTGACATAGCCACAATTAGGGGGTTGATGTGTGTCAAAATGGAACGGCTGTGGTCCTTGACATGAGTCATGGGCTGGTTGGGAAATGATGGGTAAGCCCACTGGTGAAATGAACGGAACAGGACAAATTAGATGCAACGTCGAGGGGGAAAAAAAGAGTACAACTAAAACTTGCATTGCACAACAATAAAGGATCGCTCCTTCAGCTGTACAATCCTGTAAATAAAGGGGTTTTTGTTTTTGTTTTTGTTTGTTTGCTTTCAAATTCACTATACAGGTCTGTGGTGTTTAGTGGCTTTGAAACTAAAACAGACACTTATTTACAATAATAATTTTATCCTTTATACCCCGCCTATCTGGCTGGGTTTCCCCAGCCACTCTGGGTGGCATGCAGCATATAATGAAACATAATAAAACACCAAATATTAAAAATATCCCAATACAGGGCTGTAGGTCTGTATCGGCTCAGCGTAGACCCATTGAATTAATAGTTGTTAACTTTGAACCACTAATTTCAATTGGTTTACTATACAGCCCCATGTCTTTCCCAAGCAGCAAAAGATGAAACGAGGTAAGACAGAAGTAAAGATAGGACAAAAGCTTATTTTTATGTTTCTGTCTTGTTTACATATACAACAAATGTAGGAAGTTGAGTTAGACCATTGGTCCATCTTGCCCCGGCAACAGCTCTGCAGGGTTCAGACAGAATTAATTTTCTCAGCCCAGGGTTGAACCAGTGCTTGCAAAGCAGATGTTTTATCCCTGAGTTATGGCTTTTTTCTTCAGTCTTACTTTAACAGTAAAGGAGAAGACAGGAGAACAGACAAGCTTGAACCCTCTTCCTCCTACACTTTGGGACCTTTCCTTTAACCTGTTTATTTAGCACTCATCTTGACTTGCACAGAGATTATACAACATCACTGTTTACTGAATATTCACTGTTTGCGCAGATGCCATATGACGTATCACCGCATTTCCCAGTACATTTTCCCGTCCGTTTTCTTACCACAAAATAACAACAGGGTTTGTTTGGGTGTGTGTGTGTGATTCTTTTGAAGTGGGTTGGATGCTCAAAAGCGAAAGAGCATTATATCTACTCTGACTGCGCAGCTGGGATATGACTGAATCATACCCACAAAATGCTGGTGGCCTGGTAGTGGCCTTGACTTCTTTCTCTTGCAGGCATCTTTCTCTGTGCCTGGTTCAGTTTCTGCATTGCAGATAGGGACAAAGGAAAGTCAGTCTGGACAGACAGACTGCCCTGCACAGGGTGGGGTGTGGAGGAGATTCAGCATCCTGCTCCCTTTCTTGTTAAAGACCCCCATTCTATGTGACTAGGGGAGACGCATGAATGACGGCACTTTTGCTCTATTTTGGCACATGGAACTCATGACTTGGTCACATCCACAGCATATATCTGAAGCACATGGATTCCTACACCGTGATATGTCATATAGCATCTGTGCAAGTAATGAATATTCAGTAAACAGTGATGTTGTACGATCTGTGTGCAAATGAAAATGAGTGCTAAGTAGACAGGTTAAAGGAAAGACCCCAGAGTCGTTTACCCATCACAGAGCTACAATTTCCAGCACCCTTAATCAACTACAGTTCACAGGATTCTTTGGGGGAAGACATGAGTTTTAAATGCACTTTAAATGTGCGCTGTGGATGCGAGTGAACGCTGAAATTTGAAGTGCTGTAGTGATTGAGGAGTTAGACGTGAGAATTAGCACACACAAAAATATAAATTCACTTCTGAGCATCAAAGGCATTAAATGCACATTCTGGGCCAGAGGGGCACAGATGTTAGGGTGGGCATTTCCAACCTGACATGGCACCAGGGCTGTTCGAGGGAAGGGAAGGAACTGGAGTTTGCCATGCACATAGAAATGGTTGCCAATACCCCGCAGGACTTACTCCAGGTAGAAAAAGGGGGTCCTTTGCATAGGACCCTCTGGTGGCTACCCCACCACCACCATTGGTGGGCCTTGGCAGGCATATCTGGAGGTGTTAGCCATTGGCATCACAGGCCATCAACAACTTAGAGCCACCATTTTTATTTCCCATGAAGCTCTTGATACAGTGGCTTTCAGGGGCATTTATGCAAATGGCAACTAGCTCCCAGTCCAGCTGCCTACAAACACATGAAGAGATCTGCTGGGTCAGATCAAATTCAGCATCCTGTTCTCACGATGGCCAACTAGCTGGCTATGGGAATCTCAAAAGCAAGACCTGAGCACAAGAACTCTGTTGCCACTAGTGATTACCAGGAACTGGTATTCAGATGCACACCGCCTTTGACAGTGCAGGCTGCCTGGTACTGCTCACCTGCCACATTAAGCATCATTGCAGCAGGGAGTCTTGACAGCTAAGAACACTGTGTGCTAGAATCAGGCCTGGTGGCATGGATACATGGACAGGTGTTGCAAACAAACCATAGACGCACTGCAGACAGGTCCCAGCCATAGCTGTCAACTTACAGATTTGAAAATAAGGGACCAGCAGCCTCGAAAATAAGGGACCAGCTGCCAAAATAAGGGATTTTCCAAGCACAGGTAGGTTCAGCTTCTGAGCCCCTCCAAGCCAAAGGCAGAAAGCCCAGCCAGCAGCCAAACGAAGCCTCAAGCGGTGGTTCCCACAGCACAGCAACCCGGCAAAGGGGATGCAGCAAGGAAAACCACCATCACCTCTCCGCTGGGAAGCGCTGAGCAAAGGCGAGTCCCCAGGCAACGCAGCCGATTTGATCAAGGCATGCAAGCTCCACCCCCCAGTCGTTCTTAGACTCCTTATTGGGTGAGCAACGCAGCCAAGCAACACAGTTGGAGCCTCCCTCCTCCCTGGCCGGCAGGGAGGGAGGGAGAGGAGCTGCTTCCTTTGAAACCCAGGAAATTTAAGGGACATCATCAATAAGGGACAGCAGTGGGACACGGCGCTGGGATAAGGGAGTTTCCCGCCAAATAAGGGACAGTTGACAGCCATGGTCCCAGCTGAGCAGATATCTACGCACAGTTCAGGCTTCCCAGCGCTGTCTAGCCTAACATTTAGTTTGTACCCCATCAGGGGAAGCGTCATGTTGCTGCCGCTTCACTCTCATACAGTACCTTGCGCATTCTGGACTTTAAATAAATGTGAAGAAGCAGTTCTGAAACGGGGAAGTTGGCGAGCGTAAAATACAGCTTCTGTGGAAAAAGCGAAGCGATACTTTGCCTTTGGGAGGCATTCATGCTCTCTCAAAGCGTCTTGTTTTCCCCAGCTCCCTTATTTCCCAGCTGTCCCTCCCTAGCACAATTTCAGTTTTAAAGGCCATTATTTTCCCTGCAGGGTTTCCCCCACCTTCTGCAGTCAGGATGACAAACAGCAACCAGATACCACCTGACTATGAGGCCATGAAAGGGCAGGCTTCCAGCACAGAAAGCACAAACGTTCAAAACCACCAACCAACTGCAAAATCCTGGCTAGGAAAGAGGAAACTGCTTCTGCCTTTAACTTTCCTTGGTTTCGAACGCTAGCTAATGAAATGGTCCACGGAGTTTTCTTGGCAGGGATACTGGAGTGGCTTGCTAGTTCCTGCTCCAGGTGGATCACGTTTGGTCAAAACTCTCCACTATGACCTGTCCATCTTGGGTGGCCCTGCACAGCATAGCTCATAGCTTCTCTGAGTTATTCAAGCCCCTTCGCCACGGCAAGGCAGTGAGAGCTGGACCATAAAGAAGGCTGATTGTCGAAGAACTGATGCTTTTGAATGATGGTGCTGGAAGAGACTCTTGAGAGTCCCATGGACTGCAAGAAGATCAAACCTCTCCATTCTGAAGGAAATCAGCCCTGAGTGCTCACTGGAAGGACAGATCCTGAAGCTGAGGCTCCAAGACTTTGGCCACTTCATGAGAAGAGAAGACTCCCTGGAAAAGACCCTGATGTTGGGAAAGATGGAGGGCACAAGGAGAAGGGGACGACAGAGGACGAGATGGTTGGACAGTGTTCTCGAAGCTACCAGCATGAGTTTGACCAAACTGCGGGAGGCAGTGGAAGACAGGAGTGCCTGGCATGCTCTGGTCCATGGGGTCACGAAGAGCTGGAAACGACTAAACAACAACAACAACAATGAAAGGGTATTACTTAACCCTCAGCCCTACAGCCCTACACCAGGCATGCTGAATCTCAGGTGCAGGGGCCACATGCAGCCCTCCATGCCTCTCTATGTGGCCCTTGAAATCCTCCCAGGCCATGCCCCTCCCTGGTCCTTCTTTCACACCGCAAGCATTTTGACCTGCGGAACTCCCTGCTGGGGAAATCTAGCTGGCTTCATCCTTTCTTGCCATCTTTAGATATTTGCTTATTCTCCAAGGCTTTCTATGAATAGAGCTTTAGGCTTCATCCATGCTTCCCTTTGTGCAACATTTCCAGGCACAGGTTTGAAATTTAAAGCTCCATGTCTGAGGGGTTTTGTTTGTCTGTCTGTTTTGGTTTTTTGTCCCAGTGCTTTCTCTGGGAGAACCCGCTTTTTACCACTGAATTGGAGCAACCAGCAACTGGGTTTTCTGCAGACTGAGGTTTGCTCCAAGTCAAAACACAGGTTTTCCAGGGGGAAGTGCTGAGACAAACAACAACGTGCTCAGATGTGGAGCTTAAAAGCACAGACCCGTGCCTAGAAAATGCAGCACAAAAGGAAGTCTGGATGATGAGGGTGATATATTTATACCCCACCCATCTGACTGGGTTTCCCCTGCCACTCTGGGCGGCTCCCAACAGAATATTAAAAACACTATAAAACATCAAACATAAAAAACTTCCCTAAACAGGGAATGAGCCCTTGCCGTCTCTGCGCTGACTTGTAGATACTGTTTTAAAACCTTTCTCATGATCCAAATATCTCTGGTGAGCCTTTAATTATTGTTCCTAAACCCTAGGAATGAATAAATATTAGGATTTTGATTAATTGGGATATGGATTAAAGTGCAGAACTGTGCCATACAGGGAATTCAGGAGGCTCCTGGGCTGGCTTATGCAAACCAGCCCGGCCAAGATAGAGCCATTAAGGGAACAATTGCTGGGCCATTGAAGAGAGGAATCTTTTAGCGGGGGGGGGGGGTGAGATGTTACCAAGGTGATAGATGGAGCATATGTTTGAGGGGACAGGAAAAGGGAGTTGGGAAGCAAGGGGTTTTCTGGGAAGAAGGAGGAAGAAGGGGTGAGATTCATCTTGGCCAGTGAGAGGGAATGTTGCCTGCAATGCCACGGGCCATGCTGTAAGCTCTGGTCATAAGTGTACCAACCAAGCACGTACATAGATGGGCACAGGAAGACCGACCTGAAACCATTTCTGATTCCCAAACTGTCCCAATGTTTTCTCTGCAAGGTCAAAGGAAAATGGAAAAGCCTCCCCATTGTCTTTTCCTTCACAAATCCTGTCTTAAGGGTATGTCTGTGTTTGAATAGGGTGAGCCTGTGACCTGAGTATTTATCATTACTAAGTATTTATCATTACAAAAGACTGGCCAGGCTCCCCAGGGTATCCAATCAAGTAAGCAGGCAATCCAATCAAGTGACCATTAAACAGGTAACCTGTCAGAGGAGACAAACAAGTCACTCAGATTTCTGTTTTAGACCACCTTTTCTGTGATGTAGGTATGATGTATCTGGGGGGTGGTGGTCTTGAGCTACACCCTTGAGCTCCAGGGCAGGGAATTTAAAATGTCTATATAAGGCCTTGCATGCCATTGTTCTAGGTTCCTCCTCCTTTCCTGCATGTGAGGGGAGCACCCTGTGGCAACAGATCAATAAAGATCAGGCTTACCAGCTGCTTTGCTTCTCAATATTCTCTGGTTGGCCTCTGTTATTTTCTCCTACCAATAGAGAACCTACATAAGGATTCTATATGGGCTCTTGGATACCCCATAAGGGGAAAAAGGGCAGATTTTTGTTTACAACAACTCCCTCCATGCAGACTGAAAGTGTAAATAGGTGAATAAACCATATTTCTTAAAGCACGACAGTCTCCGCAGTGTACAGTATGTGCCTGGGACCCCATGGGACTGCCACTGTTTGGCAGACAGAGGGACAGGCCCCTGGCTTTTGTAACATTATTATTTCCTGTTGTTTTTACTCTCTTTTAAGCCAGCTTGAAAAGATACTAGCTTGAAAGGAAGGGTGTATATGAATAAAATACTAAATAATGCATATGTTTCTCAACAAGACAGATAGCACCACACACACACACACACACACACACACAACTATAAATAGCAACAAATTACTCCATTTTGCCTAAGTCTTTCATAGGTGCTGTGCGTCCACTTATACAACATTGCCACCCTACTCTGCTGGGTTTCCGACCCACCCACCCATGGCAGCCACCTCGCAGTTGGCTTCTCGTCTGTATTCCATCTGGCTTTGAGAAATACAGCACCTCGTGGGCCTGTCAGGATGGAGCCCTCTGCCAGCTCAGTCAGACGGGTGGCTTTGCCAAAGGAGCAGAAGAGAATCAATGAGATTTCCAGAGCCCGTGCAAGTCTGCCTTACGCACAGATTGGAACTCCCCATCCAGAGGGCAAAACGCCACGGTGTCTTGTGCCATTTCCCTGGAAAGGAAAACAGCTTGTCTAGCACGGCTGCTACGCAGCATCTGGGGGGGGGGGCGCGGAATAGAGAGGGAGAGATGGTCTATGTCTGTGCTCTGTGTGAAGCACAACCAGCAAAGCTGCTCTTTTTATATTGTCCAGGTCCGGAACGCCCAAGTCCTCCAGCAAACACATGCATACGTTGTTTGCAGTTTTCCATTTTTAGCAGAAAGCTTGTGCTGTTAATTCTGGTCTGCATTGCTGTGCATCAGGAACAAACTGCATAGCGCAGGACTTCCGGGGTGGCGCCATCGGCAATGGCGGATTCCCTCTGAACTGGAGGGACCAGCTCCACGGGAAACGGGTCTTTACCGCTACGGCGAAGCGGGGACCCACTCAAAAATCACAGGCGGATGAAGCCTGTGACCATGGGACTCGGCGGGCACCCTTAGCGCCCCCCCAACTCGCTAAGGAACCCACTAACGGGCTCCGAAGTGAAGAGGGGGAAGTGGTGCGGTGCTGTGAGTCAACTGCTATTTCCGTGGAGCGAAGCCGCATAGCCGTTGCCGGAGAGCGCTGCCTTTTTCCTGGGACAATTTGGACTTTAAAATAAGCACCCGTGAGTACTTAGACTTTGAACAACTGGACATTAAATAAGGACTTGCGAGAGAAAAGAATTAGATCTTAAAAACCTATTTTAATTCGGTACGGAACGGGAAGGTCTAAACAGGAAGTCAGCCTTCCGTTCTTTTGTAAACAGAATAAAGCAAAGACAACATAAACTAGAGCTCAGAAAATCGCCTTTAAAGGATTGGATTTCATCATTTAAAATTGTGGAACCCCCCCTTCGACAGCAGGAGAAGGGGGGGGGGATCTTTTTCGGACTGTTTAAAGTGAGTTTAAAGTAAAGTAACTTTCCTCCGTCCTGATCCTGGAGAGGGGTGTCAGGACTGACGTTTGAAGTTCATTGACCAGAGACAAGCATTTTTGACAGATAGCTAAAAGAAGAGAAACATAGTGATTCCACTGTTTCCCTTCGCATTTTAAAGGAACAAATATTGACAAAGTATCTCAAAAAGGGAAACTTTGTTGCAAGAACAAATAGAAGTTTTCCCCCTGGAGGGAGACTGTGAAACTGTAACCAACTCCAGGGAACCGGCAGCTGTTACAGATTACAATCGTGGGAACAGGCATTTGACCTTGCAGGACAATGTACTCAGAAGCTTTGTTGTGTGCTTTCTATAAAACAAATGCCCTACTGGAACAGTTACATGAGAAGGTGAATTGGATGGCGACTTCGACTAGAAATTTTGAACAGGCAGTGGGAAATTTTGAACAGACAGTGGGAAAATATGTGGAGCCCACTCAGGAATTAAATCAGGAGTGTGTCCTGACAGAACAGGCCCAACAGGAATATGAGTTTTCGGATTTGACAAATGAACTTGGAAAAAGCCAGATTTGGAAAGAAAAAGTTTGGTTTGGCTTGGAAATGGGGGGCTGGATTGACCCCCCTATGCTGGGATGTTTGGACTTTTCAAATCTGGCAATGGGCCGTGAGATGTTTGGGATTGTGGGGGCTCTTAATTTTGGAGGGCCTTTGAAACATGCTTTTAAATATCATATGGAATTCAGTGTTGAATATGGAAAAGGAGCTGATCTGTCGAGAAGGGCTAAAAACATTGCCAAGCTGGAGTTACCACGAGCAGGAGACAAGGGAAAATACAGTTACAAATATGAAGAAGAGCTGCGGAAGGGACATGGAAGAGACTTGAGGGCCTCGGATATAAGGTTGCCAGGTTAATGGGCTAGATCGACGGGATAATAAGGACTGACAAAACCCGGAACCAGGAGGAAGGGACGTTGGATGAAGATTGGACCTCTTTGTATCTCTTTTTTCTACCATTAGAACTGTTTTATAAAATTGATGAATGTTAGAAAAATGTTGGAATGAAATTACTTGGCTTTAGTAAAGATGTTTAAAGAATTATGAAAGAATATTATGGTTATGAGAAGTTGGTAAGGATAAGATTTAAGTTTTAAGCTTTAAGGTTTATTTTATTATAGAAAGATAAGTTTAAAACAGTTTAGGGCAATGTAATGACAGAATATTTTGAAAAATGGAAAGGATTTGCTGGGATAATTAATAACTAGGATACAAAGAAAGGGAGGAGGAGGAGGTCAAAGAAAGAAGGCACTGACAGTTGAGGATTTGAAAATAATGAATTTGTTTTTAAATGTTTTTAATTGTTTGTGATGTATTTTTGTATTTTTCTTTTTTTTGTCACTTTTTTATTTTTGAATTTGTATTCATATGATTGGAAGGGGTTTTTTTTTCTTTTTCTACTTTGTTAACTATTTTTATTTTGTACTTTCTTCTGCCTTTTGTTTTATTTTGTAACACTTTGAAAATTTCAATAAATATCTTATTAAAAACAAAAAACAAACTGCATAGCGCAAGCCTTTCAAGAATAGCTGAGGCCACCATTATTTGAGGCTAGGATGGTGTAATGGTTGGAATGTCAAGTTGACAGCTGTGGAACTGGGAGCCCAGGGTGAGAATCTCTGCTCAGACGTGAAGATCATGGCTACCTTCCCAGGTTGACAAGCCCCACCTGCCCCTCACTCCCTTCTTCTTTTTTGTAAGTATTATTTTCTTAAAGTAATAATAATACAACTAAAAAATGTGCACCCCATCCCCGAGACCATTATTCATCATAGTCAGCCAACTTTCCAAAAATGTAACACTTCTTGAGATGGTTTGACCCCTTTCTGTTTTAACAATACAAATTCCGCAAATATTTTCCCTATTTCCTCAAAGTCATTTCTCTTCCATATTCCCTATCTTCCTTTAACATCACACGCCAATTTGTCATTATCGCTGTATCACACACTACTTTGTGCCATTCTTCTATTTGATATCCACCTTGCTTTCTTCATTTCCTAGCTATGAGGAAACTCTTGCTGCTGTCAACAAATTTGTGAGTTACCGTATTTTTCGCTCTATAAGATGCACCAGACCATAAGACACACCTAGTTTTTGGAGGAGGAAAACAAGAAAAAAAATATTCTGAATCCCAGAAGCCAGAACTGCAAGAGGGATCTGGCTTCTAGGATAGCCTCTTGCTGTTCTGGCTTCTGGGATAGCCACGTGAAGCCTCTCCCAGGCAGCGGGATGAAGGCTGTGTGCGGCTAAGCTGCTCTCTGTCCCTTCTCCCACCTCCCGCAAAAGCCAGCCAAGAGCTGCACACTCTTTAAAGGGAGTGAGGCTCTTGCAGACTTTCCTATGAGGTGGGAGAAGGACAGCCCATCAGTGACTTTAAAGAGCGTGTGGCTCTTGGCTGGCTTTTGTGGGAGGTGGGGGAAGGGACAGAGAGCAGCTTAGCCGCGCGGAGCCTCTTCCGGGCAGGGGGAGCCTTCATCCCCTACCTCCCGCAAAAGCCAGCCAAGAGCCGTGCGTTCTTTAAAGGGAGCGCGGCTCTTACAGGCTTTTTGGGGAGGTGGGGGAAGTGACAGAGCCGCACGCTGTTCTGGCTTCTGGCTTAGCCACGCAGCCTGCATTCGCTCCATAAGACGCACACACATTTCCCCTTACTTTTTAGGAGGGAAAAAGTGCATCTTATAGAGCAAAAAATATGGTAAGTCCATCCTAGTTCCTTCTCCGGAATGTGCAGTAAGCACCTGACCATTCGACCCCCTATTGGTCTCATCTGCTCAATCCGCCACAGCCTGTCTTTGCAGGCAGCCTGTGCTTAACCACTGTAATAGATGCATCTGGGTCTTATGCACCAATAATGGGAGGAACATAAGAAGTGTAGACCAGCAATCAGTTTATACAGCAAGAAAAAGTTACAGGTGTGTATGGGCTGTTGGCAGGCAGGCATCAGGCCTAAACATTACATACTAGAAAAACAACAACAACTTGATTGTCATTTTGAAAACAGCTTTACATGCTTTAAATTTTCTGCCATACTCCTGACAATCAGTGCTTGACTGTTTCACTACGCATGTTGTGCCCTATTTTCTGTGAGGTATATGACACTCACCCAGATTTATAACGAATATGAATATTCATGGCAATGCAATCTGCCTTGCCACCTGTCAGACCATTGTTTTCTCGTTCTGCTTTTCACTTGATGGCAATTTCACAGTTTCAGTGCATATTTTCTCTCCAGTTTCTTTTTTCAGAACATTCAGAAATCAATTTATAATGTTGAGCCAGCAAGAAATTTGGAAGAAGTGTGACTGCGTGCCACAGACCATTGACCCCACCTGCTTATCGCAAGTATTTTTTTTTATTAATTTCATTTCTATACCACTTCACATTTTTAAGAAAAATTCTCAAAGTAGTTTGCAACACATTGAAACATAATATAAAACAATCCAGAATAAAACATTACTGAAGAGAGTCGACCATAAAGTATACATTCAAAGTAACATAATTAACAGGAAACTAAAATATTATTTGAAAAGATTTCAAAACAAAGCATTATGAAGGAGATTGACTACAGAATGCGTATCTTGAACATTTCAAAATAAAACATTACTAAAGCAAGTCGAACCTAAAATTCACATTTAAAACAGTATTGCTATATATATATATCTATATCTATATATATATATATATCACATAAAAATTAAATGCCAGATGCCAGGGGAAAGGTAGGGGCAGGATTGTCAACTTGGTGCTAAATACTGACCATTAGACTTAGTTATAAAACTATATTTTTATATAATCCTGTCAAATTCTGTTTCTGTAAGAGACCTGATCACACACCCTTGAGAACTGGAGAGTCAAGATAGGACATGTTCCACAGTGCAGAGCTATGAGCCTTACAAGAGGACTAGAGAGACAGGTGCTGTGCTCATGCCTGGCTTTCACTGAGCAATTGAAGCACCAAGTTGACAAGATGCCTTCCATACAGACTGAGAAGTGCTCTGGTCAGATTAATACGGCTGCTTTTCAGGTACAGGAGACCCTCTTTTGGTAAGGAAAATGTCATATATGTTTCTATATTATACAGTAATGCATATTTGACGCTCACCATTTCTCATTGTCGGTTTCCTTGTGAAGAGAAAGCCAGAGATTTAAGATGATACTTAATGAAACTTTTTCTAGCACACAATTTGCTTGCAAAGGGACAGGGTGAGCAGAGGGGAAGCAAGCAGGCAGACAGACAGTCCCAGTACAACATCTATCCAGCACCCCAACATTCTGCCAAGCTGCAGCTGCAGCCACAAACATCCCAGAAGGGAGAAGGCTTGGGGTAGCCACTTGTCTTTTTTAAAAAATAAATAAATAAAATACAATTGCATAATAGGAATTAAAGAGCCAACTCTAGTGTCTCGAATACCTTTTGACCCAATCACTCAACCATGGGGATGGCTGAGGTGTGACTGGCTGGGTGCTGGTTAATTTCCTCTCCCTTTCCCAGTTTAACGGCCCACCACAACCTCCTATTTACCTTATGGGACAAAACATACAGCTGGCAGTAGAATGCCTACATGTTTTGCCCAGTGTGGGCAAATGGTAGTCTTGGGGAATGGGAGATTTTGATGGGAAAATAATTCAAGAAGGAAGGGTCGCTCCCAGAACTACAACCTCCTTCTGAACTAGGTACTCTATTGCTGCTATTTACTTTTTAAAATTTTGGAAAGATCCTATTTGTGCATCTCCCCACATCACCAGTACTTTGATATTTGGCAATAGCAATAGACCAGGGAATACGTATGGGTGGGCAGGGGGCTTCCAGACTGCCAATATTTTCAGGTGGGATTCAATCACATACTGGCAAATTCAGGTTTTGCAATTCAAGTTGATGTGGAGGTGTTGTGCAACAAACCCACCTTCCCAAAAGATCAAACTTTTTGTGATAAGGAAAGGGACAAGGAACTGCACAGGTAAGCTGCAAACCAATCATCATGCATGCTCAATAAACAAGACATTTGGAAGCAACTTGTGCATTCTCTAAAACAGACACTATTTGAAAAAATCAACAAGTTCATCAGGAGGGCGTTGAAGGCAAAACAACAGCTTCCATTGTGACCTGCAGAACTATGTCAGCCAGGAACCAGAGTCACTCGTGGCATCTTCATAAACTCACAAAACACCATGTGTAAATAATTGTGCAACTTGACAACCTGCTTATTTTTAAAATTTAAAATAATGAGCGCTTGTTTAAAAATCCAAAAAGGCAATTCAGAGCTCTCCTCTTGATGTTGAAGGAGAAGGCACAGAGCCCACCCATGTAGTGCAGAATGAGGAGGGGGGTGGGCTGAGTTAGGGAGAGTTTAGGGTGGGAAAAGAAAAAAAAATCTACCATACCCAATTCCTCCTCCCCTTTCCCATTCCAGTCCACTCTCAATCCCATCAGAGATCACACTCACATATTTCTCTTTTGTGGAATGTATGCAGAAACTAGATCATGCCCCCCTTCCTTTTAAGGCTGAGGTCTGGGAAACATTTGAACTGAAGGACACAAGTCTTGTAAGACTCACAGCTCAGTGATAGAATCATAGAAACACAGAATTATAGAAGAAGAAGAAGAAGAAGAAGAAGAAGAGGAGGAGGAGGAGGAGTTTGGATTTGATATCCCGCTTTATCACTACCTGAAGGAGTCTCAAAGTGGCTAACATTCTCTTTTCCCTTCCTCCCCCACAACAAATACTCTGTGAGGTGAGTAGGGCTGAGAGACTTCAGGCAGAAGTGTGACTAGCCCAAGGTCACCCAGCAGCTGCATGTGGAGGAGCAGGGAAGCGAACCCGGTTCACCAGATTACGAGTCTACCACTCTTAACCACTACACCACACTGGCTCTATAGAGTTGGAAGGGACCCCAAGGGTCATCCAGTCCAAGCCCCTGCAATGCAGGAATCTCAGCTTAAGCATCCTTGACAGATGGCCATCCAACCGCTGCTTAGAAAAAGAGCACATGCTATGCCTGCACAAGGCCAAGTCCATGGACACTAACGTTAACGGATCTCACAAAGCAAATAGAGAGAGACCTCCGACTGGGAATTCTGTAGCTAGGCACTGTCAACCAGCCTGCTCCAACCTGGTGCCATCCAGATGCAGTTAATAGAATCAGAACTGTAGAGTTGGAAGGGGTCACAAGAGCCATCTACCCCAATTCCCTGCAATGCAGGAACCTTTTCCCCAATGTGGGGCTGGACCCTATAACCCTGAACTACAACTCCTGTCATCGCTAACCATGCTGCTTGGAGCTAATGGAAGTGATGGATGAGGTTCCAAACATCTGGAGAACATATTAAGAGCCCTGCTGGGTCAGGCCAGTGGCCCATTGAGTCCAGAATCCTGTTCTCGCAGTGGCCAACTAGATGCTTATGGGAAACCAGCAAGCAGGTCTTGAGCAGAAGAACACTCTTCCCTCCTGTGGTTTCGGGCAACTTGCATTTCGAAGCCTTGCTGCCTCTGACCATCGAGGCTGACCACAGCCATCATGTCTAGTAGCCATTGACAACCTTATTAATGGTACCTGGTTGGCAAATATTTCGGCAGGCACCGTATTTTTCGCTCCATAAGATGCACCTGACCATAAGACACACCTAGTTTTTAGAGGAGGAAAACAAGAAAAAAAATATTCTGAACGAAACAGTGGATGTCTGATTTTTGTGGTTCATGCTGTGGCCACAGACATGATATGTGATTTGACGGTGAGTTTGGGGTAAAGGTAAAGATACCCCTGCCCGTCAGGGCCAGCTGTGACCGACTCTAGGGTTGCGTGCTCATCTCGCTCAAGAGGCCGGGAGCCGGCGCTGTCCGAAGACACTTCCGGGTCACATGGCCAGCATGACGAAGCTGCATCTGGCGAGCCAGCACCAGCGCCACACACGGAAACACCGTTTACCTTCCTGCTAGAAAGCGGTCCCTATTTATCTACTTGCACTTAGGGGTGCTTTTGAACCGCTAGGTGGGCAGGAGCTGGGACCGAACGACAGGAGCTCACCCCACCGCGGGGATTTGAACCACCGACCTTTCGATCAGCAAGTCCTAGGCTCTGTGGTTTAACCCACAGCGCCACCCGTGTCTGAGTTTGGGGTAGCCCAATGCAAAAATCCTGAGAATCCATGTGGATCCGTGCTTTGAAATCCTGGAGAGCCTCTGCCAGCCAGTGTAGGCAACAGTGAGCCAGCGGGAGCAATGGTCTGACTCAGCTTAAGGCTGCTGCTTCCTGTATTCTTCCTATGCTTGACAAAGTCTTGGTTGCTATCACTCTAGCAGGACTCCAAGCATCAAAATGTGCAAGGCAAGCAGGAAGGGAAGAAGTCCCAGAGAACAGTTTGGCCACAAATTTGGGAGACAGAAGAAAACAGCTGCAAGTAATTCAGGAAGAGAGAGAGAGAGAGAGAGAGAGAGAGAGAGAGAGAGAGGCCCATGCCAACCAAATTGCAAGCACAGCTGATGATGAGAAGCCTGTGTCCCAGGAGACTTCCTTATGACTCACGACGACCAACCAGGAATGGAGACGTGTAACTACACCAGCTTTGTGATTCCCAGCAGTACCCCATTTCCAGGCAAAACAAAACCTTGGCTTATTATAAGCTCGTGAGGCACCTGTCGAGAAGAACACTGAGAATCTGAGGCTGGGGTGTGCACCCCAACAGTGTGAGAAAGGAGAGCTTTGGGGATCCTTCTCAGTGGACGTCACCAAAACTCACCCAAAAAGCCCTGCAGGATTTTGGTTGTTTGGCAATCCTGCTCCGAAGATTTTGCAAGGCATGTTCTTTTCTTTGGGGGAATTGATTTTGCTTTAAAGCTGAGCATTGTCTGTCCACCCCATTCCTCCACCCCCTTGCCTAGGAATGACGCTACATCAGAGTCTTTCCCTGGGGCATTTTATCCCAGGAACATGGTGGAACAGTGAAGCTGCCACTTCAACTAGCAGTAAGACTTAAAAAACCATAAAAATAAAAGGAACAGGGAGAGAAACCCAGGCACTTGAACAATTCTCCGGCTCTCAGAAAAGCTTCTGAATATATTTTCCGCTTGCTTTGTGGGGGCTAAATGGTCCTGAGAAAGTCGTGTGTGGTATTCAGCCCAGTTTTAATACAAATACGTTGAGAAATAAATGTATTTCATGCTATGAAGCTTAACGTCTCATGAAGTGGCAGGGGAGGACCATTTGCATAACAAAATACCGTATTTTTCGCTCTATAAGATGCACCAGACCAAAAGACGCACCTAGTTTTTGGAGGAGGAAAACAAGGAATCTCAGAAGCCAGAACAGCAAGAGGGATTGCTGCGCAGTGAAAGCAGCAATCCCTCTTGCTGTTCTGGCTTCTGTGATAGCTGCGCAGCCTGCATTCGCTCCATAAGATGCACACACATTTCCCCTTACTTTTTAGGAAGGAAAAAGTGAGTCTTATAGAGCAAAAAATACGGTACATTTCTGGCTCCACAGTACAGCTTGGAGCAGCCTTCTCCAACCACCAGATGTTGGATCAGGGCCCCCATCACCCCTGACTATTGGCCATGCCGTCTGGGGCTGAGGGAAATGGAGTGGGGAACATCTGGAAGTCACCTCCAGTTTGCCTGAAGGGTAACTTCCTGTCAGGACTGCATCTGCATTTTAACGAGGACTTAAGTACCTGGCTGTACAATAAGTATACCTTATTTACATAATAGTCAAGATTATATCGTTAGAAACCTCATTAGAGACTTGTTATGCAACACATTCCAATGCTGACGGTTAATTGTGGGTATTTGCCAGTAATGATGTGTTCTCTTGTTTCCTTCCTTTCTCCTTTAACAGAAGCAGCAAGGTTTGTTTTCTAGACTCCCTCTTTCCCTTGCCATGAATGTCTTGTTTTAATCATTGAAAACCTGATCACTAACCAGTTTAGTGGGAAAGTAACACATCATTCAGCTCTCTGTAGCTACTCATTAGCTCAAAAATGGTTTGGGAAACAAAATTTCCTACGCGGATGTGTGGGAATTTATCATTCACTTGTTTATTTAAGGTATTGATCCATCCAGATTTTCAGGCAAATCTTACATAAAAAAAGGAAGAATTAAAATCTAATACAGGGGATGCTAACCTTTTCCAGTGGGAATGGAAGGCCACTGAGTGGGAAATGGTGGTTTTAAATAGCAGCAGAGGATTGAATAAAGCATGGAGGTGAAAAAGTGGCAATTTTAAAAATGGCAGAGGTCTGAGTAGAGTGAGCAGGTGGTGATATTGTGTGAGGGAAGTGGAAGTTTAAAACAAGGTTTGAGTACAGTGAGAAGCTGGTTTGGAAAGGCTCTGTTGTGTTAGCTTTTTGGTGTTTGTTGGCTTCTGCGCTGTCCCTATCTCTGCTATTTCTCCTTGTTAAACCTGGTTTGTCTCCTTAAAAAAATACACATTCCTCAGTGCCTATACACCTCTGCTTTACTCCAATTTTGTCATTGTTTTATCAGCCACTATTTTCCTTTCAGTGTCCATTCCTTCCTGCTGTACTCAGACCTCTCCCTCTTCCATTACTCACCTTCCCAATGTGAGAAAGATAACAGACGTGAAATCCTCAAATATTCCATAGTACATACATACAATGTATTTCACTTCTGGTACCATGTGTTGTCTTCAGCATAAAGTTTTGGATTCAATTTAGTGATTTAGAAGCGATAATTTATTAGCAAGCAAACACCCAGGTATGTCCCCTTGCCATCATCTGAACTGAACATTCTCCAAATTAACAGGCTAGCTCTTAATATTATTTTCATCTTAAATATACAGTGACATGTATCATCATTGGCGGAGGGAGTTGTGCAAAGGGGTGGTCAGAATAGGAGAGAGGGCAAGGCATGGAAATGGGGTTGGTCTGTGTGCAAGGAGAGCAGAAAAAAGGAGGAAGGAGGAGGAAAAGGGAGGTGAAGGTGATAACTCCAAATCATGGACTGAGTACCTGCCAGGAAACATTTAATATTCTACAGATGGGAGATTAATATACATGTATTTGTGGACCAGCTCCAGTGGTTATTTCACAAATGATTGGGACTGATCGGTGCTGTGATTTATTGAAAAATGCATGCCAGTCCTCAAAAATCCTTTGGCTTACATTTTCTGCCTTATATCAAGTCAGCAGGACTTGTTTCAGCAGGATGTGCTGGGGATTGGAATGCCCAGGTGTTTACATAATCACCTGCTGCCTTTGCTGTTCCTAAGGAGACAATCAGGAAGTTAATAGGCTAGGTAAGAAGAGACTTTCATGTGGCCTTTGGCCAAGGTTGAAAGATAAAGGTGGAAATTGTGTTGGAACTGCACAGTTAAATAAAAGAAAACAAGTTTATGAGTGCAGTTCTGCCGTAATCTGTCTAAGGCTACTGTTGGGGACGAAGTGCTTTGGGTTCCTGAAAGCATGTATATTCTGAGCCAGAATTCTGCAAAACTTGTGACCTTAATACTTAGGGCTGCCAAGTAAGTAGAAATAAACCAGTCTACCCTGCTCCTGTGAGTGAAATATAGAGATCAGCACAACACAGGGATAAGCATTCGGGGATTCAGATAACCTCTCCCACTCCAATAGAAGGCAGAAGGTTTGAGCAGGATTGTAAGGCCACTGTGGGCACAGGAGGCCTCTGGGACGGGACTGTATTTGGGGCTGTATAATTTGGTGCCAAAGGCAAGTTCTGCTGGGTTTGATTCAGCTGGGGAGTTCCCAATTGGCATTCCCAAGTGGAGCTGATTCCAGACCCTCCAAGTGTCCCTAATTTCCAGAGACAGTCCCGGATTTACAGAAACCGTTCCAATTTCTGATTTGATCCCAAGAAAGTCCTGCTTTTCCTTAGGATGTCCCTATTTTCATCAAAGAAGTGTTGGAGGGTGTAGAATAGGACATCACTACTGGATAAATGTTGGAGGGTATGTGATTCCTGCCCAAAAGCCAAGATTCAAGACAGTGCTTATCAGCTGAGTAATGATGGCTTCAAGCACTGCTGGGATCAACTAAACTCAGAGTTTCTGATCAGCTGATTGGCAGTAACTTCAAGATTGCTCGGATTGGGGGCACTTCAGAGTCCTGGTTGGAGAGAGATCCTGGAGAGCCACTGTCAGTCAGTGTAGACAATATTCAGCTAGATGGACTAATGGACTGAGTTTATATCAGGCAACTTGCTATTTAGCTATTCCTTAAAAAAATAAAATCAAATCTCAGTTTTGAAAAACACAACACAGCTAGCAAAACAAGATTAAGGCTAGGAGTAAAACCTTTTAGATTCAATTAGCCTCCCTTCTGAGCAGACACACATAGAATTGCACTTTGAGAGAATAACCAATTTCTACGAATGACAAACAAACTAACACAACAGCAGAACGAAGATAATAGCACACTTAAAACAGCCCATGCACATCACCATGCAGTAATGAATGAAAAGGGAAGGGCCATTAGAGCTGGAAAGCAATGAATATAGAGGTCAGAAGATCCCCAAAGCTTTCTTGAAAGATCCCAGATTTTATCTGGCTGTTGAGGGCTCTCCAAGTTGGGAGCAGGCAGGCCTGCCTGGGGCACACTTTCCAAAGAGATGGTACCACTAGTAAATAGGCCCTGCTTCTAATGGAAACCCAATTAATTTAAGTTGCCTTAGGCACCTGCCGCATAAGCTCAGGTGTTTAACAGAATGCACAGGGCCCGGAGCTCCCCTGTACTATATTGCTTCGTGTTTTGTGGCAACATTTCCCATCCTCTGCTTTTACAGCTTAGAAGGGAAAGAATTGCCAGCAAATGCACTTTGCTTTTCAGCCTGCGAACTCTCCTACTCCAGTTCTTGGGATCTTCTGCTTTTTGCTTGTAAGTTGCTGTGGGCAGAGCATGTATACTTTTGGTGAAATGTTCATGTGTTGCATAAATCAATAATATATTTAAAGGTGTCAGTATGACAACATCCAAGTGACAATTTTCCTGAACTATGGGTTGAAGACAGTTCCGGTGCCAGGTTTTGTGGGGCCCATAGAAAGGGATATTTGGCCCACACTCTTTAACTTAGAAAATGTGGTGCCTGAAAGCTTGGGAATCCCTTCTGATTTTCTTGGGATGCTGTGCGGTTGCTGTTGGGGCAGTAGGTTCCTCATTCTTCTTGAGTTCCCAATAAATTCATGATCTCACTCATCTCTGGAACAGGCCTTGATAGGAGGAGCTGTAACTAAGTAAAGAAACAGGTAGTTCTGCATGCAGAAGGCACCAGATTTGACTCAATATTTCCACTAAAATGGACCATGGGAAACAGGGATAGGAAAGACCTCTGCTAGTCAAAATTGCATTAGTGACATGAGCCAATAGTCTGAAGTGGAAGATTAATATTTTCCACTATGCTAAGGAGACAATGGATGTATTAGTTGTTGCTGTTGTTTTCAAAATGCTTCATTTCTCCACTTCTCCACAACAGAAAAAATGATTTATTATTATTTTTTTACTAGCCAGGAAGCATTATTATTACAGTGTCTTTTGGTAAATTTAGGTCATTTGGATAACAAAGATTTCCGTGGACATTTTAAGTTTAACTGTATCAGAATAGTGTTTCATGTTGAAGTTTTTGTATTTAACAGTCAAAACACAGAGCTCTGTCCATTCCTTGCCACCTTGTTACTCACTCACTTCCCAAGGAAATGAGTTAATATGCTTGATGGCTTTGAAGATGAAAGGGGCTATAGAAGTGTTTGGTGTCATTATGTAGCTGACACCCTGTTCTAAACAGTGATGGGTTGAACCACAGCTCCTTGGGGATTGATGAAGGATAAAGAATTGCTGATGGCACAGCAGGCTGAAGCGAAGCCATGGCTATTATAAAGTGAAACAAGAATAAATAGTAGGCACGGTTTTAAAACTGAATGGTGTGTATGTGTGATTTTACTGGCTGGTCCTGGCTTTTCTAGGTATCCTTTAAACATGCATCCAGTCCAGAATTAAACTTTTAAAAGCCTGCTTTAACCAATAGTTAAGGCTGACTAGATTATACAGGTATGTGCATCCTTTGATACCTGGCCCAGAATGCAGCAGCCTGCCTTTCAATGGGAGTAGGGCAGTAGAGGTGCATTAGCACTGGTTTTCATTTCCACTGGCTTTTTCAAGTCTCTCAGGGACAATTCAGTGCTCTGGTTTGAACATATAGCACTTTAAATGGGCTAGGTTTCACATTTTGCAGAATTTACCTGTTTCCCAGCTGTAGCATAGTTTACAGATCAGCAAGCTTTAATGTCTCTGGCTTTGATCTCACCTTAGCTAGGAAATCATTTGATGTCAGTATTAGGGCTGGGTGAGAAATTCGACTGATTTTGAAGTTGAACCTGCCAAACCCACACTTTCTCACACAAGATGTGAGCTGAAACATAGCTGTCCTTTGAAATTTGCCTGCCTCTGAATTTTGCAATGCAGTTCTGCTGCCAGGGAATGTGTACACAGAAACGATGCGATATTTTCTGACCTGGCCAAATTCTGACCTTGATATTATAGGAGTGCATAGCTCAGAACTTTCTTCTTGTCGGCTTCCTTTCCATGGAGAAGGTCCCAGTTTCAACTCTGACGCTTCCAGGATCAAGTAGTCAGTTATGTGGAAGACCTTTGTAGGGAGACTTTGGAGAACAGCTGCAAGCCAGAATATGCAATATTGGGATGGATGGACTTATAGTCTGACCTGGTAACGGCCAGTTTCCTATGCTTCAAGTTACATAGAACAGAAACATGGAAAATAACACCAAACACACACACCAGAGATCTCTCTTTTACATGGCTTTATAAACTTCAATATATCATCATTTAGAAATTAGGCAATAATAGATGGGGAGCAGCTGTCAGCACAGCAATGCTAACTCCTTAGCTAAATCACTGTGGAACCTCTAGAGGCCATGACTAAAAAATAACTCCTCCATAGAATTACTGTTGCCAAGTACTTGCATCCCACAGGAACCAGCATCAATGTGTTCCCCAGGTTCCAGTCCACATCTGTCCTCCTTGTGATTAATAACTATAAAAAGTATTTCCCAAGTGGCTAGACAGCCAAGCGAGTACAGAGGGTCTCTTCCCTTAATAAAATGATCACAAGTAACTTGCAGTAATTCAGTATACCACGCTGAAGACGGTCAAAAGGTAGCAGAGCTAGTAGCAACCAGAGCGTCATTGCCTTCCTGTGCACATCCTATAAATACCTAAGTAAAAAGGTGTTTTTTTAAAAAAAAGCACTTGGGGTTGCAAAAACCCAGCTAGCTTGCCACAGGACTAAAGCCTTTGCCTTAGAGTCCCAGCTACACTCCTGGTTTGAGGCCTCCCTTACATCATGCTTGCTTTGTGCAATGTGAGCTGGATGCTTATTTCGTTTACAGATGGGAAACTGAAATTGACAGATAATTTGTCTGCAAAGCCCATTGAGTATGCCTGCTTGCTATGATGTAATTTGAAGTAAGCCTGGGCTCTTGTCTCTTGGACCACACTGGATCTTTAACATTATGCTCCCGACATGAGCAAAAACCGTAGGACTCCTGTGTGTTTCGTTAGTTGCCGCAGTAAAAGTAAACATTTGATGTGGAGGCTGGTAACTGTAACTGAAACTGTACATAAGCCAGGGACATCAGCAAAAGAGCTAAAGAAGGAACATTTGATAAGCTAAGGGAGAGTGGATTGCACCATTTTTGTTCTTTGTGATTGTATAAAAGTTATTTCTCAGAACACAAAGAGAAAATGCAGAAGAATGCACATTGGTATATGCTTATTTGCAGAAAAAGTAGCTTTGCAGAACTGAGGTACTGTATATGAAGGAAACTATTCTCCCTAACTCTGTATGGGACTCTAGAATAAAAGAGAATAGTTTAAATTAAGGAACACGTGTGATTAATTCATAATGCTCATTTTTTCCTATGGCAGTAACTCAAGTTGTGCACCATCCAGTTCCCCTCTTGTGGCAAGGAAGCAGGTGGATCACACCCCATCTCTGGAGATCCTTTCAGCAGCTGCAACATTTCAACCAACCAGCCTGGAAGTCTCCTTGTAAGAGCAATTGTGAAATTTTCAGTTTATCAAAAAACAAAAGTGTGATGTAACACACGTTTCTTTCCAGCAATCTTGGGTCACTGAGCCTGACACTGATGAAATTTTGTTTCCTAGGAATAAGTTCTAGTTGCAGAAGGGGGAAAAAGGGTAAGTTATTTTAAACAACTCAAGACTACACATTAAATATAAACATCACAGATAAGATCCATAATGAAGACAGATGGTCTTAGTTTTTAATCAATGTTTATATTCCCCTTATAAATTCCAAGTACTTTATTGATGCTGTTTAGAAAAATGTTGCTTTTTTCTGATTGAAACTCACAAGGATAGTTATCCAAACTGTTACAACGTTGGCTGGTATATTTATTGGCAGGAATACCAAGACTATTACAGCAAAACTGGGACTTGAGGGAAATGTACATTTCCCCCCTTCCTCTAATGAAATCTAAGGATTCTTGTATTTTGTTGGCACTAGAACTGGTGCTTTCCCCATCACTAACTGCAGCATGGGGTAGGTAATGTTCATTGGGATCACAGGTGGGCTGGGAAGGGTTAAATCCTCCCAACTAGGGTTGCCATATGTCCTCTTTTTCCAGGACACACCCTCTTTTTCATGATGAGAGTCATCATAGAGATCCATAGTCAAAAGTGTAAGTCGGCAAATGTGTCCTCTGTTTTGCCCGTCAAAATATGGCAACCCTGAGAACTGCACATATAATTAGTTTTTTTAAACTCCTGACATGACTGCAAGTTACACACATAATATAATGTGGGAATGGGCCCTATGTTACATTAAAAAAATTTAAGTGGAAGAAGTCCCATTGACTGTTATGGAAAATATTCACATATTCCTGCCACCAGTGCTTGTGCTATGCATATGTTATTGACAGTTTTGGGGATCTGATATACCACCAAAATGGAAGCAGCATTCAATAGGCAATCAAAGACAATTTAAAAAATATTCTGATATGGGAATTTTGTAATTCCAAATATGATAGCAGTAGAAGTTTCATAGTCTAAATATCTTCGCTGAGGGACTTCCGGGTCAGCGCCATCGGTGAATGGCGGAGTTCCTCCGATCGGAGGAACGGGCTCCGTGGAAACTGGGTCTTCCCACCGCGGCGAAGGTGGGGACCCGCTAGAAATCCCAGGCGGAGGAAGCCTGGGAACGTGGGGTTCGGCAGGGCACCAGGAGCGCCCCCCCACTCACCGGGAACCTCATTTTGGGGCGCCGGAGCGAAGTGGGGCGAGTGGCGCGGTGCTGCGAACTGATTGCTATTTTCACGGAATGAAGCCGCACAGCCATTGCCGGAGAGCGCTTACATTTTCCTGTGGACAATTGGATTTAAAACAAGTACCCGTGAGTAGAAACGGAAAATTGGATTAAGAAATATCTCAATTCGGCATCAAAGCCGGAAGGTTCAAAACAGGAAGTCCGCCTTCTGCTTTTTGTATATAGACTAAAGCAAAAATTTTGTAAGCTAAAGCCTGAAAAGCTGTTTAAAAAGTCTAAATTTCCTTCATTTAGAATTACTGAAACCCCCTTGGAAGCAGAAGAAAAGGGGGAGGGACTTTGTTCAACCCTAGCAGGAGAGGGAGTGAAGAAGGATAAGTTTCCACCATCTCTAACCTGGGAACGGGGTGTCAGAGACAGAAATCGTTGGAGAGGTTCATCGACTGTGAATGGAATACTTTGACAGATAGTTAAAGAAGAGAAACAAACTGATTCCAATGTTGCCTTTTGCATTCTAAAGAAACAAAATATCTGAAAAATATCTGAAAAATGAAAGTAATTTTCCTTTGTTGGACTTGCCTTAAAAAAAAAATGGATACAAATAGAAATTGTCTCCTCTAGAGGGAACTTGTTAAATTGTTGCTGCAGCATACTTGAAGACTCAACAGCTGTGAGATTAAGATCTTGGGATCAGTCTCTTCTGACCTTGACTAAAGATGAGCTGGGAGGAAGATTGGGTGCTTGCTCTATGCAAGACAAGTGCCTTGCTGGAACAGATGCACGAGAAGATGGATTTGATGAATGAGAAAATGGATTTGATGACTGTTGTGGTTAAGAACTGTGGACAAACAGGGAACATTGATACAGAAATCATTCAGGGACCAACTCATGAACCTGTACTGTCTGGGCAAGTGCAGAAGATAATGGAGGAGGATGCGGTTGCACCTCAAATAATACAAATGGAGAGACCCGAGGCCCTACAGGAGCATAAGCCGCTGTCATTGAAGATTGAAGTTGGAGTGGGCCAGGGGGAGTTTGGAGCTGAGGAGGTTCCTAACTTTGGAGAGATCTGGAAATATGCTTTTAAATACTTTTTGGATTATATCGATGACTGTGGGAAGTGGGACTGTGGGGAATGGGCGGGTTTGATGAAGAGTGATGGAGACAATTTTGGGTTGGAATTCCCCAGAGACCTACTCCACAATGAGAAAGGAAAGAAATTAAGAAAGAGACCAACAAAAGACAAGGAAAAGGGCAAGTATAAACAAGAAGAAGAAGAACTGCAGAAGGGACATGGAAGAGATTTAAGGGCCTCGGACATAAGGCTTCCAGGTTGATGGACTAGATGGAATAGACAGTAAGGACTGACACGATCCGAGACCAGGAAGAAGAGACGTTGGATGAAGATTGGAAAAAAAATTATAAATAAAAACTTTCTATTTAGGGAATTAGCTTAAAATTGATGAATATTAGGGAAAATGTTGGAATGAAACTATATGACTCTAGCAGAAATGATACCAGGAGTTATGTATATTTGAAAACTAAGATTTAAGTTTTAAGGTATTTTAGGGTAAGATAAGGTTAAATAAACTAAGGTAATTTGAATAACAGAATATGGGGAAAGATGGAAAGGATTTGTTGAGCTAATTATTAGGTTAAATTGTTAAGATAAATTTTGTAACAAAAATTGAGAAAGATGGAAAGAATTTGCTGAAATAACTAATTGAACTAGAATGCAAGAAGGATAGAACTTTTTTTATGTATGCCACAACAGCAGCAAGAATACTCATTGCAAAGTATTGGAAGACACAAGATTTACCCACTTTGGAAGAATGGCAGATGAAGCTGATGGACTATATGGAACTGGCAGAAATGACTGGCAGAATCCGAGACCAGGGAGAAGAGTCGGTGGAAGAAGATTGGAAGAAATTCAAAGACTACCTACAGAAATATTGTAAAATTAATGAATGTTAGAATGATGTTGGATAGAAATTAAATGGTTTCCAGCTGTAATGCTTTAAGGGAATATGAAAAATGGGTTGTTAATAGGTAAAAATCTAACGTTACTATTTTAAGACCAAAGATTAGGATAAATAAAGAGGGTAAGGATTTGCTGAACCAACAAATTGAACTGGAATACAAAAAAGGGACGTATTAGGAGGTCCGGGAAACAAGCTAAGGAAAAATAAGTAATGGAAAAACTGAGTGGTTTTTAATCATTTTTATTTTGTATTTTCTTTTTCATTTTTATATTGTAATTTTGTATCTTCTTTTTCTTTTTCTTTTTCATATTGTAATTTTCTGAAAATCTTAATAAATATCTTATTAAAAAAAATAGAATGCAAGAAGGGAGGTGTGAGGAGGTCAATGAAACAAGCAAATGGAAGTTATAGATATGTAATTTGGGATTTGTGTTTTTTTTTGTCTTCCTTTTTCATCTTTTTGCTATACTGTTGTATTGGTTTCTCCGTTTTTTTCCTTTTTTATGTATTATTGTGTTGTTTTTTGTTTTTTCTTTATTTTCTATAATTCTGAAACTACTAATAAATATTATTTTTTAAAAAATAAAAAAAATAAATATCTTCACTGAGATGGGCCTGTGGTGGATATTAGTAACCTATTAACATCTGATCCTATAACCCTTGTGTATCAGATTTTAAACTGAAGATTTGGCTTCTTCCAGTCTTATGGTACTTTTCAACAAATGCGGGAAAATATTAAGCCAGCTCCTGTGGTCCCTGCTTCAATAAACCAATTTTCAAACCTTTATGATTCGATAATGTGCAAATCAGCTAAGAAAGAATAGTCCACCAGGGTCTTAGAAAGCAAAAAAGGAATAAAAATTTCTATTGAAAAGCAAGGTTGATTACCAAAGGCAGCTTTGGGCTTCTCTCGGTGCTGAAATTCAAACAGTGCCAACATCTGAGAAATTGTTAATTATGGTTTTTATTATTATAACAATATTTTAACAACCGGTGTTTCACAACCTGCCTGGAGATCACACTTCCTGTCTGTATTTGGTAAGACTTTCCTGATCTAGCTTTGCAAGATTTTAATGTTAATTTCCGTGATACCAATCTATGGACCCATATACCAGTAGATAAATCCTGACATAGAGAAACTAATTACAAGCTGCTGTGTGATAAGGCCCCAGGGGAAGATGCGATTCCTGGAAAGGTACCCTATAGCCTCCATTCTGATTATTCAATTCTCAGAAGACCATCACTTATGTAGCCAAAATGGCAACAGTCACAGGAGGGGAGTCTCTTTGGAAATCTCTCTCCCCCTGCACCAGTAACAGTCCAAAGAGCACGTTCAGTAGCTATGCAACACTGTTTACAACAGGGATTGGGGAACTTTGCGTCCAGTGGCCTAACACAGGGGACAGCAAACTTTTTCAGCAGGGGGCTGGTCCACTGTTCCTCAGACCTTGTGGGGGGCCAGGCTATATTTGAAATTAAAATTAAAAAGTGAATGAATTCTACTCTTGTAAAAAATACCAGACAGGCCTCACAAATAACCCAGAGATGCATTTTAAATAAAAGGACACATTCTACTCATGTAAAAACACGCTGATTCCCGGACCGTCCACAGGCCGGATTTAGAAGGTGATTGGGCCGGATCCGGCCCCCGGGCCTTAGTTTGCCTACCCATGGCCTAACACGATGCTCCAGGCTTCTCCGTCTGACCTTGAAGACTCTACCCATGCCACCCTCCTTCACCTGCTCTGCTCCCCACCCACTCTTAACCCCCCAATAGCAAAACAGTGGCAGCGATCATCCCGATTCTCAGCCCAAAACTGCATCTGAGAAAGGCCTTCAATGTAAAGTAGCATCCTGTCAGGTACACAGGTTCGGGGTGGGAAGAGACATGGCTGTTTCCACCAGTGAACTGCATGGCAGTGTGGTCAGTCATGCTTCCCTCTGCAATGCACCTGGTAGGATGCTACGCCATGCAGGGTGAAACCCTTACTTTGCTCAAGGTCTGTTGGGTTGATGAGGGCTCTTCGCTTTCAAAGCCTTTGGAGTGGCATCAAATCCATCTTGGTTCCTGGTGCCAGTGGACCTCCTGGAATGGCAGAGATCTTGGGCAAGCAAGCTGGAGCCATCTCTCTAAAGCAGGGGTGTCCAAACTTTTCCGGTTTTACACCAAAGTTGTTGAATTTTTGGGGGGATTGAAATAAACTGTTCCCCTGGGCCGGACTTTGAACATACCTTCTCTAAAGGCATTGACGGAGGATAACACGACATACAGATTGTTTAAATGTAACCATGGCTCCCAGGTTTAAGATTATACTGATTTGGCAAGTATTTCTCCTCTTGGGTATGACTTGAGTATTATGGTTCCTGTTTTTAAAGGGAGGGCAATAGGAAGCTACCTACCAATTACAGATTGATAATTTTGATTAACACAGCTGTAAAACTGTATGCAAAGTAGTTGAGAGAACTTGAGAACTGGGCAATAAGAAATTGCATTTTTAATGAGGCGGCTGGAGTAAGAAGAGGCTTCTCCCCAGTGGATTAATGTTCTGTGCTCAACCACAAGAAGAAGAAGAAGAGTTTGGATTTGATATCCCGCCTTTCACTCCCTTTAAGGAGTCTCAAAGCGGCTAACATTCTCCTTTCCCTTCCTCCCCCACAACAAACACTCTGTGAGGTGAGTGGGGCTGAGAGACTTCAAAGAAGTGTGACTGGCCCAAGGTCACCCAGCAGCTGCATGTGGAGGAGCGGGGACGCGAACCCGGTTCCCCAGATTACGTGACTACTGCTCTTAACCACTACACCACACTGGCTGCATAAATATTTTCATTAAGGAAGCCTTTGCCTTTGCTGCTTTAGTTGATGTATGGAGAAAATTGATTTTGTTCAGGCATAATATTTTGGTCAAATATAAGCTTTGCCATATTTATTACAACCCCCTTAATAGTGGTACTTTTAAAAAAAAACTTTAAAAACCTTAGGCTTTCTTTTCAGGCTCTCTAAATCTACTTGTTACCTGGGGAATTGAAAGAGGGCTTGCTTCAACCACTCTTTAGCTTCTTTATAAATATTGTTCTGGAACCAGCAGTTAACCATTTTTCTCCTTGAACCTGGGAATAGGAAGTAGATTTTGGAACACTATAAACTTTTGCTTTTGTGGGTATGCATGTGTTTTGCACAGATCAGTCTTAGAGGATTATTACAAACTCTGGGAATACATTGCAAAAACTACTTACAGATTTGGGGGGGGGGGAGGGGGTGATATTTGGATGTAAATCCAACCTGCATATGCTGCATCTTATTTCCAAGGCAACTGAGTAGGTAAAGTGCCATTAGTTCCTTGAATTTTCAGAGCTGCCAAATGGAAAACTGAAGGCAGCTGCTAAAGCTCTGGCAAAGAATTGAGGGTGTACAGTACATTCTTAGCTTATCAAAATCAAAGTTTTGAGTCAGAGTTTTTTGGTGTTTCTTTTTTAAAAAAGTTTGAGGGACATATGGAACACCAGCTTTTAACTATTTTCAGAAAAAGTAAATGAGAAATATCAGGTGTTCCTAAAGGCAAACCTGCATTTTTTTTTTTTTTTTTAGGGGAAACTGACATATTCCCGGTTGAAACTAAGATCCATCTATCAATTTTTAATTTCTGGCTTGATGCCAGAGAGCAGACTGCTTTTTAGAGCAGGTGCACACTAAAGAGTAAAGTCCATATTCTCTGCATCAGTAAGTAGTACAAATTATCTATTTGTATGATTTTGAAGAAATGCAGGGAAATCTGCTGCCATGCAGTATTCAATACTAGATAAATGTTAAGTATGTATTCTGTACTTGACCTCCTTTGTAATGTTTTATTTTGAAATCTTTTAAGATCATATTTTAGTTTTGTGTTATGTTGCTTTGACTGTACAGTGGACCCTCCGGATACGAACTTAATTCGTTCTGGGGGTCCTTACATACCCCGAAAAGTTCGCAACGAGGTGCCGCTTGTGCGCACGCGTGTGGTGTGATAGAGTGCTTCTGCACATGTGCGCAGAGCGAAACCCAGAAGTATACGGAAGTTTGCAGTGCTTGCAACCCGAAAGTTACGCTACCCACAGGTAACGTAACCCGAGGGTCCACTGTACAGTCATACCTTGGGTTAAAGTCGCTTCAGGTCGAGTGTTTTCAGGTTGTGCTCTGCAGCGACTCGGAAGTAACGGAGTTACTTCCAGGTTTCGCCACTCACGCATGCACACTCAAAATGATGTCACACGCATGCACGGAAGCGGCGAATCGCAACCCGCACAGATGCGGGTTGTGTTCTGCTCAGGATGTGAACAGTGCTCCTGTTTGCATCCAGAGGTACCACTGTATACTCTATATTTGACTTTCTTCAGATGCTTTTATGTTTTATTGATTTAATATGCTGTAAACCGCTTTGAGATTTTTCATAAAAATATAAAGCGAACGAAAATACAGTGGTACCTCGGGTTAAGAACTTAAATCGTTCTGGAGGTCTGTTCTTAACCTGAAACTGTTCTTAACCTGGGGTACCACTTTAATAGGGCCTCCTGCTGCCATCACCGCACAATTTCTGTTCTCATCCTGAAGCAAAGTTCTTAACCTGAGGTAATATTTCTGGGTTAGCAGAGTCTGTAACCTGAAACGTCTGTAACCCGAGGTACCACTGTAAATAAAAATAAAATAAGAAAATCAGCAACACCAGCGGCCCAGAAACTCCATTATAGTCTTTCCACCCCAATCCCCTCCGCCCCCCCCCCTTTAGCCTAACGGTCCTTTTCCAACGGCTCCATCCAACGATTTCGAACGTCCGCCTCGCAAGAGGGGGAAAAAAATCCCGGCGGCAGCAACAGCAGCACGTGAGCGCCCGCGCCTGCTGAAGCAGAGATGGGCGGCGCCAGCCAAACCAAAGCGGTTCCCCCTCGAAGCTTCCCCCACCCCACCCCTCCCAAGCACGTGCTACCCAGGCGTGGCAACCTCACTTCCGGCAGCACAGAGCGGCGTTGCGAGGAGGGCGGGGACTTGTTAAGAAGAGGAGGAAGAAAAAAAAAGTAACCAGCCAGCCACGCGCGTGCGCAGACCTCCTTTTTTGGGGGGGGGGGCGAGGCTCGCCTTTCCCTCCCTTCCCTCAGGGCAATGATTCTTTCCCCCGCCCCCCCCACAACAACAACTCCTCTGGCTTGCGCGAAGGGGTTAAAAAAAAAAAAGCAAGCAGGGAGACGTTGGAAGTATTTGACAGCAGGGCGAAGGGGGGGGGGGCATGAAATCCAGTTCGGGTTTTCCCTCTCGTCCTTCCCCTCAGCCGTGCGCGCGCGCGCGGCGGAACGTTAAAGGGCGGCGTGTGTGCGCGCGCGCGCCTGCAGCCTGGTTCTGGAGCGGGAGGGGGAGGGGTCTCTCCGTCCCTCACAGCGTCTCTCTTTTTTCCCCCGTGAGGGAAGAAGCGCGGGCGCGAGAGCGCGCGCGTGTGTGTGAGAGAAGGGGAGAGATACGGCGCTGCAGGCGGGGGTGGCCGAGGCTCGGCTCGCCTCACACACATAACACGCCACTTTCCTTCCCGGAATGTGAGGCGCGGCGGAGCCGGGGTTGTCAAGCGCAGGTTCCCACAGTAGCGGCGGCGGCGGCGGCGGCGGCCTGGGGCTCCCCAGTGCGGGGCCGGGCGCCGACTGACTGGCGCGAGCCTCCGCGGTCCCAGCCCTTGAGGGAAGAAGGGGCGGCTCCTTGGGCGGCGGCAGAGGCTTCTTCACCCCCTCGCCCCGCTCCTCCTCGGGTCTACTTCCCCGAGCTCCTCGCCCGCCATGAAGAAGTTTTCTCGCATGCCCAAGTCTGACGGCACCGGAGGCAGCACGAGTAGCGGAGGCGGCGGCGGCGGAGGGACGTCGGCGGCCGTGTCGGGCTTTGTGGCCGGAGGCGGGCCGGCCGTGGGCAGCAGCAGGGTCTTCGCCGTGGGGCGCTTCCAGGTCACGGTGGAGGAGCTGCTGGCGGAAGGTGAGCTGGGGAAGTAGGCCGGGCAAGGACCTTCAGGCGGGGTGGGCTCTCGGAGAGGCCTCGTAGGGCGCCCGGGGCTCCGCCGCGACCCCCCCCCCTCGGTATCGGGTGCAAGGACTCCTTGGGGTGGGGTCTCGGCTGTTGCCATGACTCGCAAGACCAGCTGCGTTCAATGCCAGCTGTTGGTAAACCGAGGGTGGGTGTGGGTGGGAATCTCCACGGAGTTGCTGAACCCGTAAGTTGCGATAAGTGCTGCAGACGTGTTCTTCCTCCCCCCCCTCCCCGCCTCTTTCTCACTCTTCCCCTCCCTTGTGTTTTTCTGATGTAAGAACCCCGCATGCTACTCTGGGGGAAGAGGTGCTACTACGGCCAGATGCGGATGCCAACAGCGCTTGGTCACACCTGCACACCTGGTAGCCTTGGCCGTAGCTGCCCCCTTGAGCAGGATCGGCTGCAAAGCCAGGAGGGCGCATGCATTGCTCTCAAAAGCGCACCTTTTGACACGCCCAAGACCGGTGCCCTCATCCCGGAGGTGTCGTGTGAAGTGGGGAGCAAGTGCGACAACAGTGTATATGATAAGGCTCTGTGCCGAAGCAGCTGCCTGTGGTGTAGTTTTCTCCAGCTGCGGGCCTCAGAGAGGCACTCTTCTTATCTTTGGGGAATAGGGAGGGGATCTAAGGCCCCCAAACAGAGTTAGACCCCACCCACCTTTTTGTTTGGTTCTGTGAAAGCCACCACAACGTCCATTCTAATTGCCCCCCCCCCCGTGGGTCATGATTGCCTGCGCTGATGTTCTTTAACAGTGGAGTTGTGTGTTCTTGATCGTCAGGGTCAGACTCCAGCTGCATGCACATACATAAGAAAGTACTGTAAATCCTATGGAACACAGTTTTGGTAAACATCATTTAGATAAGGATGTGTTTTTTTCAGGGAGGGTGGAATACTGTGGCAGGTGAAAAGCACTGTGAGGAATACACAGGAGTGTGTTGTCTTGGAGGACCCAGGCACATTAGGTTTTATAGAGGGAGAGGGGCTGTGTGTGTGTGCACTTTTGCCCTAGAATGTGAGACAGAATTTCTTGCCATATTGTGGCATTCACTTGTAAAAATTCACAGTTTAGTTACAGCTGTAAATAGAATAATGAAACTGAAAGGATTATCCTGAAAAACGGCTTGCAGGAGTATCCCTTTAATAAAATTTAGGGAAGTAGTCCTGAATTTGTGTGTCCCTGTAATACACACAAAACACAACACTTGTGTTGTTTATGGTGCGTTTAGAAGTTTAAAAATGTCCATATCTTTTGACAAAAAAGAGTTGCTGCTGCTGCATTTGAGACATAATGTTAATCAAGTAATGAATGTACAGTATTGTGTGTGTGTCTTCTTTCTTGAGGGAAAAATTAATTTTTTTAAGTTTGCAGGCAGTGCCATTCATCTTGGGGCATGGCTAACCCAAACATAAACATGTGTCTTTTGGGGGGTTATTGTAGATACATCTGTCATTTGTGGGGATGATAGGAAGGTCCTATATTGTGTTGGGATATATTTCTGCTCTTTACCCCCTAGAAAATGGACTATTTTATTGATGTTGAAAAAGAACTTTAGGATTGTGCTATTAGCACTCACTTGCCAGTCTATGCAAGCTTTAAAGCTTATGAGTTTCTTTCTTTTTATAGAGATTTAGGAAATGCTGTTTATAAGCAATGATTGTAATAGAACTTGTAGTCCTCTTTCCCCATGGCTGGGGTATAGGTAAATTACAAGTGGCTTCCTTTTAAAAAAAAGTTTGTGTGTGTCTTATGTGTAAACTTATCTGTAAAATAAACTGTATTATAAAGTATCTTCCTGAAAAACAGATTATTTGGAGTTACTTCCCTTAGATGGTAAAGATCCTGTAAAATACTCCTGTCATTTTAGGTGCCTAAATGGTGCATTAAATAATATTTAATATTTGTTAGTCTTATAGTCCTTACTGTGGGACAAAGGTACCATAATCCATGCCCATTTAAGAGCAGCTAGATGGCAGCTTCATTGGCACAGGTGAAACCTTGTCTCAAGTCTAACTTTTATCCTGAAATCTTAATTGGTACCCACTTAATTCGCGAAAGTGCCTTTCCTCCAATATATTTTCTGTGGTCATTTAAATGCTTTCCTGTGTGAGGTATAAATGCCATTCACCAGGAGTTAGTATACATGTCTTGTGGTTTTATTTAAGATATGCTGGGGAAAGTGTTCAAAGAAACAAACAAACAAACAAACAAACAAACAAACACCTGAGCATTCTTCAGTTCAAAAACATTTTGCAAAGGATCCATTTGCACCATGGATAGCACCCATGCATGTTAGAACCTGATAGACTTAATAGAGCTCTGTTTCTTCTCATACCTATGTGCGTACTGGCAGTGCATGGGATGTTAGGAATGGGAAGCCTGTTCATGGTTCCTTTACATCCATCCAGCTCTTCCTTTTTGCCTGTGGATTGAAGTCTGAGGTGCTCTTTACTTATATGCTAGTACTCAGTTAAGTAGCTGGTTTATAATGAAGTTTGCCATTAGGTCTCCCCCATTCTCCAGTTTTTGTTAATAATCTGTAGTATCCAGAATCTCTGAAGTAGCCAAATAGCTTGTGTTGATTTTTTTGTTTACATATTTTAAATGACATAGAACTGAGAAGTCTTCAAGTGAATAACCTGTTACCTGCAAATACTTGTTTGTTAGCCCTATTCTGTGGTTGTGTTTGAAAGTAAGTCTCAAATTGCATAATATAAGAGTGTAATTTATTTAGTTGATTTAGAAAATAAATATTAGCAAAGCTGATAGTAGCAATTTGCCTTTCTGATATGCTGCAGATAGTTAAATTTGATAAAGTTACCACAGGCACGAACTAGCTAGAATTAAGCATATGTCTCATTGACTTCAGTGAGCCAGAGTTAAACTTCTTGTATTTAAATAAAACTGAACTTGAAGGTGCTTAACTTTATTGGATAGATGCGCTATTCTTATTACAGATTATCTTCAGCTTATTTTTTCCAAAATTGTGTTGGATAAATTTTGCCAAAGTTGTGAATAATGGGTATTTCCCAACAGGCATGAATTTGATGCACAGTATTTCTGAGTAGTTTTCTGTCTTGCATGGTTGACAGTATTTGAATAATCATTGCAAAACAAACTGCATATGGTCAAATAAAAAATACTGGTTTGTTGTGTATTGCTGGGGTGCGAAATCTCTAACCTAAGGGCTAAATTTGGCCCACAAGGCCTCCCCATTTGGCCTGCAAGGCTGTTTCAGGCAACCCGTACCCATCTGTCCTATACCTGATGCCAAAATGACATGAGGCTGGGCTGAAAGGGCTTTATAGGCACTGCTTGTTGGTTGTGTATGTAAAGCCCCTTGTGCAGCACTTCTGAAGTATCAGACAATCAGCTGATTGTCAGATACTGTGCAAATAACTTTGCAAGCCATGTGCTTGGAAACCACTTAGCACAGACCTTGCAAAGCCCTTCGTGCAACACTTTCCAAATGCCCGACAACCAGCTGATTGGGGAAACGCTGCACAAGTCACTTTACAAGCCTGTGTTCAACACTTCCCAAAAACCTAGTGCAGGGCTTGCAAAGCTTATTCAGCCTTGTGCGCAGCACTTCTCAAACGTCTGACAATCATCTGATTGTCAGGTGTTTGGGAAATGCTGTGCCCAGGACTGAGCAAGCCTCGTTGACCTATCTCTCCCATCCTCATGGGCCAACTTTGACAGGTGTCAGTCACCTGACATAATTATGATGTCTGATGATTGTGCACAAGAAAGGAATTTAAGCTGTAAACCGTTAAAGGTACAGAATACATAGAAAAATAGTAAATAATGTTGTCCAAGGACTTGAACAAAAGAGGGCTGCCTCTGGATTTCAATTCCTTTTTCTTAGGCAGTGTTCTTGTACTCATAGGAAAACACCTTTGGATTCAGTTGTGGGTGAAGATTTGAGTGGCTGAATTAAGTGGTGTAGTCTCTTTTGTGAGAGGAGGGAAAGTAGTGAGTTTTGATGGAATTCAAATTCTCCCACAGGTCCCAGGATAGGAATACTTTGGTTGGGAAGCTCAGAAACTTGAAAGAGCTCCCAGGAGGAAGGGAAGCCATGAGGCCCAATATACATGGATTTTTTAGTTGTGGCTTCGACATTCAGGGCAGCCATTGTGACCTAGCCAAACCAAAGGCAGTAATGAATACCAAGAAGTAAGGGTGGTCAAAATGGGCTCAGCAGTGGGGCAGGGAAAGAATCAAGTACTGTACAGGTCCAAGCATAGAAATTATTGACTGTTACACAGCCTTATTGTGGTTCCACCTGAATGCAGCTAGTCATCAGACAATCTGAAAACCTCTGCTCTAGTATCTTTTAATGCTTAATAGTCAGCTCTCTGAAGTTCAGATATGTTTGATGCCCTCAGCACTAGTATAGGGTACTAAAACCTTGAAATGTGGAGGATGCATTCTATTGGGGGGGGGGGCAGAGGAATGGACTTTTAAACTTTTCCTCTCCAGTTTCCTCCTGCCCACCTCTAGATGCCAGATAGGTGTTTAGGGGTGGGGAGGGTTTTTTAAAGTGGGAAAACACTGGATTGGAGGAAGCAAGGAGAGGAGTAGAAAAACTGGGTGAAGTGGTTTTGTGTGGGAGAGAGGGAGAGAAAGAGAGAAAGAAAAAAATGCTTGGATGGGAGAGGAGAGGGATTGTATCTTGAGGAGAAATGTGTGTACAGAGAAAGAGCTAACACCTCAATCCATATTATCCCTCTCACAATTGTTTTGATTTAAAGAAATATTACAGGAGAAAGTATGACAGAATTAGCAAACAAAGTTTATTAAGGGAAATAGAAAACAGAATGAGTGCATAACTGACATTGTATTTATGATTCCGAAATAGTTTCTGTGTTCGTGTCATAATAAACATTGGTTTATTGAGATAGTAACAAGCTTAGGCAAGCCTTGAAAGATTGGAAAAGGGGGGTGGAGGTGGGTGCTTGCCACGGGGAGACTTCTGCGGGTGGGTAGACAAAATAGGTGCCTTTGACTTTTTCCATCTTCAAGAAACCTTGTGCTCACCAGCAGCAGAGGACTTGGGATCAGATCAGGAAGTTAGCCCTGCGTCTTAGTGTATATAGTGCAGTAAGGGGAAGTTTTCAGGAGTTCTTACTGTCTCTCCTAAAGGCCTCCCCTCAAGTTCTGAACACTGCTACCTGACTCTTGTTCCAGATTGACTGGAGCCCAAAACAGGAACAATTATGTTTAAGAGCTGGAGCTGTATTGCAGCATTTTGTTTGAGGTTCTTTATGTGTGACAGGGGTAGGTAGATTTTGTTTGGCCTCCCCCCCCCCCATTTCCCCATGGTTAGATGGAACACAGGCTATGATCAACAACATTACTCTAAGTAAGATCAACTTGAATCTAAATATGGAGCTACATGCAGAGGTAAACTAGCTAGCTCTGCCTCCCCCCATCAGCTTGAAGATCAAGAAGGTATAGAGACTAGACTCCCCCACCCTCATCCTGATCTGTCAGAGACAGAAGCTTGTCCCTTTCCACCACCCACCCTGACTTAAGCTTAGAGCTGGATAGAGGATCAGATTTTCCTCTGACCTTGTGCTGTGTTTGAGATATCTGTTTGCCCAATAGATTACCCTAACTTAGAGAGGGATATGGGGGTTTAGGATTTGGATACAGACTTGTTCAACTTAGACCACTTTAAAATCAGTGTGAAAAGTTGTCAGTCATTTCAGTTGGGTCTCATAGAGCCTTTTGCCATACAAACAACTTCTATCACTTTTCGGAGCCACTCACTATGAAGCCAGGAAGTTTCTTATTCACCATAGTTCATTGCTTTGCCCAAACTGGGAAACTGTAGTTACCAGTTTCGGAGCAAGCCAGAAGTATTAAACCATGGTTTGAAGTTGGTCCTAATAGTCTTGGCTTGTTCCTAATTTGATAGCCATACTTTTCTGGTTTGGATAAAGGAGGGAAATGTCACGGCTTACAAATCTCATGGCTTAATTACAGCTTGAACAAAAGGGCTGTGTATATCTTAATACAAGATATGATAATCTGAACCAGCCCAGTGTGTCCTGAGATTTTGGCATAGCTGGATGTAATGCACACTGTATGGTAACCAGGCCAATACAGAGACACTTAAAGGAAGACATTCCATGTTGCTTCCAGCAGGTTAGGAGCTGCTTGGAGGTGGTTGTGCCTTAACATATAAATAAAAGGCTCCTAATGTGGTAGGAGTTTGCAACATTCTATACATCTCCTTTCATGCTGGCTACAAAACTAGTGTTACTCTTAAATTCTATTTAAATTAGAAGTTCTCTGTATTTATACAATCTGAATACAGGCAGTTTAAAAATACTGTAAGGTTTTCACTTAAGTATCTTTTCTAGTGAGGTGGGCTGGGAAGCTTTCAATAATGGAAATATTCTGTTGTTATATTTTTGTACAGAGTTCTTATTTTCTATGAAAGCATTGTTCCAGAAAATGAATAAGCAACAGAAATAGACACATTATCAGATTTTGCTGTTTCAAAGTTACTAACCATTGTAAATCATGTACAGTGTGTGTGTGTGTGTGTGTGTGTGTGTGTGTATGTGTATATACCGGTATATATATATATATATGTATGTATATGTATGTATATAGAGAGAGTGTGTGTTTGTGTGTGTGTGTGTATAAGGTCTCTATTTGTAAATGTAAGTGAATTAAAACCAAAAGTATGCATAATCCAAGTGTGCTGAATCAGTTTCAGGCTCCTATTCTCTTTCGGTGTGTTTTTGAGTACCCTTTAATTGCCATACGTTGCATATTGAAAGCAAAATCTTTGAAAACTTGTGGGAAGGATTTTTGAGAGAATGGCCATATTTTTTTCATGCCACACTAAACAGGAGCATGCCGCCGGCTTACGTGCTCCCCTTTAAGCTCATCTTTCCTATGCAGGTGAGAAAAGGAGTTTGGGAGCATTTGTTCCTTTAGTTTAACTGCATTTTGTCATGTCATCCAAACCAGCAAGTGTGTGTTAATGGAGACTACATCCTCCCCTCCATCCAAAGCAAAGGATTGCCCCAATGCCCAACCAGACGATTGCTATGAGGTAGGCAAAACCACCGGATGAGGTAGGCAAAACCACCCGGTGAGCAAATTCCTACCTGGCTGCTTAAAGAATGGCGACCACTGTAGTCACAGCATAGTCATTGTCTATCAGCTTAAACCTAGAGTGGGCGGGCAGGGAAAACCCCTGGAAAGGAACAAACAGGTAGTGCCCCAGGTACAGGCTGCTTAAATGGGCAAGGGGTGGATTGAGGGAAGCCTACCTGCTTCGTTGGCTCCACCCCCTGGCACAGCCCGAGTTCCCAGCCTGCATCCCCATTTTCCAAAGCTGGGTGCCTGCTAGGATCTGTTCCTGATAGGCGGAGGGGGTTTAAGCCGCCTACCAGGAAGGGCACTGCTGTTCAAGTTCCCTCATCAGGGCCCCAGTGAAGCCTCTGCCGTCCTGCAACGCTGTTGCACCAAGAGGGGTGAGCAGACTTGTCATGCCATCCAAAACAGCAAGTGTGTGTGTTAAAATTAATGGGGGGACTAGTCTCAGAGAGTTTGCTTAAAGCTATACTTGCTGGAGCTGACTCATTTAAACTTGCCATTGTTAAAGTGAACAACAGTCAGGTGTGCCTGCAAAAGTTTATTTTGGGGGGTGGCGGCTTGTACACTATGTTGATTGGGCCTTCTGCCCCACTTGTATTTTTACTGGGTTTGCGTGTAGTAAACCAAACCATGGCTTAATACACATGAGCAAATGTTAAAGTTCTCAGATCCTCTTCTCCAGTCCTGCTGCTGCAGTACAGCGTGGGGCTGATGCATATCCAAATCTATGGTTGTGGTTTGTCTTCCTCCAGACAAATTATGAGGCAACCAAGATTTGTTCTCAGTTTACCTTTTTTGTTGTTGTTTCCACTTCTGCCACGCTTTCTAGGCACGGGTCTGAGTGGTTTTTTGTTGTTCCCATCACTTTCCCCAGGAAAACCTGCGCTTTAGCACTGAATCAGAGCGAACATCAATTGGGTTTCCTTGCTCTGATTCATGAAAGCATGGGAGAAGTGGAAAACTTCTTGAAGCGGAAGTGTGTGTGTGTAGGAATACAGGCTTTGATATGAAGAGTCATGTGTGTTCAACTAGTACTACTTTTTTGTCTTAGTTGTTGAGAGTCTGGAAACTTGAAAACTAATATTGCATAAATGTTAAGTTGCTATGCATACTACAACTTAAGTTCAGACAGTGCTCCTAAGTATTAAGGAACAACGTTGCATATCAGTGTTTGTTATGAATATGGGTTTGATGTCAAAAATTGTCTGAGAGTGTATTACTGTGAATGGAATTTGGAAATTTGGGAAATGGCTTCATTCTTTGAAGATATTTGGACACATGCTTTAAGTGGAAAAAGCTTTGATATCTCAGTTTTTTCATAAACCTGAACTATCTTTCCATGATTTATAGTAAGGAATGTATCGAGGATATTAAAGAGCCCACAGTTCTCTAGTAAATGTTTTTTGTTGTTAAAAAGTAGGTTGTTTATACTATGCAAGTTATATTCTACAGTTGTTTTAATTAGGAGGACACTCAACTCTACTTATAGTGATATAAGCTATATCTACATAGTGATATAAGCACTTTCTTGATTAGACTGATAGCACTTAAATAATGTATAGCCTTTTTTGTTTACCTGTGAGCAACAATAAATTATCATTTTTCAGATCATCACAATTGATTGATTGATTTAAAACTGTATATGTTAGGCTATATTGCCACCTAATGGCATAAGAGTAATTGCTTGCATTTCCCCTTCAATATTTTCCATGTTGCGTGCCGTGGAACTTTGCAATTTCCCAGTGAGAAGGTGAAAACTGGTGGACAAACTTTCCTGAAAAACAGTTTGCTCACCATTACTGCTCTTGCCCTACAGTGCACAGCTGCAGGTGTGTGGTTCATGCAGGGCAAGGAGGAACTATATGTGCCCATGAAATGTCCTTGGCACTCTTTGGCAGCTTAAATCTAAAAATGATTGTAAGATGTAGGAAGCTTGAACTAATGTTGCAGTTGAAAAAGTGCAACGTGTCTTAAGCTTTTATCTGATTTGCTTTCAAAACAATATCTTAGAGAATTTCAGGCACGTTCAAAATATCTTTCTTAAATGCTTTGGCTTGTATCCAGTACTGTGGATCTGTTTGTGCAACAGAACTTCCTGTTCTCTTCTGTGCCCTCCAGTCCTGTGTTCATCCTTAAAATCAGTTTTGCAGGGTTAGGTTAGCATAGCCTGCCGAGAGACTATGGGAGTGCATGAGGGGGAGATAAAAGGAAACCGAAAATCCATTGGGTGAATGGAACTCAGCTAGTGCAGCATTGGATCCAACCTTTCCTTGCTAACATGTCCTTGATTATCTGATTATGCCCAGTAAAGTTTCTTTTCTCACTTTGCTTTATCTGTACAGTGGAACCTCAGGTTACGTACTGTCCTCCTTACGAATGCTTCGGGTAACAAGCTCCACTAACCTGGAAGTAGATGCTCCTGGTTGCGAACTTTGCCCCGGGATGCGAGCAGAATTCGCACGGCATGGCGGCAGCGGGCGGCTCCATTAGCGAAACCGCACCTCATGTTAAGAACGGTTTCAGATTAAGAACGGACCTCCGGAACTAATTAAGTTTGTAACCGGAGGCACCATGATATCAGATTCCATAAGTGGCAATGGCAGCATGTTTTGATCTTGGTTTGTAGGGCAAAAGCAGACCATAATTTGTCAGTTTAGCTGAAATGACAAATTGGCTTTCTGCAAAGCAGGGAGGGGTTGGAATTTTTGCATGCAAAGGAGGAGGGAAATACAAGCAAGCCTGTGGATCTTTGGGGTTCATTCATATAGGGCCAACCACAGCTTAAATCTTGTTTCATGTGAAAAGTTACTGGATCTCTTGAGGTACATGGTCTCCGTAAGTGTTGTATATTAAGCTGTACAAAAGCTGTTGAGATTAGGGAAATTGACTGATTTGGGACAGATAGGTGTATTTGCACGGTCAAATTTGCTTCCACGCTAAAAGCTGACTGAAGGTAAACCATAGGGCATAATGCAGTGAAGTGTCTTGCTGTCTATAAATAGCAGAGACATGACTAGTTTCAGAAGTTAGGTATAATATGCTTTTTGCCTTTTGAGGCTTACTTTTCTGGCAATAGGACGGAAGTCCATGGGGGTAAGTTGGTACAGGGTAGATACTTGTTATGAGTTGTCAAATATAGCCCCAAAGTTATTTGGACAGTAATTCCAGAACCATGCCTGTGACATGAACTGAGCAGTGATAGTATGCATATCTAGTCTTTTAAAGTATGTGTTTAGTCTTTATGCACTGCTGAACATCTTGTAAACAGATAAAAGCAAGTCATAAACACTATTATGTAGAATGGTTTTTTTTTTCATACTGAAGATGGTAGGACATAAAAATACTTGAATGGTTTAAATATTATAGTCCAAAGAGATAAAAAGTAGTTCCTTGATAGATGCTAAAGATTTAAAATTTGTGGTTTGTATTCAAATCCACCTGCTGGAATGCATTTGAAATTTGCAGTGTTTGGATGTGAGGGTACAATGGCAGCTTGGATTTTCAATCTGTTTTTCCAGATAGTGTTAAGCTTAGCTGAATCCATATTAAATGTTTCCAGAACCATTGTAGCAACATTTTTCTTCTTTTGTGTCCTGTTCAATCTTTGGAGCCATCATAGAAATCCAGCATTTCACATCCTTCACGCAACTCTGCTCCTGTTTTATTTGGACATTGGTGTAATAAAAAATGTCAACAAATATTGGTTTGCTTACTAGTCAGCTGTGACTTCTAGGTCCTCTGCCTCTTCTAGGTCCTCTCCATATGCACAGAGGAGGGATGAGGTCTTGTTTTGTTTAGTAGCAGGAGGCTGGCTGGCTGTAGGCATAGTAGAGGTTTTGTCTGAGGACCCACTACCAATCTTCAGTTCATTCATACCGGGTGTGTGTGTGTGTGTGTATGTACAATAATAGTCTCTTGTCCTTTATTTTGTCATTCATTTCAGATTCTCATTTATAACTCAAAAATAATATTTTAAAATCATTTGTTTATACTTAAGCATCTTAATATGTTTATAGACCTAGTAAACTTTAGTCTCTGTTCTTTCAGGTGGCTTTTCCACAGTGCTACTTGTGCATACACATGGTGGAGTCCGATGTGCATTGAAACGAATGTATGTTAATAATGTGCCTGACCTCAATATCTGCAAAAGAGAAATAACAATAATGGTAAGTAAAATAATACCTTATTGTCAACATATTTTTTCGGTATATATTACTGATTTTCAAGAGAAAACAACAACAGCATAAAAACATGCAAGTTCCACCCACTTGCAGAAGAACAAGGAGTTGAAGGGCTTTTGAAGATATCAAAAGTGAAATAAATTGGACTCCAAATGGCAGTGGACAGAAGCCACTTCAGACAGTGTTCTGTGGTCTTGGGAAGGCAGACAAAAGATGAAGACCCTGTATATATATGTCCCATCACATATTCCATGAGTGAGCCTTAGGCAGCAAAAAAGTCAGAAGGTTTTTGCCTTTCCTTTGGCCAATTCTATATTGAAAGACATTTTTTTCTGCATGCACAATACTGGCAACTCATTTTTTATACCAAGCATGCATTAGTATAAAAAAGTTTGAATATGTTGGCTTCACTTGTATTACTTTCAAACAGACATAGGAACTTCTGTGGGCAAAAGCTTCAGAACCCCTGGCTGTGCTGGAAGAGAAGAGAGGGGGAATGTGTGAGCCTGGGAAAGGCTAGGCTTATTCATTTCTTTCTAAATAATAGTTGAATGTGGTCTAAACATAGTGTTAAAACTAATAGAGGTTAACATAACATTCATGGGCAATACACAATACAGATTACTCTTTGCAGTCATTTCACTAGGATAGTGTGAATGTAACAGAGGCCAGGTTTGACCATCACGTTAAAGCATAATTAAAATTAAATTGTGGTTTAATGTGGTTCAAAAGGTGTCACTGCACTCTTTCCCCCACTCCTTCCTTTGGTGCGCTGGGAAGGAAATGAACCAGAGGCTGACTTCATCGTACCTACAAACCAGTACTCATTATTGTTTTTTCTCCTTGGCGTCTGCCCATTGTTTGCTTGTAGAGAAAAAAACTACAGGGGTAATGCAAAGCCAGTCTGTGGTCTGTTTTCTCCCCTGCGTGATGAAGGAAGCAGTGGTGGAGTGCAATGAGACCTTTTGGCCAGCACAATTCTCATTCATGTAAAACCATAATTTAATTTTAACTATGGTCTAATGTGACTTCGGAACCAAGCCATAAATTCTATAGTTTCCCTCCTCTTCAAATCTGTAACCCACCCTTTTAAACCTAACCTGCAGTGTGGGACGCGTATCCCTCTTGTTCCGTTTTCTCACAACCTTTTCCTTCCCCTCTTTCTCAGGGCACACTTGCAATCCAGACATACTGGTTTAACAGTCATTTTGTCTTCCTTGAGAACCCTGGGAATTGCAGTTTTGATGGTGAGACAGAGATGTTGAACAGAACTTCATCACCTGTATCAAATAACAGGCAGAGGAATCTTAAACTGCTCATGCAGGGGTCCTTATTGTGGACAGTTCTTCCCACTGCAGCACATTGTCCCACATTGTTCAGTAGCTCCCTTTGACCCTTGGTCAAAGGGGGGTTCTGGTGGTGGTGGGAAAGGGGTCTTTATGGTGGAGGAACAAAAGAAATCAGTTGTACAAGCTGCCTTCTGCTTGCACAACATTGGATATGATCTTAAGCTATTTACTTAGTCTCTATAAATTGATTTGTCAAACTGTTTAGTCAAGATAATCATGAGAAGCAAATGTTTTAATGTGCTGATAGACCTATAAAGCCATACATGGTTCAGGTCCAAGCTATCTGAGAGAACATATTCCCTCATACGAAACCACTTGTGTTTTGAGAACTTTGGGAGAGGCCTTCTCTCAGTCTTGCCACCCTCACAGGCATACAGGGCCCTCTCAGTGGCTGCTCCAGGACTTTGGAACTTACTACCTAGATAAGTTAGACTGGCTCCCTCCTTGTTCTTCTGCCGGCAGGTGAAAACTATTTTGTTTCAATAGGCTTGGGGGGAGCTGCTTTTAATGAAATGTATGGTGCCATGCTGCCTTTATTGTAATTATCAGCAGCTTTAATAGATTTTAAAATATATATAGTCCCTCCCCCTTTTTAGTGATTCTTATGTTAATTGTAAACTGCCTTGAGTCCTGTGAGGGGAAAAAGAAGAGATATAAATAAATATATAATATTAATAGTTATATTTTAGATAGCTTTGACTATGGCATTTTAGGCTAATTGCAGTAATGCATGTATACTATTTTTTCCAGCTCTTAAAAAAAGTTTATTTCTTTATTCCTAAACTATTATTTCTTTTTCAGAAAGAACTGTCTGGGCACAAGAACATTGTAGGGTATTTGGATTGTGCTGTTAATTCTGTTAGTGATAATGTTTGGGAAGTGCTCATCTTAATGGAATACTGTCGTGGTAAGCCTCTGTCACTTTAAATATAAAAAATTGTCTAACACACAATAGTTACTTTCATATGATAGTCCTTGCTATATTAAAAGTGCAATCTTACTCACTTTTTTATTCTGTGAACTGCCCTGAGATCTTTTGATGAAAGGTGTTATATAAAATTAATTAATTAATAAAATGTCTGTTCAGAAGTAAGTCCAACTGAATTCAGTGGCGTTTATACCCAGGCAAATGAGAGTCTTAAGGTGGTACTTCAACTTTTTAAAAACAGCGCTCATAGTTGGTCAGAGATTTAAAATGTTTGTGTTTTGAATAAGTAGTGTTTTCACTGTGCTAACATCCTCTTTAATGTAGTATTGTAATATCTGCCTTCTTTTTGTAGCTGGGCAGGTAGTGAATCAGATGAACCAGAGGTTGCAGACAGGCTTTACTGAGCCAGAAGTGCTAAGGATATTTTGTGATGCCTGTGAAGCTGTTGCTAGGCTGCATCAATGCAAAACTCCCATTGTTCATAGAGATTTGAAGGTGAGAGGAACTGAGAGGAATTCTTCTGTTCTTGAAATAAAATCTCTGTATTTGACTCCTGTTTTATTGCATGTAACAACACTAAGTTTGAATTAGATTTAGGTACGTCTGTCCCTTTTCTTTTTAAAGCTATTCACCAATTTTGAAAATCCTTGAAATAGATGTTTATGCGGTGATACAGTAGGGATTTCTTGTTTTGAACAAGAGTCTCCAAAAGTTTAAGAACAACTTCATTGTTTTTATACATTGTTTTTGAGTAACTTGAATGAAATAAGATATACTTTGGTATTACTGTAATAGCAAATTGATATGCATTGCTTAGGAGATCATGTGCAACATCCTTAGATTTCCTTTTCTTTGGATTAGGAATGGGGATAGGAATGAAATTTTGCTCAACCTGGGAAGAGCTCTTCACTCAAATATTTGAAGATCGCAAAGGTCCATGATTGTCCCACTTGCCTGAATCCAGCTGTATTGCCCTTTAAAGTTGAAAGAGGCAGTGCAGAGAGCCTTTTTGTGCTACTCAGCTAGGAAATGGCACCTTTGTGGGAGCTGTATTTCTGTACTTTTCATTCTGGCTTTAAAGGGCTAATGACCTTCAAGGCCAGGAGAAAGAGCTCTTCTGCTAGCCTTTTAAGTTCTGAGAAGAGACTGCCCAAATTTTTGCAAGGGATGTGTGGGTATGGAAAAATAGCAGGAGGATGAGTGGATTATTACTTTTGGATAAGGTATGAGAAACCTGTAGCTTCCAGGTGGAGTTGGATTCCATCTCTCAGTCCTGCTTGGTATGTTCAATGTTCAGGGACAGTGGGAGTTGTTCAGCAACTTTTGGAGGACCATAAGTTATCTATCCCTGGTTTAGAGTGTATCAAACTTTGCTACACCATAGGAATAACCACCAATAATGTGTTTGTAATTGAAATAAAAAAATCCTTCCAGTAGCACCTTTAAGACCAACTAAGTTAGTTCTTGGTATGAGCTTTCGTGTGCAAGCACACTTCTTCAGATACCAGAAGAAGTGTGCTTGCACACGAAAGCTCATACCAAGAACTAACTTAGTTGGTCTTAAAGGTGCTACTGGAAGGATTTTTTTATTTTGACTATGGCAGACCAACACGGCTACCTATTTGTAATTGAAGGTTAGCCATTGTTGAATAATGGCATCAATCTGAACAAAACATGGCAGTGTAACATGCTGTGCTTAGCTTCTTCATTTGGTTAACACGCTTTAACAATTGGATCTACAGCTTACACGCATTTGGCAATACTTTTTTTCCTTTAGAGCAATCTTGGGTCCCAAGATGTTGGACTACAACTCCCATCATTCCTGACTAATGGCCCTTCTCACTAGGGATGATGGGACTTGTAGTCCAACAATATATTGGGATCCAAAGTTGAGTAAGGCTGCTTTAGGGTATTTAAGCTTGGTCCTTCAGTATTGGTGCTGAAGTATGAACACTTTAAAGTGCCATTGACCCTGCCAGATTAAGACATTAAAGGAAAGGTGACTGCTTGAAAATTAGGAATGCCTTCTATTTTATATGCGTGTGCTTTTTTCTTTCTTTCTAAGGTTGAGAACCTTTTGTTGAATGACAGTGGAAACTATGTCCTCTGTGACTTTGGCAGTGCCACTAATAAATTCCTTAATTCTCAGAAAGATGGAGTTAATGTAGTTGAAGAAGAAATTAAAAAGTAAGTTCAATTTCTTAGGGCAGCTTTTTAAAAATCAGTACTCTGACAATCCTAGAATTATCTGTCTAATAACAATAGGAACACATGCATGGCAACTTCAAAGTGTCGTTCTACATATGCATAGGTATTTTAGAAGGTAAACATCATAATATGGCGAAAGATCCAGTTTACCACATGGATATATATCTACATCTGGATATGAGCTTGTATCAGTGTCTTTTAAAGCAGGATAAATACATTAATCTCTCTCTTGAGTGCTAGATGCATGATTTTCTGTTCCTTTCTCCCTTGTGTGTACTGTTATGGTAATCCTTTTCATGGTCTCTCTCCTTCCAAGGGTCAGTCCATGAATAGAGATTAGTTCAGTTCTTTGCTATTTAGAACACAAATTTGTATACGTTCTGTGATTATAGTGCCCTTTTTCGATGGTATGTTATAATTGTGGTTTGAATTCCCAGTTTCAAATTTACTGTTTAAAATCAGTACATTCAAAGAGCTATAATAACATAATTTTAAAAATTGCATTCAAGTGCCATTGGGCCTCTAAGATGCTTTTTCCCTTTTCCTTTTTGTTACTCTGTTGCAGCTTGCATTTTATTAAAAAAAGAGTGAGAAAGCACTTGCCCTCTAGGCTGCAGAGGTCAGTTTAAAAATCTGATTTCAAAATGGTAAAGGCATGAAAAAGGGGCAAGTAGAAAGAAAAAGCAACCCTATTGACTTTACAAGTTCATAATTTTGTTACATTTTGAGGATACTTTCAGGATAATAACAAAAGTGCTATCATCATATGGTGATACATAAAAGAATTGTTACTCTTTGATACGTTTAGGCTTTTGCCCATATTGCTGAATTGCATTGCCCCAATCTTAGTGCAGTAAGTCTGAAAATTCAAAACAAGTCTATATTTTATTGTTCACCTTTAATTATCCAATTATATGTTCATAGGTATACTACGTTATCATACAGAGCTCCTGAAATGATTAATCTTTATGGAGGGAAACCAATTACTACCAAGGCAGATATCTGGGTAAGAAAACTGAATACTTTTACTGTTGTTGAATAGTATAGAATTTGTTGCATTTCCCCCAGAAAATGTTCCTTTATTAAGCATAGTATTTAAGTAAAAGCTTTATGAATAACACCGAAATGGCTTGCATATCTGAATGTTTGTTCAGTCAAATATAGGGTAAAATACATAATCTCAATTAATAAATCATTATACTTGTTACTTGTTTCTTTGTGCTAAATCATGGGGAAAAAATAGGATTCAAATTCTTGTAAAGTGCTTTAAATGAAAGCACTCCATTAGCAAATCTACTGTATATTTTGAAGTGCAAAAGGTTGAGCAATTTACCATCTCTATGAAGCTTGACTGTGTGCCAGCAGCAGCAAGAGATGCTCTTAGCAAAGCTTTTTGTAATGAGCGAGCAACACTACCAAATTTCCGCTTACTAAATCTGTGTAAATCTGATGCTTGGTGTGCAACAATGTCACAGTATATAAATACGTTTATAAATAAATAAACACAAGTGCTGAGATGATCAGATTAGCAAAAACATTTTAACAGTTTTGCTGTTCTTGCATTCATTTAGAAAACTGTGAAACACCTCTCATTAATTAGTTTGGAAGCTGTGATACTTCTATTATAACTGAAGTGTTACGTTTTACACTTAAGTTGTTAATGGTCAAATGCTGCTTAAACAGTCTTGGTATTTGGTGATTTCCCCCAATAACTGTGTTTCACCTGCTGTTTCACTCCATAGGCTCTTGGTTGCTTGCTATATAAGCTTTGTTTCTTCACACTTCCCTTTGGTGAGAGTCAGGTTGCCATTTGTGATGGAAGCTTTACCATCCCAGACAATTCACGTTACTCCCATGGTATACATTGTTTGATAAGTAAGTAACTGAGGCAACTTTCAAATTACATTGTCTGTGAAATGCTTTAATCTTTGATGGGGTGCTAAACCAAAAGTGAATTACCTTGCTGATTGAAGGTTTCATTGCATAGAACTTTGCTGAGTACATCTGTGGAAATAATGTATGTTTGCTTTCAAGTATATGATCATACCAATATTAAGATAAAAGGACAATCCTTCCCCAGGCCTTTTTGAGTGTTCATTTCATTTTATTTTCTGCTCAGTGCTTTGACAGCAATATACATAATACATGTTGCATACATTATTGCATAACAAAATACATATTCTAAAACGATTCAATCCAAAAGTGCCTCAACAAACACTAATCAGTATATTGGGTCAGATCTAAATTTTGCCTTCTGCAAACAAAGGCCTTTTTCATCTACGGAAGCTTTTTGTGTCGGCAGAGGGTTCTCCTGATGGACAGTGAGGAGTTGGCTTTGATGATATCGCTGTCCTTCTCCCAGCACCATCTCTCACACGGTTCTGGAAGGTTCTTTCCAGAAGAGGTTGAAGGGGAAATTGGTAGAAGCGTTTCTCCCTTTCCACCAGAGGCTTCTTCATGAGAAGAACTCTGTTTGGGATACTCCTGCTTGTTGGAGTAATGCTAGGATCCAAGCCCCAGTGCCACAAAAACAAAATCTCAACCATAGCCTTAAAATGGAAAAATATAAATTGATGAGAAAATTTAAGAAGGGAAAATAGGCCCCCTCCAAATGTTAATGCATAAAATCTGTTTAAAAAAACCTAAGGTTTTAATATAATCAAAGGGATTGCCAACCTGATTTACCAAGCCAGGGACATTTAGAAAAAGTGCCATGGACACTAGTCAGAAATTGACTTTCATGGCGTAACACAACATGGCAGCTGTGGGATGTGTGGCATAACATTGAATTAGACACAGCCATTTCTCTTTTCTGGTGGTACGCAGGGGTAGACATACTCTTAAAGATTTTGTGAATCCAAGTTTGGCCTTATTGAGGGGCAGTATTTCAGTATGAGTAGGAAAATGAGAGTACCCCAAACTTTTTTTTTAGAAAAAAAGCACTGGATACAGCGCAGTTATTACTACTTTTCTTTGCCCATTCCAGCCTGGGACTAGCTCAGGTTTGCCATGCAGTCAGCAATGTCCTGTTGGTCTTGATTGTGGCGGTTACGCAGTAATGCAGTCTCTCACTCTCACAAACGCACACACACACTCATGAACACAATAATGGTGTTGCTGTCCAATAACAGAGCATTTACCGGTACAGTGGTACCTCGGGTTACAGATGCTTCAGGTTACATACGCTTCAGGTTACAGACTCCGCTAACCCAGAAATATTACCTCGGGTTAAGAACTTTGCTTCAGGATGAGAACAGAAATTGTGCTGTGGTGGTGCGGCGGCAGCTGGAGGCCCCATTAGCTAAAGTGGTGCTTCAGGTTAAGAACAGTTTCAGGTTAAGAATGGACCTCCGGAACGAATTAAGTACTTAACCCGAGGTACCACGGTACTATGAAAAATATACAAGGTGGCCACACCACACTCACACTCCAGCACACACATACATACTTACTGTGCATTTACAGATCTTATACACGCATGCATCTCTTTCTCTCATACATACCCATTTCACATATACATCTCTCCTTCTCTGCCCAAGTGCACCTCTCTCTATGTTTCACATACCACATGTTCATAATCTCTCTCTCCCTTTCACCTCCCCCCACCCCAAATGCATCTTCCAAGTGCATCCCTCTCTCACACACATGAACTGCTATAGGATTTTTTCTGGGGGGCATGTGGGCAAAGTAATACACTGAAAAGGGTGATACGTGCTAATTTCTCACAAAAAATGAGAAGAATGGTATCTGTATATTTTACTTTATATAATGCAACATAACAGAGAAGGCAGTTTTTTCTAGATTGCATGGTGCCCAATTAGTTTTAGGACCTGGCAGATGAAAACAAGAGGCTTGCTGGATCTTGTTTTAGCATTCAGTTTCCCACAGTAGGCAATATATGCCTTCGGGAAGCCCACAAGTGGAATATGGACAACAGCAGCTGTTTCACGTTGTTCTCCAGCAACTAATTTTAAGGCATAGTTTTACCCCCCTGCCTACCACAAAAAAATGGTTGTGCGTTACCTGTCTGTCCATAGAAACAATGAAAGCTGCACTACAAAATCTATTTGATTCACTTTTATTCTACTTTGCTAAATCTAGGCTTCTTTCTTGCTGCTAATCTTTTAATCTGCTGTAATCTACAGGGTATATGCTTGAACCAGATCAAGAACAGAGACCTGATATCTTTCAAGTTTCTTACTTTGCCTTTAAACTTGCCAAAAAGGACTGTCCAATATCCAATATAAATGTAAGTAGATCTTACATAATGCTAATATTTTTAAGGTTAGCAAAAGGAATGGCACTAGCTTTTTGACTTTTTTAAAAAACGGGAACTCCTTCCCCCCTGTACAAAGTGGCTCTAAATTTGGTAACTTCAGATAATTTTTTCGAAACATTGCCTTCATGGCAATTCAGAAAAACACACTGTACCTGCTTTGAACAGTAAATGACATTAACCTATGGATTTTTTTTATATCAAATGCAATATAAAATTGTTGGATGGTCTGGGCACTTTCTCCTTTTTGAGCTTTCCTCTTCGAGATGTCAGGAATTGTTAATTCAGTCAGTTAATGCAATTGGGTTGGTCCCCCCCCCCCCAAATGTATTCAGAATTCAAGGACATAGTAAAGCAGAATGCTGCTATAGACACAATTTAGCCTACTGCATGATGAACTCTGCAGGTGCAGCAAAGCTTTTGAATTTGTTCTACTCATTCCCACAAAAAATCCCAGTAGTCCTTTTGCTCCTAGGTGACATAGAAAGCTTCTAAAGGGAGTTGCAAAAGCCTTGGTCTTTAAGCTTAATTAAGATTCCAGACTATGGTTTGTATTTCTTGGCATACCAGTGTCAGCTTTTTACTAAGTAGGTATCAAAAATATTATTTATTTACTTATTATTTAGTAAATTTATATACTTCCCTTCATCCAAAGATCACAGGGCAGTGTGCAACATAAAAACACAAAACCTGTAACATAATAATAAAATGTATCACCCTTCCAAAACATTTAAAATATATTCATCCATAATTAAGGAATTCATTATGAAACCACCTCTAAATTTTAAAATGGTGGCTGCAGGAAATGTAGCTTTCTCTCCCCGCCCCCACCCCCGGCGAAGCATTAATCAGTCCCTGGACCCACCTCGGCATATCCCCCTGTAGGATATTCAATTCTGTCTCTCCCCACTGCATAGTTTACCGTTTTGCCTCTTCCCAACAGTAAGCCAGTATTTCAAGACCACTGAGCATTCTCAGTTCTCACACTGTTTTGGGGTACCCTCTTGGATTTTTTTAACGTTTTTTGTACTTCCACAAACCTTGGGGGTTTCTTCTTGTTCATGAATGGCAATGTTCTAGGTATAAAAGGACTGGCTGTCAGAGAATTGAGCTCGATATTGATAGGTATAATTATTTGCTACTGGTGCTACTTATTTTGGAACTTGCTACTTATTTTACTTTCAGAAGTCTAATAACGTGGTTAATTTATTTCCCCAAGAATTCTCCTCTCCCTTCAACTCTTCCTGAGCCCCTGACAGCTAGTGAGGCTGCTGCTAAGAAAAGCCAAATAAAAGCTCGGTGAGTATGGCAGTTTTATGCACTTTTTGCATTAAAACATTGTACCTTAAAATCTATTTTTCCTCACCTAACAAAAATTGTTTGAAAACATTTTTCCTTTTTCAGACATTGTTAAGCCTTGCTTGTTAGGTTGTCTTTTGTTCCTGTGCTGCTGTAGACTAGTACCAAAATATAAAGGATAACTGAATTCAGGAATAATCTCGAAGTATTTAAGACCAGCCGTGCACATGCGTAGTCACAAATAAAAAGAGATACCTAATGTTGGCTAGCAAGTATTCTTATTATATTTAGAAGAGAATATAAATACAAGCCAAATACATAAACTCACCAGAATAGTAGTGGAAAAATACTGGCTAGACTGGTGTGATTGTTGAGGTTGAATGTCATCCACAAACTTCTCAAAATTGCAGGTGTATGAGGGGATCATAATAGTGGGTGGGAGTCAACTAACTTTTACACATAGTAGACACATTGAATCTAATTTAGCTCTATTTAGCCTGGAGAAGAGGAGGTTAAGGGGTGATATGATAGCCATGTTCAAATATATAAAAGGATGTCACATAGAGGAGGGAGAAAGGTTGTTTTCTGCTGCGCCGGAGAAGCGGACACGGAGCAATGGATCCAAACTACAAGAAAGAAGATTCCACCTAAACATTAGGAAGAACTTCCTGACAGTAAGAGCTGTTCGACAGTGGAATTTGCTGCCAAGGAGTGTGGTGGAGTCTCCTTCTTTGGAGGTCTTTAAGCAGAGGCTTGACAACCATATGCCAGGAGTGCTCTGATGGTGTTTCCTGCTTGGCAGGGGGTTGGACTCGATGGCCCTTGTGGTCTCTTCCAACTCTATGATTCTATGATTCTATTCCGTGAGTCTACTCAGGGTAAAATTTAGTTGAAAATCACCCAGTGTTTCTGCTTTTCCACTGTGCTCTGTCCTCCCCAAACAGCTTGGGATCAATCTTTGCTATGGGCCAGACAGGAGGAAAAGTTGATAATAATGGTGCTTCTGAAATGGGTCCCCCTAAACAACAACAAAAGATATGATTAAGTATTATCACCATCATCCATATGATGCCTGGGTTCCCACCCACAAAAAACATTTGAAACAATGCCTGCTGTAGGGCATGCAGCAAAGACAGGAAAGGATTTCCATAACCTCCCTCCTCCCCAAAATCAACTAAGGCCCCTCTCAAGCAGCTTCCCTGCTCCATGTGCATGTAGGGAATAAACTACAGCAGCAATGGGAAGATTTGCATGTTTCTTCCACACACCACATTTTCAAAAAGTGATGCAAGGAGGTACCTGCTCCACATGCTCAGCAGGCAACAAAACAAGTGACATACAGTTCCTTTGTTTCTTCCTTTACCCCACATTCTTTAAAAGCGTCTCAAATAGCTGGCCACATGACCCAGAAGCTGTACGCCGGCTCCCTCAGCCAATAAAGCGAGATGAGCGCCGCAACCCCAGAGTCAGCCACGACTGGACCTAATGGTCAGGGGTCCCTTTACTTTTATTTAAATAGCTAGTGGATCCATTGACCAGGAAATGGTTTCTGCACATGTTGCATCATAACTCTTTTCCTTGGAGGACTAGAGACATTTTTGAAACAGAAAAATGCATTTGTGGGCACTGATGCAAGTGGTGAATTGATTACTCCCACTACAAGAGAATGGAGATTGTGACAGTATGAGGTACACACACCCACACACACCCACACCCTTCTTAATCTACTTGAACTAAACGTGCTTGCACAGGTCTACAGTAGTAAAATGCACAACTTGGATCACACATTGCACAAGAAGAGTGAGAAGTTGCACAAATTCATAATATTACTGTCTCTACGTCTAATGTGGAGTTTCAACAAAGAACTGCTTTCAATGACTCATTTACCTGTTCTCAATGGAATATTGCTTTGCAGAAAGGAGAAAACTGAGATGGATCTTAAATTGCTCCTCCGTTCTCATAAGGGAGGGAGCAGTTTCTGTCCACTTCAATCCACCTCCTCCCTACACAATGTACCGCAGCATTCGGAAGGGTCTCTCAACTCTCAGCACAAATGTGTGTGTGTGTGTGTGTGTGTGCGCGCGCGCTTGCAAGGATCTGCAGAGGGAAGGGGAAATTAATGAAAGTGAATTCCGTTTCTGGAAGGAAAGTTAGGATTCAAGTCATTGGAGTGTAGTAATTCAGTTAACACTGGTTAAGAGCTGTTTTGAATCAGCTCTTAGCCAGTGTTAACCAAATTACTAAACCATGACTGACTGAACTCTGTGAAAAATTTAGTCCAATGATAGTTATTACTGAAGAAACCTTATAAATTACTTTATGTAATGATTGCAGACTGATCCAGTTTCAGAGATCTGTGAGTGCAACAGAAGTCTCAAGTCAACACTGAGCTATTGACTACCTGAAATAAGTTTGGCACTCTAGATCCCTCATGTGTTAGTTATGTATTGCAGTCAAATAACTTGTGCTGGTTATGGGCTGGGTCTGCAAAGAGGAAGACAGGAGACATTAAGGAAAGTGGCAGATTGAGCAGAAGCAGAGACTGGAATGAAATGAGAGGGAAATTCATTAGAGCACTTGATTTTGTGGATAGCAGTATTTTCATACTTGAGTGTACACTTGTTAGTTAAATTTACTGAATACACACCATAAAGATGTGTTGAATGGCACATGGAAGAATGCTGAATCAAGCTGTTGCTTCCTGGAAAGGAAAATATTTTTCAAGACCCTTCTTGTGGTAATTGCACACATTGAGAGAATATATGGAAAGTTATTTTTGTATAAATGACAGTGCAGAAGATATGCTTCTAATCTTAACTATACCCTTCTTTTTGAAGTTCAGAAATTTCTAGAATCTCTTTCATTCTAGAATAACAGATGCCATTGGACCAACAGAAACCTCAATAGCACCACGACAAAGACCAAAGGCCAATACAAGCACTGCCACTCCTAGTGTACTAACAATTCAGAGCTCAGCAACACCAGTCAAAGTGCCAGTCCCTAGTGATTTCAACAATGGACAAAAAGGTAACTCTTCAAACTAATGGAGTGGATTTGAGTGAAAAGCATTATTAAGTGTGGAGATTAGATAGCACCTTTTTGCAAAGCCTTTGTGAATCCTTTTGACAACTATTTTGTTTTGATTCCTGTATATCTACAATTATGAGTTCCTCCTTTGCTTAATTGCCCAGTTGCATCATGGTATGAGAAGAGTTGCTACACAAAGTTGTGGTGACATACTGCTTTGGAAAACTCAGTGCGTGGTCCTTTTGACAGGTAGCCTATTCATTCATGAAAATGAACACTGGGATTGACGCACCTTTTTAAGGAGATATGTTAAATTGCAAATGGTTGTATTTGCATATTGTTGTGGTGCTGAAATTTCAGCTTAACAAGGCCAGAATCACTGGAGACTTAACTCCAGAGTTACAGCTGAGATTTGTCCCTATGAGACACATTCACGGGTGGGGTGTGTGTGCCTTAAATGACTTAACTAAAGAAATACTTGCAAAGCATTCTGTAGAGGAATACGGTACAGAGTTAATGGGTTTCTGTGGTGGTTTTATCTTGGAATAGAGAAGTTAAATGTGTAATTTACTATGAAGCTTTCCGTGTTCAGACTTTAAAAATGCATTGAACAGATAATGTGCATTGAAAATATCCTAGGAGCCTCAAAATCTGGAAATAGCCAAGAGAGTATGTTGTCCCAGGGAACTAATCAGGCCCCACAACAAAATAGAGTACTGCAACAACTACAGCAAGGTGACTGGAGGCTACAGCAGTTGCATCATCATCACCACCAGCAGCAGCAGCAACAACAATTGATTCAGGATGCATACATGCATCAGGTACCAATGTGTTTTGGCTGTAGTACAAACTAGTTTTCAGGTTTGCCTCTTCTGTTATCAGTACAACTTTATAAATATAACTTGCTAACATTCAGTTGATGGTTGTGCTCACTTTGCCCTTGGAGAAGAATATCCTGCCCGTGTCAGACTAGTTACTTTGGGTGTTCTACTTCATTTGTAGCTTGGCTAGATTACATTTCTGGAGCTATTTGTTCTGCAAGTACCCTTCTATTACATGTTCTCTGCTTATGGCATGCTGGTCTGGTTTATATTGGATACTGGGTGGGAAGAGAGTGAGGATAAGAAGTTGGAACAGTATGGTCCAGCTCTTATTTTGGAACAAAAGTTGACTTGTCTGACTTTTTCCTCTCTTACATAAAATTAAGCATTTACAGTAAAAGTACTACTAAGTGCAGCATCTCAAAGTTCTGCACATGCCCCAAAGACAATTATTTGTGTAAAATCACTTGATCAGCTGGTATTCATGACTGATAAGATTTTGTCCCTTTCTAAAACAGTATCAACAAGCAATGCAACAGCACATGATTCAACAACAGCTTTTGATGCGCTCTGCTTACCAGCAGCAACCTTCCCCATCCTATCCAGCCATGGTAAGTTAACCTTTGAATACAAAATTCTGTTTACTTTGATTACTGATAAATATTACTACACAGATAAAGAAGGGTAATAATTAGCCACTTAAAAATTGACTACCTTAAATAGCATGACTCTGTTGGTGGCATATTTTCTTAACTACAGTTGCTGCTTTTTACAGAAACTGAAGGGAATAGGAGGTATTTCTTACTCTAAAACAGCAAAAACTAGCTCTCACTCCAGTGGTTCTTAACTTGTGCGCTGGTACCATTCAGTCTCACTTATTGCCTCTGAACCATTGACTTACAAATAACTTGGTAATTGTGTGGTACAGACATGGTACAAACCAGGCACAGATATTGTAGGTAACAAGGGTATTGGTTTGTTTGTTTGTTTGTTACAAGATTATTAAATGGTGCTGCATCTTTAAATGAGTATAGGATTTGTTACTGGTATTTTAAATACCAACAGTTGATATTCAACTAAGATAGCTTTCAAGAAACAGCTACCCTGTTTAGCCAAATTGTCCTTTTATTCTCTTTACTCCAGTTAATCTCACCAATACTTTAATGGAGGACTCCCCTAGAAGTCTGTTTTTCTATCCCTTAGGTTTGTCTTTTTGTATTGTCCTGGAAATCTTCCCTCTAGTACTCCTACTAGTAACCAGAGTGCATCTTTTTAAGCTACTTCCCACTTCTTCCCTCAGCACTGCAAACTGGCGTGGAATCTACACACATTTAAAAACCGTTCTGAAAACGCTTTTTTAAAAAGTGTATTAAAAATACATGGAATTTTCCATAAGGCACACCATTGCCATCTAGTGTCACATTGAATATTGCACTTAAAATGTTTTATTTGCAGCTGTATAGCTGAGTCCATGTTCTCCATTCATCTCTTCAGTCTAAGCCAGGTGATTTCATCTATATAGCAAGTCTTCAGCCCCTAATCCACTCTACCTACCCTTTGGGTTCTCTTTCTTTCCCAGTCTTCTTCCTCTGCTGTCTTCTGGCTGATTCCACAAACACCAATCACCAGCAACTACAACTACAACTAGCCAGCTTCTTTTAACTGCTGGCCAGCCTCTAGCCATATATACCCTCCAGTCCAGCCCCAGCCAATCACACTGTCTAACTAAAAATTCTGAATAGGCACCCACCCACCAATCAAAATTGTATACTGCCTTTCCTTCTTTTGTACACTGAGAGTTCTAATCCACAGCTGTAAATTAAGGCTTCAGCCAACAGGCAAACGTAACTGTCACCGGATCAAATCATCTTTGCACCTCAAATACATTACAGTATAAATGTCTGAACACATTCCACAATACTTGTTAAAACATAATTCAAAGTAACAGGTTTTCTTCACTGAAACATTGGTGCTTACTGAGCAAAGCAATGAAGGGTGTATAGTACAGATAACATATTTATTGTTACTGGAGGATCCTCTGTGTTACATTTTATTTTTCATGTAATTTTTTGCTTATGAAACAACAGGCATCTACCAACAAAATGCATGCCTTATGAAATGTTTTAACTATGGAAGCAAGAGTTTCATTTCAGGAAAAATGAATAAATCAAAGATCTTGAAGATCTTGAGTAAAACACTCACATATTTATTTGAGTCCATTCCTTGCTTAAGACTGTACCTTGGAAATATGTCCATTTTGGAAGCACTAAAATTAATGGTATTGATAGCTATAATATATAGTTACTTAAGTGAAGAACAAATTCCCCTTGTGTTGAATACTGGGATACAAGTATTCTTGCCCATATTCACAAACAAACAAACAAAACTATTTTGGCCATGTTGCCTCAATGTCACGTTGAATTGAAATATTTTACTGTGCTTACACCAGGTGAAAGTATAGTCGTATTTCATGTTTAGCATAATATAAAATCAAATGGATGTCAAATGCTTAGTTACTTATGTCACACTTGTCAACTGATCTCACTCTTCCAAGTAATTCATTTTAATTTAATTGAGGGACCTAAGGAGCAACGCTTTGTTTCCTTGGAGAGGTGCTCTAGGCTGTTGTGGAGCTACCTCTTCAGTCATAGGAGTCTGTGATTGAGGTCCACCTGGATGGTCTGAGTGAGGCCCTCACTGAGGATGAGGTAGCCAGTAATGGAAGTGCTCTGAGGGGGTTTTCCAAAGCTCCCATCTCAAGAGGGTCTCCATGTCAGCCACACTGCCCACACCACCTGCTCTGGCTGCTGCAATCCTGGTGTGGTTTGGAAAGTGGCAGTTCCTCCACCACAGACTCCCCACCTCTAACCTCAGTAGAATGGCTCTGTTGATGCCATTGTTTAGTGTCAGTAATGGTAAGTACATCTGTGTGGTCAATTCAATTTAGCTTTGATAATGTAGTTAAAGGTTATGTTTCTGCACACAATGAAATTTAATTGTTTGTTGAAGGTACCATGATTTTCGGAAGGTTCACATTTTCTCCCTCTTTCTTTGAGGTGCAGCAGTACCAACAAGCTCTCCTACATCAACAAGCCCTTGTGAAGCAGTTGCAACCTCCGAAACATTCTCCTGAATTTCTTGCCTCTCCTCAGGAGTTCTCACCAGCCTTAATACCCCATTCTAAATCCTTTCCAACTCATGTTGGTGCAGCGTTGGACACACCTTATACTACAAACAGGCAAGCCCCCTCAGTTGATGTTTGTAATAAGTACAAAGATGTGCTGTATGATAACCCTCCCCAATCTGATTCTTAGAATGCTGCTCTGATTTCTGTGGGACACCTTAATTGTTCATTATAGAATAATCATTACAGAATAAAATACCTTTTCCTCACAATTACAAAAGTGATTCATTTAATGTATTTTTAATTATATTATCACCACAAGTAATTTTCTCAAATCAATTTTTACAGGTCATCTGCCGCTGATGCTGAGTCTGTTTCCAGTTATCCAAAACAGAACGTCAGTAACCCTCCTGATATGTCTGGCTGGAACCCGTTCGGAGAAGACAATTTTTCCAAGCTAACAGAGGAGGAGCTGTTGGACAGGGAATTTGACCTTCTGAGATCAAGTAAGGGACGCTTGAAGGCTTATTTCGCTTCACAGTAAATAAGAGCTCTTTAGGTTCAACCGGCAGTGCCAAAGACTGTTCTGTTCCAGGGTCACACAGTCTTGTTGTAGAAAACATTCTGAGCGTTTGAGGACAGAACTAGGCCCGCTGTGTGTCTTGTCCTTCTGTCACAAAAATGTGTGCAATAGAAATTAATTGTTTAGCATTTGTATTAATACAAAGAATGTTAAGGTCATCTCTTGAATACTTACTTTTCTTGAGTGTGAAATTCAAAAACGGAAAATAATGGGATGTACAACAATGCAGAACACCAGTCAGCTGCTTGCATTGCTTCACTTCGCAATTGTTCCCTTGCACACTAGAACAGAAGATTTTTGTCAGTCTGGAATGCTTTTGAAAATGACTGAAAGAGGGGAAATGACCTAGTACATTATGTTAATGTTTTGTAATGTCTTTTGAGTGGCTTAATGTAAGGGCTGCTTTATTGTTTGGACACAATAGTTGAATAAACTCTCTTAAAAGTCAAAAAGCTAACGTGTTTACTTGCAATCACTTGCACCTCTGCTTGTTTTCTTCATACATAATTTTCACAGAAATGAGTTATGGAGAAGGTATTAGGTACAGGGCAGGATAGAGATTCTGAATTTGGCAGAAAACAAATCACTCAACACGTAAATGACACTTACAGTATATGAAATCGGTGATGCATTCTGGTGTCCTAAGTTTGAAAGTAACACTAGTTTGAAAGACTTGTAATTCAGTCATAAAGTCATGGTTTATTCTGAGCACAAGCCTTGAGGATCCATTGCAATTTATTAGGGAAGGGAATTATTTGGACTGGGGAGGGGGACAGGGTTTTATATTTTGATTTTGTTCTGTGAACTGCCCTGAGACCTCCAGGTATAGGGTGGTATATAAATTTAATAATAATAATAATAAATAATAATAATAATAATAGTAAGTCATTATGTAGCATGCAGACAAAGAAATGTTGATTTTTCTGCTATGTTAGTATTTTCTAAAGTTTTTTCACATAAAGGAAAGCATTAAAAAGTCAGAAAGGCATTTTCACATCATATTTGGAGCAAGAGGAAATGAAGTTTCCAGTCCTCAGTGCAACCATTCTGTAGGCAGTAGTTTTGAAAATCAGGCTAATTTTGGTAGGCATATTAAAAATATGATTGGGGATCTTTCACATTTGCATTGAAATTCTGCGGATAAGCTGACTAGAGCTGATCCTTTCAATGTCTCAATAGTGAGTTTGAAGATTTGGCCATTCTCAACTGCCAATTGCCACATTTTGCCATATTGTGCTTGACATCCTGATTACGTTTTGACATCTGACATTGCCATATATTCTTTACGTAACTAAAATATACTAAAGAAGAAAGTATAGAAGACTTGACAGCCCTCAGCTTTGCAAGAATGTTCTTTATTTAGCTGAACCGTTACTGGATCAAAAAAGAAGTGGACAAATCATATATTCACAGTGTTTTCTATTGCATGCTGAGAATTTTTGTCTTGTAGAACTGGAAGGCTATGTGAGTGAGAGGCTTTCGAGTGTCCTTTGGAGTTGTTAGATGAACAGCATATCCAAACCCCGAGTATTAATGAAATTAACATTTACACTGTGGGAGAAAACTGCAACAAAAGTGTAGTACTGATTTGTATGTATCGGATAAAATGTCACAAGTTTCCTTGTTTCTGATGAACTACCGTTATATCTGGAATTGTAGTTCCCCCACTAAATTAATAGAAGATTCTCTCTAATTATTGTTTATGCCATAATAACTTTTGTATGCTTCACTGTTAGTAGTTGTTTTTTGATCCCGATCAATAAACAGAATGTTATTTAAAATGGAGCTACTAGAACTACTTCAGCATTTTTGCTGAACTGTATGTACTCAATAATGCAGTCTAAATGAGCTAAGTAACGTGTGGAAGTGAGACAAATAAGGATCAGTGTTGGCAAATTGGAAAAAAACCTCCAGTTTCTGTTTTGCCCCCTAGTTTTAGTGATCTGAGAGCAAGAAGGATACATTTTAATTGTGGTTTGACTAGTGTACACAATTATTTAACACTAGAACAAATACTGTTCCTCATAGTGTGAAGAAGTCACGCATAATAGCCTTGAAATGTACATTACTTAAATATTTCTTCATGAACTTTCTGTATTTAGTCTGTCCTCCCCTCCCCTTTTGGTGGTCACACTTGAATCAGGTCTAAGACAGCACACCAATCTTCTCCCGTGGCTTTTTTAGTGTTTGCATAGAACATGAACCTTTATAAAAGCCTCAGTTGGCCAAATTACTTTTATATAATTAGCAACACAGCATAATAAGCTGACTGAATGTTTTAATAAATCCTGTTTGTAAATTGCGCTTGTGTATTCCAAGAATGAGAATTAGTTATGCTCATCAAAAAGCATTTTGATATGTATGTAGAAGAGAAACTGTGCTGTATCAAAAATTGGTTGGCTGTTGAGTTTCTTTCTCTTGTAAAAGAAAGAATACAAAACTTGAGGAAATTGAAGCACCTTTTTGCTTTGCCAGAACATGGCTTTGCTGTCCACATATTTAAATAATTGCTTAAGGAATATTTTTCATTCACTGTGTTTTTTTTAAAAAAGGTTGAACATACAACCTTACCTGTATTGTCCCTTACAATGTTACAATTCTAATTAAAAGTATTTACATTTTGTTGTCTTCGTTCATCACTACATGACCTTGGCTCTGTGAATACTCAACATCTATATTTCATTCAGCAAATAGTAAAGATTCCTAGACAATTGGGGCATGTACAAGGAAAAGTGCACTTGCTGTAAGGTTGCTTTTTCAATTTTTATACTGTTGTTTAATTATTTTAATGTGACAATTTTGATGCGAGTAGCTGAAACTGTCTTTAATGACTATGGCTTGAACTCAGATTTGCTTGCATAGGTGGCAGTTTCCCTTTCTGTCCCCCATTATGTATCCTCCTGAAAAGTAGCCTCTGTGGGTTTGGGGGATCCTTCAGAAGAACATGGGATGGGGCCTGGCAGACTGCAGTGTGCAATTTGTCAAAATTGGGAAAAGGTGCTCAGAAGTGGCATGGGGGTGGGCCCTGGAGGTTGTGGTATAGGGGAGGGAGCAGGAAATGCCACTGTGTGAACTACTCTACTTCTGCAAGTCCGGTTTCAAGCCAATATGATCTGAATCAGAGTTGGAAACTTGTTTAGAATGCTAAGACGCTTTTTTCGAATTGCTAATTACGGATTTTTTTCAGAGGGATATTTGAAAAATACATGGGCTGGAATCTAAACCCTGACTTGGGTATGCTCAAACACTTGCACGTTTCTCATAGTTTATGTTGAACAGCAGATTAGAACTAAGAGAAGAGCTGCAGCAACAAAAAGGCAAATCCTCTGATTCAAGGAAAAGTACAGAATTTTAACCTCACAGACTTTTGAGCAATTTTGATTGTTCTTCTTTTCTTTTCTTTGCTAAATGTCTGTTGGTTCTCTGCGGGCTGCTCCATATTTGTGTGATGGAAACCTTGCTGGAAGTGGTGGTACAACTTGCTATTTCACCTTACTAGCTGGGTTGCAGGAAGTCAATGAGTCTTGAGTCAGTCATTGTTTTTATAAGACCTGTTTGTTTTTTTAATAGTGTGGTCTACCTTGAGTCTTTAGGTCAGGGCTACCCATATTACCATTTTAGGAATTTATAGACAAACCCCACTGAAACTATTGAAACATGGACGTGCATAATCCCCCTTCTATTTCTGTGGGGCTTTCAATAAGAGTCTTGGGATGTTGTGCCCATGAATTTTTTCAAGAGCTGGTAATAAGATACATCTGTTTATTTTCAGCTGGCGTAAAAACTGCCATTTTTATTTTACTTTTTTGTTCTGTTTTCATTTTTATCCTTGCAGATAGGCTCGTGGAGAGGAGAACTTCCTCAGATAAGAATGTGGAGCCACATTCTGTTCCACAGAACCATCCTCCAGAAGATCCCTTTGGTTCTGTACCTTTCATTTCTCACCCAGGCAAGTTACATAATGTAACATCACTGCTTTTCATTTAAATATCTCTTGATAGTGCATTAGGTTCGTTCTTGAAATCAATACTTGCTTCAGTATCTTTCCTATTCCTGCTGCTTCTCTAACCCAGAACATGCCTGATAACTAACACCAGATACTGAATTTAGAAGACTTTCCCCCTCTATTAAACTTACTGGCATGTTCATTGCAGTGTTAATCCTTACAGTATTTCTGTATTTTCATATTTCTACTGCATATTCACAATATTCAACAGCTGATCAACTGCACAAGCTTTGTGCTGGTCACCTGCCATACATAATTCTGAAATGTGTTTTAAAGTGTCTCAGGATATTGGGAAGATCCTATTACCGTATTTTTCGCCCTATAGGACACACCGTCCCATAAGGCGCACCTAGTTTTTTTGGGAGGAAATAAAGGGGAAAAAAATATTCCCCCCCCCAGGCGCGGGGCTGGGGCGGGGGAGGCCCGAGCTTCCCCCAACCCCAGCCCCCAAACAGGCAGCTCTCTGCAAGCCGTGGGAGCCCAGCGCTGGCTCCCGCTGCTTGCGGAGAGGTCCGCGAAGCCTGGACGCGCTGAGCTCAGCGCGCGCAGGCTTCAGCATGCAGGCACCTCTCCGCAAGCAGCGGGAGCGCTCCCGCTGCTTGCGGAGAGGTCCGCGAAGCCTGGACGCGCTGAGCTCAGCGCCCGCAGGCTTCAGCATGCAGGCACCCCTCCGCAAGCAGCGGGAGCGCAGCGCTGGGCTCCCGCTGCTTGCGGAGAGGTGTGCGAAGCCTGCATTCGCCCCATAGGACGCACACACATTTCCCCTTCATTTTTGGAGGGGAAAAAGTGCGTCCTATGGGGCGAAAAATACAGTAAGTGATACACATGCTGTTCACAGTTAGTTGAAACTTGCTGGACTCTTGCCCTTATTTCTATCTTAATTGGAGTCCAGAAATAAAGATTCATCAATGCCTACTGAACCCTAGGTGCGGAGACTCTCATGTACCCATATAGATTTTTGGTTTTTTTAGGGAGGTGGCAAAATCACCCTTAGCTGTACCAGTCTTCCTATCTAGGACGAACCTTTCATTTTTGTGTTTTGCTAGAATTTAGTTGCATTTCATTTAAATTTAGTTTTATCTCTTAACTGGTTGAGCTTCATTGGGTGACATGCAACTGAAAAGAACTTAAATGGTTTTAAGTCCATTGAGTATGTCTTGGATGTCACCCTTTCGATTTGTTTCTGTATCACAAAATCTCAATTAAAATCAAACGAACATAACAAACTCAAAGCAAAGTACATTAAGAAGTACAAAATGAGTCACCTGACACTGATGGGTCATCAGTGCCTTGTTCCATTTTGTCCTGTTCTTCCTGGATTCCTAAGCTCTTATATCACTATTCCATCAAACGCTAAAAACTTTCCTGAAGGGCTGTCTTCAGATGTCTTCTAAAAGTCATATAGTTGTTTTATCTGTTTGACATCTGATGTGAGGGCATTCCACAGGGTGGGTGCCATTACCGAGAAAGCCCTCTCCCTGGTTCCCAGTAACTTCACTTCTCACAGTGGGGGAACTGCCAGAAGGGGGAACTGTCAGAACTGGACCTCTGTATCCGGGCTGAAGGATGGGGGTGGAAACACTCCTTCAGGTGTACAGGGCCGAAGCCATATAGGGCTTTAAAGGTCAGCACCAACACTTTGAATTGTACTTGGAAACCTACTGGGAGCCAGTGTAGATCCTTTAGGACTGGTATATGGCCCCAGTCGCCGCTCAAAGGGAGCCCCACGTAGAATGCATTGCAGTAGTCCAAGCGGGAGATAACCAGAGCATGCACCACTCCGACGAGACAGTGCGCAGGCAGGCAAGTAGGGTTCCAGCTGGCATACTAGATGGAGCTGGTAGACAGCTGCCCTTGACACATAATTAACCTGTGCCTCTGTGGACAGCTGTGAGTCCAAAATGACCCCTAGGCTGTGTTACCCCATTCAGGACCAGGCAGTCCCCCACACCTGCCTACCCCCTGTTCCCCAGAAACAATACTTCTGTGTTGTCAGGATTCAACAAAAGACAATGATTGAGGCATGTTTAGAGCCACCCTCTAGCCTCACTTTGTAATATTTAAATTACAATAATGGAATCAAGACAAGAAGATTCTCACTGTTTCAGATGACTATAAATTCAGTTTGTCTTTTACTAGTTCCTTATTACTGAAAGAAACCATTTTCTCAGATTCTACTTGATCAATTTCATCATCAGTGAATAGAATACAAGAGACTTCCATATTATAGACAAGTTTAAAGTCCAGCTGTGTATTTGATAAAGATACACAGAAACATACATAATTTCCAGGTTTCGCCTGTCCCTCAAAATAAAGAGCAGTAAGCAGCCCCTAAATCCGTCCGTGTTTGTCATCTGCCTCTCTGCCTGTTGCCAAAAAACAGTGCAGATTTAGTTGATGTGTCTCAGTAATCCTTGGTGCTGACATGTGGCAAATTGTTGTGAAATGATGATGGCAGTATGTTACCAATTCAGAAGGAGATTTAAAATGGTTATGCCTCTGCTTTCTCTCAGTCCCTGAAATGATGAACTAGCAGAAGGCATGTAATTACTCCAGTTGTTACAAGCCATTCATCCTCTTATAATCGGATGTCTAGAAAAAGAACATCAGAACAGAAATATTCCTTGAAGATTGGGATCTTATGATTAGATGTTCTACCTGCATTGAATTTGAAGGAAGAACAATAGCCTTATACAAGAGGCAAACCTGATTAGAAGAGATGTAATCTGCACAATACATTACAAGCAGATGTTATGCCACAAAGTTCTTCAGCTCTTCGTAAATTTAGATTTGAAATGTTCATTGCAGCAGTTTAGAGATTACTTCAAATCTTTTCCTACATGTTGATCTTAAAGCGCCTTATTACAACATTATCGTGGCATTAATTTAAAAGTGAACTTGAGATTTTCCTCCTCTTGAGCATTTGCCCAAATGTAACAATGTTAAATGAAATATGGATTTGTTTGGTCTGAGAAGCTGAATTGATTTTGAAATAGGTTAGTGCCTCTTGTGTGTGGAAACATTTTAAAAATAGCATTCTGTGAGAGAATTAGTCCTGAATTACGTACTAGGACTTTTACTTGGGCCTAGGATAATTTTGAATGTGGTGCTCCTATAAAGTTAAATTAGAAATCGGTGTTCAGAATCATAGAATTGTAGAGTTGGAATGGACCATGAGGGTAATATAGTCTAACCCCTGCAACGCAGGAACCTTTGCCCAACATGAGGCTCGAACACACAACCCTGAGATTGAGAGTCTCATGCTCTACTGACTGAGCTATCCCAGCTTCAAAGAAAATGAGGTGGGCCTTTTAAGGTATGCAGAAGAATAGAAGCACCTACAAAGCTCTATATGAGCTCTTGGTTCAGATCTCATATCAACAAAGAACTTACTACATCTTAAAAATTATCTGCCCTAAGGGAGGAAGAAATAGTTTTCTGTTTTCCACATGTGAATAAAAGAATGCTCGTGCTGATAGCCATTTGAAAATTGGTATTCCAACAAGAAGGTTGTGTTATACTCATGTGGAAAGATTAAGCTTTTTAATCTTACAAAATTACATCCATGTAAACAAGTACAGTATCCGCGCAAATGTTGAAAATGGCAGGATTTAGATGGCATGGACATCTACATTTCTGTTATTACAGCTATTCCTTTGGGAAATCTACATCAAGAGATGAAATCTACATTTTAATTTGACTTAGAAGAACCTGACACTGGGAGTAAACCTGAAATAGCCTGAAGATCTAATCACCTGATGTTTCTACTCATTCCTATTTTTTCTTAAAATGCATGTGCAGATTTATTTTGAATTATTTTTATGAGACTGTAGAGAGCGAAGGTTCTTGAATATTGAGATCAGAGTGCAGGTTCTCCCCCCCCCCAAAAAAAAATTCCTCGGGTACTAAACAGTTAAGAATGGAGTGCCCATGCTATGCCAGTATAGGATAGTTTCCTAGGGGCATTAGATTTCCCACTATTGAAGGGATAATAACTAGCTATCATCTAATGGACTGTTACCTTGATTCAGCGAAGCAGGTATTTACTTAGGTATTTTTTGCATGTCCTAGGGTGGTTGAAATGGGGTCCTCTTCACTTTACATAATACATATGCAAATCCCACAATGCAGCAAATGCTGTACAATGAAAAATAAAATTTTCTCATTTGCCTTCATTTATTGTGAAGTCTAGCACCACTATCAAAAAAGGAAATGTAGTCCATCTCAATGTGTAGTAGCAGTGTTAAACGTATACAGTATGTTTATCCGGAGTGTGGAAAATTAAGAAGAAATTGAAGTTCTCTTGCATATTCTTTCAGGTTCCCCAGGAAATGAAATTAATAACTCAGACAGCAGTCTAGAGAACAAGGTAGGGAGCCCAACCAAAAATGAGAGGTCAAGCCAGGCTATTGGGGACCATGAAAATGTAAAGAAGGTGGGAGAAGGAAACACGAAAAAAGGAAATGATGAATCAGAGAGTGACTTTGAATCAGATCCTCCATCTCCTAAGAGCAGTGAGGAAGAGGAGCAAGAGGATGAAGTCTTGCAGGGTGAGCATGGAGATTTCATTGATGACAACGATACTGAACCAGAGAACTTTGGTCAGCATCCTCTTCTAATGGATTCTGATGAAGATGCAGAAGATGATGATAAACCAAGTTCTGACTCTGATTCTTGCCATGCTAGGCCTGTGGATGAGATGCCTTGCAGCAGATACAGAGAAGGGACTGGCAGTGTTGAAAACAGGGAGCCTAATGTAACATTTCCTGTGTTGACCGAATTGCCAAATACAGTAACCAAGGTGAGCCCCAAACAAGAATTTGATGTCTTTGGAGCAGTTCCATTCCTTGCTCTTCATTCTCAAGAGCCCAAGCAAAACGATAGCAAAGGTTTCTCTCCCCAGGCTACGCTCCCTGGCTTAGACCAAGATCAGGATGATTTTGATGTCTTCACCAAAGCCCCATTCAGCAGAAAAATATCTCAGCAAGATGACTTGATTTCAGGTTCTGAAAACCAACCTTCTCCCATATCGCCCAAAAGTGTGGATGCTTTTGGCTGTATCCCATTCCCTCATTCCATCCCAAAGAATGACGAGAGTAAGGAGGACCTGTTTGGGCTTATCCCGTTCGAGGAGATAGCAGGGAGCCAACAGCAGCAAAAAGTGAAGCAGCAACGCAATCTGCAGAAACTCTCCTCTCGCCAGAGACGCATGAAGCAGGAAGTATCAAAGAACAATGGGAAGCGCCACCATGGTACGCCAACTAGCACCAAGAAGACCTTGAAGCCCAGTTACCGCACACCAGAAAGAGCCCGCAGGCACAAAAAAGCTGGCCGTCGGGACTCCCAGAGTAGTAATGAGTTCTTGACAATCTCTGATTCCAAGGAAAATATAAGTATTGCCCTTTCAGATAGCAAGGACAGAGTCAACCCTCTGCAAGCAGATGACGGTCTTCTGGATCCCTTTGGAGCCAAGCCTTTCCACCCTACGGAACTGCTGCTTCTTCCACAGCATCAAGGTTTGGGTGATCATTGTGGAGACTATAACGCAGTAGTTCCTGGTAGACCTAGACAGAGTTCACTACTTGGTACCATTCATTCTGGCGATGGGATAAAATTAACAGATGATTTTGGGGCAGTTCCTTTCACGGAATTTGTTGTGCAGACTGTGACATCTCAACAAAGCCAGCAGCAACAGACAGTAGAGTTGGATCCTTTTGGGGCTGCTCCATTTCCTTCCAAACAATAGATTGAACCAGGAGCACTGTTGCATTATTTAAGGATTTTCTGTACCACCATAAACTATCTGGTTCAACTGAGGAGAAACTTTTTTTCTTAGTACAATTGATTCATTTCTCAGTAGAGAACCTCATATTTTAAAATCCGCTATCTTAAGCATACAATATTGAGATGGAGAAGAGGTAAAAGAATTTCACTAAGACCTTCTGATCTCTCTTCAAAATCTCCTATCTGTTGTTGCAGCTACTGCCTATTACTTTTTCAACAAACAGCCATGGTGTGCTTTTTACCATGTACTCTTCACCAAAGAGGTCGTTACAAAAAAGATCTGATTTGAGGTGTGTTATAACTGGCCTGAGGGGAATGAGAAAATGCCTAAATATGTAAGAAGCTGGATTGATCTGGGACTGCTTCACTTGCCTGTTGTGGGATCCCTCCTAAAACATCTCTGAACTTCTGAGGTTTCTGACTTGACATTAGATTCCTAAACATCACAAAAAACCCAAACCTTTGTAGCTGTGGTTCCCAGAACTCTGCTTCCTGCCCCCAGTAAGTGCCATTAATCTAAAACAGGGATAGTTCTAACTCTTAAGATCTCAAGAACTTAGTGGAATACAATATTAGATAAAGTTGGGAGTCAAGGAGGAAAATAAAAATACATAGCTGGATTCTGCAACACTTCGAAGATTATATAGTTCCAGCCTGGTTTACCTGCATATACAACATTCGACAGACAGAGAAGACAAAAGCCGGAAATTTGGTGGCAAGTTCTAACCTGTACAGCTCTATTATAAAGTAGGATTTTCACCTAATGTATTTTTCTAGGGTTTTGTACTCCGTGGTATACCCTAGAAATGTCTTTTGAATCACTCTCACTTAACTCGTCCCATTTAATATTTTTGAGTGCATTCTGTCTCACAATATTGTACTTATCTTGAGAGTTCATACAAAATACACGTAACTCTAAAGAAACTTTTAACTTGAATTTAGGCAGTTTCCAGCACTGGAGGTATAAAACTGAAGCCTTTAAAAAAAATGATGCTGATTTGAGTCTGCTACTAGTAAACTGCATAGTAAACCACCAATGCCTTACAGCCAGGACCATTGTCCTGTCATACTTTTACCTCTGAGCCATTTGGTGCCCTTGAGACACAGTTTAAAAACATGTAGAACTTAGAAGGTGAGTATTTGATGCTTTTCTGAACTTCCCACGTGGACAAAGGTGTTCATAATGTCCTTGGCTGTCTGTGGCCCATTCTTGACTAGCCGCGGGAGCTCTGGCTTGAATAAGGTACACATTTCAGTTCCTTGGGCTACAATCTAGCCCAGCTTGGCTTTCTTTTAAACATGTAGGTGTGAAAACACTGCAGTAACCAGCTGCTCCTAAATCATACAGAAGTGAGTGGTCAGGATCCATGGAACACTGCAATGTAGTTCCAGTGCCTATGCAGAAGCAGCTGACCCCTTGCTCCCATGAAATATAGCAAACTATTTCTGAAACTGAAATGTTTCATATGTATTGGGTCAACTGTATAAAAGGGGTCAAAATCCTACTTCATGCATGCAAGCCTGAAATGTTTCTGGATCCTGGGCTTTGCATAGCCATTCACATTGTAAATCTGACTTTACGCAAAAGGTGCAAGAACTGGGCTTTTCAGGTATTGTTTACCTGACTTGAATATGAACTTGTGGGAGTAAGAAATCTAAAAGAGTTACTGCCCTGGGTGAATGACTTTCCGTAAATGCTTTCCCAGCAGTGGACTCTTGCTCTCCAGCTGCTGTGCAGAAGCAAAATATCAAAAGAAACTTTTTTTGTGTGTAACATGATGCTAATACAGGATAAATTTGACAGAGGCAGAACAAGATGCTTTAAAAAATGAGAACTTTAAGAAAATTTGATGGGGTTTTTGGGCGATCAAAATATGATTGGACGCTCTCTCCAGATATATGTTTCTAGTCCTGCAATGTTTCACTCTTTTGTCATATCAAGCACAAATCCCAGGTTAGTTAGATGTCTTGTCATTCTAAATATTTCTGTAAAGCACATACGGCAAAAAAATGGCTAACTGTGCACATACCTCAGAATGCCTGCTCTTTTATTCTTGTGCCAAAGCCTCTTTGAGCTAAATCCAGGTTTTGTAACAAAGGTTTATTAAAACTGTAACCGGACAGCTCTATTGAAGTGCTGCTTCAACTGTGACAAGATTTCCTACCCATAAAGAGATCAGCTGCATGGTCCCAGCAAATGAGCACACAAATAGACGCAGAGAGCAAACATGTATATGTCCCTTGTGATTGTTTCTTCTATGGAAAGGTTTTCTGTGGATCAAACGTACAATGTTTGAAGCAGGTTGGAGTTGCAGAGTTAATCCAGAGCTGCCCACAACTAGCTGATTCCAATGTAATAACTTCTACTTGTGCGCTTGTAAGGTCTTAAGTGCTTTCAGGTGGCACAAAATAGGCACAGCAGCTCTGGTAGTCAAGTTAACAGTCCCATTAAAAGTAGTTGACTTGTCCTGTTGATTTTGACAAAAAAAAATCTGGCTCAGGAACAGTATCTAGTGTCTGATCTTAACCTGGCATCCGGTTGGTAGCCAGCTTTTATATTCCAAGCTGTCTGAAAAATCCTTCCTTTCCACAAGACTCCATGTGCTGTGAAATACGAACACTAGATTTAGAACAACCTGGTCATTTAATTATTTGTAGTAACCTAAAACCATTGCCTGCATTTGTCAGAGGGGTTTTCCATATATCTGTGCTACATGCCTAGTTATTGGCAGATAATTGAATTCTGAACATTTTGTTATTGAGATATGGAATGCCTTTGACCCAAGATGAAAGTAAATCTTATCCTGCAATAATTCAAAGGCAGTGGGGAACGTAGAAGCAACACATTTGCATTGTTCTAACAATTTCCCTACTATTTATCCTAAGAGTTTGTTGGTATAGAAAATATACACATTTTTCTCTGTCATCACCTCAAGTCCTGAGACACACTTTTCAGCATCTCTTGGAAGACACCTGCACTGCTCAGTTCATGCTGTTAGCTTGGCAGTGTAGAGTTAATAATGGATGCAACTCTGCAGGACTGGGCCATAGGCAAAACGTCTGTAGCATAACCCTTTAAGGCCAAAATAAACGTGTGGCCATTGAGATTGTTGCCAATATTCTTTGCTTTCTCATAGGGCCTTGCTTCACGTATTACTGATTGCATATGACTTTATTTTCATAGGTTTTTGTAAATAAGAACTTTTGTTGATTTTCCTTTGTGGTTGCCGGGGTATACTGGCAGACCCCACAGAATTAATTTCTCCCTATGTTTGTTTGTTGCTAAAGAGCTGCAGAAAGCAGGTTTAATAATTTCCTTCAGTTCTGGACTTCATTGAAAGAAGTGATTGGTAGTTTGGGAGAAATGTTTTTGCTTGCATTGTGTACGTGTACATATATTTGAAATCCAGCCTACCATGGTCTTTCCTAGAACCATAGGAAGATTGTGAAGTATTAGTTCATATCAGTGGCCGCCAGATGGAGGATTTTTCACTACTCCAATGGTTTGACCTTTCCAATTAGCATATAGCAGACAGCTGGGTGCATCTTCTAAAATCAGCTGCAGAATTAGTTCATCTTGAAGCAGTGTTGCGTGTTACTTCTGACATGATGGTCACCCTAAGGTGCTTTTATTGTACAGATTAATATAGCAGACATGCTCCTAAAGGTTTAAAAGCAACAGGATCTGGTTCAATGTTAGCCATCACTGGTAAAATCAGTTCATGGTTACTATACCATCACCCAAATTTGTGTGATTCAGTTCTTTGAAGGTACAGTTGTTGATCTTGGTGAAAGAAACTGAATCCATACCCCTATCCAAATATCAGTGAGGGTGGGTGCTTACTACTTCCATAATTATTCTGTAGAAAAGGAGGCCTATATCTTACAGCTTGATCCTGCATCTCTTGAACTAGGTTACATGTGTCTGGTAATTTTAGAGGGACAGGAGCAATGCCCAAGCTTCGGGAGGAGGGCTGCCTAAAGTCTGTCCTTTTCACCCAGAAATAACTACTGTGAGATTGAATGGCTGTAGCTACTACTGTGAGAATTGCAACTAGAGTCTATCTGAAGATTTTTTTTATATGATAGGGCGTATTTTTATAGAGAGAAACATATATAAAACATACATGCACACATCACATCTCTTGGGAGTTTGTGATCTAAAACAACATTGCAGTCACAATCATAGTCATGGCGTTGGAAAAATAAGTATAGCCAAAAGCTGCTAAGAGTAACAAGGAAATGCAAAGGACTGGCTGCCCAGTTATTTTTCTAAAGCACTTCATTGAAAAGAAATAAATAAAAGTAATAGTGTCTATAGCCAAGTTTTGTTTCTGTGACTAAGAACATCACTCAAGAATAAAACAATGCTATATTTTAATTGCTGGCAAACAGCTTTAAGTGCACTTTTCGAATGACACTTCCATTTATTGTCAAGACTCAAAATTTCTAAAGCTTTTTTTGTTGTGTGTGTACCACTAAAACAGAACTTTTGTGTGAAATTAATGTAGCTGAGAACTGTCAGTTGTTACTAAATAAATATACCAGATGCCATGATTCTGTAAACCTGTGTAATTTTTACAACAGAGCCGGGGTGTTCTAGATCTTGCCATGCAAAATGCTAATTGAGTTTCCTGTGTATGTTGCCTCATATGAAAAAAAACAACTTATTACATTATTTACGCCTCCTGTTGTTTCTTTTGCTGCAGTCAATGCCAGTAATTAGCTCGTTTTGTGAACTTATTTAATGACAATCAACAAACCCATGAAGACGTTTCCCTAACTTCAGCATCTTGTTTTGATACTTGTTCCAAGGACTTGGGCTACCATATCCTAAGCAACACCGGACATCGGTTTGGCTTTATATCACATCAAGTTTCGTCGTACCATCTGACAGAACTTTGCGAGATTTAGTGTTTTGTGACAGCTCTGAGGCTGCCGATACCTTTAGTGCTTTTCAGAACTACAGCTTAAGAGTTTCTTTGAGGGAAGCAATGCCAGTGGTAGGACAGATGTACTGCAGAGTCATGGCCTGAGACAAGGGGGGTTGCAACAGGAGCACTACCACAATGCAAAATATTTGAGTAAAGATTAAGAAAAGAGTTCCCAAATAAATGTTTTTGTTTAAAGCCGGCCCTGAGTCTGAAAAAAGTTGACAATACCTGGTGTACAGAACCCTGTTTTCTTCCATTGGCCCCTGTTGAAGCATCAAGAAAGCGGGCTTAGAGACCATATATATGGAAGGTACAGAAATAATACTGAGAATATGAACAATGGTTCTGCATAAAACTGCCTTCTCCCCATTGGTTCTTCTAATCCAGTCTTGATTAGCAGCCATTCTGCAAGGTAATCTTCAGCTACATTGAAAGGAGAGGCCGTCCCACCCGTGCAGCTCAGGCCTCTATAGAGCCCAACACATTGCTTGTCTCTCACAAACAGAAGAGCAAGTACATTTGCCAACAAACAATTTTATTCACAGAGGAGCTATTTACATAATACATATTGGTACAACTTGAATAGATTGCAGCAACCTTCCTTTGTACATCTAGTTGAACACGGATAAAGGAATCAAAACATTTTTTAAAGGCACAGCAGTATGTGTCACTGTACTTAAGCAAGGCTTATAGTGTAACTTAAAAATGAGGCTCGAACAGCAGATAATGGTACATGTTTGCTGGCTGACAATCACAATTATTAAGCTTAGAAGGCAGAAAATCTATAGTAGTGTTTCACCATTCTGCATTCCATTTTCTATTGTCTTGAAGAGCTCTCTCGTCAGAAAGCTCATTTATAATCACAGCTCCTTAAAAATAAATATTAGAAACGACGCATGCACAGGTTTGACATTTACAAAAGGTTTTTTTTATACAGCTATACAAACTGGAGTTCAATTGAACTCAACTCTTCCAATTGCAATACTAAACTTTTATATCCTAGACTTTGTTTTTAGAAAAACAATGCATTAAATGCAAAATTAAAACAAGGATGGTGGTGCGGGCCAGTGGAAAAGTGAATTCTCAAAAAGGAGTTGCTTCTCTATAATGCAAGAAGCTGTAAACAAAAACTTAGCATTTTATTTAAAAGCACGTAGGTTTTGGGGGACCAGTTCTCTAAAGCTTTCTAACTAAAGCTATATAGTATATACTTTTAGAGTTCCTTGACTATACAAGCAAATTACTACTTTTACATCCCACCTTGCCTCTGGAAGTACTGCTTTTCTGAAGAAGAAAACCCATAGGACTGTTCCCTAGCTGTTGTTACTTTTTTCCAAATTTGCCATGCAAAAGGGTAGGTTTACTTCTGTTACACCCTAGCAAAGTCTACAATTCAAGCTGAGATGTGTCAGCTGGAACTTCGAAACGAAGTGGCTACACTCCAACATCTGCCAATGGCTAGGCAAGGAGCAGCTGCTCTGCGTATGTCAACAGATAAATGCTATTCTCTTAAAATATCACTCAAGAGCAATTCTCCTTAGTGCCATCACTGCTAAAATGTTGATTTGTGCTTCATGTCAGTATAGTCATACCTTGGGTTACAGCTGCTTCAGGCTGCGTTTTTTGGGTTACGCACCCGCCGAAACCCGGAAGTACCAGAGCGGGTTACTTCCGGGTTTCGGCGGTCGCGCATGCACAGAAGCGCTAAATCGTGCTTTACGCATGCGCCGAATCGCCACCTGTGCATGCACAGACGCACCGCTGTGGGTTGCAAACGTGCACCCCGCACGGATCACGTTCGCAACCCGAGCGTCCACTGTATTTGACAAAAAACCTTGGGCACTGAGACATGTTTAATCAAGGGACCCCAAATTTCTGACTCACTGCTAAACCGCATTTTGAAGAGCACCCCAAAATTTACAATTACTGGGGCATCCCAACTTCTTTTCCAAAGATTAGTCTATGATATAGACTAACAGATACTGTTCTACAGAAAGGGAGGGGGGAATCAAGTAAAAATCCATGTTTAAATTATAACACAGACATCAGTGCAAGGACACAGAACATGTTGCACATACAGTAGACATAATATATTTTCAACTTATAATGTTACATCCTGGAATGAGAATTTGTCACGGGAACCGCACATGCATACTGGGGGATGTTTCCTCAGCCTATCAGAAGAAATAGTTTCCTGGCAATTTCTGCCATTTGTTTATCAGTAGTTTGAACAAATTTGATTTGTTCTACTGTGGCCAACAACAAGAGTTCACCAAGCTATTTGGCTGCTGGTGACCTCTTCCATGGTCTTTGGCATGACTGCTAAACTTATTGCCTCTTAACATGTGAAGGGAAAGAGAACAGCAGCTTTGGGTGCTGCCTCTGAAATTGGCGTACAATGATAAGACTGAAATAAAATAAATAAATAAAATTAATCAGTTTCAAAAGACTGCAAGTAATCTCATGATCAACCTCCCGCAGCCAGTGAGGTAGTGGGGATGGTCAGCCTCTGCAGGGGTTTTTTTGAGGTGGGGTGGGGAAACAAAAGTAAATGGGTTGGTCAGTCATTGGGTTTCCTCATATTTGGTCTGGGAAGATGTACAAAATAGGAAAAGGAGGATGAGGGATCTACAATGTACCATAAATGGGTACTAGGCATAGGGTTTTCTCAGCGATGGTTCCTCATTTGTGGAACATCATTCCCAAGGGGTATATAATATAGTTGGGCTAATCCGTTCTGGCTTTTAAATAGGCCTTTTAGAAGATGGGCTGGTTTAGAACAATTTTGAAATGGCTTACATTTCATGGATTGCTCAGTTGGACTTTCCAACTGCTGTGCTTTAAGTGGTGACATTTTGGTAGCAAGTTTAGTTTTATATATTTATGTAAACAGCATTGGTGGGACTTTTTGCCGTGAACATAGACTGTAAACAAAACAAAGGAGAGATCCCTTGGGAAGCAGTAAAAGAAAGTTGATGCCACCATCAGCAGCTGTTATTTCAGAAAAAAAAGTGGAACAAGTTTTGTAGAATGCAGAGTCTTCAATATGTGCAATCACATTGTGGAAAGTCCTCTCTTCCCAGCATGCAGTGAAATCAGAAGTGGCAGGGTTTAATCCTTCACAAAGGGGCCTCATAAATCATACAGAAAACCGGTATTTTCCTTGCCTGTTACGCTGAGCAGTAAAACTACTGCAGTTTGAAAAAGTTAGGCATCGACACGGTCCTGGACACCAATGGGAAAATATTTTCCAAGAAGGTTTTGGGGACTGGAACGCGCCTGTTGTATACTTCAAAATGCTCCCTGTTCCTTCACAGTGGTAGGCCACATTCCAGCACCGTCCCTTCCCTGGAATTTCTGTCCCTTAAAGTAGAGCTATTAAATAGCAACCTAAGGGGAGTCAATGCAAAATATTTGGGTCCCCATCACTTTCCTCAGCAGGGGCCATCTGACTTTAGACCCACCTGTGAGCCTATATAGTGGAGTCTGAATTCAAAGAAGTGAATTCAGGGATTCAGGTGCCACAGCACTGCCACATGATTTAACAGCTGTCCCGGTAAGAGAGGCTGTTGAGCCCAAATACAAGGAAGCTAGGAGAACACAGAATTAATACTGCAGGGATAAGGTCTCTAAAGAGGAACTGAAATGCTCATTAGTGGAGTATATGCTTTGCATGCAAAAATATATATATACCCCAGCTTCAATCCCTGGCATCTCCTGCCAGTTAGGGTACAATTCCAAGTTTAGGCAGACCAATGGTCTGACTCTGTTTAAAGCAGCTTTCTATGAATCAGGAGCAGCAGAAGCACAAGTGAAAAGGGAAGCATGCAGCACTCTGTCTCCTTTCCAGCTGGTGACCTAAGAGCTCCAGGGCTTTTGTTACTGGCCAGTTTACCCCCCAAAGGACTCCTCTTCCTGAATAGCCAGCTGGAGACCCTTTATGACTTCTGGGCAACCACTGTCTTTTTAACTGTGGCAACAAAAAGGCAAAACCCCTTGCCCATCACAACCCAGTCCATCTTCATCTCCTCCTGCACAGGAAACCGCCATACCTTTGCGTGCTAATGTGCACTATGGTCAGGGCAAGGTTTGCTGTGTCTATACTGCATGATGTAGACGGTAGACTGATGCCACCAGTACAGCATCACTACTGCAAGGATGTGCCATACTTGGTGGCTCGAGCCGAGGTAGTTTAACTGCCCTGTTGGAAAAGAAAAACACACACATTAATTTAGCTAAAACATTCAGTAGCAGAAGCTACTTCTATGCGTTGGGACAGTGCTTTGACGCACCAGGGTAGGTTTATTCCAGTGTAACACAAAGTGGTCTGGCTGAGATAAGTCTCCTTCCCAGTCAGAATGTGAGACAGATTCCCAGCATCATAATGTATTTCTGGGAAACAAAATAATACTAGACCTTCTCAGACAATTCTCTTTCCAAGAGGGGTGGCATTCCTTTCACGTTAGCTACCAAGCCACTTAGAATTGTACTGTTAGAAACAAGAACACTGGGCAAGATGTACCTTTGGGTGCATTCTGGGAGCTGAATTCTTAGGCAGGTATTTAAAAACTTGTGCATGGAGGCACATGGCATGCTCCTTTATTATACCATACAGCTGGGAACAACAGCCATGGGGAAGAGAGGTAGAGGGCAATAAGTGCTCCCACAACCTTTAATTAACAGTGAATGGCCTGTGCCCTGGATAATTCAGCTACCAAAAAAAATCAGCCCTACCTGGGAAATATCTTTCTGGGACTTTAGAAATATAAAACAGAAATGCTATGGCAGCGATCAAGTACATCACAATCACACGGGGAGCAAATTCCTGAAAGAAAAAAGCAGCAGAAAGGGGTTAGCAAGATCCTCATCCATCTTTCTTTCTATCTATCTAATACCTGAGAGGCAAGACAGCAATCCATTTCAACAGATTTAAAATCTTAAGTAGGTCCCTAAATTGTTAAGTAGGTTCCTAAAACCAGGATGCAACCCAGGTCTACTAACTTGATTTTCTTGTTTCTAAGCAAAAGGCACAAACAGAATTTATGCACCTTGAACATTCCTGAGCCACCTTCTCCCCATAGCTTTTCTCCAGAGTCAATTATGTTCCTAAAAAAAGAAGCCAAGGTGGATACAAGCTTCTTTACAGAAGAACTCTCCCACAATAAAGCTCTTCTCTCCACACCCTTCATTATGTCTTTGTAGCTATCAAGCTAACTACCGTGGATCAAGGCTAGTGATGTACACAACTGAAAAACAAACAATGCAATCTAACAATGCAATCTAAGTTTCCATTTCTACTGTTCTTTGTCATCGTGTTTGTTTATAGAAAATGTTCCTTTAAAAAAAGGATAAAGTAAAAGGTGCCATTCCTAAACCAGCTGATCATGAAGTCTTAATAAAGTCAATGGAACTTACTGTATTTTTCCATGTATGAGATGCCCCCATGTATAAGACGACCCCTATTTTTTTGAATCCAAAGTTTAAGGAAACACAACCCTACAGCAGAAGTGGGGGCAGAAAGTTGTTGAATTTTTGTTGGGCAGGTAAATGTAAAGGGACCCCTGACCGTTAGGTCCAGTCGTGGACGACTCTGGGATTGCAGCGCTCATCTCACTTTACTGGCCAAGGGAGCCGGCATACAGCTTCCGGGTCATGTGGCCAGCATGACTAAGCCGCTTCTGGTGAACCAGAGCATCGCATGGAAACGCTGTTTACCTTCCCCCTGGCGTGGTACCTATTTATCTACTTGCACTTTGATGTGCTTTTGAGCTGCTAGGTTGGCAAGAGCTGGAACCGAGCAACGGGAGCTCAACCTGTCACGGGGATTCGAACCGCTGACCTTTTGAACAGCAAGCCCTAGGCTCTGTGGTTTAACCCAGAGCGCCACCCGTGTCCCCCTCAGCGGTGGCTGTTGCTGGATGCAAGCAATTGGCAAGAGGCTCCCAAGCAGAACACTGAGGCAGAGCACGGGGAAGGCAGCTAGGGCAAACTGAGCCAAGGAAGGCAGGAGCAGGCCAGGGGCAGGGGTTTGAGGGCAAGAGGAAAAAAGGAAAGAAGTGTAAGAAGAGGTAGCCGAGCAGCTCTCGGCAGCTGCTGCTCTTGCTCTGGTGGTCAAGCTGGCAGGGGCCGCAGGAGGCGAGCCAGTCACCAGCATGCAGCCAGCATGGGGAAGAGAGTGAGGGGACAGTGGCTGTAGGGACTGCCTCAGTCCACCCAAGCCAAAATCCTGGGCATTTGTTTAAAAATGGAAAAAATCCCTCCCCTGTATGCCCATCCTCCGTGTATAAGACCCCCCATTTTTTAACTAAAATTTTAAAGCAAAAAACCTCATCTTATACATAGGAAAATATGGTCCTTTGGAGCCAAACCCAGTTAGGTTTGGGATGCAAGCCTGGTGAGTCCTTAGCTTACCTGCACAATAGACGCACCAACACCTCCGTTGAGCCAAACCCAGTGGATGGTAGGAATGATTCCGTAACCTGACACAGAGCAAAAGATGACTGAGCGCAGCCTGTGCCACTGCTGAGTGAGGTAACTGGGGTGGATCTGGGCAAAGAATACTGCCAAGATCATAGCAAGGACAGTGATCAAGTATACTTGACGCCAGTACTGGAAAAAGGAGGGAAACAAAGTAGGCAGCCACTAAGTGATAAGAATAAAATATATGCATCAAAATAGAGCAAAATGAAATGGATTTTCCCCAAATTTTGGAATGTGCTTTTAAAGCAGCCTTTTCCAGATTGCAGCAGAGCTACAAAAGGCACAAAGGTAGCACTGTATTCTCTTTTGGCACATACAATAAAAGTGTGTTTTACATCTAAGCAACAGAATTATTTTATTTTTTAAAATCCAGATTCAATTATTTATTTCAACATGTTTCATTTGATGCCACATGTTTTGAAGTCCCTCTTGAACAGGGCTCTCCCTCAAAACGTGTAGTAGTTTTACAGGCAAGCTTCTTCATTCCTCATTATACAGATTGGAGTAACAATTTAGATCCCTGCATTACAGGGGGTTGGACTAGATGACCCTTGGGTCCCTTCCAAATCTATAATTCTATAAATCGCTCTAAAGCAGATTTCAATTTAGTCGTACCTCGGAAGTCAAACAGAAGCTCCTGCAGCCAATTGGAAGCCACGGAACCCGAGTCGGACGTTTGGGTTCCAAAGAACGTTCGCAAACCGGAACACTCACTTCTGGGTTTGTGGCATTTGGGAGCCAAAATGTTCGACTAGCAAGGCGTTCGACTTCTGAGGTACGACAGTATTATGAACATTAACACACTGTTTAAAATATATAGAAATACTGACAGCTTTTCATACTGACAGCTTGGTCACTTAGTCACTTTTTCCTTGAGAAAATGCCACACATTCCAGGGTTTATACTGGTATTTAAAATACCTTCCACAGGCAGGATTTATTTTATGCTGATGCTAGCAACTGCAACCAACTATTAGATGCACCCACAATTTCAAGCAATGAACTGCATGATTAACCAAGGCAATCAAATTATCTACTGCAGGATTCTTAAAGAACTGACATTTACTCTGGAGAACTGTCATTTAATATATAAAAACACTCCACTCCTTCCTATCAGGAAAGATTGCCTTTAATATTTTCTTTTTCCTTAGAAAAGAAGTTGGAAATATAGTTGAGCTGCCATTACAGAACAGAATGATCATAAAACATTTCATACCACACAGTATTGTGGAAGATCCAGTTTAGGAGATCCATGGACATTTCTTCAGCTGCCTCTTGTTAAACCGGCTGAGAAAAGTGAGGCTGCTGAGTAGTTTGATTCCTTGCATGCAACATACTGTCTCTCTTGGACTATGAAATACGGTACACTTGTTCAGGACAAAAATTCTGCATTTCAAGCTAGAACACTAACCTGACCTCAAAGTCTGTTTTTTAAAAAATTAAAATAGCACATGCATACTATAACTATATCATCTATAACTCTATCTATATACACTTCTATTAAAGCAAGACTAAAACTGCTGAATTTTTCAAAGGAAAGGAGATCTACTTTTTATTTGATTTTTAGCCATGGGAAAGCTACACCAGTCAACCTGACTGTTAAACTTACATTATTGCAATAAAATGCGTAAAAGACTCCAGATACATAACAGCCCAGGATACCAATGGAAATTCCTGCATAATCCAGTGCCATCCACCGTCGACCGGTCTTCTCTGAGCGATGACAACAGAAGAGGTGATACCCTACTGAGCAAAGCATACAGACCTATAAAAACATTCAAACAAATTGCATTAATTTCCTCTAGTATCTTCAGCGTCAAGCAGTAACAACTTTAAAAGCAACTGGATTAAATTTTAGGATTTTGGATCTGCAAGAGGAAGATTGGTCTGCTGCTAGAAAAGAATTCTGGTCTGATCTCTGTTACTTAATTGACTAAAAAGGTAGCCCTGATTAATCAGGCAGCAGATTTTTAAAGACTCATGTTTTAATACTTCTTCCTTTGGAACTATTGTTTTTACCCAAACACAGATATGCTGCATTGCTATTTTACAACATTGTCAAAATGATTTCTTTAGTCAAGTGACACCCCATATATCTTAAGAAGTCTGCTTTACCTCAACCAGAAGTGGCAGAGATCAAATCTTCAGCCTCACCGCAGGTCCCGCTTCAGTACAATCCTATGCATGCTTACTCCGATGCAAGGCCCACAGGCTTTACTCCCAGGTGAGATTGCAAAGCTTGTTTTGTCCCTAGCCTCCTGAAGCACCCCAGGCACCTTGGCCTCAACCAGTAAAGATGCTTGACTCCACTAAATACTCACAAAGGCATGGGGACATTTTTCAATTTGTTAGGAAATGTATATCCACTCTCTCAATGCATTTGCCTCACTCAGGACAGCTTAAAACAGCCAGCTACAGTGTGAAATGAAGACAGGCTCAGCAGCTAAGTTTAAAAAATATCGTTGCATCACAAAAAGCCATCAGCCTGGAAAAAACCATAATGTATGGGGCAAGATATTCTATAATCTAGGCCCTAGTAACAGTCCCCCCCTTTCAATCTGCAGTGGAGTGAAGCCTGTAGCTTATTCATAGGTTGTTTGGTGCAACTGATTTTAAATGAGAACAGGAAGCAAAATGTTTACTTAAATAAATACAATATAAGGCTGAGGTGGCCTGAACGCAGGTTCTCCAACCACCAGTGTCAAGACACTGTAAGTGGGCTAGAGTTAGCAGAAAGAATCTACAAGCCGCAGCTTTTGACAGAATGCAGACCTTTTTTCCTGTCTGTTGTCCCTGACACAAGCACAAAAAATGTTTGACCGCAATTTACCAAGGGACTTACTTGAAAGCAGAAGAGACAAATAGAACAAATAACAAAATCTTCTCTAGAGGCACTCGCTGAAGGCAACACAGAAGTCATGTCATATATGCCCAAAGTGAAGAAGAGGAAGAAGCCCAGTAAGTGACTCCAGATGTTAACTGTTTCATTGGATAAAATGAATAGGCTGGGAAATGGAGAAGAAAACAGTAATGACTATGAGCAAGGTCAAAGGAACAATTTTTGTAACTGACACCCTGATCATGTGTTCCAGATTAGACGCTTGCTGTATTCTCTATTGCTCTTATGCAAGCTAGTCAGTATTCATCCTGCTCTCTTGTGTGGCTCATTTCTACTAATGCTTGGTTGCATTCACAGAGCTTTGCATTCCTAGAACTGCAGAGTTGAAAGGGACCTTGAGGGTCATCTAGTCCAACCCCGTGATGCCGGAATATGCAGGTGCCTTTATGGGGATTGAACCTGCAATCTTGGAGTTATCAGCACCACACTCTAACCAACTTAATTTATTGCACTGGCAAAAGTAGCAGGACATCTGGCTCTACACTTTGAAACAGGATCAGCAGTTGGGTCAGCAGAGACAAAAGGCTGTATAAACTCTCATAAAGAAGCATATTTAATGAAATGTATGCCCTTACTTTGCTTGCTTCTTTGATTACAGAAAAGCAAGACATTTAGTGAAACAAGTGGTTTTCAAGTAAAAGTATTAAATCCATCAACTACTTAGGCCTGATGTTGTACTTCAAAGTTGAACCATTTGGATCAATTCCATACCTTTTCAAACATAGCCTGGAAGGTAGGTATGCTCTGTAGCCATCTGTGATGTATGGATTGTCCTTAAGGAACACTGGAATCTGCTCATAGGTGTATAAGCGAATTCCCCGAGGGACCAAAACCGGCCAGTACTGGTAACTTCCAAGCTCAATGTAATGAGCACTCTTCAGGAGCTTCTGATGCATTCCAGCAGTATTTCACTCACCAATTAAGGCAAGAGTAAAAAACACCTAGTAGTACTGAAGGCCTCTGCTACAGTTTACCTGCAAACACATCAAGACATATGATAACATCCATCTACACGTTTCACCTGTCTATCACAAAGTAGTTCTCTAAAGTTATACAGAGACCTTTCAGCGCCTTATCAGTTCAATATACTTAGGGAGCTAACATGCAGCAGCTCTTAATATCTCTTTTTCGTTGTAAACCACTTTGAGGAGTTATTTTTAAATCATCAAGTGGCTTACATATTTTTGGAAAGAATATAAAATAAGGTCATCTCCCCCCCCCCCCCCATACATCCAACTTGGAGAAGTTTAATAGTTTCACACTATAGACAAGACTATGTGCCAAGGTATTTTTCTTTTCCTGAGAAGAACGCTGAGACAAGAAGTTATAACCCAGAAGTTATAAAGCACAGGAGAAACTTTCACCAATAGAGCCCGTTGGATTGATAAATTGAACCCAAGGCAGCAATTGGATATACTTTTTTTAAAGGCAAATAGGTTTGTTAACAATCCACTGTTTTAACTACTGAATATCACCACCATCTTGATTATGAAATACATAGGGAGCGAGTCTGGTTTGAACTCTGCAGGTAAACATTGTGGGAGTCTCACAGCTGCCACAATTATAATAATTATATATTTATTTATACTCCACATTCCCCACCCCACCGCCTGACAGGGACTCAAGGTGGCTTATAGATAAAAAATAAGAACAGGTAAAAACATAGAAATCCCCCCAATCAATTAAACATTGACAGAATTAAAACTATCTATGTGGTTTTTTAATGTATGTTTTGTTGAAAATTTTCAGTGGACAAGTGAAAGAAATGCAAGAAAAGAAACAAAAAAGGTGTTTGAAATTAATACAATGCAATATACAGGTCTATAAGTAATGATAACAACAGAATTAAAACTATGTGTATGTGTGTGTATGTGGTTTTTTAAATTTATGTTTTGTTGGAAAATTTTAGTGGACAAGTTAAGTGAAAGAAATGAAAAAAACAAAAAAGATACTTGAAACTGTAATAGGATACTATAGATAGGTATATAAGCAGTGCTTTTTTCTGGGGGTACGCATACCCCTACACATTTTGTGAATCTAAGTTTGGCTTCATTGAGGGGCTGTATTTCAATATGAGTAGGAAAATGAGAGCACCCCTAAACATTTTTTTAAAGAAAAAAAGCACTGCATATATGACGATGATAATAATCCATCTGACTAGGTTTCCCCAGCGAGTACACAATTGCTAACAAGCCACTGCATTTTTAATAAACGCATTCCAAGCATCCTTACATTCATGCATACACCATTTGCATCTATTAAAACCCTATCAGTGTGACTTTTTAATGTATTTTTAAAAATCTTTGTTGGAAGCCGCCCAGAGTGGACAGGGTACAAATAATAAATTATTATTATTATTATTATTATTATTATTATTACTGCCGGCAGTTAAATAAGCACCAGCCCTTTCATTGGGGATCATGCAATCTCTCTACGACACAGACATGCACGCGCTTCCCTGGGAGTTAAGCCCCGCTGGAAGCAACCGATGCCGAGCAGAGGACGCGCGTCAGGCGGCTGCCCTGCGCGCCTCACGCGAGAAGAAAGGCAGGCGGGCCATTGGGAAGGCGGAGGAGTCGCCCCTAGCAACCCGGCCCGCCACACAGCCCTCGCCCCGCCGCTCACCCCGGTCGCCGCCGCCGCCTCAGCAGCCCCAGCCCTCCCCGCATCGCGCCGGGCAAAGGGCCGCTCCCCGCCTCAGCGACGAAGAACGAACGCCGCACCGCGCCGCTCCCACTTCGCCGGCCGGGCCCACTGCCCCGCCCCCCTCGGACTGCGCCGTCGTCGCGCGAAAGCCGCGTCGCCCGCACGGCGGCAACCAATCAGGCGCCGAAGCCCCGCCTCGTCAGCGGCGCACGTGCCGGGCGCGCGCTCGCTCGCTCCGAACCAAACAAACCAAGGGGGCGAGCGGGCGCTTCGAGCCCTGACGTTGCGTAGCGACGGGAGAGAGAGGGGCGGGGGGAGAAGAGGGTTAAGGACTCGCGCATGCGTAGTCGAAAGGGAACCGCGGTGCCCGTCGGCACCTGGGGCTTGGGATTTTGAATCCTTTGGGAAACCGGGAGGCGTGGCTGGAAGGGAGCGGCCTGATTGGCTGGTGCTTCTCTCCCCTGTAATCGGTTCCTATTTCACCTGAAGAGAGATGAATGGCCGTGGCAAAGTTAGGGCCGTTAATTTCTTATATTTATTTTTAAATTCTTCTTATTCTTCCAGTCGGTTCCTATTCACCTGAAGAGAGGTGAATGGCCGTGGCAAAGTTAGGGCCGTTAATTTCGTATATTTATTTTTAATTTGTATTTGTTGTTGTTATTATTATAATTGTTGTTTAGTCGTGTCTGACTCTTCGTAACCCCATGGACCAGAGCATGCCAGGCCCTCCTGTCTTCCACTGCCTCACGCAGTTTGGTCAAACTCATGCTGGTAGCTTCAAGAACACTGTCCAACCATCTTGTCCTCTGTCGTCCCCTTCTCCTTGTGCCCTCAATCTTCCCCAGCATCAGGGTCTTTTCCAGGGAGTCTTCTCTTCTCATGAGGTGGCCAAAGTCTTGGAGCCTCAGCTTCAGGATCTGTCCTTCCAGTGAGCCCTCAGGGCTGATTTCCTTCAGAATGGATCAGTTTGATCTTCTTGCAGTCCACCTGACTCTCAAGAGTCTCCTCCAGCACCATAATTCAAAAGCATCAATTCTTCGATGATCAGCCTTCTTTATGGTCCAGCTCTCACTTCCATACATCACTACTGGGAAAACCTTAGCTTTAACTGTACGGACCTTTGTTGGCAAGGTGATGTCTCTGCTTTTTAGCAGAGGTATTATTATAATACCCCGCCTTTTTACCTGGCTGGGACTCAAACGTTTTATTTTATACTATAAGTATTTCCTGTAATATTTTACTATAACCAAGTAGTGTGTAATTAAGTAAAAGAAATGATTTCCATGAAAAGGCATGCAGCTGAGAGGATCTGAGCCCTCCTTTCTCCTCTCCCCACCTTTTACTCAGGCCCTTTGTCAAAGCTGAGCTCCAATATTGGGGGTGAACCACCAGACCTCCACACAGAGCCGTCTTTCCTATTGGGCTTACTGGCGCGTTGCTCCCGGGCGCTGGCCTCTCAGGGGTGCCCCAGCGAATGGGGGAGCTGTGCGGCTTTGCTGGCGGACTCCCCTTTCCCTGCACACCCTCCAGCTGTGCCCCATCAACCATATGGTTGGTGGGTGTGCAGCTTCCTTCCCAAGCCTCTGTGGGAGGAGAGCAAACCCCACAGAGACTTGGGAAAAGGTCGACAACTCTGGGAAACCGGGGGAGGGGGTGCCCAAGGGATCTTTGCACCACGGCGCCAGATATGCTTAAGACGGCCCTGCGCCCGCATGCCTTTTCATGTAAGAATTCCACATCAGCTCCTGTTTTATATGTGAATAGATAGATGGGACATGAAGTAAACAAATTTGGTGGCTGCTGTCGCATAAGTTTGGCTTTAAGATTCTGGGAATACTTTTTAAATAATGCCTTCTAAAGGGACGGTCCTTTATTGCTGGACTGGAAATAATGATATAATAATGATAATAATATCTTAAAGGGCATAAGATGCACCCCTTGTTTTCAAGCAGAGATCTTCCCAGCACCCCGCTGCCCTCTGGTTTTATCATGGAGGATAAAACTATTGATGGCTACAAATTATGATGATATTGTTATTATTTAGACACGTATACTGCCCTTCATGGGACACAGGTGGCACTGTGGATTAAACCACAGAGCCTAGGGCTTGCCGATCAGACGGTCAGCGGTTCGAATCCCCGCGACGGGGGTGAGCTCCCGTTGCTCGGTTCCAGCTCCTGCCAACCTAGCAGTTCGAAAGCATGTCAAAGTGCAAGTAGATAAATAGGTACCGCTCCGGCGGGAAGGTAAATGGTGTTTCTGTGCGTTGCTCTGGTTTCGCCAGAAGCGGCTTAGTCATGCTGGCCACATGACCCGGAAGCTGTACACCGGCACCCTTGGCCATTAAAGCAAGATGAGTGCCGTAACCCCAGAGTCGTCTGCGACTGGACTTAACGGTCAGGGATCGCTTTACCTTTATACTGCCCTTCATCCAAAGATAGGGAAACTTCCAGAGTCAAAGGTAGTAGGCTGCTGAACAATAGGCAGTAGTAGGCAGCAACTGCTTTCATGCCTTTTTTGTATGTTTCCCAGAGGCATTTGGTGGCTTACAGTGGGGAAAAGGATATCGGACTGCTACATATATGACATACATTTAAAGTACACCCTCTGCATCAAAGAAGAACCCTAGGAGCTGTTAAGGCTGCTTGGAATTGTAGGGGTGAACGACAGTTCCTAGAATACTTGGGGGGAAGCAATGTGCTCAAAATGCATGGTGTGTACCCAGCCTAAATTGGTCTGAACCCAGCTGGTATCTTTGTCTGTTTTGATCTGGGAGATTTTCTGAGCATAGAAGTTGCTTCGAAATATGGATCACTAGAACACCAATATAATTACCTGGGTACACAGGGACATCCTTCCCATGCGCTCTGTATTTCTCTCATTTGGCAGCAAAAGCGGTTTCCCCCCCATAAGACTCAACCTCAAATGTGAAAACTCTTTCCCTACCCAATCCCCACCCCCACCCAACATGACACAGAAAACCTGGACTATGAAATAAAAAGATGGAAAGACAGCTGCCAAGGGCCAGATGTTGTGGCCTTATAAATTGCAATTAAATTACACTGCCAGCTATGCTACATAACCCACCAGTTTTTATATTCTGCCATGCTGTATCATCTGATGCCACCATTCTGCCAGTTCCAGCCACATAATGACGACTTTGAGATATTTCCTGCATTCAATCACGCACTTACTTCCCCTCACCATGTGAGTGTTTTGAAAATGTCCTATCACGTTCCCCACTCCCCGCTGATAATGACTTAAGAGTTTTTCCACATCACCATTTGCAACAGCATCTTCCTGCTCTGTTAGTTCATATACTATGTGAAATACACACCCTTCTACAGCATCTACTCAGTCTGTGCAGTTCCTGTTTGACACAGTGGCTGGGGCTGTTTTTCAGCATTGTGATACATCGTCAGCTAAACATTGCAACGAGGGACGCGGGTGGCACTGTGGTCTAAACCACTGAGCCTCTTGGGCTTGCAGCTCAGAAAGTTGGTGGTTCGAATCCACGTGACGGGGTGAACTCCCATTGCTCTTTCCCAGCTCCTGCCAACCTAGCAGTTCGAAAGCATACCAGTGCAAGTAGATAAATAGGTACTGCTGCAGCGGGAAGGTAAACTGCATTTCTGTGTGCTCTGGCACTCGTCATGATGTCCTGTTGTACCAGAAGCAGTTTAGTCATGCTAGCCACATGACTCGGAAAGCTGTCTGTGGGCAAACACTGGCTCCCTGGAACTGAAAAACGAGATGAGCACCTCGCCCCGTAGTTGCCTTTGACTGGGCTTAACCGTCCAGGGGTCCTTTACCTTTACCATTGCGATATACTGATATACCACCATGTTTGAAATAAGGATGTACGAGTGTGTGTGTGTGTGTGTGTGTGTGTGTCTATCTACAATGGTACCTTGGGTTAAGAACTTAATTCATTCCGGAGGTCCGTTCTTAACCTGAAACTGTTCTTAACCTGAAGCACCTGAAGCCTCCCGCTGCTGCTGCGCTGCCGCTGTACAATTTCTGTTCTCATCCTGAAGCAAAGTTCTTAACCCAAGGTACTATTTCTGGGTTAGTGGAGTCTGTAACCTGAAGTGTCTGTACCTGACGCGTCTAACCAGAGGTACCACTCTATCTATCTATCTATCTATCTATCTATCCGGAACTCATAATACACATTGCATTATGCTATATCTTAATGTGTTTTTTGTACTTTCTTTCACCACTTTGTTAAAAGAAAAAACCAACAAAAATCTAGCTGGAGTTGATGGGAGTTGCTGTCCCCAAATAACTGGTGGGCACCAGGTTGGTGAAGGCTGATCTTAAGGCTGCTAGCTCTTGATTTTAAACATTCTTTCCAATGCATTCAAGCTACTTGAAAGGAGATTTCCACCAAACACCAGGAAGAACTTTCTGACTGTAAGAGCTGTTTGACAGTTTCCCTTGGGAGGTGGTGGACTCTCCTTCCTTGGAGGTTTTTAAGCAGAGGTTGGGTGGTCATCTGTCATGGATTCTTAAGCTGAGACTTCTGCATTGTAGGGGGTGGGACTAGATGGTTCTAGGGTCCCTTCCAACGCTATAATTCAATGATTCCCCTGCCCCCCAAAACCACGTGAGCCAGAGGAGAGTCTGGATGAGATGACTCTGAGAAGCTGGGGTAGAGTCGGAGTTGAACCTGGTGCCCACATTTATGGGTGAAGCTGAAAAAACTCTTGACAGGTCTTGGACAGAACCTGGAACTTACAATTTTACTGGCCACTCAGAATCTACTTTGTAACCCTGTCTTAAACTTAACATTTCCCTTTACATTACCATTTGCCAAAACTTAGTTTTCCTCACGCTTTCCAGCAGATGTCACTCTGTCTCTGCATAATTTCCATTGGAAGTAGTGCTTTCACTGATAGAGGAACAGAAGGGCTGCCCTGGTAGTCCCTGTTCTCAACAAAGGCCACAAAGAGAGTTTTGTTGTGGCTTTCTAAAAACTACCAGATTGATTGCGGCAGAAGCTATATATCAGGCATAGGCAAACTCAGCCCTCCAGATGTTTTGGGACTACAACTCCCATCACCCCTAGCTAACAGGACCAGTGGTCAGGGATGATGGGAGTTGTAGTCTCAAAACATCTGGAGGGCCGAGTTTGCCTATGCCTGCTATATATCTATGCATGAGTCTAGATTAAAAAGCAATGCAAGCAATGCGAAGGAAACGTGTAGAAATCAAGCTCCAAGCTCTCTTCCCCGCTGGTCTTCCAGGACCAGTAGAGGCATAATGTGCGAGGCGCAAAGGCAGACACGCAGGCACTGTCTCAGATTCCTTGAGAAAAAACTGGGAGAGGAGGAGAAATAGGCAGCTGTGGGAAGGCAGGAACCTTAAGTCTTCGCAACTGCTTCATAGGGGCAAAACCTGCCAAAGAAGAGTTGCTGTGCTCATTAGGCCTGACACTCCTGTGCAGATCCTGTTTTTCTAATAACTTCACCTACTCTGGGTGATCTACTGCTGGCTCACTCCTGACATGCCACCTGGTCCATGTAGACCATACTGGAGTAAGGGAACCCAATGGTCTAACTTGGTATGCAGCAGCTTTTTCTCTTAAGTATAGTTCAACATAGGCTGTGCTCCTGCTCCATCCACCCTGCTCACCTAACTTGTATATCGGGAATGAAATTGATGCTGCCAAACGACTGTGGCATTGCTGATGCCCGTGAATTTATGAAGGGTGCTTCTCAAATTTCCCTTTGGTTGGGCAAGAAGCGAGCCTTGAAAGTGGTCCATTAATGTGAATGGGGCACTGCCCCACCAAATTCAGTGTGCCACCAGGCAGCCCCCTATCCCTGTGTTGACATTTCCATTCCACCTTAAGGTGGGATTGTTATGTGTCACATGTCTGTTTACATTCCAGCACAGTATGCTGGGAACTTCCGTTGTGTGTATTGCTTTTAGCTGTTCTCTCTGAGACGACATGAGAGAGAGAGACACAACATGTTTCTTTGTCCTGATTTATGATTGATAAATCTGTAGTTGTAGTGTGCTTCCACAAGCCTCACGCCTATTCTGTGTGCGCAGTTTTATCTGCTGATAGTGTGCCCTGGCTGTGAAGCCCAGGTCGCTGATTTACATCGGAGCAGAGGTGGTGGTCTTTGCACGGATCGGTGGATGGAAATGGCCAAGCTGGGGCTTGCCAGCTGGCCTCCCAGCCCTCTGCATGCCAACACCCTGCCTGTTTTACAGACAGCCAGTCCAGGGGGTGTCATTACCTGCCAGCTTCTTCCTCCTCCTCAGTCTCAGCATTGGCCCTTGGAGGACTCAGCAGGGAAGTGGATAAGGATGAAACTAGAATTAGTTGCCTCTGCCTGCCGTTGGATCTGGCACCACCGACTGTTGGGCTCCCTGCCTTCTGCCCTACCCGTCCCCATCAGCACCCGCCGCCCCTGGAAGGGGGCATTTGTGATGCTTTTAATAACTGTGGACTGAGTTTGAATGCTACCTCTAGAATGATGGCTTTCCTTTCAGTTCTGCATGGATATCTTTTAACTCTGCACATTATGGGGCTGTCTATAGCAAGCTGACATTTTCGCCTGATGCATCTCCCCAAGGAAGCTGAGGTCTGGGGAGGGGGGAGCCCTTCAGATGCTCCTCTCTTGAACAGAGCTGAAATTTCAGAGGGCAGCTGGATTTGCTAATATTCTGTGTTTCGACACACTGAGTGTGAGGCGCAATTATGGGACATGAGGCAGAACAGCTTGCTCGATTGCCGTTGTATTAACTCCACAGAGCTGATGGTAGTTTAAAAAAATGGGCTCGCTCACAGACTAAGCCAATATATAGGGTCTGGAAGGTAAATCCAAGCCAACTGTAAATTGTGCCATAGTATCTTTCTAATTCATGGAGCCATGCCCTCTACTCCAAAATGCTCTCTTGTTTTAAATCACTTTGGAATTATTACAGTGGGAAGAGGAGGCCATTTGTTTGTGCAGCATTAATAGAAATAACACCACCCACAGTTTGCAATGAGGCTGTGTGCTGTCACCCCCTTGGCTGGCTCAGATTTATTTTGCTGGCCATTAGGCTTAATGACAATTGTCCTTTTATGTTAAAGTGCGATCTAGTGCAAAAACAAGCGCATACGCAATGGTTTCTGGATAATTGTCTGGGAAACAGGGCTGGATTCAACATTTTATAGATGAAGGCGAATTCTTAAAGGAAAAGACAGTTCTGCAGTGATGGTGATGAGTCAGTCAGCAACACTCAGCAGTGATGGGGTTGTGGTACAAGACATCTGGTGGCACCAGGTTGGGAGAGGTGGTTGTAGCCTATAGACCCATCTCCTTAACCCTGCCCCATAATGATTTGGGAGGGCACTGAGCTGGCTACCGCTGACTTGGAGTTTCTTGTGGTTTTCAAGTAGCGCAGGAAAGACACAATCTTTAGCATCTTCCATGCCTGTATGCCTCTTTCTGTAAGCATTCATGCAATGGCATAGCGTGCAGCCACAGGGGCAGTTGACCCGGGCGCAAAATTGTTAGGGGTACAAAATTCCAACTCCCAGTGCTGCCTCAATACAGCTGCATGCTTCCATTGCTGGGCTCCGTTGAAAATGCTTCTCCATGCGAACCAGGAAGTGACCTCTCCAGGCAACAGAATGACTCTTATTTTCTTATCTCTGTGGCTGTGATTTCCTGGGTGATGCAGACGCAGTTAGGCACTTGAATGCACATGCATACTCCATCCATTCCCTCTCTCCCACCCCTCTGCGCAGCCCTGGGTGCTGGCAACCCATGCTACAACACTGAGCTCATGTGATATTGGGTATCTCAGCAGAAGCATGGGAGCTGAGAATCAAACGTTTCTGATTGACATCAACTCAAGGAATCCCCAGGACCTCTTTTCTGTCCTTCTAAGGCCTGGCCCGCTGCCCCCCTTCCTGCAGTAGGATGGGAAATAATGTTTATTTTTGTATGCTTCCATTTTACTTAGATTTGAAACATTTTTCCTGCTTTTTCTAATTGCAAAGTCTTTGATCACATCCTCAAAACTAATCTTATGTAATACATCTGCTTCTATGCTTAGTAGAGATAAGGCACCCAACAGTAGTTCTGTTGGGATTTTTAATACACACACAAATTCTTTATTACGGTCCAAAGACCCGCAAAAACAATTTCAAAAGCAAAGTACAGCAGAAATGCAGAAGAGACAAAACTAGGCAGTCACTGTTTTATCCAAGACATGTTGATTTGTAATTCTTTCTACCTCTGTGAGATATTTTTGCCACGGCCAGGGTTATATAATTTTCCTTATCTTCAAGGAGATACTTGAAATAAAAGATAACAGGGTTTCCAGGTAAATTGACCAATAAGGGCTTAATTAATTGGTTCCCGGCTTGTTTATACAGCCCACAGTATAGTAAAATATGTTTCGTGCAATCAACAGCCTGAGAGCATAAACAGAGTCTATTCTGGTAAGGTGTACCACTCAGTCTGCCGTTTAGGGGATTTTAAAAATATACTTCAACTGAGAAAATGAATGTTTAGCTGAGCAATTTGTGACCATTAATGTTAGAAATCCAGCAATGGAAAATTTCTGTGGTGCCCCCTTCCTATGATGTTCTAAGCACATGTTTATTTTGCTTTTTGGTTAATCCAGCCTTGCTTAGAACGTAAGGAAGGATAGAGCAAAAACCCAGCCAGTTTCTTTTCTCTCTTCCTCCTCTTTGGCTGTTTCCTGGGCTCCCAAGCTCTGACAGGGACCCCTTAAGGGTCCATCTCCTCTTCTCCCCATCCCAGACCCCCTGAGACACCCCCCAAGCAATGCCCCAACTACCAGCTGCTGTGATCTGAAGAGATCCAAGACCCCGATCCTAATGCACGAGGCAGCAGCAACAACAGTGGCATAATTCAGTGGGGGTTGTTTCTCCTCTCCTCTTTCTCCCCCACTGCCTCTCGAAAACACGGCAGCGTTATTATTCATCTGTACAACTTCAGACGCGAGGCGAAGATGAAGCAATTACTACCTTTTGGACTGTCAGGCCTCGTTGCAAGTTTTGAGTGACAGCGGAGAAGCCGCACGCCAATGCTCACCCCAAGTTTATGGACAGGCCTACTGGCTGAGAGGCTCCGGTGATTTAATTTCTGGGAGTTGAAATGTATTTATTGTTTGATGGCCTACTAAATTATGAGGCTGCGGGCTTGTCAAACACATTTGCCAGATTTTTCTGCGCATCATCCCAGGTGGAGAGCCTGATAAACAGCCTGGCATCACATCACATGGAATGACCGATGGATGCGTCATATATTTTTAATAGACATAATGTTTTAATAAACATCTACCCACACGTTACTAAAACACTGGCTTTAAAAAGAGGGAACCGAGCGGGGGGGACTTGCCTTGAGCCATGTAGCTACCCAGCTGTGAATTTTATAATGCAAGCATCTCTACATCATTAGATGTTATGATGGCTCTTCCAGCTACCCAACTAATAATTGTCTAGGCACACTTTAAAAAAACAACAACTGAAAAAGTTTCACACAATAGGACTGTGGCTTAATATCACCCAGGGTTTGTCAGGAGTCAGCCCCATATTGTGCACTGTGCTCCAGCATATCTTCAGAGCATGTGCAGAGTGTCACTGAGAAACTGAAACATACACTCACTTTTACCTGAGCACAGGGGCAGAAGGTTTGATTTCCAGGTAGGTGTGAACCCATAACACCCATTGTTTTAGCCAATTAAACACTACACAAAAGTGAAGGAAAACCACTATGTTTTACACATGCATGGAATTCTATCCAGAATTTAATGCTTGGCACAGAATTTGTGTTTCTGTGTATCTCAGTTTTTACTAAAACAGGCAAGGAAGAGTTCTTAGTCCTCAGTGATGTTTGGAAGGGATGTTTGAAAGCAAACACAAAAGCTGGGGTATTGAAACTGGAAAAGTAGTTTTATAAAAGTGAGGTTTTTTTAGGATTTGATTTAAAAGCAAAACCTGTAAGCCTATTTCCATGGAATCAAGCTGTGCTTGAGGCTGTAATCGTACGCACATTTGTTGGGAGTAATCCCCATATTCCAATAAATAATACACACAAGATCGGGCTGTATATTCCATCGACACACAATGCGCAATGCAATCTGATGCATAAGACCTACTGATTTCAATTGGACTGCCTTCCTTGAGAGCGAGACAAATTGGTTCCTTGCATTAGTTGTGACTTCCAGAAAAGGAAAAGGAAAATCCAGACTCTGATCATTATATTGTAGATAGCAAATCAAACACAATTTCTCCCAATATTTCTGTGCAGAAAAATTTCTGCTGTTTTCCCTGCCTAGCTTTGCAAGTTTGGGTCAATAGTATATTGAGGATTGTACTGTTAAATTGCCACTTGATCTTTCCATAGTTTCTTCAAGCCCAATTCCTCTCCTCCACCAGCCCCTGATTCCTAAGGGAATGTGGTTTCATTAACTAGCAAAGAAATATGTTTCTTCCCCGAAGAAAATATGAGCTGCATTTGCTGCTGCTTGTTTTTGGCTTTGATGGCTGTGTCTATTAGAGAGTGATTTCTAGTGCATCCCTCTTGTTTCTGTCACCGTTCATAAACTCCGCTGCCAGAGGCTCTGGAGAAACTTGATCTTTGTCTTCTTTTAAATTATGCTGTGGCTTCCTAGATGGGAAACAAGGGTTGCCACCTTGGGCAGCAGCCGAGGTGTGTCTACTCAGAAGTAAGCCCCACTCACTGCATTCAGAGGGATTTACACCCATGCAGAGGACTGCAGCTTGGGATGGAGGAATATCTCAATTTCTATCCATTTTCTCATTTTTTAAGCCTTCAGTTCAGCTCTCCACATTCTTGCACATGTTTGGGATTTTTTAAAAAAAGTCCTGATGAAAGTTTGACAGTATTTTAGTATACATGTCTCCTAATGTACACAGTTTATTTGGTATGCACTTTTGTCTTATGTTAATTTCATTAATCATAGAATTGTAGAGTTGGAAGGGACCACGAGGGTCATCTAGTCCAACCCCGAATCTTTTGCCCCACATGTGGCTCAAACCCACAACCCTGAGATTAAGAGTCCAACCCATGCATTTCTTCTGCATGTTGCTTTTGCTAACATATGCGATTTTATGCACACTTTCCACTGATATGCACATTTTTGGCACACATGACTTGGCTGAGAAGCGCATCATGAAACATGAAGAAATGAGAATTTCAAAGTATAGCTCGATTTTCACAATGTTTCAGGAAAGTGTGAATTAGGTCATTCAAACTGAATGGAAATTATGGAAAGTCTAACTATCCATTATATGGTTAGTATCGCTATTCATCAGTGGAGCAAAACAAGGTGATTATTGCCACCCCCCAAAAAATATTATGGGATAGTAAGTAAAGAGAACTAGTGTGGTATAAGTGGCGGAGTCAAGCGCAGAAACTTCTCCCCTGGAACACTGAAAATCTTGTTCAGCCTCCCGATATTTCAGCATTCTCAAGCCAATCTTCACCTTCATAAGGACTAGGAACTTGAGGGAGTTGTGCTCCATCCAGACCCTCCAAGTGTCCCTATTTTCCAGGGTCAGCCCCAGCTTTACAGATGCCATCCCTGTTTCTGATTTGATCCTGGAATGTCCCGATTTTCCTTGTTGTTGTTTAGTCATGTCTGACTCTTTGTGACCCCATGGACCAGAGCACGCCAGGCACTCCTGTCTTCCACTGCCTCCCGCAGTTTGGTCAAACTCATGCTGGTAGCTTCAAGAACACTGTCCAACCATCTCATCCTCTGTCGTCCCCTTCTCCTTGTGCCCTCAATCTTCCCCAACATCAGGGTCTTTTCCAGGGAGTCCTCTCTTCTCATGAGGTGGCCATTGGAGCCTCAGCTTCAGGATCTGTCCTTCCAGTGAGCACTCAGGGCTGATTTCCTTCAGAATGGAGAGGTTTGATCTTCTTGCAGTCCACGGGACCCTCAAGAGTCTCCTCCAGCAGCATAATTCAAAAGCTTCAATTCCTTAGCATGTCCCTATTTTCATTGGAGAAATGTTGGAGGGTATGGAGTTTTGCGACCCCCGAGCCAAAGAGATAAGTAACTATCCAATCTTTAGAAAACATCTGATGGTAGCCCTGTATATGGAAGTTTTAAAAAATGTTTTATTATGTTTTTATATATGTTGGAAGCTGCCCAGAGTGGCTGGAGCAAGCCAGTCAGATGGGCAGGGTACAAATAATAAAGTTGTTGATGTTGTTGTTGTTATATAGGGTGCCCCTATGTTCATTGGAGAAAATGTTGCAGGGTATGTGGTACATCTCCCATGAATTACGCTTTGAAAGCCACTTTGGGCTTTTCCTGCCACCAAGCGGCATATGAACTTTATTAAATAAATAAAAAATGTGAGCTTTTTTGTGTCAGGTTGCACACCAGGAATGCAATAAATGTCTGTTTTGCCACCTGCCTGGAACTGAAAACAAGGGCTTGTTGGCAGATCAGAGCCCTTGACTTTTGCATTGGTAGCCCTTGCCTGATCTCCTGATGGCTGAGTTGCTGCTGTTTGCAGGGAAGGAGTGAGAGAGAGCGCTGTGTGAGTGCACCAGCAGGATAACGGCATTGTGTGAACGCAGATTAAAAACACAGTTCTGGAAATGCCGTGAGTGTGTAGCAAGCAGGAGGTAGAACGCAGCCTAAATTAGCGTCTTCTCCAAAGAGAAAACAACATCTTCTGATACCACCATTCCTCTCTGTTGTTTAACCTAATGCAAGGGCCCACTTTTATGGCAGGGCGGCTATAGTTTTTAAGCAAAACGAAACGCTGTCGAATTTCTCTGACCACCATGTTTACACATCGGGAGCGTGCTGTCAGGGCAAAGTCTCGAAAGTCTTTGTGGGTTATGACATTCCCTCTTAAATGTGCTGAGCTTTCTTTTTAACCTTTCATAAAACGTTGTGATCTTTATGGACTGTATCATATTGTGCCGTAATGTGCTTTATTGTCCACAGAATAAGCTTTTCTTAAAGATAATTGGAAAGCTGGAAATGGCTGCTATCGGATGGTGTGTTTTTTTTTATTTTAAAAAAAATACATTATTTCTGAAATGGGGCTGGTGTGTAATAATGACCCTATCTGTTCAAGATTTAAGATTTGCCTTGGCAGAGAAAATTGATCCATTTCACCTTTGTCTAATGGAAATTTTTATCTTGGATTATCTGTTTATGTAAATGAATGTTCCTATGAAAAGAGAACTTGAGGGGGCTGTAAATCTCACTGACACTTCGGTTTCATGGGGGGGAAATTGGAAAGGAGGCTAGTATTTATCTGTCTGAAATTGGTTATAAAAACAAAATTATCTGCATGTACTTCAGCATCTGATGTTCTCTGGAATTTCATTATGCTTTTGAATAATGTGTGGCTACAATATGAACAGGAAGGATTCTTTTCCCCCCTTCCTTTTGACTAGGTTACAAGTTCCAGCCGCAACACGCATCCCTTACTAATACCAGCAATTTCATGCTTAACGCTCTCTGCAGTGCAGCCATAGTCAACATGGTGCCCTCCAGATGTAGTGGACTACACCTCCCACTATCTCTCACCATTGGCCATGCTGGCTGGAGCTGATGGGAATTGTAGTCCAAAAGAGCACCACATTCGCTATCCCTGCTGCAGTGTCCAGCTAGGAGAGCTTTAGTATGTTGTGACATCATGACATTCCACCTCCCTCGTGACAGCCAATCACACGTGGAGCCCTGCTAGTAGAACTTTAATATATTGTGACATCATGACATCCAGCCCGCCAGGGCCGGATTTAGGTTTGATGAGGCCCTAAGCTACTGAAGGTAATGGGGCCCTTTATATGTCCAGCTGTCCTTTGTCAACAACAAATTGTCACTGTTTTTTTGTGTTGAGTATATGCTAAATGGGAATTTATGGACCTAAGAGGTATCTAAAGCCATTTGCACATAACAAAACAGGTATTTTATCAAAGTAATTGTTGAACTGAAATACAGTTAAGGTATATTAATAGTGAAATAATTATTAAGCTCTAACTTAAAATGATTTTTTTATCCATAACAGACTTATTAATGCAAACACATTGGCATTTGGCAATAACAAAAGTTCCTTTAGAAACACAGTTTACAAAGACTCATAATCTAGTCTCTAGAAGCTTGCTATAACATGATATAATAATAGCAAATCAGTGATATTTTAGGGAGCAGGTTAGCAGGCGGGGCCCATTAATTATATCATAGGAGCCTACACAGCACAACACAAAACAAAACAAAACACTGTTGCTGTATGTAAGTTTTATTTTATTTGTTTTTTTTCTTATATTTTGGAAATGTACATCCAGGTATTTTTCCTTTAATTTTTTTTAGGGCCCCCAAGAGAGTGGGGCCCTAATCTATAGCTTGTTTAGCTTATATATAAATTTGGCACTGCTGTCTGCTCCCATGACAGTCAATCATGTGTGGAACAAGGACAGGGAAACTCGGAAACTGTTTTACAGTCTGCACTGCTATTGAAGGTCTGAGAACTGCCTGTCACATTTTGCATTTGACCATCTTGTTTCCAATGGCTTCCACACTTCTTTCCAGAGCTTTAGCACAGTGGGGTCTTTGGGGTTTTTGTTTAGCAGAGCATCTTGGATACTCCCAATTACACTTGGCTACCAGAGTTCAACTTTCCACATCCCCCCCCCCCCAGGGAACTGCAATGACACTCAGGCAATGTGGGCAGCATTAATTGTCACCTGAGCGCTTGGCAGGTGAGATTGAGATCGATGGAACGAGCAAAAAGCAGCGTTGAGATCATAGAATCATGGAGTTGGAAGAGACCACAAGGGCCATCGAGTCCAACCCCCTGCCAAGCAGGAAACACCATCAGAGCACTCCTGACATATGGTTGTCAAGCCTCTGCTTAAAGACCTCCAAAGAAGGAGACTCCACCACACTCCTTGGCAGCAAATTCCACTGTCGAACAGCTCTTACTGTCAGGAAGTTCTTCCTAATGTTTAGGTGGAATCTTCTTTCTTGTAGTTTGGATCCATTGCTCCGTGTCCGCTTCTCTGGAGCAGCAGAAAACAACCTTTCTCCCTCCTCTATGTGACATCCTTTTATATATTTGAACATGGCTATCATATCACCCCTTAACCTCCTCTTCTCCAGGCTAAACATGCCCAGCTCCCTTAGCCGTTCCTCATAAGGCATCGTTTCCAGGCCTTTGACCATTTTGGTTGCCCTCCTCTGGACAATTGGCGGCTTAACATTCCATTTGTGTACAACCAAAAAAGGAAGCTGGGAAAGGACAAAGGGGAGGGACAATTCCTGCAATTTTCTTGAGCTAGTAGGTTTGCCTGCCGCAGGGACTCTGCAATGCTGCAAAGAGGGATGGCCAGCCTGCTGCTAGAGATACTTCTGACTACCACGCAGCTTCATATTAACTTGCCACCAGCTGACCCATTCATTGTAAACAACTTCCTCCAGGCACAGTTTTAATCTGGGCTCCTTAGCTTGTTAAGGAATGAGTTAACTCTCCATAATAAGGTAAAGGGACCCCTGACCATTAGGTCCAGTTGTGACCGACTCTGGGGTTGTGGTGCTCATCCCACTTTACTGGCCGAGGGAGCTGGTGTACAGTTTCCGGGTCATGTGACCAGCATGACTAAGCCGCTTCTGGCGAACCAGAGCAGCCCACAGAAACGCCGTTTACCTTCCTGCCAGAGTGATACCTATTTATCTACTTGCACTTTGACGTGCTTTCAAACTGCTAGGTTGGCAGGAGCTGGGACCGAGCAGTGGGAGCTCACCCCGTCACGGGGATTCGAACTGCCAACCTTCTGATCAGCAAGTCCTAGGCTCTGTGGTTTAACCCACAATGCCACCCACATCCCTACCATTCTCCATAAGATGGTACAAAAGCTTTTTTCCCAGGATGCAGCTGCAGAGCATTCATGACTATCATATCTCGCTGTGCAGATTTTCATGTAGCGTTGGCTCTTATCAGAAGCTCCACCTACAACATTCTGGTGAAGAATTGTGGAGAAGAGCTGGAAAGACTTGTGCAGAAGAAACAGAGGACTGAAGTTGCAGGACTTTGGCAACTTTGGAGCAAGGACTCTGAAGGCTGATAACCCTCTCTGGGCTCAGAGAGAGGAGTTTTCTTGAAGCAACTAGGCATAGTGTATGTCTAGTGCAAGCAAGGCCAAACTTGGCCCTCCAGATGTTTTGGGACTACAGTTCCCATCACCCCTGACCACTGGTCCTGTTAGCTAGGGATGCTGGGAGTTGTAGTCCGAAAACATCTGGAGGGCCAAATTTGGCCATGCCTGGTTTAGTGTGTTTTGCGTTTACTAAGTAAAACAGCCTCTGCTACACTTTGTCTGCTGTGGGAAGTTGAATTGCTTCTGATTGTGCACAATCACCCAACAGGTTATTAGGCACAAACATTCAGCCTAGGAGCAGGGAAGGAAGGAATTGGATTCAGTTTTGCATGTAAAGGTGAACCTAGTTTGCTCTTTGAGGATCAATACGTGAACCAAAACACTGCCATCCTTTATTAGGGCAAAGTGTGAAAATATTGGTGAAAATGGCATACAGAAATGCATTATATTTTTTTGCAAAAATGTATATATTAGGCAGAACTGCATACAAATGTGTATATTATGAGAAATTTCTTTTAAAGTGTTGAATTGTCATGAGGCCTTTTTAAAAAAAAGCAAACTGATGTAGAAATGTAGAGAACTGAACTTAAGGTTAGAAAAATGGAAAACTGAGAAAAATCTGAAATTGACAAATTTGCTCATTCCTACTTAGGGCTAAACCCTGAAATTTATTTTCAGTGGTCTAATTCAGCCCTTGTTCATAAGGAAAATGAAAATAGTGCTCTTAAGCACACACAGAGGGCCTTTCTTTTACCACCTCATAACTACCATCATATAGCGTACATAAATATTTCTGTCTGGTTTTTGTTTTCTAAAACAGTGTTGATTTGATGTGCTCCAGACCTTAAATTCATTTTTTTTACTGATGTTAGCTAGGAAGGAGGGATGGAAATATCAAAATCAAACAAACAGTACCCAGGATTAGAGATCAAGGCTTTGGGTGGCGGTCAAGTAAGGTTTATACAAAGTAGACCCATTGAAGTTAATGGACCTTAACTTAGCCACGTTCATTAATTTCAGTGGTCTACTCAGAGTAAACCTTAGTTGAATGCCTCTGAGCATGTGCAGATTCTTTTCTTCTTAAGAAATGGCGAATGGCCACCATTGCTCAATAGTAGAGCATCCATATTCCATGCAGAAGATCCTAGGATCATTCCCTGGTTGGCATCTCCAACGGGACTGGGAGGGACCCCTGCAAGAAACCCTGGTGAGTCACTGCCAATCAGTGTAAACGGTACTGAACTAGATGGACCAATGGTCTGACTCGATGTAAGGCAGCTTCCTATGCATAATTACAACCAGCTGACATTTTGTGGGCAGGGGATTGGGTGAAAAAAGGCTGATCCTTGGCCTCTTCCATTGCAAAAATAAGAGTACCGTTGCGTTCTAGGACATTTCTGCCAATGAGCTATTAAAAATGGAGCAGACATGCGGAGGTGGAGAGCTTTGGATGGGGAAGAGACTAAGCCTGGCTCCTTTCCATGGCTAAAGACTGGGAGAAAGAGGTCCATCATTTCTTTGAACTCATCTTGCATTCAGCCAGCTGCATATAAATTTCCTCCGAACTCATCAAGCCCTCACTGTTTGGCCTCCACTGACTGATACTGCCTCATCATACTTAATCTAGGGTGAAATTTCCTCGTCTGAGCTAAATTACTCGCAGCCATCAAGGGAAGCGATATTTATTTTTCGCGGGGCTAATGACCTGTCCCCTGGACCCACCCACTGATGGTTATTTACTAGGCCCCAGATGCTTGAACTCAAAATGAGTGCTAATGTCAGCAGGAACCATCCCTCATCCAGCCCTCTGATTGAATTGGAGCCTTCCCATTGACATTGACTCGGTGACTTTTAAGGCCATTAGCCTCGGTGAGAGATGAACCTCTCGTCATCGCTTTGACGCTGACAGCTGATTAGCAACAAATGACAAGCCGGGAAAGGGGGCTTTTCTTGGGCAGGGGGGCAGAGGGGCAGAGGGAGAAGAACGGGTGACCAGAGGCAGAGGCTGAGAAAGGCAAAGAAAAACCTGGGGGTGGAATAACATGTAGCCAATATGCGCATGTGTTCGAAGTGCATGTTTTGCAACCGCAGCCCTATAGGGTAGCCCCCATCTTGCAGGTGTCGGGGCTGAGAGATAGGAGCTTATGTATTGCGTTCAGAACTGATGCAGAATTTGAATGAGGGGATTTCCCCTTTTATAGCTCAGGGGCAGAGTACCTGTAAATAGTGACAGAGCTATTTGCTGAAACCCCAAGCTGCCATGATGCACATGCAAAATTGAGAGCTGGGGGATGGTTGTGTTCAAACGAGATGTGCCAGTAAATGTGTGATTGCATACAACACAGCAGCCATGGGGGTTAATGGCCAATGGAGGCATCCCTCCTGGCCTAACACAAGGTGATTTGCAAATATAGCTTCACAAGTGGGATCTGAAGTGAAAAGTCGAACCACACCTTATGTTAAATGTGCAACATGCACTCCCTTCCCTTTTAAAAAAATGCAAATTGAGTGTGTGTGTGTGTGTGTGTGTGTGGAGGGGCAATGTGAGTTTTAACTCTCTCCTAGTGAGCCATGACCCCCTCCAAAAATACCCTTGCATTATTTTCCTGGAAGATGTTTAGTAGGACCAATTCTGGGGTGATTTCTAATACTTGCTTAGTTATTTTACATATTTCTCATATGGTTGTTGTCCAGAATAGTTGGATTTTGGGACACTCCCACCACATGTGGAGGTATGTGCCTGTGGAGGTGCACCCTCTTCAGCATTTTGGTGAGGTTCCTGGGCATATTAGCGCTGGCTTCCTTGGTTTAGGTACCACCTGTAGGTAAGTTTCAGAGTGAGTTCTTTTCTTTTCGTTACAAATCAATATGGCGAACCTGATCCAAAACACCCACCCACCCCACTCACACATGAAGACAAAGATCACCACAGCCAATCACAAACAAACAACCACACCCTAGGCAACCCCAACCTCTCTCACCACCAAAGAAACACAAGTGAATAGCAGAGAACCTGCGCAAGCAACGATGACACAAAACCTCACATATATTAAGTAAAATAGAAACATCGCCACCCGACCCCACCCCCACTCACCTTTCCCCCCTCCACCTCTTTCCCCCCTTTCTTCCTAATGTTTCAACAAATGAAACTGATCTGTAAAAAAATTGTTACTTGAAAAAAAGAGACATTGCACACACTTTTGTAAACCAAGAAAATCTTTAATAAAAATACATTTTTTAATAAAAGTTCTCTGTGGTGCCAATGATGGCATTTTTCTAAGGCTAATTGCCACAGGGGGCAGTTTTCATGGAGGTGATGTGGTGGAGGAGGGGAGGATTAGACTTCCTCCATGGGCTGCGTTCCCAGTAGTAACTGTCCCTCCCCCACTACTCAATATCAATTAAAAAATAAATAAATCTGATGCTAGGCTGACACTGTGGCTGTGTGAAGTGCTCCTCTTCAGTGTTCCAGCCAGCCATGCCTTCCATCAGAATACTCCAATCCGTCCCCACCCCTGACACTTGGTGTGTTCGCTCCTCATTGTGCAATCTTTTTTGGGGCGGCTCCCTCTCTGGAGTGCTGCTGCTTCCTTTTAATATTTTTATCTACATAAATTTATGTAGACAAAGATTCAATGTGAAGTATTGGTTGTGTTTAGAATAGATTTAGGAAAGATTTAGAAAACTTATTGATTACAATATTCGTGTGAGATTGTATGGGAATAATACAGAATAACAGATACAATCTTGCACAAAATGTATATAGGAAGTGCAGTGTAAGCGATGGAAGTCAATCAATGAAATCTTATTAATATTTTCATATTAAGATATTTGTAGAATAAATTTGGAAGAAATTCTTCCAACTTTTCTTCTTTTTTCTCTTTATTTCTTCTTTTTTCTTTTCTTCTTTTTTCCTCTTTTCCTCTTTTTATATATGTGTGCTTATCTGAAATATGTATGTATATTTGCAATATTTTGCTTATATTTTGTAATATGTTAAATACATTAATAAAATAATAAATTTTTTTTTTTTTTTACTTCTGCAAGAGCCTTGGCTTTATTTATTTATTACTTTTATATCACACCAAGGAGTTCAAGGGGATGTAAACGGCTCCCAAATCTGATCCTCACAACAGCCCTGTGAGGTAGGTTAGGTGGAAAGGTATTAACTGACCCAAGCTCACTTCTCTGGTGTTCATAGCTGAGCGACTCATTCAGGCCCCATGACTGTGTAGCTTCGCTTGGCCTCTTGCCAAGAGGATGGGGAGCTGTCCAGCAGGTCAGAAAACTGATTATTTTTTGCAAGAGCAAAGGAGCTGTCCAATTGTAGGCACAGTGAGCTGAGCTAGATAGAAATAAAAACGCTGATTTATAGGCCCTGTCTTCTTCTTCTTGGCATCTGTCTGTCTCGACAGACAATGGAGTGCACCTTTGGGGTGAAGCCAAACCACTGGAGAAACGCAGAGCCTGCTATGGCTGCAGAGACCGGTAACTCGTAACCACTGCCTTCTGTGTTCTTTTGTGCTGCTTTAGCAGGGTTGTATGCGGGTGGCACTGTGGGTTAAATCACAGAGCCTAGGACTTGCCGATCAGAAGGTCAGTGGTTCGAATCCCCACGACGGGGTGAGCTCCCGTTGCTCGGTCCCTGCTCCTGCCAACCTAGCAGTTCGAAAGCACGTCAAAGTGCAAGTAGATAAATAGGTACCGCTCTGGCGGGAAGGTAAACGGCATTTCCGTGCGCTGCTCTGGTTCGCCAGAAGTGGCTTAGTCATGCTGGCCACATGACCCGGAAGCTGTATGCCGGCTCCCTCGGCCAATAAAGCGAGATGCGCGCTGCAACCCCAGAGTCGGCCACAACTGGATCTAATGGTCAGGGATCCCTTTACCTTTACCTGGGGTACAACCCTGGGCAGTGTGCGTGGAGGTCCCGGGCTGCCCATACAACACAAACCACCTCTCGACTTCATTGATGTAGGCATATTACATTGATCCTGGTCCGACTTCACTGGCTACCAGTTAGTTTCTGGGCCCAATTCAAAGTGCTGGTTTTGACCTATAAAGCCTTAAACAGCTCAGGACCGCAATACCTCAAGGACCGCCTCTTTCCATATGAACCTACCTGGACCCTGAGATCATCTTCTGAGGCCCTCCTTCGTGTGCCTCCTCCTTGAGAGGTCCGGAGGGTGGCAACACAAGAACGGGGCCTTCTCTGCAGTGGCTCCCCATCTGTGGAATGCTCTCCCCAGGGAAGTTCGCCTGGCACCATCATTACACACCTTTAGGCGCCAGGCAAAAATGTTCCTTTTTAACCAAGCCTTTGGTCGATCTGATCAACATTCTATACCCTTTTAAAATATGGCTTTTTAAAGGGGAGGGGTGTTGCTGGGTTATTGTTCTTATTTTGATTTTATATATTGTGATATTTTCTGTGAACTGCTCTGAAACCTCCGGGTATAGGGCGGTATATAAATTCAATGAATGAATGAATGAATGAATAATAATAAATTTTATTTATACCCCACCCTCCCCAGCCAAGACTGGGCTCAGGGCGGCTGACACCAGGTATAAAAACAATTGATTGAAATACAACTTAAAAACAAGATTAAAATATGACATTAAAACATTAAAATGCAGCCTCATTTCAGTAGGAACTCAAATCAAAAACTTTTGGGGGGGATGGAAACATCAAGTCTTCACCAAGGCCAACTATCCAGACTGGTCCTATGTGGGCCAGAAAAAAGCCAGGGAAGTCCCCAAATAGGAGTTCCATCACAGAAAGAGAAAGAAAAAAGGAAAGAGGGGGAAGGGATCAAGTTGATTCCAAGCCAAAGACCAGGCGGAACAACTCTGTCTTATAGGCCCTGTGGAAAGAAATCAGATCCTGCAGGGCCCTGGTCTCATGAGACAGAGCATTCCACCAGGCTGGAGCCAGTGTTGAAAAGGCCCTGGCTCTGGTTGAGGCTAATCTTACTTCCTTAGGGCCCGGGACCTCTAGGGTGTTGCTGTTTATGGACCTTAAGGTCCTCCGCGGGGCATACCAGGAGAGGCGGTCCCATAGGTATGAGGGTCCTAGGCCATGAAGGGCTTTAAAGGTCAAAACCAGCACCTTAAATCTGACACTGTACTCCACCACTGGGTGAATATGCTCCAATAGCAGGGACCCCGTGAGGAGCCTCGCTGCAGCATTCTGCACCCGCTGGAGTTTCTGGGACAGTTTCAAGGGCAGCCCCGCGTAGAGCGAATTACATGAATGAAAGCTGAACAATACGTTTGGCACCAGCATGGCTGAATGAGTTGCCGGAAGGAGGCATACAAGGTGCACTCCAACCATCTTAGGGACTCTACTCCAGATTTGTGTAATGTTTACTCCTTACCCCTTTCTTCTTCTGAAGATGTTCTGCAAGGCCCCGTCTGCACTGTACAGTTGAAGCACTTTAACAGTCCCAGCTTCCCCTCAAGACTCCCGGGAACTGTCATTTGTGAAGGCTGCTGGGGGTTGTTAGGAGGCTCCTCCTATTTCCCTCACAAAGCCACAATTCTCAGGGTGGTTTAAAAGCCAGTTCCTCTTCACAGGATAAAAGGTAAAGGGACCCCTGACCATTAGGTCCAGTCGTGGCCGACTCTGTGGCGCTCATCTTGCTTTACTGGCTGAGGGAGCCGGCGTACAGCTTCCGGGTCATGTGGCCAGCATGACTAAGCCACTTCTGGAGAACCAGAGCAGCGCACGGAAACACTGTTTACCTTCCCACCGGAGCGGTACCTATTTATCTACTTGCACTTTGACGTGCTGCTAGGTTGGCAGGAGCTGGGACCGAACAACGGGAGGTCACCCCGTCGCGGGGATTCGTACCACCGACCTTCTGATCGGGAAGTCCTAGGTTCTGTGGTTTAACTCACAGTGCCACCCTTCACAGGATACTCAGGGCTATATGCCAGTGGTGGGTGGAGCCAGAGATATAAGTAGGTGGAGCAAAGCATCTAATAGGCTATTTTCTTTACCCACACCCACACCCATCCTCTCACCCACCTCTGTCTTCCATCTAGGCAACCAAGACACATTATCTGAGTTCAAGGACACAGTCCAGACAGGTGAAAATGCTCAAGGAGAATGAGAAGCAAGACCAGTGACCTTGGGAGAGACCTTGTGGCCTGTGGGGAGATTCAAAGGCCAGGTAGAGAGATCTGGAGGGCACCCGTGTCTGAGGATCCCCTCTCCTGGTATAGACACCCTCCCAGAAATCATATGTAAAAATATAAATATATATTTCAACGTTTTGCAAACAGCAGGACTTGGGTTGCATCCTACGAGCCGATCACCATTTTATCACCCCAGCTGCATTTCTGACCACATTTGGCTCACGACAAACTCTATGCAAATCAGTCCTAAAGTAAGAGATCAGCAAAGAATGAGTGGCTGGACTTTGGCGGGGATTTTATGAACGGTGGAATGCGCACATATTTTCAAAGGAAGCGTAGCCAGCTTCCCACCGTCCTATTGAGAGAATCTGTTATGGGCTTCCTTGCGTGTGGCCATGCAAATCCTGGATGGGGTTTTTATTTCGCTTTTCAGAGCGGTGGCAAACATATTTATGGGGCTCAGCACATCAGTTTGTTTTCAAGGGCCAAATCGGATCATTTCAGATGGAAGGCATAGCCAGACTCAGCTGTGCTGAACTTGTACAGAACCAGCGAAGCCAGCCGATTGGTTCAGTGGCCGCAACAAACTTATTTCAGCGCCCAGAGGTGCTCTTCCGAAGTTGGGATTTCTCAAGCTTTTTGTTATTTATTAAATTTATTTATTAAATTAACAATCCCAGGGCAGGTTACAGCATATAAATATAGAACGATACAATCGCATTCAATGTAAATGACACCCATAATTAAAACCACCACAATATGCCTCCTAAGTTGTCATAAAACTTCTCCCTTTATCTTCTGCCCACCTGCAGTGCCAGCCTCTGCTACCGCTATGGGCCTATTGTGTTACGGCTGTGGCTTTGCACATTATTGTGCAGAGAGTTGTATGTCAGGGGGTACAGGGGTACAGCAGAAAGTACCAGGTTCAATCCCCAGTATGTCCTGATAGGGCTGAGAGAGACTCCTGGCTGCACCCCCCGCCCCGCAATTCCCCCAAGGTTTGGAAGCACTGCTGGGCTTGCTTACTGGTCCCTGGAGCCTCATAAATCCCTCCTGCATTGAGTTCATTTTGAGCAGAGATCATTATTAGCCAGGACTTGCCCTCCACCCAAAAACAAATAGATAGAATGTGAAGCCAACCCGATAAAAGTGAAACCAATACTATGTGACCGCGATTTCCAGCGTCTGCGTCTGTGCAGATGCAATTTCCGGCACCGTGGAAGCGAGTCTCTGTGCCGGTTTAGCGCAGCATGTGGGCACTTGCTGAGCAGGCAGCTCGGTTCAGGGGTGGCTTGTGGGGCAGTTAAATGACCCCCATGGAAGCTGTACGCCGGCTCCCTCGGCCAATAAAGCAAGTTGAGCGCCGCAACCCCAGAGTCGGCCACGACTGGACCTAATGGTCAGGGGTCCCTTTATCTTTACCGTTCAATGCTAATGCTTATGGAAGATGTGAGTAGCTTTGTCTCACTGCAGCAGATGTTACAGGCCTCTTTCTGAAGTTCCCCATTGCAGTCCTTTTTTTTTAATTGGAGGGGGCTTCTGAAGGCAAAGCATGCTGCCATGGCCCTCCCACTGCCAGCCATTCAGCAGCACCGATGGCATTACATTGATAAATAATAGCCAGGTGTATTAATCCCTTGTGTTTGCGCACGAGCTACTAGGCGAACAAACCACCAGCAGCCATCCCACTGATGGAGCGGGTGATGGTGATAATGATGAATTAAGTGTCAGGCAGGCAGGTACGGCATGCAGTCAATCAGCTGGCGCTTATGAACTTTTCCTTGAATGAAAGTTGCCTTTCATCATCAAGGGAAATGGATTGGAGGCGCCGGGATCCCTCTAAATAAACATGGCGGGGTCGTGTACCCATTAATTAGAGGCCAGCCCGCTGCGTCTCAACATGTCGGGCAGTCACATGCTCGGGAAATTGCCTTCAACGCGGTGAACCAAACAGTAACATTTAAATCACGAGCAGAAGCATGATGGAGCTGATGGACTCCGCTTGCATTTTGCTCTATCTCTTGCCTGGTTAGGCTTGTTTATCTCCCTCCTCTAGCGCAGCAGCAGCAGCAAAAAAAAGGGAGGCAGGTACGTGTCAGATATAACAATCCTGAAGAATCAAATGCCCTGTTGACTCAGGAAGATATTGCTTGTGTGTTTCTCATATGGGCATCCGCTTGGCCACTGTGTAAGGCTGCCATACATCCAGATTTTCCCTGGTATTACCGGGATTTCAAAGGTGGAATTGATGTCCAGGAGGAATTTCCGAAGGATGGCACTTTGTCCTGGATCTTAGGCAAGTCAGTTTTTAAAAAGTCATGGGTTTTGGCCATATTCATGACTGAGGATCACAAGTGTTCATTTCTCCTCCTCCTCCGCTTCTCTCCCCACCCCTCAAAAGCACCCCCCTTAGTGTAATTTGGAAGCTGTGTAGCTTGCAGTGGAGCCTGAGGTAAATCATCATCATCACACCACCTTATTTGGTGTTTTTGTAAAAACAGCTGAAGCTCAACAACTTTGGGGTTTGTCTAAAAAACAACTTTCAGGTTTTCCTAAAAGAAGATCAACAATTTTGGGGTCTTCCTAAAAAAGAAAGAAAAGAAAAGCCTAAAATATGTGAGAACAGGATGCTGGACTAGACAGGCCACTGGCCTGATCCAGTAGACTCGTCTTGTGTAAGGGGAGATGTGGTAGATGCCTTCAAATATCTGTTGGAAACTATCAGGTAGGATCTGAGCACAAAAACATTCTCCCCTCCTGTGGTTTCCAGCAACTGCTATGCAGAAGCTTTACCTCCTCACCTACCACAGAACGATAGCATAGCCATCATGGCTGGTAGCCTTCAATAGCCTTCCAGAGATGAGAAACTCTTTTCAGGCTGAAGGCCACATTCTGTGATGGACTGGCTGGTGGAAAGTATCAGCTGGGAACCCCAAAGGGAAGAAGGGTCAGAGCCAGGGGACCGGTGGTGGGACAACAACGAGTGGTTTGAGGGAGAAGACACCCGCCCTGACGATCCTCTTCTGGGAAACTATCCAGAGGCCACATGACATTGGTGGGCGGAGCAGGAAGTGGATGTCGGTGGAGCAACATATGCAAATTTTATCTTTGGACAGTAGTCTAGCTTCTAGGCACACCCTTCCCTCTCCATCCAGACAAGCCAAGGGGTGTTTGAGGGCATTCCAGCCAGGCACAAACATTTGGGGCATGAAACCAGGGCAGTGTGAGGTGCGGCCTGAGGAGAAATTCAAGACCTGGAGTTTTCCTGGCTGTCGACTTCCCGCTGCACTCAAGCACCACCGCTTCTGCATAAGCATGCACATATTAACTGCTTAAATAAAGCACTGTACATATAAATTCAGCAGCTGTTGTCCCTTATATTCAAAGCACAAAGGTAAAAATAGATGATATAAATTTTGCCTGCGCAAGCAACACAAGACAACATATTTTACCGAGGGCCCTTAGCAATGCACATACATCTTGCCACCACCCTGAGCTCAACATCGAGTGATTCAAAGAATAAAGTATAGTAGCTAAGGAGAGCAAGACTTGTGAAAACTCAGTCGCACACCTTTATTCTCTGTGCCGCTTGATGGTGATTAATGCAGACACCCAAACACCCAAGAAATGTTGGTGGGTTTGCTTGTTTTCTTCCTGTCGGAAAATGCCCTAATGCTATAGGTCACAAAGCATAACTTTAAACACATCTGATGTCCTACTGATTCCAGCTTGTCTCCAGAAGAAGTTGAAGCAACTTTGGCTTCCTGTAGGTAAGAAAATTAGACGCTGCTGCCTTCATGTCCCGCTCTGAGGATTTCCAGAGATATCCCAGCACCGGAGGCTGCTCCTTTAGGGCAAATGGGGCACTCTGTCGTCCCACACAGGGAACGAGTTGTGTCTAGTCCCAAGCTGTGTCAAGCTGTTGGAATAGCTCAGTCAGTAGAGCAAGAGACCCTTAATCTCAGGGTCTAGGGTTTGAGCCCCCGTTTGGGCCAAAAAACCATGTATTGCAGAGGGTTGGACTAGATGACACTCAGGATTCCTTCCAACTCCGCAATCCTATGATAGTGCCCTTTTTCAATTGCAGTGGTCCGCTGGGCAGTGGACCTGTGGGGTAGCTTTAAACAACTTTCTGAGGATGGAGTGTGATTTTCCCTCCATGTACGCAGCCAAAGGCAATTCTTCTGTTGCCTTTTTTTGGTGTTTTGCACTTGACACCCTGGCTCGATCCTCCTTGGACACAAACAGAACTGGAATAAACACCGCTGTTCGTTGTTGTTTAGTCATTTAGTCGTTTCTGATTCTTCGTGACCCCATGGACCAGAGCACGCCAGGCACTCCTGTCTCCCACATCCTCCCGCAGTTTGGTCAAACTCATGCTGGTAGCTTCGAGAACACTGTCCAACCATCTCATCTTCTGTCGTCCCCTTCTCCTTGTGCCCTCCATCTTTCCTTGTGCCCTCCAGCAGGGTCTTTTCCAGGGAGTCTTCTCTTCTCATGAGGTGGCCAAAGTATTGGAGCCTCAGCTTCAGGATCTGTCCTTCCAGTGAGCACTCAGGGCTGCTTTCCTTCAGGATGGATAGGTTTGATCTTCTTGCAGTCCATGGGACTCTCAAGAATCTCCTCCAGCACCATAATTCAAAAGCATCAATTTTTCAATGATCAGCCTTCTTTATAGTCCAGCTCTCACTTCCATGCCACTACAGTGGTACCTTGGGTTACATTTGCTTCAGGTTACATACGCTTCAGGTTACAGACTCTGCTAACCCAGAAATAGTACCTCAGGTTAAGAACTTTGCTTCAGGATGAGAACAGAAATCGTGCTCCGGCAGCGCGGTGGCAGGAGGAGGCCCCATTAGCTAAAGTGGTGCCTCAGGTTAAGAACAGTTTCAGGTTAAGAATGGACCTCCGGAACAAATTAAGTTCTTAACCCGACGTACGACTGTACTGGGAAAAGCATAGCTTTAACGATATGGACCTATGTGCACCTAAAAAAATCTGCACTTCTAACAGCATGCCCAGAATGCTCCTAGGAAAGCTCCCTTCATCTAGCACCCTGTTGCCCCTGAGAGCTGTCATTCTTACCTGTGCTCTTATTCAGCAGGTGGTGCTAATACATTTTGGGAGAGGAGGGGAAGCAGCAGCCCACTCACAGGCCAAGCAGAAAGACGCCCGAGGCAGCAAACGCATCCTGCAAAGTGGACTAAGCTGTCCTGGTTTGCCTCAGGCAGCAGAGGCCCTGCAGCTGAAGCTCCACACTGCATGTCTACAGTAGGGAGTGAAGCAGGTGGATGGATAGCCTGTGATAATATTCCAAGAAAGGAAGCGGAAGGTGGGTTCGGGGTGGGGTGGGGAGGAGGGAGGCAAAGCAGTAATGCAGAGAAAAGGTAGAATAGAGAGAAGAAGCAGCAGAAGGAAGGAGGCAAGGCCTATGCCACATGGCCAGATGTATAAGAATTTAAGAACATACCCTCCAACATTTCTCTGATGAAAATAGGGGCGTCCCATTCCATAATGATCATTTTGATATTTATACCCTACACATCTTATTGGATTGCCCCAGCCACTCTGGGCAGCTTCCAACATACAGTGGAACTTCGGGATACGGCAGGGATCTGTTTCAGAGGCCCCGCTGCAACCCCAAAATGGCACACATTGAAGCGCCACGTCTGTGCATGCATGACGCGCGATTTAATGTGCATGTGCGAGCAGTGAACCTGGAAGTAACCCGTTCTGGTACTTCTGGGTTTGCCGTGGACGTTTGCCGAAGCGGATGCAAGCGGAGGCGGACACAGAATGAGGTTTGACTGTATATGAAATCATAATTAAACATTAAAGAAACCTTCCCTACACAGGATTGCCTTCAGACGGCTCAGGGGTCAGATAACTCCTTACCCTCCAACATTTCTCCAATGAAAATAGGGACATCCTAGTGGGGGGATGCGGGTGGCGCTGTGGTTTAAACTACTGCGCTGCTTGGCCTTGCCGATCAGAAGGTCGGCGGTTCAAGGCCCCGCGATGGGGTGAGCTCCCGTTGTTTGGACCCAGCTCCTGCCAACCTAGTAGTTTGAAAGCACACAGTACAAGTAGATAAATAGGTACCACTGGAAGGTAAACGGTGTTCCATGCGCTGCTCTGGTTTCGCCAGAAGCGGCTTAGTCATTCTGGCCACATGACCAGGAAAAACTGCCTGCGGAAGCGGACAAACGCCGGCTCCCTCAGCCTGTAAAGCGAGATGAGCGCTGCAACCCCAGAGTCGTTCGCGACTGGACTTAACTGTCAGGGGTACCTTTACTTTTTAAGGAAAAGTGGGACCTTCTGGGATCAAATCAGAAACCATGATGGCTTCTTTAAATCAGGGACATCTCTAGAAAATAGGGAGTTCCGAAGTTTATGTGCCACCACTTGAGATCTACGGATAAATGGCAGAATAATAATAATAATAATAATAATAATAATAATAATAATAATAAGTGTCACTTTCAGAGAGGGATTTTCCCCAGCCACACCAGGAGATGCCAGCGATTAATCCTGGGATGTTTTGCATGCAAACAGCTTGTTTTTACTACTGAGCTCTGGCCTGGTAGAATTCTCTCTGCACAGTGATCTCGCTTCTTCTTTGTGTGGCTGGGATAAATTGTTAGTAGCCGGTGGCAGATTCTTCCTGTATGCCTGGTGAAGTACTGCACTTTTCAGCTGAACTGTGTCCTCCCTGGGAGAGGGGAGGGAAGGAGGGAGAGAAAAAAACCCCCAATTGAGTGTGATGGGGGTTGGGGGGGGAGGGGAAAAAAAAGCAAGGAAAGAAATTGTCAGGTCAAACGATTGAGTACAATTTGGAATTACAGGGGGCTATTGATTTTTCATTAGTGTACCATGTAGCGCTATAAAGGTGGGAGGCGGGGCAGAGTAATTCATTGATTTGAGCTGAGGGCCATGTTCCCTTATTGGCTTCCTGCCACTTCCCATTATTCCCAGGTCTAAATGCACAGAGAAGTCAGTTTATTCTAATCGCTGCCTCCTGTCACCGCAAATGTTTCTCAGTAACTATTAGTTTAATCATCCTTTCCTTACAGTGTTAATGAGTGGCAATTCCCAGCATTACAGAAGGTATTGTTTGTGAGAGGCCAGCATTCAGCAGCCTGGTGCCCTCAAGATGTTTGGGATCACAATTCCCATCACCCCCAGCCAGCACGATTGGCAAGGGCTGGTTATTGCAAATAATATTGTGCAGTTTGAAGCGACTGGGTGTGTAAAAACAGAGTCCTTTGGGAATAAAAAAATTGTCCGGGCCTATAAATTTAATCCAAAAGTTTACTTGTGGAACTTTCTTCAAAACAGAACAGAAACATCAAATATACATCCCAAAATACCGCCTTTCTCCATATGAACCTACCTGGACCCTGAGATCATTTTCTGAGGCCCTCCTTCATGTACCTCCTTCTTGAGAGGTCCGGAGGGTGGCAACACGAGAACGGGGCTTCTCTGCAGTGGCTCCCTGTCTGTGGAGTGCTCTCCCCAGGGAAGTTCACCTGGTGCCTTCATTATACACCTTTAGGCACCAGGCAAAGATGTTCGTTTTTAACCAAGTCTTTGGTTGACCTGATCAACATCCCATACCCCTTTAAAATGTGGCTCTTTTCGGTGTGTGTGTGTATTATTGGGTTATTGCTTTTATTTTTATTTTATATGCTGCGATCTTTTTATGTGAACCGCCCTGAGACCTCTGGATATAGGGCGGTATATAAATTCTATATATAATAATAATCTTCTTCTTTGGCGATCACTTGTAGCCGAGTAAGATTGTCTTCCATAAACATGGTTTTAACAGTGGGTCTGTAAGTGACTGTGGAGGCCAATTCTGGATCCACACGTCCTTCCACAGTGGGGACATTGGTTTCCGGGCAGGAGTTGATCGCGGTGTGGATTTGCCAAGCATGCCTTGCTCTTAGCACGTTTCTCCCTTGCGTTCTGAGTTTGAGTGTCTTCAAAGCCCATGACACCTTTGGTAAAGGCTGTTCTCCAACTGGACCACTCGCAGGCCAGTGTTTTCCAGTTGTCAATGTTTATACTACATTTTCTTTTTTTTCTTTTTTTTTAGATTTGCCTTGAGAGAGTCTTTCAACCCCTTTTGTTGACCACCAGCATTACGCTTTCCATTTTTAAGTTCGGAATAGAGTAGTTGCTTTGGAAGACGATAATCAGGCATCCGCACAACATGACCAGTCCAACAAAGTGGATGTTGAAGAATCATTGCTTCGGCACTGGTGATCTTTGCTTCTTCCAGTACACTGGTATTAGTTCACCTGTCTTCCCAAGTGATGTGTAAAACTTTTCGTAAGTTTCTTTTATATATCTTAGAAATAGCTCCATGTGAGAGAGCTCATCTTGCTGTTCTTTAGCTACGATGGAATTCTCCAGTTAAACCCTTTCACTGACATACAACTTAGCTATTCCCATTTCAGTGTGAATTAAACCAGTTATACTCAACAAAGGTCCGCAGTGTTGCATTGAGCAACACCCACCAGGAAGGGCCTCATAAATCTCACCATTACAGGAAGTCTCTATTTGGGAACTGGAATGGGAATAAATTTCTCCGAAATGTTCAGCACCATCTGGAATGGGGCAGACATTGAGTCACACGATCCGTATGAACAGTGCCTTGTGCTGGTGCTATTGGAAAGGGAAAATATTGTTATGGTCTGCTAAGGAAAGGAAAAGTGTTGCTGCCACTTATTGATGGGGCTGGTGAGGCACTTGAGCTCAGTGGGGTGGGACAGGAGCACTGGATTGGCTCTGACGCACTCCATGAGGCCCAGTGAATGTGCACATTGGCCAGGTATTATGCACATTAACTGCTCAACTTACATTCCTCTTAGTACATCGTCATCATCATAATAGAATCATGGAACTATGGAGTCAGAAGGGACCCTGAGGGTTCTCTAGTCCACCTCCCTGCAATATAGTAATAGTAGCAGCAGCAGCAGCAGCAGTAGTAATAATTTTGTTGTTGTTTTTATTATGCATTTTGTGATTTTACATTGTAACTGCCCTGAGATCTGTGGGTATAGGGCGGTATACAAATTAAACAAACAAACATTAAGTGAATTTATTCTAATATACACACATAACGTAATTTTTTTGTTTTTTGCAAAGCCCTCTCCTCCAATATAAAGCATTTTTGTACACTATTTTAACGATATATGCATCTTTAGGCACACTTTATCCCAGTATATACATTTTTGCACACATTACTTGGCCAGAGAACTGCATTGCAGAATTTGGAGAAGTTTGGCATTTCAAAGATGGCTGTATTTTGGTTCGCGTACTGTTTCAGAAAATGCAAATTAGGTGGGCCTGTCCATCTCTAGTTACATGTACTTTGGGATTCACCAAAGCATTTGGGCAATTATGAATTCAGAGAAGCAAGGTGGCTCTTTACCATGGCTGACGAAGAATTCAGATGTTTTGCATAATGGAAGCCTATGTAAAAGGAAGTCTTCTACAGAATGGCAAATTATTTCAGGAATGAACTACATTTCAAAAACTTCTCAATAAAATGCATTAACGAAAAACTTACCTGAGGAGACAAATGTATTTTATGAGAGTTCTCAACCATTTATAGTTCTGTTTAATGGATTAACTCATTTGCTTTTACTGCTATTTCTTGATCATTCTATTGGGGGGAAAAGATTTCCGTATCTCAATGCAGGCAATATTTCAAAGCTATTGAATAAAGGTAACTTTATGCTAGTTCAAGGGAGAGAACAGAGAATTAAAGCCTTCCCAATGGAATTGTGCCCACTGGTGCACCTTAAATAGTGTTCTATGAAAGAGGAACAGTCTGCAAGGTAAAAGCAAACATCTGAAATGCATAGTGCAGATATGAATTTTTGCAAAAATCCAAAGTATTTGTATTAATTAATTAATTAATTAATTAATTAGGGTACAGGCATGTTGAGTCACATGTTGGGCATGTGTGTCAGTTGTCAGTGTTGCTTCTCTCTCTCTCTCTCTCTCTCTCTCTCTCTCTCTCTCTCATACCTCCTCCCCACACACATTTTAGGCAGACTGGCGACCTTAAAAAACATTTCAAGGGTCAAAGTGCTATTATGTTTTAACCCTCCTCCCTCTTTATTAAAACAAACAGCTGCAAAACTGGATCAGAGGAAGGAGTCTTGTTGACATGATGGATGCTAGCCAATTGGCGCTGTCCACAAATGGCATTTCGCTGCAATCATGCAGAACTGAGCTTTTCAGAGGTGGGCCTTGGAGAGGGAAGATACCATTGCCTTTGACCATGGTGAGGCCATTTCCAAGCTGACCCCACAGCTCTAGAAACATTACGCCATCCATCCTCGTCTTAATCTAACAGCACATCCTTGCCTTCTATTTTATACCTTAGTTTCCCCCCTTATGTTTAACGGCCACCCCCCTCCCCGTCCAGCCTGCTGTTTAGAGCTTTTACTGGGAGGAAAATAATAATTATAATTAAAGTCTTCTTCACATCTTTCAGCTGCCCACTCCCATCTGTGTCTGGGCTGTGTGGCTGGCCAGAGCTGTGCAGGCAAAGGTTTTTTTTTTTTTTTTGGTGTGTGTTTGTGTGCGGAAGAATCGCTGCATCATGCTTGTGTGACGTTTTGTCTCCAGGAACAAGCTGGCTGACTGACCATCGCAACAAATGAAGACAGTGCAGCCAGTGGAGATGAAAAGCGCCGACCAGCGTTACTTGTCCTGTCTACTCCTTCCATCCCCTTCCCACCACCCCCTTGCTTGATCTTCTGACACATTTTGGTGTCCTACCTATCCCTTTCCTCTACTCCATCTCTCTCCCCCCCCCCACACTTTCCCTCCCCTTAAGTAGAGCTGACACAGATCAATACCTTTGATGGAAAGTAATAATCAGGCCTATTAAGTGACAAAGGTTTACTCTGTAACAGCTGTGCTGGCGGGAGAGGAGAGCTTGTCTGCCTAATGAATCATGAAACAATCAGGCAACAGCCATTTGTGTTTAGATCTGTAAATATGGTGTGGTTCAAGTGCCAAACCATCTCCGGCATTCCAGCTGGGGGCACAGATGGTCCACATTCAAAGCCGCGCACAAGTGCAAAGAAAAGGAGCCCCCTCCCTTTCCCGGTTTCCCCTGCCTCTCCCTTTCTCCATCCCATATTGCGTCTCTCAGAGGAACAGGCCAGCGTGGTCCAGGTTGAGAGGGATGCATTAGGAAATACGCAAGGGCTCAGCAATGTGCAAAAGGGAAAGAAAAATATATAAATGGCTATGGGTCGGGGGAGAGAGATTCAAGGAGTTAAAGAGAGAGAAAGACAGAGGGGAGAGCTGCCACTGGTAGACTCCTGCACTTCCATTTTGTTAAAGCCATCAGTGTAATTCCTTTATGCCCCCCTGTTTTAATTTGCAGTTGAACAGATTGGCTTCCCTCCTGGTGGGACAGAGCAGCCCTTCGTGTGTAGCTCCTCAAGGACACTGAATGGCACATGAAAGAACGCAAACCCACCCCCAAACCGAAGCAGGCAGAGGCAGAAATGGAGAGGTCTGCTCTTGTTCTCTCTTTCAACCTGTGCGTTTGCGAACATGGCTGGGTTTCGGCCAGGTAAGCCAGCGCCTCGTCAGAAGAGACTCGCCATAAGAGACCAAAGGGCCACCCAGTCTTGCATTCAGTTTTGTAACTGATAACAACCAGGCAGTTACCTCTGGGAAGCCAGATTCTTCCACCATTGTTTTGCTTTTAAACATGGACGCTTTATTGAGAGTGGCCAGATGCAAACCAGGACAGGGCTCCAGAACCGTTCACATTTGTGGTGGCGCTGTGGGCTAAACCACTCAGCCTAGGGCTTGCTGATCGGAAGGTCGGTAGTTCGAATCCCCGCGACGGGGTGAGCTCCTGTTCTTCGGTCCCAGCTCCTGCCCACCTAGCAGTTCAAAAGCACACCAGTGCAAGTAGATAAATAGGTACCGCTCCAGCGGGAAGGTAAACGGCGTTTTCATGCTCTGATCTGGTTTGCCAGAAGTGGCTTAGTCATGCTGGCCACATGACCCGGAAGCTGTACGCCGGCTCCCTCGGCCAATAAAGCAAGATGAGCGCCACAACCCCAGAGTTATCTGCGACTGGGCCTAATAGTCAGGGGTACCTTTACCTTTATCTTTTATCCTGTCCTCTAAGGTTCACTGGCTGATATTCTACATGACGATGAAAGGTTCTGGACTCCTCTTTTTGACCTGAGCACCCTAGATGTCTCCCCCTCCTGCAGCAACAAGCTCCTCTTCCCTACAGGTCTCCCAGAACCAGGAGAGGCATGAAGAGGGCGGAGAAATTTGAGTCATGAAGGTACAGTCTCAGATTACTTGAGGAAAACACTAGAGAGGAGGGGAATTAGGCAGTTGTGGGAAGGCAGTCTCCACAACTGCTTCATAGGGGCAAGACCTACTGTTCTCATTTGGTCAGACACTCCTGTGCAGATCCTGTTTCTTCCTAACAACAACAACAACAATTTATTTATACCCCGCCCATCTGACTGGGTTTCCCCAGCCACTCTGGGTGGCTCCCAGCAGAATATTAAAAACATGATAAAACATCAAACATTTAAAAACTTCCCTAAACAGGGCTGCCTTCAGATGTCTTCTAAAAGTTCGATAGTTGTTTATTTCCTTGACATCTGATGAGAGGGCGTTCCACAGGGTGGGCCCTCTGCCTGGTTCCCTGTAACTTCACTTCTCACAGTGAGGGAACTCCCAGAAGGCCCTCGGAGCTGGACCTCAGTGTCCGGGCAGAACGATGGGAGTGGAGATGCTCCTTCAGGTATACTGGGCCGAGGACATTTAGGTCTTTAAAGGTCAGCACCAACACTTTGAATTGTGCTTGGAAATGTACTGGGAGCCAGTGCAGGTCTTTCAGGACCTGTGTTATATATGCATTGACTTCATGTGATTTACTGCCGGCTTGATCCTGCCAGATGCCCACAATAAGTGGAATGAGGGCCACCTATAGGCAGAGCCAACTAAATCTGCTTTTGTCTCTAACATCCTCCCCAGTGAGTTCTACAAAAGCAATACTGGGGCTAAGGTGGAGGAAGCTGACAGCTGGTGCCACTCTTTGGACTGGTTGTAAGTAGAAAGGCAGGCAGGTAGGGCATAGCTGAGGAAGACTGAACTTTGGGGCAGTGCTCCACTTCTCCTAAAGGATCAGCCTCCAATGCATGGCAGGCTGGGATCCTGAGAAGAAGAGGTCCACATTGCAACATTTTGTTGCAGACCCCACACTTCCTTATTCTTTTTATTACTGTTCTGTCAACTGCTCTGAGCTTTCTCCTATAGGGTGCCACAAATGCACCTTCACTAAATAGATACTAAGCTTGCTTTAGATTCAAAAGCATCCCCCCCCCCATCAATAGGTTTCAGGGCTCCCCACCCCCAGACAACTCGGGGCTTCCCATTGCCTACAAACTTGTCAGCGGGTAAGAATTCCCCGTACTGATAATATATGGAGGGCATAAAAGGCAGTTGTGGAAAACACACACACCCAAAACCTTCCCAAAGCACTGATTGTATGGGAACAATAGTGAGAGTTTCCCAGGCTGAAAACCCCCTGAAATACTGATTTTGAAGATTTTCACAATACAACTATTCTTTTCCATCCCAGCTCATTTGAACTTCTGAATGGAATATCATGCAAGAAAGAAAGGGGTGGAGAGTTAGGGGGCAACAGAGGGGTGTGGGGGCGTCTCCATTTGGGCATTATCTCCCTCCACCCCATCTCTCCAGCATGCATAGCAAGTAAGCAATAATTATTACAATAATAAATCTCAAAAGTTATTGCATGTTACTTCGCTACCATCACCAGTTTTGGCTGTCTATTAAATTGTGCCTCCCCACCCTGAAGCCAGGAGTGTTTTCGATGCCACTGTCCCATTTTCTCCAATTAGATTATTTTCTTTTCTGCTGAGTTTCAGTTATTTAATAAGGTCATCTTATTTGCATTGTTTTATTCAACCTTGCTTAGTTTAAGCTGTTGAATTAGGTTAACTTATTTGTCTTACACAATCTTGCATGGATTGTTTGTTTGGTGTGGTTGTTTTTTTTTAGGTTATTAACACTATGATGCCCTTGTGAGTCACTTTGGACACAATCATAGAGGATGAGGTGGCCAATGGCTACCAGCCACGAGGGCTAAGTTATGCCTCTACTGTCAGGGGCAGAGTTGGTTTGGATGACAGTTACTGAATATCACAAGTGCGGAGAGTGTGGTTGTGTCCAGGTACTTCTGTCCAATTTTGCGTCGACATCTGTTTGGCCTCTATGAGAACAGGATGTTGCGTGGCGAGTCCCCCCCCCCCCATGGAAATAATGACACATGACACAATTATTAAGGTTAATGGGCTAAATAAGGCCACAACTTTATTGGTTACAGGTGATGAGCGGTATTGGTTTAGGCATTAGTCCTAACCGACTATATCTGACTTCAGCCCATCCACTTGAAGTCTGGGAAGGGTTAACCACCATTGGGTGAGTCCTGCTGATGCACATCAACTAGGAACTCCCCCGGGGTCACCACTAGGGGGCGTGCCTTAGGCTCTCACCTCCCCAGGCTTCAGACAGGGCCACGCCCCCCGGAATCCTTTACCGGACTACCCTTCAATATGAGGGGCAGGCGATGGTGCTACCTCCCCTCTTCCATCTACAGAACAATACCAATGCCTAACCACCAATACCAAGAAAGTTGTGACGATTTGCCACGAGGTAGGTGAAAACCAAGTGGCTGGTGCCAATTTGCCAAGTGGAAAAATTCCTACCAGGCCTCTCAACGGTGACCAACCAAGGTCCATAGCAAGGTCAAAGAATGAAAACCTTAAAGGGTGGGAGGGTGGGAAAAGCAGGAACAGCTGGAAGGTGCAAAGAGGGAGATCCTCAGCCACATCCTGCTTTAAATAAGGCAGGCCACACCCCCAGAGCCAGCCGATTGGCTGGCCAGGAGGTGACACGGCCAGGAATCTCCCCAATCTCGCAGGGCCTGGGTTCCAGCCGCCGCGCACGTGGTGGGGCCTGAAGCCCGCAACTCCACCTCCTCCGAAGTGGCTCTGCCCTCGATAGGTCACTGGTTTGACCTGTGGCTCCTCTTCATCTGGTTCTTCCTGCCTAAGTGCAGAACCTTACATTTCTCCCTATTGAAATTCATTTTGTTAGCTTGGACCCAGTTCTCCAATCTGTTAAGGTCCTTTCGAATTCTGATTCTGTCTTCTGCATCATTAGCTACCCCTCCCACTTTGGTGTCGTCTGCAGATTTGATCAGCATCACCCTCAATTCCTTCATCCAGGTCATTTATGAAGACTTTAAACAACAACGGGTCCAGGACACATTTCCCCAAGATTACGAGAAACCAGTGATGAGTACTCCCAGGGTTTGGTCCGCCAACCACCTACAAATCCACCTAAAGTGGTATGAGACGGCTTTCAATGTGAGCCTTAGTTCCCACTAATAACAATGGAGTATACATTGAATCATAAGGGGGTTCATTTTCTATTGTTTTCAAACAAAAAGTGGTTATTTTCTTACTGCTCTTAATACAATTTCTAGCTGCTTTGTGGTATGTCTGTATGCCTTGCCATCCATTTAAACAACAACTTGTCCCATTGATTTCAAACGTTCAACTAACATTATTTTAATTTTGTCACCCGCACACCAGTGCTGATTTCTTTCTCCTGAGTAAATTCCTTTCCTTTTCGGCTGGGGAGGGCAGGATATAAATAAAATTTTACTATTTATTATTATTATTTCCCCCTTTAAAAAGTGAGCTCAGTCGCCTCAACCTCCCAACACCACCCCTCTTTCCAAAGGCCTCCTCTCAGGGAAGAGACAGCAAGCTGGCTTCTGAAAAACAAAATAAAACAAAAAAACTGCGGTGGAAACTTTCCCGCTGTTATCTAGACAACCTTCTTGTTATCAAAGTGGGCCGATATTAGGCTCGACCATAAACGCTCGTGGCAGGGAAGAGGCACAGGCTGGATCGAAGTGCGGAGTGAGCCGCTAACTACAATCCCCCCTGATGTAACAGCCATCAGAACTTCATATCCTCATACTGTGAACTTCCATTTCCCCCGGCCCTCTCACGGCTGCTCAGCACTTTCCCTCCTCACGGCCCAAACCACGAGGGTCGTTGGCAGAACGTTCTGCAAGACTTCAAACTGCAGGCCCTGCTGTTAATTGCTTCAGGGCAGGATTTCTGCTTTGCCGGAGAGTGAGTGATTTAACTATTAAACTGAGCTGGGCCGCGTGGCTTTTGAACGGAATCGTCTGCGAGGTTGTGTCAGGTTCAAGGTTGATGAGAGCAAGAGTGCTTCTCTCTTTTTCTCCTCTCGCTGTCTAAACAACAGACAAGGGTCCGATTTTCCAGGGATGGTCTCTGAATGACAAAAGCCACCCCGGCTTCTGATCTGATCCCGGAATGTCCCTATTTTCCCTTCCAGTGCGGCCGCCACTGGGCTCAGGGAGGAGGATGATGTGGCGCTTGTCTCGAGCAACTGCGGCTGAGAGGGAGACCCTTTTGCTTCTTCATGGCCTCTTCATGGCTGCTCCTGCTGGCCTCCTCCCTTGGGCAGCTTGTGGCAGCGGGCGAGGAGAAGGAGGGGCTGCTGTCACCAAAGGCCAGCCCCGTGTGACGCACCGGCTCTGAGGGACAGGCAGAGGGGTGGGCCTCCCTGGGTGGGAAGAAATGGGGAGCAGAACTCAAGGAGTCTTGAATTTTTAAAAATAAAATGCTTTGTGCATCTGGATCTAATCTTGCCCCTTTCTAAAATTTATGTATTTATTGGTGTGTGTTTTGCTTCTTGAAAATCCACCAAAGAATAAAATAAATAAAATCAGGATTAAGGAGTTTTCTAAGTACACCGGTGGTGGTCTAAACCACAGGGCCTAGGGCTTGCCGATCAAAAGGTCGGCGGTTCGCATCCCCACGACGGGGTGAGCTACTGTTGCTTGGTCCCTGCTCCTGCCAACCTAGCAGTTCCAAAGCACGTCAAAGTGCAAGTAGATAAATAGGTACCGCTCCGGTGGGAAGGTAAACGGCGTTTCCATGCGATGCTCTGGTTTGCCAGAAGCGGCTTAGTCATGCTGGCCACATGACCTGGAAGCTGTACACCGGCTCCCTTGGCCAGTAAAGTGAGATGAGAGCCGCAACCCCAGAGTCATCCGCGACTGGACCTAATGGTCAGGGGTACCTTTACCTTTTTAAGGTCAGTGGAGGGCATGAGTGCTGTGTCCCATTAGGGTAGTGGTGTTGGCCTTCGCCCTTCTTCTGATAGGAAATGCTCTGCGGGGTGGGGAGGGGACCGTACAAAAACAGGGGTTGAGGAGGATCAGTTGTTGGGGAGTAAGAAATGTCCCTGTTTTCATCTGAGGAATGTTGGAGGGTAATGAAAGACAGAGGGCCTTCTTGGTATTGGCACCTGCCCTGTGGAACGCCTTTCCATCAGATGTCAAGGAAATAAACAACTATCTGACTTTTAGAAGACATCTGAAGGCAGCCCTGTTTAGGGAAGTTTTTAATGTTTGGTGTATTATTGTGTTTTTAATCTTCTGTTGGGAGCCACCCAGAGTGGGCAGGATATAAATAATATATTATTATTATTATTATTAGTCAACTTACATAACAGCTGCAAAACTGCTTGATGGTTTTTTTTTTTTAAAGTAATTTTTATTAAAGTTTTAAACAACAAAGAAATAAAAGAAAAACATACACAATACATATAACAAAAACACAAAGAACAAAAAAACAAAAGCAAAATTCAACAATAAAAATACAAGAAACATAACGATTTAAAAACAATATCTCTGTTTCATTTCCGTTTTTTAGTTGCTTATTTTCTGGACTTCCTCATACCTCCCTCTTTTGTATTCCAATCCAAATTATTTGTCCAGCAGTTTCTTTTCCACTTTTTTAATCCCAATCTTTAATTTGATAAGATATTAAAATATATAACTTCAACTTCTTTAAACCTAATCCTTGGTCTTAATATCATATACCATTAAAATTTTCCCTCTTAATATCAAATTTCCATTTCTTTAAACATCTTTAATCTTAATCTTTAATCTTAGTCTATCATTAACTTTAACCTGTACAGCTGGAAACCTCTTGTTTTCAGTCCAACATCACTCTAACATTCCTTAATTTTACAGTGTTTCTGAAGGTAGTCTTTGAATTTCTTCCAATCTTCCTCCATCAACTCTTCTCCCTGGTCACGGATTCTACCAGTCATTTCCGCCAATTCCATATAGTCCATAAGTTTCATCTGCCATTCCTCCAGCGTGGGAAGTTCTTGTGTCTTCCAATACTTTGCGATGAGTATTCTTGCTGCTGTTGTTGCATACATAAAGAAAGTTCTATCCTTTTTTAACACCATTTGGCCGACTATGCCCAGGAGAAAGGCCTCTGGTTTCTTAGGGAAGGTATACTTAAATACCTTTTTTAATTCATTATATATCATTTCCCAGAAAGCCTTAATCTTTGGGCACGTCCACCAAAGGTGAAAAAATGTACCTTCAGTTTCTTTACATTTCCAACATTTGTTATCGGGCAAGTGATAGATTTTCGCAAGCTTGACTGGGGTTATGTACCACCTGTATATCATTTTCATAATATTCTCTCTTAAGGCATTACATGCCGTAAATTTCATACCTGTGGTCCATAACTGTTCCCAGTCAGCAAACATAATATTATGTCCAACGTCCTGTGCCCATTTAATCATAGCTGATTTTACCGTTTCATCCTGAGTATTCCATTTCAGCAGCAAGTTATACATTCTTGACAAATTCTTAGTCTTGGGTTCTAACAATTCTGTTTCTAATTTGGATCTTTCCACCTGGAAGCCAATTTTCCTGTCCAATTTAAATACCTCCATTATCTGATAATAATGAAGCCAGTCTCGCACTTTGTTTTTTAGTTTTTCAAAACTCTGCAATTTCAATCTATCTCCGTCTTGTTCCAAAATTTCCCAATATTTCGGCCAAAACTGCTTGATGGTTTGATAGGCCACATTTTGGGCCAGAATGCGCAGCTTCCTCTTTGCAGGATATCACTCACAGAATGAGTTGCATGGCCACATCTGCATTATGCATTTAAAGCATTTTTACAGTCATGGCTTCCCCCAAAGAAACCTGTGAGCTGTACTTTGTTAAGGGTGCTGAGTGTTGTTAGGAAACCCCTATCTACATCGCAGGTGTGTTTGTGTTTGTGTAGGGAAATATACTCAGCAATGGGCAGGACTCACTGACAGAACAAATGGGCCTCGTTCCCCCTATACACCCCTAGGTTGTAGCCACATTTTTGAAGTTTACCCTCAGGCCAAAATATCTTGAGGTATTATGGAAGGAAGCCAAAAAGGTTTCAGTAGGAGGAGCAGCATTTCTTAAGGGAGTAGTGAAGGTGGCAGCATTTGCAAAGTTGTTCATTTATTAAAATGTTTGTAGGCCTGCTCTTCAGCAACGCTCTCTGTGTGGCTGACGGTGAAATGGCAAAAACCACGACTTAGAAACAATGAATGAAGCAAAACGGCAGCAGCAATCAATGGGGGGGGGGGGGGAGACATGAGCATAAAACCTCCAAACGTGTCAGATTTGACAATGTAGCTCTCTAGTCGAGTAAAATGTGCAAAAGTGCATATGCTGAGGTAAAGTGAGTACATTTGGTGACAATAGTGGAAAAACAAAGATGGTGCCAGAAGTACCTCTCAGGATGGAGACTTCCAGAGATGGGCTGTTGCGGCCAAGAAGGACCTCACTCCTAAGGACAGGCAAATCTGTCACATTTCAGTTTTTCCCCATTTCTCATTTTTCCAAACTTAAGTTCACTTCTCCATGTTTCCACATCGGGGTGTGTGTGTGTGTGTGTGTGTGTGTGTGTTGTTTGTGTATATGTCAACACAAAAATTTTACCACAATTTTCTCCTAATAAGCATATTTTTTTCTAGGCATTTTTGCCCAGTTTTGCAAGCGACTTCCCCTAATATAACCCACGTTTGCATGTTATTGTCACCACCCTATGCATTTTTAAAATAATGCTTTGCCCTAGAGGATGGAGACGTTTCAAATTGCAAAATTCAGAGACGTTTCAAATTGTGTTTCAGTTCCCGCATTATATCAGAAAGTGTGGATTTAACCAGTTCGCCTATAAATGTGGACAGAACCACATTTCCACGCTGCCTAGCCCTGCTCATGCCATCGCTCACCTCACAGGGTGATGGATGGGTCCTTTGGCAGCTGATCTTAAGACATGGGCAGGTTCAGAGCACAGTCTCACTCCAGAAGCGTTGTCAGGGAGCACATTCCGGATTTATATACCAAATATTAGATATTGTAACAGAAGGGGAGCCATTTCAGCGAGCGAGCACCAGCTGTTTGTGTCGGGGGCATACCTGAGAAAAGACGTCAAGCTCATTCGAGCATTGCTCTCATCGCTGACAATATCAAGTCACCGTTTAAAATGTAAGTTGCAAGTTCCCAGGACCACGGGAGCTTGCCTCTTGTTTAACCCGCCTGCTGTCCTGGAAAAATTGAGGTCAGAGGGCACCAATTGGGTCTGTGCCTCTTTTGTCTTGCATATTGAAATGTAGTTTGATGAAAGGAGTAGTTGTGTTGCAGCCAGCGTCTACCTCCAAGCCATTTGATGGCCAAGGGTGAGTTATTATGGAGCGATCTTGAAGCTGGGTGGCCAGTTGGCACCACAGAAAAGGCCCTCCTTTCTCCAAACATGGGCGCAAGGAGGGACGCTTAGGTTAGGTTAGCCAGGGCACTGAGGTTAGCACCCTTGATCTTCCTTTGTTGGAATTGGTGGGATTTTGTAGCAGGCACAAAGCAGGGCTCTTTCGAGGCAGCAGAAGAAGTCAGCGCTCCTCTGAAGCCGAGATGCAAATGTGTGTGTGTGCCTGTCTGTTTCTCAGGGTGCCATTCATGTCAGAAAGAAGCAGGGGCTTTTGGCAGTGGAGCATACATCACCCGACTTTATGGACAGGAACAAGTAGAGCCTGGGGAGAGAGGGTTAAGAAGCCTCCAAGGTCTCGCCGCCATTGATCCTTGCATGCTGTAAGCCTTTCCTCTGCATATGACCCGATTTGAAGCTTCATTTCCCCCCTCAAACTACAGTATCTGTCTGTCTATCCACCTGCCCTAGTTCCCAATACTGTCACACTGTAGGGGCTTTGGAGTACAATACATACCCTCCAACATTTCACCGATGAAAATAGGGATGCCCTGTTCCATGATGATGATGATGATGATAATAATAATAATAATAATAATAATAATAATAATAATAATTTTATTATGTATACCCTGCCCATCTGACTGGGTTGCCCCAGCTGGTCTGGGTGGCTTCCAACATATATAAAAACATAACAAAACATTAAATATTGAAAAAAACTTCCCTATACAGGGCTACCCGCCAGATGTCTTCTAAAGGTTGTATAGTTACTTATCTCTTTGGCTCAGGGGTCTCATAACTCCATACCCTCCAACATTTCTCCAATGAAAATAGGGACATCCTAAGGAAAAGCAGGACATTGCAGGGTCAAACCAGAAACCACGATGGCTTCTGTAAATATGGGACCGTCCCTGGAAAATAGGGACACTTGGAGGGTCTGCTATAAGTGAGCAAGGGTTAAACTTCCTGGATGATCTGAAAATGCTCTGACCATTTCAGGGTGCCACCCATTTTGAGGGAGAGGCACAAAGATCGGGACCGCCTCTCCTGGTATGTCCCACGGAGGACCTTACGCTCTTAAAACAAAACCATCTTGGAGGTCCCGGGCCACAGGGAGGTTAGGCTGGCCTCAACCAGAGCCAGTGCTTTTTTCGGCTGTGGCCCCTATTTGGTGGAACGCTCTGTCACAAGAGACTAGGGCCCTGTGGGACTTGACATCTTTCCGCAGGGCCTGCAAGACAGCTGTTCCACAAGGCCTTTGGCCAAGGCACAGTCTGACCCCCTCCTTTGGTAATCCTCATAGAACTCTAGCCCAATGGTTGCCATTAATTTGATTTTGAATTGATTTTAGAATGCTGTGTTACTTTTATTGTTGTTAGCCGCTCTGAGCCTGGCTTTGGCTGGGGAGGGCAGGATATAAATAAATTATTATTATTATTATTATTATTATTATTATCATTATTATCCATTTTCAAATAATTATTATTATTATCCATTTTCAGCAGGTTAGAGTGTGGTGCTGATAACGCAAAGGTTGCGGATTTTAACCCCTTATGGGCCACCAGCATTTTCCTACATTGCAGGGGGTTGGACTAGAAGATCCTCAGGGTCCCTTCAAGTCTACAGTTCTATGATCAGGATACCTTGGGCTACACGTTCTATATCTTCCAGGTTTCTAGATCTTGTAGGGCTTTCTGACCGCTCTGTGAGTCAGTGAGGGAATGGGGGCAAAGCATCTACATATATGTTTCGCCTGCATACTTGCGCACATTCAAAGCAGGTACCCACCTTGCCTTTTCCCAGCATCCCTCTGACTGGCACATCATCGCCAGGTATACATCCTCATTAAATGGGCTCATTTTCTTTGGCATGACTTTACCAGCAGTCATTTCTGAAGCTCAAGGATGTGAAAAAGATGGAGCGGTGCCAATGCTGAATGGACTCAATGCAACTGCTCAATGAAATGTCAGCTGCCCAACTAAATATAACCCCCAAAAGTAGAATTTATGCCTCGTGCAGCCCTTTCCGCTTTATTTATTTATTTATTGGGATGATATGAGAGGACAAGGGGGGGGGGGACCCAACCAGGAAGTCAACGGGCTGTAAATGTAATAGGTAATTCCAGTCTCTGCTTACCTTTACAAAATCCCAGTTATGCAGGGAAGACAATACAGTGATCAAAGCAATGATGAGATTTTTTTAGCGGCATTAACCGTCATGACCTAGCAAAATGAAAGAAAATGGTTTAACAGAACTGTCAGATCCAATATAGCTAATAAAGGCATGGATAAATGTTTATTACATACCGGAGACAGATAATTTCTGTACAGAAATTGAGAATGACCTTTCCTGATAACTCTTATCTGCCTGATATCCTGAATATGAGGGGTGGAGTGGGGTGGAGAGAGAGAGAGAGAGAGAGAGAGAGAGAGGGAGGGAGGGAGATGTGGAACAAGGGAAGAGATGTAAGAGTGGAAGCGGGTTATACTTTTGGCGATGCTTATGAAAGATGGAAGGAATGCAGAGGGGAATTTCAATTCTGCATGTAGGCACTGATACAAGATAAAAGGGTGGGGGTTGTGGAGAAAGTAGAATGTCACCCACCCTGTTTTTGGCAAGACGCTGTAAGAATTAATGGTGTGGGCTGGAGAACCAAAAGAGAAATGGGAAACTGCCCAATGCTTTGGGCTTTCTATACATGTTTGTAGCCTCAAACCCATGAGGGCCGGAGAACTGTGTCCATTTAGTCTCTAGAAGCTCCTTGATGTTTTGGATTCTCCAAGGGCATGTAAGGTAAAGGTAAAGGGACCCCTGACCATTAGGTCCAGTCGTGGCTGACTCTGGGATTGCGACGCTCATCTCGCTTTATTGGCTGAGGGAGCCGGTGTACAGCTTCTGGGTCATGTGGCCAGCATGACTAAGCCACTTCTGGCGAAGCAGAGTAGCACGCGGAAACGCCGTTTACCTTCTGGCTGGAGCGGTACCTATTTATCTACTTGCACTTTGACGTGCTTTCGAACTGCTAGGTTGGCAGGAGCAGGGACTGAGCAATGGGAGCTCACCCCGTCGCGGGGATTCGAACCGCCGACCTTCTGATCGGCAAGTCCTAGGCTCTGTGGTTTAACCCACAGCACCACCCGCATCCCCCATAAGATGGTACAAAACCCTTTTTGTCCACCTGCTAGACCTGGATCCCACAATTCAAAGTGTTAGTGCTGACCTTTAAAGTCCTAAATGTCCTCAGCCCAATATACCTGAAGGAGCATCTCCACCCTCATCATTCAGCCTGGACACTGAGGTCCAGCTCCTAGGGCCTTCTGGCGGTTCCCTTACTGCAAGAAGTTACAGGGAACCAGGCAGAGGGCCTTCTCGGTAGTAGCGCCCACTCTGTCGAATGCCCTATTGTCAGCTCTCAAACAGATAAACAACTATTTGACTTTTAGAAGACATCTGAAGGCAGCCCTGTTCAGGGAAGTTTTTAATGTTTGTTGTTTTACTGTGTTTTAAATATTTTGTTGGGAGCTGCTCAGAGTGGCTGGGGCAAACCAGTCAGATGGGTAGCATAGAAATAATAAAATTAATTTATCATCATCATCATCATTATTCTGTGGCTGGAGATGACCAGTCGTACAATGGGTGGATTCCCACCCAACATCCCTCAGATCCACAGATCAAACCTTCCTGTGGATCAAGTCATAGCGCCAGTAATACTGACCGTGCCATGTAGAGCCTTCCTTGCAGACAAAATGCTGAACAACTTTGGGAGCAAATGTATACAGTTTGTGCTTTTGTTTGAAATGTGTTTTGCCTTTAGGGGAGTTAGGCATTGGTCTCATGCAGGAAGAAGAGTTTTGGATTTGATACCCCGCCTTTCACTCCCTTTAAGGAGTCTCAAAGTGGCTAACATTCTCCTTTCCCTTCCTCCCCCACAACAAACACTCTGTGAGGTGAGTGGGGCTGAGAGACTTCAAAGAAGTGTGACTGGCCCAAGGTCACCCAGCAGCTGCATGTGGAGGAGCGGAGACGCGAACCCGGTTCCCCAGATTACGAGACTACCGCTCTTAACCACTACACCACACTGGCTCCCAACCATATTGATGCTGCAAAATGGCCACTCCCTTGATGCCTCCTTACCCTCTTCCACACAAATTTCAATGTAGGATCTCAGCTGCACAGTCCGAGGGGCCCGGTACTCCATTTCACTAAAGATCTCGAAGCCGAGACCACCCTCTTTTGACTTTCAAGAGGATTATTTAAAGTGCCAGGGAAATAAGCCGCGGGCTTCAAACCAGAATATTTTGTCAAAATCAAATTTATTTCAATGAGGGAGACTCACTCTAATGCCTGGAAAGAAATGCGAAGATTCAATGAGGTATGAATAGCTGGAAGATGGGACAATTACCACCTCCTGAAACAATATATTTGTAAAGTTAATTCCTCCCGAACGTGAACAATCTCCTTACACTTGACCCTTTTCTATTGCCTCTTCCATGGTTGAACTCTCCTTGAACTTTGAAGATCCATCTTGAGAGCCTGAGATGGCCGTCTCTTTTGCATCTGGTTATTTTAGCTCCAATTTGCAGCCCTAAAACAGCAATTATAGTGATATACTGCCGAAGTCACCCGATGTGGATTAGTATCGGGATCAGCACATCTATGTACAGGAGTCATGAATGGAGGGACTAGGGCCATGATTTTAAATGACTTGATTAATTCTGAAACAACATTTCAGAGTCCATTAGGTCCGGCAGGTGTCCGGGTTCTTGTCTGCACAGCCCCCACCCCCCCGGCACCAAATGGCCATTTTACCCTCCCTTAAAAAGCTAGAAGTGCTTATATTTATTGCTCCCCTTCTCCTTAGGGCTTTTCCTTTGCTCCCTTCCATGAAAAGTTCAGTGGCCTTTGGGGTCAATGTGGACAATGCAGTCTTTTCCTAAATCACGTTGCTGGATTCATGTCACCCAATTGTAATTTGTCCCCTCAAATATCCAGGCGTGGTTAGTCCTGGAACTGGATCCTTGCTGAGAACGACTTCTTCATTCGCAAGATGCTTCCCTTCTCTACCCAAAAAGGAAGCAGGAAGCATAGGGTCCTGTCAGGGAGAGAGGCAGCTCCGCAGATGGGGAAGCTAATCAGCGCAACACCAGGGATAAAGAGGGGCTGATGGGAGAATCGGCGAGAGGGCTCCAGAACTCTTCACCGGACACCAGCGGGGAGAGCACGGGTCCCCCGCTACCCACGCCCACCCTGCGCAGAAGACTTCCGCGCAGAGAGAGTAGGAGGAGACTGGGTGTCAAACAACTTTTATGTTGGAAAATTTTTAAGAAACGCCCACTGACGGATTCTGCTAGCGACTGAGGCAGCCACGAAGTGAAGGGCTGCCCAGACTGAAAGGTTTAGCAAGGCAACAAAGCCTGGAGAGGCGGCAACTTACGCACGAGCAACCCATACACATTACAGGTCCGTTTCACACATGCATGGACACCCTTGAATTCTCTGGGATTGTTTGCTGTACCCTTGTAATGTGCACCATTGTTTTGTTGAGGATTGTAGGGAAAGACCTGCCAAAAAAGTTGAAAAACATCTTCATGCATGCGACAACGGCCGCGAGAGTTCTGGTAGCACAAGGATGGAAGACTGAAGAAACCCCAACTAAAGAATCATGGCAAGAAAAATTGATGGAGTATGCAGAACTGGCAAAACTGACATATAAGCTACGGGACAAGGATAACTGTGACTTTAAGGCTGAATGGGAACCCTTTACAAAGTATCTGAAGACGCAACAAAGCGAACTGGACTCCTTGACAGGTTTTGAATAAACATTCACAAACTTTTTATTGACAATAATCAGCTAAATAGTTTGAGGATCCATACAACTTTGTAACATGCAGAAAACAGCATTCTTAGAGAAACCAAAGACTGGAACTGAGGGAAGTCGGGGGGTGGGTGGGAGGGAGGAGAAATGGGGGGGGGGGAACAAGGATGATATGTTTTTGGATAATATGTCTTGTTATAATTTTGAATAATAATAAAAAAGGAATGTGCACCATTGGAAAGCATTATGTTTTGAGGTGATTTGAGGACACCTGAAAGGTCAGTCTGTGACATTATGTCCATGATATCCCATCCCCTCAAGTCATCATTCCAGGTTGAAGCCATTAATGTGTATGTGTGAACCAACTCACCAAGTCAAATCTTTTGGAACTCATGTGCATTCTTTCTCTATAAAATATCTTCAATAAGATCAATGTAGTCACCTAACCTTACAGAATAGCTCTTGTTTTTTCCATAGTGGGAGATAAACCCTTACTTACAGGACTGACCTATTACTCAAGAGGTCAGCAGAACACTCAAGGTGATAAATGGCTGTTGTTCATTAATTTTTGGAACAAGAAGTACCAGGAAAACATCGCCGTCGTCATTATCGTTAATTTGTCTGCTGCCCTTTTATAGTTAAAACCATGCTCAACATGAAAAGTTTCACATAATTACAAAAATATATGTACTCATAAGCAGTAAATAAAAAACATGACAAAACGTACACAACAAAATTAAACAATCCCCACACAAGTACCGTATTTCTCGCTCCATAAGATGCACCAGACCACAAGACGCACCTAGTTTTTGGAGGAGGAAAACAAGGAAAAAAATATTCTGAATCTCAGAAGCCAGAACAGCAAGAGGGATTGCTGCGCAGTGAAAGCAGCAATCCCTCTTGCTGTTCTGGCGTCTGGGATAGCTGCGCAGCCTGCATTCGCTCCATAAGACACACACACATTTCCCCTTACTTTTTAGGAGGGAAAAAGTGAGTCTTATAGAGCAAAAAATACGGTAATTATAAGATCTGAAAACACACATCCAACTATATCCAATCATATCTCCCCCCTGCAATATTATAACTGAATATCTAAATTCATAATTGTCAGGGGTTCAGGAGCAGAGGCAAGGGCAAGGGAGGAAACAGAGAGCGAGGGAGAGGAGGCAGAAGAAAAGATGAGTGATGACGACGACCCGAGATCTCCGAGTCTTTCCAGTGAATCAGAAGATTCACAGAAAGGAGCACCAGTGGCCAGGGCAAGGGGGGAGCCTAGGGGGACACCCCAGGAAGATAGAGCCAGAGGGGACTCAGAGGGGAGCAGTTGGAAATCAGGACCAGCGTCACCGCCAGAGAGCAGGGAAGAGGAAGGGCGCCAGGGATCAAGCGCTGGCAGCTCACAACAGGGGGGAGGGCACGAGTCAGGAGTGGCCACACCTCCATCGGGGAGCGAAGAAACGGTCAGACGGAAGGTGGAAGGTTGGGCGCGCGTGCCAAGTTCAAATGCACAGGAAGGTGGCGCAGTAGGCAGCCCGGAAAGGGAGCCAGGTCCTAAAGCCCGCCGAAAGGAGGGAGAAGAGTCAGGGGGGTCAGCGTCAGAGGAATCCCGGAAGGAAGAGACCCCGGGGGGCAGAGGGACCCAGAGAAGAACAGTCAGGCGGAAAAGGTGGAGCAAGGCTAGGATATTAAGTTGGTGTACAAGGGGCGGAGACTCAGATGGGGCTTCGCCGATCTAACCATGAGACGTAGAGTTGCACGCAGCAGCTTGAGAATGGAAACTGTAACTCAATAAAGACTTTTATTTAATGATCGCTGGCTAGCGTGATCCTCTGTGAGCTAGGATCTGGAAGCAGCTCTGACAGTAAGCCCCATCTCAAGATTGTGGGCATCTACGTCCTCGAGGAGAGGAGAGAAAGCGGGTGCCTACTAGCGAGCTCACGAACGGCAGACAACATGACGGCCGAACAGCAGATAGTGGAACTCAGAGAAGCAGTGACACGACTGAATGCCGAGGCTCTTGCATCCAGGAAGAGAGAGGAGGACGCAGCTGCCGCCTACAGGGATCTCCAGGTCAGGTTGGAAGTGCTTACGAAGCAAGGGCAACTGACACCCAAACCGGAGGGGATTGGGTTGGGGAGACGAACAGGCGGTCTGGTCTCTCACTTCGATGGGAATTTGCAACAGTACCCCAACTTTAGAGCAGATGTAATGTGTGCACTGCAACTGCTGAACAAAGACTTTAGAGATGAGCAAGAGAAGGTGGGATTCATCATGTCCCATTTGCATGGAGATGCTAAAGCATGGCTGCGCAATTTGTGGAGAGATAATGATCCAGCGCTCCAAAATGCGGATGCCTTTATTAAAGCGATGGATGGGTGCTTTTTATCAAGCATTGACGTGGATCTTGCTCGGCAGGAGATACATGGACTGAAGCAAGGGAGGGCCAGCGTAAGGCAGTACCATGCCCGCTTTTTCGCTTTGGTCAGTGCCCTGGAATGGGACAGAGATTCGGCTCCTGTAAGAGACCTGTTTTGGGAGGGATTGCACGGCTCGGTTAAAGATGAAATTGCGAGGGGGGAGAGACCCCGGACCACGCAGGAGATCGTTCAGAGGGCGCTGGCGGTGGGGGTGCGGCTGGAAGGACGTCCGTGGAGCAGGGACGAAGGGCGTGGAGGGCGCGAACCAGCCAGGGGCTCCTCCTTCCTTCCCAGAGAAGCAGCGCGTGCGCAATCCACGCCTCCGCCAGGAGGAGGAGCGGAACCTATGGAGGTTGGAGGTGCAAGGGCTCAGTCAGCAGCCAGAGCCCTAGCACCGGCAGCAGTGAAAGCGAAGCCTCCTAGAGGGAACAGGAAGTGTTACATCTGCGATGATCCACAGCATATGGCGAAAGAGTGTCCCCAGAGGCTCCACAAGCACACTGCAGCCTCAGCAATGGTAACTGCAGCAACGCAGCAAGGACAACCACAGCAGGGAAACGAAGGAGTCTGGTTGGAGGAAGAGGCACTGGGGCCCAACCAGACGTGTCAGTGAAGCAGTCCCCAGAGATTTTACAGCCCATGGACCCCCTCCCGCCCAAACCGGTAGTGAAGCTCACCGCGTCGCTCCAGCTGCCCAATGGAATCACCATGGACGTGCCAATCACCATTGACTCCGGAAGCAATGCGGACTTTATAGGGCAGGACTTTGTCGACCGGCACGCTATACAGTTGCTGCCTGCCACGCTGCCCATGCAGGTTGTCACGGTGGATGGCAGGGAGCTGCTAGGGGGGCAAGTGGTGAAGCAGACGCCACCAATGGTGATGCGACTTGGGAATCACAGGGAAATCATCAGCTTCAATGTCACTCAACTATCGGACACGCCCATTGTATTGGGCATGAGTTGGCTGGACAAGCACAGCCCGACGCTGGCTTGGTACCAGAGGCGGCTGACCTTCGGCTCTTCCTTTTGCGCTGAACACTGCATCGTGCCCAGGCAGGAAGGAGGGGAAGAGGAGTCACAGCTGCAGCTAGGCACGCTGCAAGCGGTCCCCCACAAGTACGCAGAATTTTTGGAGGTTTTCTGCGAGAAAGAGGCAGACAGGCTACCCCCCCACAGACCATATGACTGCAAAATTGACCTGCTGCCGGGGGCGGCGCTACCCAAAGGGAAGCTGTATTCCATGTCTGAGGACGAACTGCAGGAACTCAAAGAGTTCATAGATCATAATTTGGAGCGCGGTTTCATCCGAGAGTCCAAGGCAGCGGGGGGCAGTCCGGTATTCTTTGTTAAGAAGCGGGACACGCCCCAAAAAAGACTTGTAGTGGACTTTCGCATCTTGAACAGTGTGACCAAGCCATCGGACTTCCCCATGCCCCGAATCGACGACCTCCTCGCAAAGGTACGGAAGGGCAGAGTGTTCACCAAGTTGGACCTGCGAGGGGCATACAACCTCATTCGCATGCGGGAGGGAGATGAGTGGAAGACAGCCATGTTCACGCCCCTGGGCACCTACGAATATAGAGTTATGCCTTTTGGATTGCAAAATGGCTCCCACGTTTTTCAAGCTTTCATGCATCACGTGTTGGCGGGGCTCCTCTACAAGACGTGCGTCTGTTTCTTGGATGACATCCTGATCTTTTCGGAATCGCAGCAGGAGCATGACAGACACGTCAAGGAAGTGCTGAGCAGGCTACAGCAACATAGGCTTTACGCCAAGCTGGAGAAGTGCCAATTCGACGTGACCGAGGTGGATTTCCTGGGCTACAAGTTGTCTGATAAAGGGCTCGCCATGGACAGCGCCAAGGTCCGAGCAGTGTTGGATTGGAAAAGCCCACGCAACCGGAAGGAGGTCCAACGGTTTGTCGGCTTCGCGAACTTCTATCGCAAGTTTATCAAGGCTTTGCGATGCAGACAGCGGCCATCACGGACACGCTCAGCTCCAAGAAAAAGAAGTTCATCTGGACAGAGCAGGCGGAGCAGTCCTTTCAGGCACTCAAGCGTCTCTTCGCGTCGGAAGAGCAGCTGCTTCATGTTCAACCCCAGCAGGCCGATGAGGGTGGAGACAGACGCTTCGGACAGAGCCGTGGGAGCAGTCCTGCTGCAGAAAGACCCGCAGGGGGTTTGGAGGCCGGGAGCGTTTTACTCAAGGAAGCTCAGCAAGTCCGAACAGAACTACACCATCTGGGACAGGGAGTTGCTGGCCATTCATGCAGCGTTCAAAGCGTGGAGGCACTTCCTGATCGGCGCCAAGCACACGGTGCAGGTCTGCACGGACCACAAGAATCTAGAGCACTGGCGCACGGCACAGTTCCTGAACCAGAGGCAGATACGTTGGGCTGAGTTCTTTGCGAATTTCGACTTCCGAATAGAGTATGTCCCGGGGGACACCAACATCATGGCGGATGCTCTCTCCCGTAAGCCACAGTATCTGGAGGAGGCAACGCCAGCGGCCGCCATGCACATCTTCGCACCGACAGTGTGGGCGTGCGCGGCGGCAACAGTTGACCTGGATGCGGTGCGACGAGCGTTGCAGGATGACTCCTTCGCGCAAGCAAAGATGGCAGAGGTGCACAGGGGCACGGCAGCGACCGACGAGTTCCAGCTGCGAGATGGTTTGCTCATCCGTAAAGGGGCCATCTACGTGCCGGGAGACGAACTTCGCGCCAAGGTACTGCAGCAGCTGCACGACGCGCCCACTGCCGGGCACTTTGGCAAGGAGAAGACGGTGGAATTAGTAGCCAGAGACTTCTGGTGGCCCGGAATGAGAGGGGAAGTCGCGGACTACGTGGCGAGGTGTGACACCTGCCAGAGGTCCAAACCAGTGCACAGACCGCCGGCCGGACTGCTGGAACCGCTGCAAACTCCGTTCGAGCCATGGGAGAGAGTGGCCCTGGACTTTGTCACGGATCTGCCCAGCTCGAGGGGCAAGACGGCTGTGCTGGTGGTGGTGGATTTGTTCTCCAAGATGGCACATTTCATTCCGTGTGCGAAGGTGGCCACGGCGGAACAAACCGCCAAACTGTTCATAGACCACGTGTTCAAGGTTCACGGTCTGCCGCGGTCTATTCTGTCCGACCGAGGGCGACAGTTCATCTCAAACTTCTGGCAGAGGCTGATGGGCTTCCTGAACGTCAAGATCAACCTGGCGTCGGCTAGACACCCGCAGACCAACGGGCAAGCGGAGCGGGTCAATGCCATCATGCAGCAGTACCTGAGATGTTATGCGAATCAACAGCCTGCGACGTGGGTGGATTACCTGCCTCTCGCCGAGTTCGCCTACAACAACACGAAGCACGTGTCCACGGGGGTCACGCCGTTCTTCGCCAACAACGGGAGGCACCCTAGAACCTTCCCGGGACTGGAAAGAATGGGGGAGGGGGAGCCGCAGACAGCAGATGCGTTCGCGTCGGAGTTGCAGGAGGTCCACGATCAGCTGCGGCGGCACCTGGAGCTGGCTAAACACGCATACAAGGTACAAGCGGACAAACACAGAAGGGTTGGCGAAGAGATCCATGTGGGAGACTGGGTCTGGTTAGCAGCCCACGCAGTGCCGGCCAGGTCGTTGGCGAAGAAGAAACTAGGGCATAAACAACTGGGGCCCTACCAAGTCGACGAACAGGTCAACCCGGTGGCTTTCAGGCTGGCTCTTCCGGAGGGTTCCAGAATGCATCCGGTGTTCCACAGATCGGTGCTCACTCCCTACAAGGCACCTCACAGGTTTCAGGAACCAGGAACGGCACCGGGTCCGCTCCGAGAGAGAACCGGGCAAGGGGGAGTGGCACAGGAGGAGCGCATCAACGAAGTCACGGAGATTTTGGACTCCAGATGGGGGGAAGAGGGGGTAGAATACCTTCTCGCCAAGGAGGGCACCCCGGCCAGTGCCAACAGCTGGGTGCCGGGCTACGCTTTAGACGAACCTCTGCTCAAAGAAGAGTTTCATGCCCTCTTCCCACATAGGCCAATGCCAGCAGACTTTTTCGACGACTGGCTTTTCACGCCCACGCTTTCAGCCAGCACGTTCCGGGGGTTCGACTCGGACGAGGAACCGACACGAGACGCCCGTTCCCCAGAGGGGTCACCCTCGGGATCTGCTTCAGAACCCTCGTATTGGTGGGATGATCGACCAGAGGAGCAGTTCCGCAGAAGGTGGCTGGAGGGTCCAGGACGAGCAACGTCTCCTGAAGGCAACGAAGGAGAGACGGACATGGACGTTTTCGGGGACGACCCGGGTTTCGAGCACGGCGGCACAGAGATGGAAGCGGAGGTGACCGTCGTCAACGAGAGCAGGGAGGAAGAACCGGAAGACTTCGGATGGCGGCCCGCCACGGGAAGCGAACTGTATCCGACATTCGTCCCCCTGACACGGCAGCACCCAGATCCCGCACCGGAAGGAGGGGAGGGGGGAAGAGGGGGCTTCGAGGGGGGGATGGATGTCAGGGGTTCAGGAGCAGAGGCAAGGGCAAGGGAGGAAACAGAGAGCGAGGGAGAGGAGGCAGAAGAAAAGATGAGTGATGACGACGACCCGAGATCTCCGAGTCTTTCCAGTGAATCAGAAGATTCACAGAAAGGAGCACCAGTGGCCAGGGCAAGGGGGGAGCCTAGGGGGACACCCCAGGAAGATAGAGCCAGAGGGGACTCAGAGGGGAGCAGTTGGAAATCAGGACCAGCGTCACCGCCAGAGAGCAGGGAAGAGGAAGGGCGCCAGGGATCAAGCGCTGGCAGCTCACAACAGGGGGGAGGGCACGAGTCAGGAGTGGCCACACCTCCATCGGGGAGCGAAGAAACGGTCAGACGGAAGGTGGAAGGTTGGGCGCGCGTGCCAAGTTCAAATGCACAGGAAGGTGGCGCAGTAGGCAGCCCGGAAAGGGAGCCAGGTCCTAAAGCCCGCCGAAAGGAGGGAGAAGAGTCAGGGGGGTCAGCGTCAGAGGAATCCCGGAAGGAAGAGACCCCGGGGGGCAGAGGGACCCAGAGAAGAACAGTCAGGCGGAAAAGGTGGAGCAAGGCTAGGATATTAAGTTGGTGTACAAGGGGCGGAGACTCAGATGGGGCTTCGCCGATCTAACCATGAGACGTAGAGTTGCACGCAGCAGCTTGAGAATGGAAACTGTAACTCAATAAAGACTTTTATTTAATGATCGCTGGCTAGCGTGATCCTCTGTGAGCTAGGATCTGGAAGCAGCTCTGACAATAATGATGCCAGCTTAGCTGATATCAAACAAAATAAGCATAATGCTCATAATCTGAGACCCTTCACTGTGCCCCCCCATCTCCATAGGAGAGAAAGATTGTAAGAAGAGATAGAACCTGTTCTTTGCTTGTGCCATGCCAAAAAACAACCTCCCCAGCATCTACGTTACTATAGGCACCAAACTTTGTTTTATTTTCTCATGTGCCTTCATTTTGACCTTTGCTTAAAAGCTTGCTTTCATACAACCCTCTGTGACCCAGCTGCTGTTTTCATACCTCTGTGTTTGATTTCTTGATGCTGCTGCACCTGTCAGCGAGGTTATTATTTTGGGTTGTTTGGCAACTATTCACAATGCTTTGTTTGTAACCCGCTTTGAATGCCAAGAGAGCAAAATTTCAGAGCACATGTATGAATGAATAAATGTTATTCGTTCATTTATTTAAAAATTTATAGCCTGCTTCTCACTTGTGTCTCGAAGTGGCTTGCAAAGACAAAATAAAACATGCCCTGCTGTCCTTGTCTGACCCAGTCTCCCGAAGTACCCTTTTTTCTACCAAAGATGAGGGATTTTTAACAGCCAGCCAGATTCTCTGGAGACGTGGAGTTCCTACAATATAGGCCCAGTCCATATATATAAGGCTTCAGCATCATAAAAGTGGGAGGCTTTCTCTCAAAGACCATCATAAGGCACAGGGCAAGCTGCCAAGTATCTCTGATGCATGAGGGCAGCACAGATGCTCCAAGCATCCCTATTTTCTAGGGACAGTCCTGGATTTTCAGAAGCCATCCTGGTTTCTGATTTGAAATGTACCACTTTCCCTTAGGATGTCCTATTTTCATTGGAGAAATGTTGGAGGGTATGGAGTTATGAGACCCCTGAACCAAGGAGATAAGTAATTATACAACCTTTAGTAAACATCTGAAGTCAGTCCTGTATAAGGAAGGTTTTTTAATGTTTAATGGACTGGGTTTAAGTAATAAAATTATTGTTGTTGTTGTTGAATAGGACATCCCTATTTTCATCAGAGAAATGTTGGAGGGTATGACAGTACTAGCCAGGCATTTGATACCACCAGCCGGCTCCATAACCAAAACCACAAAAGTGGAAAACTTTGGTGACTTCACCTGAAGACACTAAAAGTTGTCTATAAAGTGCTGTAGTGGTCCTGTAATAGCAACATGTGGTCTTCCTTTTTTTAAAAAAAATAATCTTTATTATTATTATACATTAATTAACATAAACTCAACAGATACCATACAATATATTACATACATTACATACCCTACATACCTTCATGACCGACATTGCACCACACGTGTTAGGCTTCCAACTATTCTTTTTATGCTTTGTTACCAATCTTAACTCTGTACGCATATCACATTGAATCTTCTACTTTCCCCTTTTTCTTACTCTAAACATATTTTACTGTACCTTCCCTCTGTTTACAAGATTTAATCTGTATCTGCCAGGAGATTTAATCTGTATCTGCATTGTCCATATAATTTTTGAGATGTTCTTTGAAAATTGACCATTCTTTATTGACCTTTTGAATGCTATAATAATAATATAATAATAATTTATTATTTATACCCCGCCCATCTGGCTGAGTTTCCCCAGCCACTCTGGGCGGCTTCCAATCAAGTGTTAAAAACAATACAGCATTAAATATTAAAAACTTCCCTAAACAGGGCTGCCTTCAGATGTCTTTTAAAGAGAAGATAGCTGCTTATTTCCTTCACATCTGAAGGGTGGGTGTTCCACAGGGTGGGCGCCACTACCGAGAAGGCCCTCTCTCTGGTTCCCTGTAACCTCACTTCTCGCAATGAGGGAACTGCCAGAAGGCCCTCGGTGCTGGATCTCAGTGTCCGGGCTGAACGAAGGGGGTGGAGACGCTCCTTCAGGTATACAGGATCGAGGCCGTTTAGGGCTATTTCCTCTTATTCTCCTCTTATTCTCCCTGTTAATTTTGCAAGATGTAAGTATTCAATCATTTTTGCCAACCACAGCAACCTGTGGTCTTCCATCCCCACCTAAATGTAACCAATGGCTAGCAATGATGAGGACTGCAGTCAAGCAACATCAGGAGGGGCAGAGGTTTTCCACCATTTCCATAACAGGAGAGCTCAGATGTCGCCCTCACATTGAGCTTTAATCTGGAGCTGTGGCTCTAGCTCACTAGCTAGTTCTGGTCTCCATGGGGGAGGCCTCTTCACTTAAAGGGTCCCAGCCTGTTTCTCCAGCCATTGATTCCACTAGGGTTTCTGAGCTGCAACCCTCAAAGTCAGAGCAGAGCAATATACTGTCCTCAGGAGCAACAGGTGACTTTTTTCCAAATGTTTCTGGTTGGTTAGGTATATCTGGGACTGGCCTTGAGGACAATTCCCTCTTCTACTCTGATTCTTGGCCTCATCCCCTGAAGAATGGGAATCTGACTCCAGGGTCATGGCAGGGAGAAGAATGAACTGTTGCAACATCTTGGAAAAAAATCAGCACCCTAACTCTAAGATCAGTCTCGTATTAAAATTAATTACGTGATGTGCTTCCCTCCTGCAGCAAATGCTGTAAGGGTTTGAATAGTGCAATGTATCAAATAGGCACCCTAATTCATTATATTACTTTGAAGAGCCAATTAAGAGGCCTTATTTGTGAGGGGAAATAATAATAATAATAATAATAATAATAATAATAATAATAATACATTTTTATTTATACGCTGCCCTTCCCGGTTCAGAAAACCGGGCTCAGGGCGGCTAACAACAAATTTAAAACACTTAATTGATGCAACAAAAAACAGCAAAATACAGTATAAAACGTGAATAACAATAAATTCAGAATTCAAAAATCAATTTAGGGGGAAAATCCATCCAATAAACATTAGATGATCACCAGGACTAGCTGGCTAAGTTAGTCCTATTTGGGCCAGAGAGGAGACCAGGGGAGAATTAGCTGTGGGATCCCAGAGTGCGTAATCTTCATAGAATGGGGAGGGGGAATAAAAGATCAGGCTAAGTTCAAATTGAAAGCCAGGCGGAATAGTTCTGTCTTACAGGCCCTGCGGAAGGAAGTTAAATCCTGCAGAGCCCTGGTCTCATGGGACAGAGCATTCCACCAGATAGCAGATATCTGCATAGTGTTCCCTCCCTCTGTTTCCAAATTTCCAGGTCCTTGTTGGTAGCCAATAGCTGTCTTCCTTCATGCCAACCAGCTGGAATGGCCATGACACTGCTTAATATTTTGCCCATAAAAGTGGCAGAGAAACTCTCAGAAGTCTACCGTTGCTCTGAGAGCAGCCTGGATGCAAGCCAAGGCCTTTTAGCCGCTGAGTGTGCAGCCAAGCTGGATGGTGATGTCCTTCCCAGAGATAAAGGAAGACCAGCAGCCCCATAGTCACTTTGTGGAGTCTTGACAACCAAGTGCACCTCATCAATAGCTGGGAATGGAAGAGCACCATCCCTCTGTTGAATACCTGGCCAATCCCTTCCCAGAAAGTGGGAAGCTAACCACACGCATGTTTTAGGTGCCAGCTCACCCACCAGATAGCATTAAAACCTTCCTGCCTCCTGCAATCTCTTCCCCCTTTGCTACGTGAGCATATTCTAGCACACAGCTTACGGCAGGCATTTGGCAGAATATCCAAATGGGTTATTTTACTTTATTTATATCCCGGCTCCCTTTTTCTCAGGACTGTCAATTTCCCCCGGCGGAGAGGCGAACGACAGTTAAAGGGACTTTTGGTGACAACCCCTCTGTTTAATGAAGCTTGGAGTTATGGGCAAGCGACTTGAAGTGCCGTTATTATCTGCATGAGCGGCTAAAGGCCGAGGGTCTCGAGATGTGGAAAGAGGTTTCCGCTGCAAATGGGCACATTGATCATTCATAATCAGACCAACCAGGTCAGGTGGGGTGGGGGGAGAGTGCCGGAGAGATGAAGAGGTTTGCGGGAGGGGGGCTGGGAGCTGACGAATGAAGCGGCAGTGCTTGGGGTTAATGTAATATTCAAACAGAATGAGGTCTTCATTTTCTTAGGAGCTTGTCACTTTCCCCTCCCTGTGATGCCTTTGCTGTGCATTGCAGTCAGGAGAGAGCAAGAGCGAGAGAGCTAGAAGGAAGCAAAGCTCACCTTATGTTCGGCAGGGAAACGAGACCAGAGGGAGGACATCAATTTTTCCCCTTTCCCATTCGCATCAGTTGCGCACAGGCCTCTTCAATATGGTCCAGGCTCTGTTTTTTCCTGCAGAGGTGACCCTGTGTCTTTGCTGACCTGTAAGCACTGCAGAAGAAGAAACCAAGCCAGTTGACAGATTTTATTTATCACATCCACACCCCGTTACTCCACAACAACCCTGTGTGGTAAAAGGTAAAGGGACCCCTGACCATTAGGTCCAGTCGTGGACGACTCTGGGGTTGTGGCGCTCATCTCACTTTATTGGCCGAGGGAGCCGGCGTACAGCTTCTGGGTCATGTGGCCAGCATGACTACGCCGCTTCTGGCGAACCAGAGCAGCATACGGAAATGCCGTTTACCTTCCTGCCGCAGCAGTACCTATTTATCTACTTGCACACTGATGTGCTTTTCAAACTGCTAGGTTGGCAGGAGCAGGGACCGAGCAACGGGAGCTCACCCCGTCGTGGGGATTTGAACCGCCAACCTTCTGACCGGCAAGTCCTAGGCTCTGTGGTTTAACCCACAGCACCACCCGCGTCCCACCCTGTGTGGTAGATTTGGCTGAAAGATACTGACAGGTATAGAACTGCTTAGTGAGCTATAGTTTAATGGGGATTTGAATCTCTGGATCCCAATCTGACATGCTTAACCATCACACTACAACACTGACTCTCAGATGACATTATATTGCATTGGATAACCCTACCTTGGAACCTCTGCATTTGGATTGGAAAAAACCCTGAAGAATTGCCCAAAAAAGATGTTAGATTATTTTTGTATGCCACCACAATGGCAAGACTGCTATTAGCAAAAAATTGGAAATCTCAAGAAATACCAATGGTAGAAGAATGGCAGATGAAGATGTTGGAGTTTTGGGAGCTGGCTGACCTGACTGGAAGAATCTGCAAACAGAAAGAGGAGGAATACCAAGAAGATTGGATGAAATTTAAAGAATATTTAGCCAAATACTGTAATATAAGATAATTAAGAAGATACTTGAAAGTATTAAACAGGCCTAGGATTATAAAATGAACGTTGTATAGTAAGATGGATTTAAGACAATAAGAAAAGAGATGAAGATAGTAAACGGAAGGAACTGATTGTAATAGAAAGATGTTTGGGAGAACTGTTACAAGGGAACATAATGAAATTCAGTTGGGGGGATTTGTCCCAGGAGTACCTTGTGCACAGAAATGTCTAGCCAAATGCCACAACCTTGTTCCGAGTGCTAGTCTTGGTTTGGATTAGGTTGGGGAATCTTAATGCAACTATTCCAGCAGGTGCTGTTGCAACCAGGAGCAACAAGTTATAGTTTGAGATACAACCCATGGGTGTGTAAACCACTCTGTGCTCTTCGGATGAAGGGCAGTACATATGGCCCCCCTCCTTTTGTTATAATGATTTAATTTATGACTTATTTATAGCATTTTTTTCCTTGTGTTGATCCAATCTAAAACACTTTGCCAGTTCCTCCAAGACACTGCTTAGACAACTATTTTTTCTGCCTCAGCTGCAGGGTTGCTAACCATGGTCCTGAACTACTGCTTTGGTCCCTGTCCATGGTGCTGACCTTGCTGTAGTTTCCTGTCTATTTCAGAACCCTTATCTTGCAGGTTTCTATCTAGCTCAGGCCATCACCTTCTCTTGATAGTAGACAACACTGTGGATCAGGACACCTACTCTGTGCCTGCCCTGTTCAAACTTTGCCTCATGCTCTGCAGAATGTCAGGACAGGAGCATAATACAAGTTTCATTTTTGAAGCCCCACATCAGGAATTTCTCTCATCATTTTTGCATGCTTGTAGCTTAGTGGCTCCTTGCAAAGTTAATGAATTTCAATGTTTTCCCTGGACAAATCACTTCCCACCAGGAAGATTTCGCCTGTGAAACTCATATTCGCATACTCCTCTTTATTAAACTTTTAAGCAGATCTCTGGTCTCTGCACAGTTTACAACCTCCTTCTGGTAAACAAGTTTTAAACAAGGTGCCACATCTAATTTTGCAACAACAGACAAATGGAGGACAGCAAGGAAGGGAGCTAGCTAGTCATTCCAAATATCCCTCTTCTAAGTATTGCCAGAACTGCATCTCCTCTCCCCTGCCAAACTTTAAAACATGGAAACTTTTGTTTTAATGGGCTACATACATTTCTGTCCACTCTCCTTGCAACAGGGCAAATCAAATAGGGTTGCCTGAGCCCCAGGTATGTCAAGGAAGCATGGCAGTAGGGAAAACAATAGCTGGTGCAATTGGAACTAAACTGAGGTGACTTTCTGGAGGCCTGTTGCAACCTTGAGTCCCCAGATGTTGTTAGACTACAATTTCCACCATCCCTAACTGCTGAACATGTTGGCTGCTGGTGGTAAGAACATAAGCCAAGTCCACTGGATCAGGGCAATGGCCCATCTAGTCCAGCATCCTGTTCTCACAATGGCTAACCAGATGGGAAGCTGTCAAGCTGGATGTGAGCGGAACAGCACTCTGCCCTGTTTAGGGAAGTTTTTAATATTTGATGCTTTATTGTGTTTTTAATATCCTGTTGGGAGCCGCCCAGAGTGACTGGGGCAACCTAACCAGATGGGTGGGGTAGGGTAATAATAATAATAATAATAATAATAATAATAATAATACCCACCTGTGATTTGTAGCAAGTGGCATCATTCAAAGGCATAATTCCCCCTTTTGTATTTATTTATGCGTTTTCAGTTTTACAATTACATACATTTTTACCCAAAGTTACATATTTGGACTGTGTGGACTTCCCAATCTATCTTTTACTGACATTCTAATTCATACCCTTTCATTGGCTGCAGTCCCGTTGAACCCTGTTTCATCCTTTCTGTTCCCTTGTCTTATTCACGGCTGATCATATTTTTAGCCCACTTGGGAATTAACCATAATACCTTCTCTTTTTAGATATTCTCCTAGGCAATCCCACTCACTCTTTATTTTTTCTTCATCCCAGTTTCTTATTTTGGCCATTATACTTGCTATAAAGGTAAAGGTAAAGGTACCCCTGACCGTTAGGTCCAGTCGTGACCGACTCTGGGGTTGCGCGCTCATCTCGCTCTATAGGCCGAGGGAGCCGGCGTTTGTCCGCAGACAGCTTCCGGGTCATGTGGCCAGCATGACTAAGCCGCTTCTGGTGAACCAGAGCAGCATATGGAAACGCCGTTTACCTTCCCGCCGGAGCGGTACCTATTTATCTACTTGCACTTTGACGTGCTTTCGAACTGCTAGGTGGGCAGGAGCTGGGACCAAGCAACGGGAGCTCACCCCGTCGCGGGGATTCGAACCGCCGACCTTCTGATCAGCAAGTCCTAGGCTCTGTGGTTTAACCCACAGCGCCACCCTTATTATACTTGCTAGTTCTCCAAATTCTATTAGTTTATTAAACCACTGATCCTCCATTGAAGTTGCCTCCTCCTTCCAGTACTTTGCATAGCAGTTGCATTAAAAAAATAGGTTTTTTAACTTCCTTTGATATTTCTTCCCCAATTATTGTTAACAGGACAGCTCTCAGCTTCTTGGAAAAGGTGAGTTGAAACATTTTTTTCCCCAGTTCCTCATAAGCCATCCCCCCAAATTTCTTTGCAAAACTACATGACCACCACATGTGTATTAATGTTCCTTCCATTTCCAGACACTTCCAACACAAGTCCGAGCCTCTCTTATACATTTTATAGATCTAACTGGGCATCAGATACTATCTGTTAATTACTTTTAAAATATTCACTTTAAGGCTGAGAAGTTAATTGTCTTATTCCATAACCTTTCCCATGCCTGAAGCTCAATGTTGTGTCCAATATTGGTCAGGCAGCAGAGGAACCAACCCCTACGTCAGGTTGCCAGGAATGGACAAGACAAGGGAAAGTCCTAACCATCTGCTTTTATTCAATATTCACAGAGAGAGGCCTCTCGGAATAATGGCATTGCTCAGTGTGAATCTCCACCCCCTCCCAATTCCTCATGAGTCATCAATATGGGTGCTGCTATGTACCCTCTGCCTTTGAACTCTTTGCTCTCCTACTTTCAAGGTCCGCCGTTTTCTGGGAGACGGAGGGTCTGGAATGCTTTCTAAAGACACTGAGTCCATCAGCTATCACTCACCACCTTCTACTCCTCCTCCTCCTCCTCCGCATCCTTCTCCTCCTCCTCCTTCCATTATTTCCCAGCTTCCCCCCTCATCTGCCTCTTGAGTCATGATCTCCCTCAACCCCTTGTTGTAATTCTGAACTGTCTCCTTCTTCTCTGGAAGGGTCAGGCTGGGCAGGCGGTCTCCACCATTCCTCTTCTGCCCAGTCCCTGACGATATCTGACACCCAGTGAATCATTGCCACCTCAAAGGCATAATTCCTGTGACAGTGGAGGGAGAACAGAGCCAACATGGCTATTATCCATTGACAACCTTGTCCTCCGTGAATTTGTCTAATCTTTATTTAAAGCCATCCATGTTGGTGGCCATTACTGCCTTCTAGGAGAGCGGGTTCCATATTTTAGTTGTGCCCTGTGCAAATAAGTACAGTGGTACCTCAGGTTAAGAACTTAATTCGTTCTGGAGGTCCGTTCTTAACCTGAAACTGTTCTTAACCTGAGGTACCACTTTAGCTAATGGGGCCTCCTGCTGCTGCTGTGCCACCGCCATGTGATTTCTGTTCTCATCCTGAAGCAAAGTTCTTAACCCAAGGTACTATTTCTGGGTTAGCGGAGTCTGTAACCTGAAGCATATGTAATCCGAGGTACCACTGTACTTTCTTTTATCTGTCCTGAATTTCCTCACATTCATCTTCAATGGACGTCCAGCAGCAACACTTCCTCCATGCAATGCATAGTGGTGGAGGTCAAGCAACATCTGGGGACCCAAGATTGTGGGGAGGATGCCCTAGAACTAGATCATATCCACACCAAGAGGTTGCTATGCACGTCTTGCATCAGGAAGTTTGGTCTAACACTGATGGCACAACTTTTTCTGAACCCCTCAGGCTAAGGTGCAGGATTTCAATTATCTACCTCATTATGCTCCTCCAACACTGCAATGCAGTTCTTAACAGTTTAAATGTACCTAAATATGTGTTTTGAACTAAAACACACATTTAAATATTACAGTACATATTTCAATAAATATTTTAAGTGTGCATGTGTTAAAAACTGAGGTGAACACAGAAACAGAGTTGAAGTATGAGAAAACATGCAACAGTGACATAGGCCTGAAATAGACAGATTTGCCTATCCTTATTTTAAAAGTGCAATGAGAGTCATTAATGGTCAGGGCAGTAAGTATTGTCTACAAAAACACACATCAACATTCTGCACTGCAAACCTTGCCAGAAAAAAACAAAATGAGAACAATTTGTACAACCTGCATCCATTATGTAAACTGAGCCTATTTGCATAGATTTTCCTATGCTGCAGAATTCATTTGGCTATGTTTTATTCTAGGGACTAGGTTTTTTGTCAAGATATCTCAGGTAGTTTCCTTCTTTCCCACTAGATGGCTACTTGGATCATTTCACACACACACACACACACACACACACACACACACACGTCCCCATTTTGCACACCTTGATGCAACTTAAACTTCTGAAGATTCTGTGATGGGATTTGGGCCAGAATGAAAAGTACATGGAAGAGCTAGAAAAGTTCACAGATATGTGGGATTTCCCCATCCAAGATAACCCCCCTTTAAGACTTTCTGGGGTGTATGGGGTATTAGGTGAGGGGTAGTACCTTTGGTGAAGGACACATCATGCACTTTTTGGGGTAGTTCATCCACCTTTGGCCCCCATCCTGCACTCAGCTCTCACCTGGGGCTCCTAGAAGCTGTCAGCATGCAGAAGCAGCCACACTTCAGGGAAATCTAAGATGAACTTATAATGTCTGGTTTCAATAGATTTTTCAAATGCTTAACTTAGTCTCTTAGATAAGTTCATGAAGATACCAACAAAAGGTAAGTTTGGTGATATTCACAATACTGAGAGATGCTAGTGGAGTTGTAGATAGATGTTGATGAAGTTGTAGACGACAGGGTGCCGGCGTTTTGCGCCTATTTCGCCCTGGCAGTCCAAATAATCAAGAGGCTGAACTCCACTAGCATCTCTCGGTAACACTCCAGGAAAATGGCTTTGACTGGCCAGCTAAACCAGGTGAGGGTAGCTGAAAACCTTGATAAGTTAGGGACTTTCTCTGCATGCAAAGGCAGGATTGAGCAGATGAAACCAACAGTGGATTCAATGGTCAAGAAGCCAGTTTCTGCATATGCTGGAAGAGGGAAGTGAGGGGCAGATGGGACTCGTCAACCTGGGAAGGTAGCCCATCTAGGAGAAGGAAAACTCTGACCCCAAACCTCTGCTGCCTTGCGGGATATCTTTGGGAAAGGAAAAGGCTAATGAGTAAACCCTACACAAATCCAGAGTGGAGTCCCTAAGATGCTTGGATGGCACCTTGTACAACCAGTGTGGTGTAGTGGTTAAGAGCGGTAGACTCGTAATCTGGTGAACCGGGTTCGCTTCCCCGCTCCTCCACATGCAGCTGCTGGGTGACCTTGGGCTAGTCACACTTCTCTGAAGTCACTCACCTCACAAAGTGTTTGTTGTGGGGGAGCAAGGGAAAGGAGATTGTGAGCCGCTTTGAGACTCCTTTGGGTAGTGATAAAGCGGGATATCAAATCCAAACTCCTCCTCCTCCTCTTCTTCTTCTTCTTCTTCTTCTTCTTCTTCTTCTTCTTCTTCTTTCCCTCCTTCTGGCAATTCCAGAAGCCAAATGTCTTGCTCTGCTTTCCTTTGGACCACATTAGTGAGGTTGAGAGGGGGTCTTGTCATCTGGACAGTTCAGGGCCTTCATACACCCTGCCCAGGCTTGCGTCCAAGAGAGGTCACTTTGGTGTTGCAAACAAAGTGGGTTAACTTCACCCCATTGTCTCCTGAGATAGACAGATGTCAACAATACCTTCTGCTCTGCAGAGTTAAGTGCTCCTGATATAATGTAGTTGTCAATAACAAGAAGTCACTGTATTTGAAACTCAGCTAAGTTTACAGTTCAGATGAGTGAAATGACGCGCAGCATAAATTAATAATGCAGAATTTTTAAGTGAAAGAATAAGAACTTTACTGAGTTAAAATAAACTTCTTCATAAACAACATGGTTCCAAACAGTTTGACTGAGATTACCGTACATACTGACTCTGCTCACAACTGAGGCAGACTGACTCTGACTGAAATCTTACAGAGAACACAGAGAGAAAATGGCTGCTACTTATAAGGAGAATGAATAACATATCAGAGTTAGCAGTTAGGCCTGAATAACTTTAGTAGGCCCAAATGATTGTGCAGTCCCAGCACTTCCCAGCCTGCTTTGCTGCTTCTGCTCTCATGTGTCTTTGTCACATGACATGAAAGAGTGGGCATCCTTATCAGCTGTGCTGGTTGGGACTGATGGGAGTTGTATTCCAAAGCATCTGGAGGGCACCAGGTTGGCAAAGGTTGACTGAGGTGAACTTTGCTCAGTAGCTTCCTTCAACTGCTCACATTTCCCATCCTCTCTCCCATCCTAGAAAGAAAAAGTGTAATTGGGCAAGCCTTGAAGCAATAACGATGAAGAGACTGGGTTTTATTACTTAAAAAAAACACACCACACCTCCAACTGTGTGTGTGTGTGTGAGCTATGAGCCTTTAAGATCCAGCCTCTCTGTCTCTGTGCTGTTCATAGGGGAGCAGGGCTCTGGGAGTTCAACAAGCTCAGGGTAGAATCCCTCAATCTGGACAGACCCAATTAGTGTCACTTTGGTTAAAAAAATTGCATTTCATGAATGCTCAGAGCCAGAACCCCAGTATCACTGAAGTGCCTGTGCTTTTCCCCATGGTGGCTTGACTGTCAGATTCCGGAACGGAGAGATTTTGCACAGGGGGAAACAAATCCTCAGAAATGGGGCCAGTTCAAATGGTATCTTCCCTGAATCTGTACTGACCCTCTGGCAGTGTTACCAGCTGTGCAGAATAGCTAAAGTGAGACGATTTCTCTTGGCACTGCACAGAAAGCAGGCAAGGTAAACAAAATGGGAGGATTTGTGAGCAGCATTTAAAAAAGAAAACAAAAAGGCCAAATGAAACATAATCTGGTCAATTGCTTTTTCTTTTTCTGCCAGTTGAATAGCCCCTTTGTTGCATGCATAGATAGATGACAGATAGATTGATGATTGATATTTAGATGACAGGCAACTCGTAGTGGCTGTTGGAGAGCAGGCAGGGAGGAGGAGAGGCTGTCGCCATGACAAGCCAACTCTGAGGTGCAGGCAGAGGGCAGGGCCTCCTTCGGTGGGAAGACAGGGGGAGCAGAGTGGAGTGCAAGGAGTCTTTATATATATATATATATATGTACTTTGTGCATCCACATATAATTTTGCCTCTTTTCTCAGGATGTTGCAGGGTGTTTATGCCATGCCCTATTGGTGTAGTGGTGGTGAAAATGTTCTGCAGGATGGGGGTGGGGGCAAAAATGGGGGTGGGGTCAGCTGTGGAAGGGGGAGTGAGACATGTCCCTATTTTCATCTGAGGAATGTTGGAGGGCCTGCTAGCCTCCCCAACAAAGTTGTTGTGAGGATAATATTGGGGTTGGAGAACAATTCACAATACAGTGGTACCTCTGGACGCGAACGGGATCCGTTCCGGAGCCCCGTTCGCATCCTGAAGTGAACGCAACCCACGTCTGCGTGTGCGCAGGTTGCGATTTGCCGCTTCCGCGCATGCGCATGACTTCATTTTGAGTGTCTGCGCATGCACGAGCGGCGAAACCGAGAAGTAATGCATTTTGTTACTTCCGGGTCCCCGTGGAGCGCAACCCGAAAATGCTCAACCCGAAGCTACTTCAATCCGAGGTATGACTGTATCACATTGAGCTCCTTGGTTGAAAGACAGTATAAATACAACAAATTGTTTGTGTGTGGTTTTTTTAAGGGTGGCTAACCTGGTTGCCCTCTAAATGTTGTTGGACTCCAAATTCCATCATCCCTGACCACCAGCCATGTTGGTGGGGCAGATGGGAGTTGGAGTCCAACAGCCTCTGGAGGGCTACACATTTCCTAGCCTTGAGGTACAAGAGCGGTTTGTAGAAAGACAGAACAACTAAAGAAGTCATACAGAAGACTCAACGGCTCAACAGAGAAGCACACAATTGCACTTGAGCTACAGGTGGCTCTTCATTCCTGGGAAACACTGTCTAAACTGAAATGCCATCTCACATCAAATGCCAATGCGATCAAACATTGAAATCAAATCTGGTGTCAATGTGGATTTTGAATATTCGGCTAGTATCTTAGAAAACGTTCAGAGAATGCCTGGCGAACCTTCAGCCTTGGGGATTTACAGAAGACACTCTCCATAGCAAATTTGTTTGGACCTTCAGATGCACTCTTGGAAGACCTATGTTTGATGCCAGTGGATTAAAATACCCCCCCCCCCCCACGTTTCTTTATCCCACAATGCCTGGAATTGTTCACAGGGTTGGGTTCACTGGAGCAGAATGCTATCAGAAGTTCTCAGTCATCCAAAAGTTTTCAGATGCGCAGATGAAGGAGGTCAAAACAGGATTTGGCTGGCCAAGCTCTCTGGTGTAAGCCAAGCTGTCTGATTGGCTGCAGGGCTACAGAGCCATCTTGTCTATCTGGCAAGCAAGCGGTCCATCTTGTTCTCAGGAACATAAGTGGAGGAGGAGAAAGAAATGAATCAAAAGTATTGCGGTGTAAAACAAGGAGCAGGAGCAGAGGGAATCAGATGCTGCGCATTAGACAGAATGTTTTCTTTCAGCTGACAGCACTTTGGTTCTTTACTGGGGTCCCTGACAGTAAAAGCAGGAAGTGCAATTTTTATGGTAGCTTCTACGAATACACATATATACCAGGGATTTTGTGGTAGCTTCTATGAATGTACATATAACCAATTTTAGTTGATTAATCACCCACAAAGATTTTTTAGTTGATTAATCTCCTGCTATGTAACAGATCAGTCAGTTCACTGATTCAGTGGGTATTTGTTTACATATTATCAGAATCTCAATATAGCTGGGTTTTTAAAAAAATATTCTAACACACCAGCACCACCACTAGAGACAGGTAAATTCATCAGTTTCAGTATCTCTCACGTTCTGACTTTTCCAATCTTAAATTCAGTTCTCCATATTGGTCAGATTTTTAAAAAGAAAATTCCTCATGGAAGTTCATCAGAATTTCAGTGTGACTATTTCAAAATATACACACTTTTGTATGCAATTTGTATGGAATAGACACCTTTTTGTTATGGCATTCCACTCTTAATTGTTGTTAACCTTTTAGACTTTCTAACATTATTTCAGGATGAGCACTCTTAGTTTGATGTGTTTTAATTTGCTGTGTTAAAAAAATGTAGGTCACTTTGAGATAATTTTTTTTTTGCAGTAAGTCATAAATAAATACAATAAAATAAGGATCATTTTATTATTTATTTTTATTATTTATGTATTATATGCATTAGTCACTTAAAAATGAAACTCAATGACTTACAAAAATGAACATAAAAACAAGGATTAAAATGAGGATAAAATAAGCTAAAACACACCACAAACACACAGACAATTGATCCAGCTCCATCCCAGCCTGCTTAAAAAAAGAAGGATTTAGCATTTACCTAATAAATAATTTGCCCCTAATGTTTACATTTCCCCAATTATACTGCATTTTTATATATCATTTCTACTAAAATGCATTTTAATGCACACTTTGCCCTGGTGCAAGGAGCCATTCTAAGTGCTTCCCAACTTAATAAAATCACTTCCTCCAGAGAGCTCACAAAACACAAGCTCTAGTATCCCTGCTCAGATAGGTGCTTAATATACATTTTTTTAACCTATTGCTTTGCTGGAGAGCTGCACTGCAAAATTCAGAGGAGTGCAAATTTGGAAGGCTGGCTCTGTTTCGGTTCTCGTCTTGTTTCAGAAAGCATAAAATAGGGAGGTTCACCATGAAGTGCAAAGTGAATCAAATTTATCTCCCATCCCTTGAGGAGGGAGACTCCCTTTTCCCACCACCCCCAAACATCTCTGCCTCCCAGCCACCTTGACAAGGTGTTGCTGGTGCTCACATTGGCTCAACCATAAGGCTATTGCATGACTAGCAGGTGGGGAAGGCAAGTGAAAAGGCACTGGGCAGGCTGTGGAACTGCAGCCCACTTGAAAGTTGCCCCAGGCCCTCTGGTGAGAAACACTGTTTTAAGAGATCCACCTCTGAGTTCTATCAAAATGAAGTTAAGCAGGTGTTGGCTAGGGAGATGGCTTTCCTGACCGATGCACCCAGTCGGTGGAATGCCCGCCCCAGGGAGGCTCAGCTGGTGCCAATTCTGGATTATTTTCTGTGCCAGGCAAAGGCCCTCTTTATGTGTCTGGAAATTTCAGCATCTGGCAAAAGCTGCTTGCTGGGCCAACTGATAACTGGATTGGGGTAAGGTACATTGTTGTTGTTTAGTCATTTAGTCGTGTCCAATTCTTCATGACCCCATGGACCAGAGCACGCCAGGCACTCCTGTCTTCTACTGCCTCCCGCAGTTTGCTGGTAGCTTCGAGAACACTATCTAACCATCTCGTCCTCTGGCGTCCCTTTCTCCTTGTGCCTTCCATCTTTCCCAACATCAGGGTCTTTTCCAGGGAGTCATCTCTTCTCATGAGGTGGCCAAAGTATTGGAGCCTCAGCTTCAGGATCTGTCCTTCCAGTGAGCACTCAGGGCTGATTTCCTTAAGAATGGGTCGGTTTGATCTTCTTGCAGTCCATGGGACTCTCAAGAGTCTCCTCCAGCACCATAATTCAAGTGATCCTCTATCTGTGCAAGTTGAATGACTTGCACAGTTTGCAATACTTTATTTGTTATGATGCACTTTGAATAAAGAGTTTCCGACTAAACACATGGAAGTACTTTCTGATAGTAAGAGCTGTTCAACAGTGGAACGGATTCTATGACTCTATGATTGTCATAGAGCTGGCAAAATGCAGGGAATAAGTGTGAAATATTTTCTTCAGAAAAATGTTGGAAGGTATGGACTAGGACATCCCTATTTTCATTGGATAAATATTGGAGGAGACATCTCTATTTTCATCGGAGAAAAGTTGGAGGGTATGGACTAGGATGTCCCTATTTTCACCAGAGGGTATGTGTGGCCCCCAGACAGTTGCTCAGAAAGGAATGCGGCCCTTCGGTTTAAAACATCTCCCCACTCCCGCTCTAAGGTATTGTGGCCATTGTGGTTGTAGTCCCTTTAAGCAGAAGTTTCAACCAAAACTTTCTTCTCCTGCCTTCCTCTGTCTTCCTTGCTGGCAAACCTATATTCAAAGTGGGGGTGTGTGTGGGAAAGAGGGGGGGGTGTATTAAAAGGTACGCTGTTGCCTGCTGCCATGCCAATTACCAGATATTAATGGCAGGATGGTATGCATATGTCTGAGCTGGGAAGCAGAAGGTTAATAGACGAACAGCACCAGAAGATCCCATTTATCAGTTTCTATTTATCTCTCCTTGGGAGGTGGCAGGTTTACAGTAAATACCTTCTGTCCTCCTAATTTCCTAATGATGGGAATAATGATGGAGAATGGTGAAGTCATTAACTGGGACAGCCTCTGTGTATCACTCTGTCAACTGTGTCTCTCCAGGACCTGCAATGAAAAGTGATGGGGCCCAGCTGTTCACCAGGTCCTGAGCCCCTCCCCCATCTCCCTCCCCATTCCCCAAAGCCCCAAACTGTACGTGCAGAGAACAGCCCACCCCAAATAAAGGACAGGGGTGTTAGTAGCTGGACAGAGTAATTACCCAGAGACTCTTTGTTCTCTTAGACTCCCCCCATGTATGCTATGAGCAAAGAGAGTTTTTGCAAACTTGGAGGTTGGTGGCGAGGGAGAGAGAAGAGTGATTATGTTGGAAAGTTATCCTCCAAGGACTGAGGAGACTCTGCTACACGCTGTCTATGGAGCTGGGTAATTGATCACTAATTAAAATGAATGGGACCCACAAGGGGTGCATTAATAACGCGAGAGACGTCAGACACAAGGCTGCTGCGCCTCCTTTGCTCTCAGAAGTTGGTTGCAATTCTGCAACTTTTGCTAAAGACGTCGCAGCAAAAATGCCAAGCCACCGGGTATCAAAACTGCCGGATTGCTAGGTATTGAGGGTTGGCAGATGAAGCCCAATGGTCTTCACTAACGCACAGGACAATGGTAGCATCGAGAAAACAAGGTCATGCAGAAGGTCATTGATGACAGAGCACAAAGAAGGGAACGAGGTGTGCTGCTAGCACGGTTAAATAGAAAAATCCAGGAATGAGGATAGGGTAAAAGACTGTGGCTGGCCCAATAATAATAATAATAATTTATTATTTATACCCCGCCCATCTGGCTGGGCCTCCCCAGCCACTCTGGGCGGCTTCCATAGAAACCAAAAATACACTAAAATATCACACGTTGAAAACTTCCCTGAACAGGGCTGCCTTAAGATATCTTCTGAATGTCAGGTAGTTGTTTATCGCTTTGACATCTGCTGGAAGGGCGTTCCACAGGGCGGGCGCCACTACCGAGAAGGCCCTCTGCCTGGTTCCCTGTAGCTTTGCTTCTCGCAATGAGGGAACTGCCAGAAGGCCCTCGGCGCTGGACCTCAGCGTCCGGGCAGAATGATGGAGGTGGAGACGCTCCTTCAGGTATACTGGACCGAGGCCGTTTAGGGCTTTAAAGGTCAGCATCAACACTTTGAATTGTGCTCGTAAATGTACTGGGAGCCAATGTAGGTCTTTCAAGACTGGTGTTATATGTCTCGGCGGCTGCCCCCAGTCACCAGTCTAGCTGCTGCATTCTGGATTAGTTGTAGTTTCCGAGTCACCTTCAAAGGTAGCCCCACGTAGAGCGCATTGCAGTAGTCCAAGCGGGAGATAACCAGAGCATGCACCACTCTGGCGAGACAGTCCACAGGCAGATAGGGTCTCAGCCTATGTACCAGATGGAGCTGGTAAACAGCTGCCATGGACACAGATTTGACCTGTGCCTCCATGGACAGCTGTGAGTCCAAAATGACTCCCAGGCTGCGCACCTGGTCCTTCAGGGGCACAGTTACCCCATTCAGGACCAGGGAATCCTCCACACCTGCCCGCCTCCTGTCCCCCAAAAACAGTACTTCTGTCTTGTCAGGATTCAACCTCAATCTGTTAGCTGCCATCCATCCTCCAACTGCCTCCAGACACTCACACAGGACCTTCACCGCCTTCACTGGTTCTGATTTAAAAGAGAGGTAGAGCTGGGTATCATCTCCATACTGATGAACACCCAGCCCAAACCTCCTGATGATCTTTCCCAGCGGCTGCATGTAAATGTTGAAAAGCATGGGGGAGAGGACAGAACCCTGAGGCACCCCACCCACAGCCCAGGGGTCTGAACACTCATCCCCCACCACCACTTTCTGAACATGGCCCAGGAGGAAGGAGCGGAACCACTGTATGACAGTGTCCCCAGCTCCCAGCCCCCCAAGACGGTCCAGAAGGATGTTATGGTCCAAGGTCACTAGGGAGCATTATGGGACTCTGAAGGCTCTCAGGGCCTAGTCCATCATTTTAATCAATACACTGCACCAATACATCAATACACTTTAGGGTATATTAAAATGAAATCATTAATGATAAGATTGAGCATGTTATTCATTCTCATTTTACTAAGCACCTATCTGAGCAGGGATACTAGAGCTTGTGTTTTGTGAGCTCTCTGGAGGAAGTGATTTTATTAAGTTGGGAAGCACTTAGAATGGCTCCTTGCAGCCCTGAAAAGCCCTGTGCTGGGACACAGAAGAAGAAATCACACGGGAGACATTCCTTCTTCCTCCTAGGTTCTGCAGGAGTTTTTTTGTGTGTGAAATCTCTTTGACCAAAGCTGCTAATTTGACAAAGAAATATAGCCGTACGCTATTTTACTTAAAATCACACAAAGGGCACCTTTCATTGTCAAAATCACAAGACAGTTTACAAAATAAAACCAATACAATAAAATGTAAAATATACAAACTGGGATATCTGACTCAGTAGACCCAGTACTAATGATCATTGCTCAGGAATGCCTGCATGGAAAGGTAAGTTTTTACCAGCCAGTGGGGCACCTGCATTGTAGGTGCCTGTCATACCTGTGAGGGGAGGTAGTACCACACTGTGTGGACTGATGTGGAGAAGACTCTCCTTTGGATTGCCATACAAGGAACTTGCACTGGGTGGTCCCTGTCTAGCTGGGGTCCTCCAATCACTTGGGTGACTAGCCTGTTCTATATGGCACACAGTACACAGAAGGTGCATCTATCATGCTGTTTTCAATTCCTTTGAAAACTATTACCTCTCTTGAGCCATAGGAAAGCAAAATTCAAACTCTCAAATTGTGGTGGGTGGGGGAAGACACAATGAAAATGCTGTCAGATGGGATACTTCTGCTGTAAAGTAAAACTTTACAAAAAGTTTGGAACTCTTCTGCCGATGTTCTGGGTGGAATTCCCTCCTGACAGAGGTGCACCTGGAACCTTCCTTACACAGCTTTCAATATGTGTGTTGTTGTTTTTTTACCTTTACCTGTTCCACAGGTGAGATAGATATTTTTTAGGACCAACTCTAATGGTTGGTCAACAACAACAACAACTTGTCCCATTGCTTTCTTTGCAAAGCTAACACCAGGTTATACGACAGCAAACAGAGAGGGCTACTTTACACTATCAAGGAACAAGTTTATAGCAATATTCTACCCAAGGAAGAGGCCATTATATATTCCATAGATAAATAAATTGAATATAGATAGACAGAAGGAACTGTAGGTGGTTTTACTTTCAAGATTGCAAGACAAAGCAGACTCTAGCTAGTATCAGCAACAGGAACCACTTAATGAGTTTCCTGCTTCTCTTCTGCCCTCTTGTTTGGAAGCTGAAGCAATGGCATTTTAATTTTTTCTTTATTGCTTCTGATTTGGTCCTCTTCCTTGTTCATTCGCCCACTCGTATATCCCCCCCAAACTGACACCCTCTAAATCACACTGTTGGCCACACTCCTATTTGACTAATTTATTAACCCCAGCTCTCACATCTGCTATTTACTTAGGTCGTATTTTTTCCTATTACCTGTGTAAATCTTTATTCAGATTTGTCGGTGGAGAAAATAATAATGATGAGAGGCAAAGGATGGAGGCCTAACCAGAGAGTGGAAGGATTTTGGCCCCTGCAAATGGTTCTGCTCTGAGAGACTTTAGTAATGAGGAAGGTGATAATAATTTCATTATTTGTACTCTTCCCATCTGACTGGGTTGCCCCAGGTCAACTCGCCTCCCCTACAATGTCCTGAACACAGCAAAGGTGGACAGAACACAGACTGGCATCTACTGGGAGTTGGAGAATGATGCAATTGGTTGCCAAGGATTTAGCAAAAAGCTACAAGAACAGGAACCCTGTTGAAATAAAAAAATTCCTTCCTGTAGCACCTTAAAGACCAACTAAGTTAGTTCTTGGTATAAGCTTTCGTGTGCATGCACACTTCTTCAGATACACAGTGTATCTGAGTGTATCTGAAGAAGTGTGCATGCACACGAAAGCTTATACCAAGAACTAACTTAGTTGGTCTTTAAGGTGCTACAGGAAGGAATTTTTTTATTTCGACTATGGCAGACCAACACGGCTACCCATCTGTAACAGGAACCCTGTTGTATCAGACCAGTGAGTGACCCACCTAGTACAGCACCCTGTTCACACAGTGGCCAACCACATGTCTCTGGGAAGCTTTCAAGTAGACCAAAACATCTGCAGAGCTCCAGAGAAAGGAATAAATTCTCATTTTTTTGCAGCCCAGCCTTATACTCAGAAGCAAAACACACAATGCTCAACGGGACTTGCTTCTGCTGGGTGCCGCCTTCATTAGATTTACTAAACCCTTTTCAGAGTGTATGATTCTGAATTGAGAAAATTAAGTTGAGCGGGGGAGAGAAATCAAAGGAGCCCATGAGTGAATTGTCACTGAAGCATTTCCAGGTCCATTGAAGATCATTTCTTCAATTTCGCGTTGCAAAACGCAGCGTGTGACTCCAGCTTTTATCCTAACTGACAACATCTTGATCTGCTTCACAGGGGCAGGATCTGTATAGTAACTGGGGGCTGGTTTGAAATTCCATTTAAAAGCATTTTCTTTCCACAGTTCCTCCCCACTTTGCACCAGGAAGCAGCTGCTACAAAGACTGGGTGCCTGATTCATGCCTCAAGGCAGGTGGAAACACGCAGGATCTCTGTGAGAACAGCCAATATCCATGTTAATGTTGAATGCGCCCATATCTAGAAACAACAACAACAATTTCCCCCTAGCTGTGTTCTGTCGTAACACTAAACCATGACTTAAACCATGATTTAAACACTACCATGGCTTAAATCATGGTTTAAACACGAAGCCATGGCTTAAACTATGGTTTAAACACTAAACTATGGCTTAAATCATGGTTTAAACACTAAACCATGGTTTGGCGTAGGGATGAAGAACCTTTGGCCCTTCAGGTGTTGCTGGACTGCAACTCCCATCACCATCCTTGAGCATTGGCTTTGCTGGTTCGCTGGTGCCAAACCTGTCGCTTAGCACCATGAAGATGATCTTAGCCTTCTTCCAAGGCTCATAATGCTTGCACACTCTCACGGCTCCTTTCCTCCTGCATGGCTGGGAGGAAGATTTCAGAAGCTGGCTAGTTGAAACTACTCGTAGTTAGTGTTAGTTAGTGTTAAGCATACTACGTTTGTTTGGATGAAACAACAAGCCATAGTTCACTAAAACTAGAGGTGAAAGCTTCCAAATGCCTCTTCTCAGATGTCAGGGCTGGCTGAGCTGCAGGTCAGCATGGAGACTCAAAGATGAGGAGTAAAGTTGATTCTTTATTTAAGGAAACAGAATACAAACGGAAAAATTATGGGCAAGACTGGCCCCCAATAAAGCAGTTGCCAGAACTGACAATCTGTGCCTCCCACCTTCCCTTAAGTCTCCTCCCTGTCTGACTGTTTTCCCAGCCATCTTAAACTCCATCTGGGAGGGGCCCCCTGTTCACTCTGTGCTCCTTGTTCTGCTACATGCAACACTGGAGACAAGGGAGGATGGGAGCCTAATACAGTAGGACTAGCAGGCTCCTATGAAACTGCTGCAGCCTCTGCCCCCTCCTCCTCAGCTGCCTGTCCTAAGTCTGCAGTGCTTTCTGCCTCTGGTTCCTCTCTCTCACTTAAGCTTGTTGCTTGTTCAGCATCCAACCATTCATCCTCTGTCCTGTCTTCAGTATCCTATCATCACCACCACTCCCCTGACTCTGATCCTTTCTCCCTGAGGCTTCCCTGGGGGTTCTCCAGATGGAGCCTCCCACCACTCCTCATTGTCCAGTAAGTCCCTGAGTGGGAGGAGGAGAGGAAGAAGGAGAATTGCAAATGTTACAGGCCTTGGAGGAGGTCAGGCACATTTACAGAGCCCCAAGCCATGATTTAATGTTGCATCTGAACCTTGCCATTGAAAATTACCATGTAATGGTGCTAACTAGTCTAGAGCGTTTATCCCTGATACACTGGTTTTCTGTGGGCAGGGTCTTTCTGACAAGGGATAATGGAATGTGTGGATCGGTTGTGAGAGCCAGTTTGCACATTATGCACAATGCAATGGTATTTATGTATTTATTCACTGAATTAATATACTGCCCTACACCTGCAGGTCTCAGAATGGTTCACAGTCTACCACTTCTGCTCTGATGGCAGGTGGGAAGATGTTCCCTCTGTGAAACCTCCCTAGTTGCAGTAATCTAGGCACATCAGTGAGAAGGCTATGCCTTCTCATACTAGCTCAAATCTTGCATGGAAGAAAGGGCCCAAATCTGTCTTAACTTAAGACGTCTGCATGCACACGAAAACTCATACCAATAACTAACTTAGTTGGTCTCTAAGGTGCTACTGGAAAGATATTTTTTTAAAATTTTTCTTTTCTCATAGTTACTCCAGAGTCTTCTAGAGTTACACCTTGAGCCTTCAAGATGTGGCATAACGTTCAGCAAATCCTTTCATTCAAGGGCCCCAAGTTGTCTTGTGCCCACCAAGAACTCATATAAAGACTGGTCATTGAATGAGTTCTTCTGAAACCTCATGATCTTCTCTCAGTGTGCTGAAAGATCCAACTTGTTTAATTCTCAAGCAATGACTTTTCTACTCCATAGGTGTCCCTCTTTTATTTGGATGTGTGCCTGCATTTGTGTGGTTGCACGACAAAGCGATGTTTTCATTTTTCACATTGTATCCTTCTCTTCAGCTCTGTTAATGGCGAGGAGTGGGGGGTGGGGGGTGGGAACCCATGCAGTTATCTGCGATTATCGCTTTTTTGCTGGATAAACCACCCATGACATAGTAAGAGATTTCTTCCCTTGACGCTGGAAGCGTTGGCTGCAATGCTCAACAGAGTGTGCATGTAGCTTTTTCAGAGGTAACCACTGTAAAATATCAGCAACACCACGACCGTGTTATACATCCCTGTTTGGAATACATCCGCCTTCTCTTTCCCGCAGACCCGTGTAATGCGATGCACAGCCACATATTCAATCAGCCAAGCTTGTTTTGCTCCAACACGCAGGCTGTGCCTGAGACCCGCAATGCCTCTTCCACCCCACCCCCCACTCCTCTTTGCGGCATTTAAGCAAAGAGCTGGAAAGGGAGAAAAACAAAAAGCTCCTATTAGAGCAATTTCTGCCTTTCCCCTCTCCATTGTCTGCATGCTAATGGATATTTTGAAAAAAGAAAGAAAAATACAATAAACTTACTTCTTTTCTGGTTTGGGTTGGCTTGGTTGACCTGATCTTAGCCTAGGGCAAAAAGCAGGCAAGCAGAGAAGGCAGAAAACAAACAAGGGATGTCTCAGGAAACATGCTTTGTGGAGATGAGCATCAAAGATGTCGATTCCACTCTGCATCCAGCTCCCTCTTTGGGAACCAATGGGGTGGGTTTGGTTGGATATGAGCAGGAAAGTGAGGAGGCTTACCATCTTTTGGGTGAAGAGTGGGTACCAATGCAAGAAACGCTTCTAAAAAGGAGAAATATTCACATACAGTGGTACCTCGGGTTAAGTACTTAATTAATTCCAGAGGTCCGTTCTTAACCTGAAACTGTTCTTAACCTGAGGTACCACTTTAGCTAATGCCCCCCCCCCCGCTGAGCGATTTCTGTTCTCATCCTGAAGCAAAGTTCTTAACCCGAGGTATTATTTCTGGGTTAGTGGAGTCTGTAACCTGAAGCGTCTGTAACTTGAAGCGTCTGTAACCCGAGGAACCACTGTACGGACTTGTGAAAGGAGGTGTGTGTGTATTTGTTTGCATATGTAAGAGAGAGAGAGGGAAGAAAAGGGAGAACGTATTGTTACAAAAGTTGGTAGCAAGATTCCAGGGGGTTCCAGGTGTTCACCCGTGGTCTGTGCTCCTTTGAAGAAGTGATTTACGTGATTTATCCACATATTTATTCTGGAGTGAGTCCAGATCTTACAGCATGGCCATTTCAAGAGGGGCTTGCTCCTCACAGCAGTGTCATCTCTCCCAGCCAAAAGATAGATTTCTGTCTCTGGGTGCAGAGTGGGTGGGCACTGGCTGTTTCCCCGGAGGGGGCTGGGATGGGTGCAGGGAGGGTGGGCGTGCACCGCCAGCTTCCCCTGATGCTGGCTGCTTCCCCCGACATGGTGGGGGGTGGATGCAGGTGTTGGGATTTTTATCTATCCGAGCTGCTCCAGCGAGTGGTACTATGATTTGTATACATCACGTGAGTGTCTGAGAGAGTGTGAGAAAGGAAGTCTGTATTCTCTCTTCCTTCTGAGTACTATTGGAAGTTGTTTTCACTTTTGTGTGTGTAGCGTTTCTGTACTGGTGTTCAGAGAGCACAGACGTATTGATGGAGTCTCTGTATATAAGACTGTAAACAAAGCAGTTTTAGAACTATGATTCTTTCTTCTGCTATGATATACCAGAAGACTGGCGTGCTCTTTTCAGGAGAGAAGGGTTGCTTATTACTGGCTACTCTGGACTGAAGAAGATTTACAGCCAGAGAGGGCCGCCGGGGAATGCTCCAAAGACTTGGGAAGTTTGCAGCCTTCCCAGGGCGTTTTTCCAACAGCAGGGAGGGCGTGTGTGCACCGATGAGGCAGGGGTGGGCACACACGCAGCGTCAAAGCAGCCCCCCCAATGTCTCCAGCACAGGGTGTGTGGAGATCGACCAGAATTCATCGCAGGATCTACCCATGGCTCACGATCAACGCATTGGACATGTTTGCCTTAGGGCAAGGAGGAAGGAACAGTTCTCTTGCATTGCCAATGGCCCTCAATGGCCCTGTATTGTTTCTTAATGGCCCAAGCTCAGCCATGGCCCTTTGCATAGGCAAGCCCAGGAATTCCTCTGCAGCTGGTATTTCTCTCTTCATCTCAGTTAATCAAAATACTACTATTTATCCATTTCTAATGTTTAGGGGGAGGTCTTCCTATTGTTATATGAAGAGCCCTTTTGGATCAGGCCAATGGCCCAACTGGTCCAGCATCCTGTTTTCACAGTGGCCAATCAGATGCCTACAGGGAGCCCATAAGCAGAAGAGCACAAAAATGCTCTCCCATCCTGTGGTTTCTGGAAACTGGTGTTCAGAAGCGCTGGTGCCTCCAGGGGTCCTAACTTGAATCAAATATTGGGGGGAGGGCAGATATCAATTTGAGTATCAGTTACTCTGTTTGGGTGGGGGGAGCGCCCCTGCAAAATGTGGGGTTTGCACTGTAAAATGCTGTAGAATGATTGCAAAATGTTGGTACCAGTTTGGAATGAATGTTAGACTTTTGAGTGCTAACTGTGAACCCCAATTTGATGTATCAATTACTCAGTTGTGCGATGCTGCAAAATGCTGCAAAGTGATTGCAAAACTTTGGCACTGATTGGGAGGAGATCCCAAATTTTGGGGTTCATAGTTAATGAAGTTCAAGTAAAACCTACTTTTTAACTAAAATTCATAAGCCAGGCACTGCTTATTTTGCATACTAAAGAAGGGCAGTGCCAAAGAATGCTCCAACTACCGCACAATTTCACTCATTTCACACGCTAGCAAGGTTATGCTTAAAATTCTACAAGGAAGGCTCAAGCAGTATGTGGACTGAGAACTCCCAGAAGTGCAAGCTGGATTTCGAAAGGGCAGAGGAACCAGAGACCAAATTGCAAACATGCACTGGATTATGGAGAAAGCTAGAGAGTTCCAGAAAGACATCTACTTCTGCTTCATTGACTATGCAAAAGCCTTTGACTGTGTCGACCACAGCAAACTATGGCAAGTTCTTAAGGAAATGGGAGTGCCTGATCACCTCATCTGTCTCCTGAGAAATCTCTATGTGGGACAAGAAGCTACAGTTAGAACTGGATATGGAACAACTGATTGGTTCAAAATTGGGAAAGGAGTACGGCAAGGCTTAGTGTCTCCCTGCTTATTTAACTTATATGCAGAATTCATCATGCGAAAGGCTGGGCTGGATGAATCCCAAGCCGGAATTAAGATTGCCGTAAGAAATATCAACAACCTCAGATATGCAGATGACCCAACCTTGATGGCAGAAAGTGAGGAGGAATTAAAGAACCTTTTATTGAGGGTGAAAGAGGAGAGCGCAAAATATGGTCTGAAGCTCAACATCAAAAAAACGAAGATCATGGCCACTGGTCCCATCACCTCCTGGCAAATAGAAGGGGAAGAAATGGAGGCAGTGAGAGATTTTACTTTCTTGGGCTCCATGATCACTCCAGATGGTGACAGCAGTCACGAAATTAAAAGATGCCTGCTTCTTGGGAGAAAAGCAATGACAAACCTAGACAGCATCTTAAAAAGTAAAGACATCACCTTGCCAACAAAGGTCCGTATAGTTCAAGCTATGGTTTTCCCATGTATGGAAGTGAGAGCGGGACTATAAAGAAGGCTGATCACCGAAGAATTGATGCTTTTGAATTATGGTGCTGGAGGAGACTCAAGAGGACTCCCATGGACTGCAAGAAGATCAAACATATCCATTCTGAAGGAAATCAGCCCCGAGTGCTCACTGGAAGGACAGATCCTGAAGCTGAGGCTCCAGTACTTTGGCCACCTCATGAGAAGAGAAGACTCCCTGGAAAAGACCCTGATGTTGGGAAAGATGGAGGGCACAAGGAGAAGGGGACGACAGAGGACGAGATGGTTGGATAGTGTTCTCAAAGCTACCAGCATGAGTTTGACCAAACTGCGGGAGGCAGTGGAAGACAGAAGTGCCTGGCGTGCTCTGGTCCATGGGGTCATGAAGAGTCGGACACGACTAAATGACTAAACAACAACAACAAAAGAGTTCCAATAGGTCATTAATTGGGCTCAGTAATTGAGAGCTGGACCATAAAGAAGGCTGATCGCTGAAGAATTGATGCTTTTGAATTATGGTGCTGGAGGAGACCCTTGAGAGTCCCATAGACTGCAAGAAGATCAAACCTATCCATTCTGAAGGAAATCAGCCCTGAGTGCTCACTGGAAGGACAGATCCTGAAGCTGAGGCTCCGATACTTTGGCCACCTCATGAGAAGAGAAGACTCCCTGGAAAAGACCCTGATGTTGGGAAAGATGGAGGGCACAAGGAGAAGGGGATGACAGAGGACGAGATGGTTGAACAGTGTTCTGGAAGCTACTAACATGAATTTGACCAAACTGCGGGAGCCAGTGGATGACGGGAGTGCCTGGCGTGCTCTGGTCCAGGGGGTCACGAAGAGTTGGACACGACTAAACCACTAAACAACAACAACAAAAATTGAACCCTGTTTCAACAGGTTATTGGGCCCAGCTATTTCAACAAGGGAAATTAGTTTGTATAAATATACTCAGCCCCAATATGCAATTCAGCCTCATTTCCCCCTCACCTTTATGGTAATGGATTTGCAACTTGGGCCAGTCCCATCCTGGACCCCTGTGCTCTGATAAAATGTACTTATTTTCTTCTTTATGCACAGGCTCTGCTGAAATGCATTTGTGGTTCAAAGCTTGCGGATCAACAGGTTCGAACTGCAGTAAGTTGCGGCATATAGACAGTTCCTCTGTCAGCAAAAAGCAGTGCTAAGTGGCTCTAAAGTACGAAGACTAAAATGTCATTCTAGTCCCCCAGGAGATGCTGGTGCCCTTGGGACTGTCTGTGGCTGCCAGTTTGATGGTGCCATGCGAACTGGCCTTGTCAGGAGTCACAGAGAGGGAGCAAATATGCAGAGGATAAGAGATGAAGAGAACATAAGGCAATGCACATTAGGGCAGAATCTCTCCCAGGGGACTAGTTAATTTTAAGTTTCTTTGTTAACAGTTTCATAGTGTATTAGTCTTTGACCTTGCTGGGCTCACCGGAGACTATCGTAGACATACCTTCTCCTCTTCCTTGCTCTCTGCTTTTAATTTTCTCCAAGATTAATAAAAGACACCGAAGAGCTCCTGTAGGAATTAGGGTCTTGGGCAGGGGGAAGGAAGAGATGAGTTTTGTCCCTTTTTACAGTCACCGATAAAGAATTATGGATATACAAGGTAGGGAAAGAGTTGGTGAGGATCAATAGCAGATAGCAGATAGGACTCTGCTAGATCCATGCGATTTCCAGTTGTTTGGCAAGAAGTTCTTCATTCCAAATTGTGTTTAACAATTGCGGCAGAACTTTATTGATTTAAAAGCATTTATCAACCTCTCAAGATTTCAAAAATCTCTGCGTGGTGTATAGTCTAAAAAGGAAACGATATATCATTAAAGCATTCTATACATTACACACAAAAGCACCAAAGGAACATGAGCGAAATCCAATAAACAATGCTAGTGCTGTGTGAATGAGACGGAACGGGTGGCAATGGGAGCAGGTAGCTCCAGCTTCCAAGCTTTCAACCCGGCTCTATAAAACTGATTTTAATTTTTTTAACCCTATAAGTAGGGCTTCTTTTTCTAGCTGGAGCTCACCAGCACCTCTCAGGTGGGCACCATTGTCATTACTGTGGTACCTCAGATTACAGATGCTTCAGGTTACAGACTCTTCAGGTTACAGGCTCAGCTAACCCAGAAATAGTACCTCGGGTTAAGAACTTTGCTTCAGGATGAGAACCGAAATCACGCGGTGGCGGCGGGAGGCCCCATTAGCTAACGTAGTACCTCAGGTTAAGAACAGTTTCAGGTTAAGAATGAACCTCCAGAACGAATTAAGTTCTTAACCTGTGGTACCACTTTAGCTAATGGGGCCTCATTGTGAGAAGTGAGGTTACAAGGAACCAGGCAGAGGGCCTTCTCAGTAGTGGCGCCCACCCTGTGGAACACCCTCCCTTCAGATGTGAAGGAAATAAGCAGCTATCCTATCTTTAAAAGACATCTGAAGGCAGCCCTGTTTAGGGAAGTTTTTCATATTTAACACTTGATTGGGAGCCACCCAGAGTAGCTGGGGAAACTCAGCCAGATGGGCGGGGTATAAATAAATTATTCTATTATTATTATTATTATTATTATTATTATTATTACAAGGGAGGCATTCGTGGTGAGTTCCGGCACCTCTTTTTCTAGCAAAATGGCGCTACCTATAACCTTCCTGTATAAGGTGATCAGCAACTGGAAGTTTGTGCAATAAATTCTACTCTTGCTTGGTTCACAAATGGCCCAGCAACCAGTACTGCCTCACCCTTTGGCTTCCTCTTGCCCACCTCTTTGGTTTCCTCTTCTGTACTGTTGCCTCCACCAGGACAGGGTGGAGTAGGAACCCATAGGGAATTTTTCTCTCTGCTGCACCCTGACGATTAAGAAGCAATAGGGAAAGGTGGGGTGGATCAGTAGGCTGGGGCCAGTGATGAATTTTGTGCTCCATTCAAGCTCTCCATGGTGGCGGCAGATCCTTGCATTTCTCCCCTCCCAGACACAGAGCTTTGATTTGCATCCCTAGATTATCGCCGATGTGCTGGAGTGGCATTGCACAGCAAGTCTCCAAGGCCCTCCTCTTTCCATTTGTGCTGAGTTGCTCTCTGTTTTCCTCCGCGTGCCCTTGAAGCAAAGGCAATTGGTTCCTCCACTTCTCTTTGCATCTGGGACATGGCTGCTCCCACCCCATATGGGCATGTGAGGCGTTGCCAGTTGCCTGGGTAAATCACATTAACAACTCAAAGGCCAGCGAGGCATTTGAATCAGGACTGAATAGGGCCAGACTCCCTCTGGAGCCCCTTTCCCCAGCTCCAATGTCACCACGTCAACAGGAATGGGCAATAATAATAAGTCATTGCTGAATCGTGGGGTTTGGGCTCTCTTTCATTTCACTTGCATGGGTACAGAACAGCCTATTGGAGAATAGGAGTCAACTTTCAAAGATTTTCAAAGGAGTAGGGCTGTAGCCCAGTGCAGAAGGTCCCAGGTTCAATTCCTGACATCTCCAAGTATGAGTGAGAAAGACCTCCTGTCTGTAACCCCAGAGAGTCGCTGCCAGTCTGTGCAGACAAGCCAGAGCCAAATGGTCCATTGGTGTAAGGCAGCTGGCTATGTTCCTTCAAATGCTCCACTATGGCAAGGCCTCTGTTGCTGAGTTTATTTGCAAATAGCAGAGGCATACAGGGGTGCCTTGGCCTTCGGAACAGTGATGGGCAACCTGTGTCCCTACAGCTGTTGGTGGGCTACTGCTGCTACCAACCCGACCATTGGCCGTGCTGGCCCAATGTCAGGGTCCGTGCTGAGGATGGCTGCACTGAGGAGGAATGGTGGGAGCCTCCTCCTCCTCCTCCTCCCCATGCTCCTGATCTGGATCCTGAAACTTCCCAGGAGCAGGAAGACAGTATAGATTTGGAACAGTGGTTTGCAGAGGGATATAGTTCAGAAGGCAGAAGCTGGGAAATACTGGATGGGAAACAGCTAGGAGAAGAAGCACTGGGGGAGAGAGAGTTAACAGATTCACTGTCTCTGGAAAGCATTAATCTCCTCTCCCTAAGGTCAAGAAGAGCTGAGAAAGTGGCAGAAAGCACAGAGGGTACAAACTCAGGTTACAAAACACAGGAGTGACGTGGATGACTAGGGACGTAGGCGGTGGGATTCTTAATTGGGAGCACCGCCATTCCTAAGAGATGGGTTCTTTGTTCTCTCGCTGTGATCACTAAAGTTTCTAACTGGTAAGAAGACTCATTTTCCTTTGTTCTGCTTATCTACTGCCACGGGGGAGGGAGCCTGACACCCAACAAGGTCTGAGCATGCTCAGTGGCCAGTGAATGCTGACTGTTGGGGAAGCGGAAAACAAGCGAAGCCAGGTGAGTGGGGAATAAAATGGAATATCATAGAGGAGGCAAATGGCTTACTGACTTGGACAGTGCTTCTTCACCCAGTGCATAGTTAAACTATGGAAGATGTAGAGATGGCCACCAACTTGGATGGCTTCAAAAGAGGTTCAGACAATACTAGCTGTTTTATCTCCACTATCAAAGGGAGGAATGTTTCTGAATCCCAGTTGCTGGGAGCCACAAGTGTTGAGACGGCTGTTGCACTGAGGTTCTCATTGAGGGCTTCCCATCGGAGCATCTAGTCGGCCACTGTGAGAACAGGATGCTGGATGGGCCTTTGGCTTGATCCCACAGGGCTCGCCTTAAATTATTCTGCTCTTAACAGTGATGAGGAATAGCCCACAATGAAACATTTCATTGCAGGTCCCATTTGTGCATGGCATAGGAACATCCTACAGATATGGTGAGCTTGCCTATGAGAGAGAGAGCGAGAGCGAGAGCGAGAGCGAGAGCGAGAGAGAGAGAGAGAGAGAGAGAGAGAGAGCACTCTGTCGGTAGAGCATGAGATTCTCAATTTCAGGGTTGTGGGTTTGAGCCCCACACTAGACAAAAGATTGGCACTGCAGGGCGTTGGAATAAATGACCCTTGAGGTCCCTTCCAACTCTACAGTTCTATGCTAAGGTATCCCACAGTGACTGGGGAGAACTTGGGTTTAAACACCCACCCAATAATAAACCTCGCTGTGTGACCTTGTGTTAGACATTGCCAGGGTCCAGGAGTGTAGAAGTCTAGAAGTCTGTTTCCTCTTGTCCAAGAGGACTCCAAAACAGGAGGGAATAGGAACTCAGCGCCAACCCCAGAAGTGCTGCTAGCATCCCATTTCCCTCTAGCCTGGCATTATCATCCATGAAGTTGTGAGAACTTGGGAGGTTGTGGACTCTCCTTCCTTGGAGGTTTTGAAGCAGAGGTTGGATGGCCATCTGTCATGGATGCTTTAGTTGAGATTCCCGCATTGCAGGGGGTTGGACTTGACGGCCTTTGGTGTCCCTTCCAACTCTACACTTCTATGATTCCATGACTCCATTGCAGATGCCCCAGCAAGACCTCAGGTCCCTTGAATTAGAGTAGCACTTTCCTCTGTGTGTGTGTGTGTGGGTGGGTGGGTGGGTGGGCAGGGGGAACTAACTATTTGAATGCAGCTCCTTCTGGTTTGTTATTGGGCTCAGCAACAGCAGAGCTCTGTGATTCTAGAGCGCTGTATCCAGCCTAGGTCTTGTCGTGGAGTAGGACTGTAATAATCTCTCAGCTGAATGTACCTCACAGTATAGTTGTTGGAGATAAACTGGGGATAGCGCCCTTCTTGTAGCTCTTTGGAGGGCTATAAATGGAACACATTCTCTTTCCAGAATTCTAAAGTGGTTTAGCTCTGAGATATCTGTGCTGCTTTCCTTTTTTAAAAATTATTATTGCGTACTGAGAGCCAGTGGGGTGTAGTGGTTAAGAACGGTAGACTCGTAATCTGGTGAACTGGGTTCGCTTCCCCGCTCCTCCACATGCAGCTGCTGGGTGACCTTGGGTCAGTCATATTTCTCTGAAGTCTTTCAGCCCCACTCATCTCACAGAGTGTTTGTTGTGGGGGAGGAAGGGAAAGGAGAATGTTAGCCGCTTTGAGACTCCTTCGGGTACTGATAAAGTGGGATATCAAATCCAAACTCTTCTTCTTCTACTTGTCATAGCCCAGACCCTCCAAGTGTCCCTATTTTCCTGGCGCTGGCCCGGATTTACGGAAGCTGTCCCAGTTTCTGATTTGATCCTGGAATGCCCCACTTTTCCTTAGGACGTCCCTATTTTCATCGGAGGAATGTTGGAAGGCATAGTAGGATGTTGTTATTTTCATCAGAGGGTGTGGAGTTATGTGACCTCTGAGCGAAGGAGATAAGTAACTATACAATCTTTAGAAGACATATGAAGGCAGCCCTCTGTAGTGAAGTTTTTTTTTTAATGTTTCATGTTTTATTATGCTTTTATATATGTTGTAAGTTGCCTAGAGTGGGTGGGGCAGCCCAGCCAGACGGGCAGGGTATGATGATAGTGATGATGATGATGATGATGATGGAATAAGACATGCCTATTTTCATCAGAGAAATGTTGGAGGGTATGCTAGCCTGCTGGCTGCTAAGTAGGAGCAGGAGTGAGAGAAGAGTATCAGCTGCTCTGAGTGACCTGAGATTTACTTCGGGCCCATCCTTAAATTTCCCCATTTGGTCTCATCAGCTTGGTCGAATGACTAGCCAAGGCCCAATAAAGCCAAGCGGAGCGTGGCACGTAAATTACAAGCCATTGTCTTTGTGCTTTACATGCCTAATTTGTTTACCACCTCCATTGCGCAGCCCGGCAAACAATTAAGCTTCTGCTGGGGTCAAAGGTGAAAGCGCTGACGTCCAAACGACTTGTCTCGTAGTTCAGCATCCACCATGATTGAACTTTAGAGATCAACGCTAACAAGGGGAGCGCAGCTACGACGGTTCTCTTTGTTGCACACCCGCGGAAAATTAAGCTCATCCCTGGAATTAATGCCACTCACAATTGATGGTGAATTTATGGTTTTGCAACTGACAAATTGCAATAAAAAAAAATGGGTGTGGGGAATAAAATCAACGGATTGGGCTGGGAAGCCAGGGAGACTGTCTTCCAATTAAGTGGGATTTCAAACACCATAATTCTTGGGGGGACTTCACCTTTTCCCTTTTTCTTTCCAGAGGTATTGAAAAGGTCAGGTCTCTCTGCAAACTAATGCCAGCCGTCAATACAACTCATGATGTTTAATGAGCATTTCACGCAGCTTCATTACAGCTTCTCCATGCAAACAAACAAGAAAATCCTCTGGTTCTACTTTGTCTGGAATTTCATTATGGTACAGGTTTTGGGTAGACACTTCTTTCAGCCTGCATATGCAACAAGCACATTATTTCCCCCTCTCAAATCCTGGGAAACACAGTTTGTGGAGGGTGCTGGGGATTGTACCAGGGTGTGGGGTAAAATACAGTCCTCAGACAGGCAGTCTAGGGGGTTTGGAAGTTTCTCCCCATACAAACCCCATCAGCCTTAATTCAAGCAGTTGCGCCCCAACACTTCCAACATACCCTACACACTGCTTCTTTGGGCTCTGGCTAGCACCCAAAGATCCTTTTGCATGCTCCCAAGCCTTATGAGACTTCTACAACTGTCTCTTCCATCTGTGGCTCTTAGTCTTGGGCTAATTTCTGGGGTGGAGGTCATAACTTAATGGAAGAGCATATGCTTTACGTTCAGATGGACAGGTGATCACCTGGAAATCTCAGAGATGAGGCCTTGGGTTCCAGAAATAAGATGAGCTTGCTGGATCAGATCAGTGGCCTATTTTGTCTAGTATCCTTTTCTCACAGTGGTCATCCAGAAGATGAACATGAGCACAACAGGTATTCAGAGGCACAATGCTATCATAAAGCCAATATGATTGCCTTATCCTCCATGAATTTTTCTAACCCTCTTTTAAAGTCATCCAAGTTGGTGGCCATTATTGCCTCCTATACTTTAACTCTATGTTGTGTTTACAGATGGGTAGCCGTGTTGGTCTGCCATAGTCGAAGTAAAAAATTCTTTCCTGTAGCACCTTAAAGACCAACTAAGTTAGTTCTTGGTATAAGCTTTCGTGTGCATGCACACTATCTGAAGAAGTGTGCATGCACACGAAAGCTTATACCAAGAACTAACTTAGTTGGTCTTTAAGGTGCTACAGGAAAGAATTTTTTACTTCGTCTATGTTGTGTGTGTGTGTGTGTATCTTCCTTTTTGTGTTATTCCAATTGTAGTAGTATAAGCTCTCTGTGGACGAATACTGGCTCCCTTGGCCTGAGGTGAGCACCACACCCCATAGGCAAGTTTGGCTGGACTTAACCACCCATGGGTCCTTTATTATTATTATTATTATTATTATTATTATTACTACTACAGGAATATAGTGGTACCTTGGTTCTCAAACGCCTTGGTTCCCAAACGCCGAAAACCCAGAAGTATATGTTCCAGTTTTTGAACAGCCTTGGATACCTCTGATTCAAGCAGACAGGCGAAAAGACACGTTGCCAGCAAGTGACGTCATCAGTGAGCGAGGGAAATGTCTCCGCTAGCAAGGTCCATTTTAAACCTCCCCTCTTCTCATTCCAAAGGAATTGACGTTATCCAGTGAACAACTCAGTGAGCATTATTATGGCATTTCTGATTAGCTTTGTTAAGCACATGTCTAGCACTGCAATGTATGAAGCACTTCAGGGCCACCGGTTTTAATAGCAGCTCGGCAATAATGATCCATAAAAGACAAGCGGGAAGACAGTTCTTCATTTTGCTTCTTGAACTGTAGGTTGCTGGGTGGGTTTTTTTTGCACAGAATTTCTCTGCTTACGGAAGGCCGCAAAAATATCATTCTGTGATTGTCAAATGGTTTAGGTTTCCTGCTAGGCTGGGTCAGTGCCAAAGTGCCTAGTGCAGAAGGGCTGTAGCCCAGTGGTAGAGCATTTCTTTTGCATGCAGAAGGTCCCAGGTTCGATTCCTGGCGTTTCCATGCCTGGAACCCTGGAGAGAAGCTGCCTGCCAGTGTAGACAATACTGAGCTAGGGGGACTTGGCCCTAGGCAGCTCCCTATGTTCAGTTAGAGCCCTTAGCTAGGAATTGCTTTGAAACCCTCCCTTGGTGTCATCAGCAGCTGAAGAGCATGGGCCAGGCAGCAGGCAGAGTGCCATTCAAGCAACGCAAAGCCACTTCCGACACCAGGAGAAGGTGGTGTTGCAGGCTCACGACCCCAACAATCGTGCGGTGGCTTGCTTCAGCCCCACGCAATCAGGGAAACCCTGGGCCGCGTCAGCCCCAGAGCCAGCCAATCGGCTGGCTCCAGGAGCGTGGCCTGGGTCATTTAAGGCTGGCGTGGCCCCGGGATCTCCCCTTTTCGTCCACGCAGCTGATTCAGTTTCCCACCCATCCACCCTTTAGGTCTTCCTTCCGACCTTGCTATGGACTTCAGTTGGTTGCCGTTGAGGGGCCTGGTAGGAATTTTTTCCATTTGGCAAATTGGCACTGGCCATTTGGTTTTTTGCCTACCTCGTAGCAAATCATCACAACATCTTTGGTTATGGCGGTTAGGCATTGGTAGGGGTATTATTATGTAGATGTGTTGGGGGGGGAGCACCATCACCTCCCCCAAATATTTAAGGGTAGTCCAGTAAAGGGGCGTTGCCTCGTCCGAAACCTATGGGGGCCAGGACCTAGAGCACGTCCCCGAGCGGTGACCCCGGGGGGAGTTCCTAGTGATGTGCATCACAGGGCTCCCCCTGCTGGTGTTAACCCTTTCCGGTTTTCATGCTAACAGGCTGAAGCTGGATAGTCCAATGCCTAAGCCAATACCGCTCTTACCTGTAACCAATAAAGTTGTGGCCACTTTTTGCCCATTAACCTAAAATAATGGTGTCTGTGTCTTTATTTATTTCAACTGGTGGGAGGCGGGAATCGCCACGCAACTCCGAAAGCCAATCACTTTTGGGCACGCAGCATTAGTTGCTCAGCTCTTTGGATCCTGGCTGGTATTTCTGTTCACCGAAGAGCGCAAGGAACCAACCTGCCTGAAGAATTCAGCAGAACGTTTTGAATGCCTCCATCTGTGGCGTTCGATTTATCACTTTAAAATCAAAAAGAAGCTCAGTACATGTTTGGATGCTGGCTATCGAAGGATGGTATTTCAGAAGACAGACAAGCCCCCCCCCCCACCGCCAATCTTCGTTTAAGGGAACTAGCAAAGTATGCCCAGTTCTTTTACCATCTGTTTATATTCACAGCCACCTCTTCGTATTGTGCCAAAGTTCCTTGGGCTTTCAAAAAGCAGTCTGCTTGGATGCAGAAACCAGGGTGTGTGCATTGATAGGCATGGGGCTTTCGGGGGCTAGTTCACACATAATTGCAATCGGTAGCAGGTCGGTCACCTGACTGCTGCTCAGTGGGAGGTGGACGGGGAAGTGGGGAGGCAGCAGTGTGCGAGCACTGGTGGAACCAATTTGTTGCTCCTGGCACTGTGTTTGCACTGCGTAGTGGCATAGTGTGGTGGAGGGATACCGGGGCAATTGCCCTGGGCACAAAAAATAAAAGAGGGGCATGCCTCTGCAGGAGAAAACAATGACAAACCTAGGCAGCATCTTAAAAAGTAGAGACATCACCTTGCCAACAAAGGTCCGTATAGTAAAAGCTATGGTTTTCCCAGTAGTGATGTATGGAAGTGAGAGCTGGACCATGAAGAAGGCTGATCACTGACGAATTGATGCTTTTGAATTATGGTGCTGGAGGAGACTCTTGAGAGTCCCATGGACTGCAAGAAGATCAAACCTATACATTCTTAAGGAAATCAGCCTTGAGTGCTCGCTGGAAGTACAGATCGTGAAGCTGAGGCTCCAATACGTTGGCCACCTCATGAGAAGAGAAGACTCCCTGGAAAAGACCCTGATGTTGGGAAAGATGGAGGGCACAAGGAGAAGGGGACGCCAGAGGACGAAATGGTTGGACAGTGTTCTCGAAGCTACCAGCATGAGTTTGACCAAACTGCGGGAGGCAGTGGAAGACAGGAGTGCCTGGCGTGCTCTGGTCCAGGGGGTCACGAAGAGTCGGACACGACTAAACGACTAAACAACAACATGCCTGTGCAGCTGCCGCCCTGACTGGAGGTGCTCCTTTCTCACCCGTACGCCTCACCTGGGCAGCACACCGAGCAGGAGATGGGAGAGGACAGGCCCTTGCATCCTTCTGCCGTGTGGTGTTCCTCACTGGTGGGGAGGCAGGCAGACAGTGAGACTTGTGGTGGCGGCGGCAGCACTCACATACATGTCCCGCTACTGCTCTGTGGCAGCAGCAGTGCTGCATGGAGGCGCTGGTTAGGGGGTGCAATACTTCCCTTGCCATGGGCACAGGCAACACACGCTATGCCACTGGCACTGTGCTAAGCTTGGTACCACCTTGCCTCTCCACCTCCCAGTAAACAGCTGTGATGCAACCAATCAGAGGTCAAGTGAGTGCTGCCCCGCCCCCAGTCATCTGCTACTGTATGTAACATCACCTGAAGTTTTCCACCTGGATTGCTGCGCACTTAATGATTCGTAGCTGAATGTTGTGAATTAGGAGTCACCTGTGTGGTTGACCGCTGTGAGAATAGGATGCTGGACTAGATGAGCATTTGGCCTGATCCTGCATGGCCCTTTTTCTATGCTCTTCTTCTGTTGTGCATGGACAAAGCTGAACGTCTGATGCAGCTGTTGGCTATTGTTTCCGGGGCACTTGCACCAATCAGAAGCTGCACCTTGGTTTTCAAATATTTCAGAAGTCATATGTACTTCCGGAACGGATTAAGCTTGGTGCTATTGTTTTTGCTATTAGTTTTGCATTTTTATTTTTGAGGCTTTTTCGGTTAATTTGTTTTTGTGACTGTGTGGAACAGAGTTCAGCTACTGAATGATTGATTGTGTGACTGCGGAAACGGATAAAAGCCCCCCATCCAAACAATGACTATCATCAGTGCAGGGAAGAAGAAAAACAAATTTTAAGTTTTATCATCTACAATACTGTCTTATTTATTTTATAGTATAGTACATTGATTATTGCTTTCATTTTATGGATCAATGGTCTCATTAGATGGTAAAATCCATGTAAAATTGCTGTTTTAGGGGTTGTTTTTAAAAGTCTGGAACGGATTAATCCATTTTGTATTACTTTCAATGGGAAAGCGCGCCTTGGTTTTGGAATGCTTTGGTTTCGGAACGGACTTCCGGAACAGAGTAAGTTTGAGAACCAAGGTACCACAGTATTGTGCAACCATGTATTTTGGAACTTTTTTCAAGGTATTGTGCAACCATGTATTTTGGAACTTTTCTTATGGTTTACTTTACATGCAGGCAGGTTCCTGCTTCCCCAACCCTGCTCTGCCCTGATGTTGGGCTAATAGCAGCATTGGGTGGGGGGAATTTAGAGCAAGAAAACGGTGCACAGAAATGGCTTACATTTCCCCTCTGCCAGCACTTCTGCTCTGATCAAATCCGGACCCCCCACGCTTTAAAGTAAAAAAACAACAACAACCAAAAATGTCAGGAGATCTGATCACAGACCTGCTGCCTCATGTTGTAGTTTGGCATGGAGAAGAGACTTTCTTGGTGAATGGTGTCCACAGTCTGATTTGAATAGCAGATGTCAGGCCTTATACTCATGCAGTTACAGTAGCTTGCCCGTACCTAGTAGCCAGAAAGAAACAGATGGCAATAAAGGGATGTGGCCAAAAAATGAAGCTGGAAATAGGGAATCACAGAGAGAACATTTTTTGTTATTCCCTCCCCCCCTCAAGCCTGACTCATTTTTTACTCTAGAAAAATCCAGCTTTCTCATACTGGAAATATTTGGTTCGTTCAGCAGGCTGGTTTCTACACACCCAGCCTTTCTGTCCTCTATCTGGGTGAGCAAAATGCATGCCTAGAGTTCAAAGACACATTTCGCCATGCAAACATGCTCAAAAATGGTTTGAAACAGGGCTGGTGAGGTGTGTGGCCAGGGCCAGATTGAGGTTCGATGAGGCCCTAAGCTACTGAAGGTAATGGGGCCCTTTATATGTCCAGCTGTTCTTTGTCAACAACAAATCGTCGCTGTTTTTTTGTGTTGAATATATGCTATATGGTCATTTATGGACCGAATAGGTGTTTAAAGCCATTTGCACATGTTGCAATTCAACCAGTCCATGCAGAATGTAGGCACCCTATACAGTGGTACCTCGGGTTAAGTACTTAATTCATTCCAGAGGTCTGTTCTTAACCTGAAGCACCACTTTAGCTAATGGGGCCTCCTGCTGCTGCCGTGCTGCCGGAGCACAGTTTCTGTTCTCATCCTGAAGCAAATTTCTTAATCTGAAGCACTATTTCTGGGTTAGCAGAGTCTGTAACTTGCAGCATCTGTAACCTGAAGCGTATGTAACCCAAGGTACCACTGTGTATAGAAATGAGCAAACCAGTGATATTTTAGGGAGCAGGCTAGCAGGCGGGGCCCATGACTTACATCATAGGAGCCTACACAACACAAAACACTGTTGCTGTATGTAGGTTTTATTTCATTTGTTTTTTATCTTATATTTTGGAAATGTACATCCAGTTTTTTTCCTTTAATTTTTTGGGGAGCCCCCAAGAGAGTGGGGCCCTAAGCTATAGCTTGTTTAGCTTATACGTAAATCTGGCACTGTGTGTGGCCTGAGGATGGGGGGTATTGCTGAGATGGGTGGTGTGGGGAGACTCCCAGGGGTCTGATAAGGAGGATGCGGTAGTGAATTTGGCCCCTCGACCCTGAGGTTACGCTAGAATGCCCAGTACAGCAGTGTTCCATGACACTGTGGGAAATTAAAATGGGCACTCACCTCTGTAATTGCCAGGGAACCTGTGGCAGGGGGTGGGCAGGGCAAGCATCTATGCCAGTATAATAATAATAATTTATTATTTATATCCCACCCATCTGGCTGGGTTTCCCCAGCCACTCTGGGCGACTTCCAACGAAACACTAAAATACAATAACCTATTAAATATTAAAAGCTTCCCTAAACAGGGCTGCCTTCAGATGTCTTCTAAAAGTTTGGTAGTTATTTTTCTCTTTGACATCTGGTGGGAGGGCATTCCACAGAGTGGATGCCACTACCGAGAAGGCCCTCTGCCTCTGCCTGGTTCCCTGTAACTTGGCTTCTCACAGCGAGGAAACTGCCAGAAGGCCCTCGGCGCTGGACCTCAGTGCCCGGGCAGAACGATGGAGGTGGAGACGCTCCTTCAGGTATACTGGACCGAGGCCGTATACTTGTGGGGGTGCTGGAGCAGCAGTAGCTGCCTCAGGGTGCTGGGAGCGATACCAGACCACTTGTAGGGCTGCACCATTTCATCTCATCTGACTTGCACTTGCAGTCTGCCCAAGGTGGATACTTTCATCCCACTAGAAATGAAGAACTGCATTACTGAAAAAAGAGGGTGCATAAAAGGAAGGTGCATAAGAGATGCAAGTTTAGAAATATTCGCTATCTCTCTATACTATATTTTGTAAGCGTCAGGTTGTAGTTCACATGCCCGCCAACAAGTGGCCACGCCAAGTGCAGCCTCATGAGAGATCAGCAAGTCGGTGAGCGAACAAGGAGTGCATGTTTTGGGGAATCCAGTAGAGCTCCTGATGAAGGATAAGCTTTTAAAGGGGGAAGAGAACCTAACCACTGGCTGCAGTGTCCCCCTCACCTTGAAACATTCCTGGAACAGTGTAGAAAGGAGGATGGGAAGAACTTCAAGGAGTGCATTGACAAACCGTTCTCTGAAGCGCTCCTCACTCTGTTAAGGTAAAAAGGTAAAGGTAAAGGACCCCTAAATGGTTAAGTCCAGTCAAAAGCAACTACAGTGGTACCTCGGGTTACAGACGCTTCAGGTTACAGACGCTTCAGGTTACAGACTCTGCTAACCCAGAAATAGTACCTCGGGTTAAGAACTTTGCTTCAGGATGAGAACAGAAATCGTGCTCTGGCGGCGTGGCGGCAGTGGGAGGCCCCATTAGCTAAAGTGGTGCTTCAGGTTAAGAACAGTTTCAGGTTCAGAACTAACCTCCACAACGAATTAAGTTCTTAACCCGAGGTACCACTGTATGGGGTTGCGGCGCTCATCTCACTTTCAGACTGAGGGAGCTGGTGTTTGTCCACAGACAGCTTTCTGAGTCATGTGGCCAGCATGACTAAACTGCCTCTGGCACAATGGGACACTGTGACGGAAACCAGAGCGCATGGAAACGCCATTTCCCTTCCTGCCGCAGCGGTGCCTATTTATCTATTTGCACTGGTGTGCTTTCGAACTGCTAGGTTGGCAGGAGCTGGGACCGAGCAATGGGAGCTCACCACTGTTGAGCAGATTTGAACCGCCGACCTTCCGATCAGCAAGCCCAGGAGGCTCAGTGGTTTAGACCACAGTGCCACCCGCATCCCTTTGCTCTGTTAAACGCTTAATGAGCTGACAGGAAAGAATTGTTTTGGCAAGCTGTGAGGAAAGGGGGTGGCTGGGAGCCAGCTGTGGAGAGTGGGTGCAATAGTGGGGTTGGTCAAAAGTGGCAGAAGGGGATTGGGGTGGGGTTAGCAAGCAGAGCAAGCAGTGGTGGGAACCTCATGTAATTCAAACAGAAATGCAATACACCTCACTAGGTGAAGAAAACTGTGATCAGGTGACTGTGTTCCCACTCAGCCTGATGTTGACAGCCAACTTCAATGTGTCTACTGCTCTTCCTTGACTTGGGAAGTGGGCCCGAAGGGGCAATTTAAGCAAACTGACCTTTGTTACAGCTGCAGAGTTATCAGGGGATTAATGGTGGGGAAACCAAAGCAGACTTAACATCCCCTCTTACCTGCAATATTAACACAGCTGCTGCTGCAGGGTTCCTGTAAGCCTCATTCCAGTTAGGTAAAGGTAAAGGGACCCCTGACCATTAGATCCAGTCGTGGCCGACTCTGGGGTTGCGGCGCTCATCTCGCTTTATTGGCAGAGAGAGCCGGCGTACAGCTTCCGGGTCATGTGGCCAGCATGACTAAGCCGCTTCTGGCGAACCAGAGCAGCACGCGGAAACGCCGTTTACCTTCTGGCTGGAGCGGTACCTATTTATCTACTTGCACTTTGACGTGCTTTCGAACTGCTAGGCTGGCAGGAGCAGGGACCGAGCAACGGGAGCTCACCCCGTTGTGGGGATTCGAACCGCCGACCTTCTGATTGGCAAGTCCTAGGCTCTGTGGTTTAACCCACAGCGCCACCCGCTGTTACAGCCCTCCAAATGACAATAGGGTTATAACAGTGAACTACACTGCAGGGCTGTTGTTGCATACTATCCTCAGAGTCCAATATGCACTTCAGGGATGAAAGCAGGGTTATACTCTCTCAGCTTCAACCCACCCTGCAATGTTGTCTAATATTCCTGGGTATTACTGCAGGGTCTCAGAGGCATCCTGATTCCCCTGCCGCTTAGCACCTGCTCACTTTTACTATTTGGACAAAAATGGAATGATTCGTTTCAAATCAAGGAGCTAGTGACATGCAAGTTATGGGCTGGGCCCTCGGAAGCCATTTATAATTTCCCTTCTAAACTGTTCTCAGTGATAATGGATCTCATTACAATAATGGCTTCTTTATTCCTTATGACTTGCTTGCCATTATACAGCCTCTCTTTCAATGTCAATTTCCGGAATCAAACATTTATAAATAGAGAAGAATCTTGGGTGCATAAAGGCAAAGAATCAGCTGTGTCCAGGCATAATTAGCAGCCGTTTAATTTTAGCCTTTTCTCCTTGAAATCTTTTAATTTCTGATTGGCTTAGTGGAATCCTGAAGTCCCAGATAGCCAGTGCTGCCAATTATTCCAAAGACATCATTATCTTCCAGCTACTAATTTAGTCCTTCCTAAATGACAACACTTTATTTGCTTAATTTTCTTCCTGTGCTATAGAAGTTTCATATGTCGTGACTGTCTTTCTGTGAAATAATAAGCTACAGCTGGAACTGGCAGACCTGTGTTTGCCTGCCCACCACACTAGAATAATAGAGTCACAGAACTGTACTGTTGGAAGGGACCCCATAACATCATCTAGTCCAACCCCCTGCAATGAAGGAATCACAACTAAAGAATCCCTGGACTAAAGAAGAATCCAACCTTTATCTTTGTGTTACTGTATTTATCTTGACTAGTCTTGGCCGCCCTGGTGCCCTCCATGTATTTTAGACTACAATTCCCATCTGCCACAGCAAATGCCACCACCGCTACAACAATGGGACAAAGCACACATGCCCTCCACTGTCTTGAGAAAACCCCGATTTTATTTTATTCTTTGGTAGATTTACAAAAATGGCAGTGGTGGGCATGGCAATGAGATGCTCCCTTGTCACCACTGCTCAGAACAAGTGCTGGCCCATCCTCCTCTCTGAGCTTGGCAGCGGCAGTACTGGCAGGGGAAATAGGGACATTCCGGGATCAAATCAGAAGCTGGGATGACTTTCATAATTCCAGGACTGTCCCTGGAAATTCAGGACACTTGGAAGGTATCATCATCTTGTCACGGTGAGTGGGCTTGCACGTTCCTATGACCCTTGTGAGCGAAGTCGCCGGGAGGCTCGTACTCCCAGTAGGGTCACTCAAGGTGGTATAGTCAAAGGGGAGGAGCTAGACAAAGAATGATCCAATGGCAAAGTCCTTCATGACAGACCAGGCAGAAGATAACAAGCGGTATGTTACAACGGCTGTGAAGGCAGATGAAGGCTGCAGCAGATAAGAGTCTACCGATTGTCGTGATACTCATGCCATCGGAATAGAGCCTTACTGCGAAGACTGTGTGTTGGTCAGCGTGCACTGATTTACACACATGAAACAAATTCATGCACAGGCTTCTTCCAAAAACCCATCCTAATGTGCTTTGAAGACGCTCAAACTCAGGACGCAAGGGAGAAACGTGCTAAGAGGAAGGCACGCTTGGCAAATCCACACCATGATCAACTCCTGCCCGGAAACCTATGTCCCCACTGTGGAAGGACGTGTGGATCCAGAATTGGCCTCCACAGTCATTTATGGACTCACTGTTAAAACCTTGTTTATGGAAGACAATCTTACTCGGCTATGAGTAATCACCAAAGAATGTGTACCGTACTGATTTGAGCATTAAATATTTCAGCTGAAACTGAAACCCGTGTTCAAATTCTTCATCCAGCAAGAACCAGGGCTCTTGTGGGCTTCCCAGTGCGGGCAACCAGATGTTTGACTAGATAGGCCTGATCCTGTGGGGTTGTTTCTGTGTTTCTGTGACCCATGTATAGAGAAGCATGTTGGTGTAGGTCAGGTTTTGGGGAACTGGATCCCCTTCCCTGGCATAGATTGATCATCCAGGATGAATGGGGGCCCTTCACTTCCCTTTGCGACCCATGCAATTGCTACGTTATCTTCTGCCTTCACTTTGATTATTGACATGCTACTCATTTCCCTAGTAATTTCTCAGGCACGGATACTGGTTATCTTCACAGTCTGTGTTTATCCTTCTCTGCATTTTATTGGTGTTGTGGTTCTTGAGCTCTGCTACCGAACTCTGGTTTTATACACATATTAAATGCAATTTCCCTTCACTATCCTTCATTACTCGGCAAATGCTGTAATCCCAAAACCAAAGAACAGCAGTTCCGTTTTATGTATATTTTCTTGCCTCCTTTTTATCATGCGTTAAGGCAACACCAGGTTAGCTTTCATAAAGATGATTTACGGCGCTGTATATTAAATTGACAGGTAATGGATATTTATTGGTGTTTTCAACAGCCTGAGCAATGTAAGCCATGTTTTCATATTTTTCGTCTCATATGTCCTGCCCCCATCCAAGGACACTCAGAACTTGAAAATCTGCCTTTCGTGGCAAGTTTTCCCACACATTTGCACTAGGAAAGCTGAATGACTAACCTTGATTTTCTGCTCCTGATATGAAACTGCAGATTCGCCTGTGGTGCATAAGGCAGCAAGTAGGAGAATATTGTCACTGGATTTGTGAAAAACAGGCAGGGGAGACAGGATGTGCATTTGGCCAGTTGTGGACAGTAATGCACAGCTATGATACAGGACTGCATTGTCCTGCTTGGACCAATGGTCCTCTGAAAAGAGATGTTCTATTTTCCTGGGGGCATTGTGGGTTATTACAGTGGGGGCCACCCAGTGCTAATTGCTTAGCTTGGAGTTCTCAGCATTGAGTACCAGGCGTAGAGATTATGGCACATTCAGATCATACACTACGCAACACCCATCACCGTGGATAGCGAGATGATGAATAATGTAGTTTTTGGTGGAAGTCACACTGCAGCTGAATGGAAACAGCACTGCATGCGATGAATACAGAGCGGATTGGAAAACAAGGCCTTTTTATATCCCCACTGTTGATACAGTTGTTTAGAAATGTTTTCAATCTTGTGTTTTAATGGTGTTACCTGCATACCACACAACTGTCCCATTCTGAGCGGGACATCACGAATTTAAAGCAGACATTCTGGTCTTGAATTTGATCCGAGAATGTCCTGGGATCCATGCATCCTTCCTTGGGCAGCCACTACCACGGAGCTCTACTTTCCCCTCTTTTCAGTGTCTTAATAAACTAAGTGGGGAGAGAAAGTGGCTGCGGTGGCTGCAGGGAGAAGCCGGAATCTCCACCGATCAGAGCGCTTAGTGGGGAGCGAAACAATGTTGACATGACGGTAAGGCATCACAGCAGAGCAGGGAAGTGAGGACGGCCCTCCACTTTGCTTTGCCCAGCTGGAGTGTGTAGAGCACACAGCCCCAGGGAACCACGAGCCCGGCAGGAAGGTGGTAGCAGAGCATGGAAAGGAATGAATCTCAGCAGTGGGGATGTGAGCAGCTGCCGTTGCAGAGGAGACAGGAGGCAAAGGGGCTCTGGATGCTCTCTGGTGGCAGTGGCAATGTCTGTTCTTTCCCTCCCTCCTGCTGGACTGGCACTGAGGAAGTTGCAGTCTCCATAGCTCCTTTGTGCACTGGTGCCCAGAGGAGGGGTGTGATGGCCTGGGATTCGGACTCAGAGGCTGAACCTGAGGAATCCCAGCCTGCACAGGAGTCCTCGCCTCCAGAACCAGCTGAGCCAGGGCTGGGGCCTGAGCCTGAAGGGTCCTCACCTGTGCTGGATCCTCAGGAGCAGACACCAGCTGAATCTGCTATGGCTCTGGAGGTGATGGAGGACCCATTGCCTGCAGGTGCTCCTCTCCCAGCCCTGTCAGGGGAAGCTGAGGTTGCCTCTGGGTCCGGTAACCCTCCATCCTCTCCTGAGCTGCAGAGGCTCAGGGCAGAGAGGTGGAAGGAACTAAGTTCCTGCAGGAGGAGTGCTCGCCTCCAGGCCAGGAGAGGTGAGTCACCTGTGGACTGGGGCCGCCCTATGCCTTGGGGCAGATAAAAGCCAGTCAGCCCCAGTCCCAGGTTGCGGGAGCAACATTGTTGGTAGCCTGTTCTTGCCTGCAGCTCTGCCAGAGTTCCTGACCTCACCCGACTCCCTGCCTTGGACCCCACTTCAGCTTTGACGGACAGCCTCCATACCGCACCCTCGACCTCGGACTGGACTTGGACCTTGCCGCACGGTTAACCCTTGGGACCAGCACAAGGAGAGGTCAGTGGCGTAGCAAGGTCAGGTGGTACCCGGTACATTCTCCATAGCTCCTTTGTGCACTGGTGCTCAGAGGAGAGGCCAGTGGCGTAGCAAGGTCAGGTGGTACCAGGTGCAGATTTTTTTTTGTCACCCCCATTGAAATTCCCCCTCCCTCCACCCTCCGTCAAAGAAAGCTATGCAGGCAGCTATCTGATGTAGATCCTGCCTTTTTCCCTCCCCTCCCTCCCTCCACCCCCTGTCAAAGAAAACTGTGCCCTGCCCTCCTCCAGCAGTCCGGGATCGTGGGGGGCAACGGTGCGCCGCCTGCCCACAACTCCCAAGCCTCCCCCGAGCTGTCAAAAAGAAGGGGGAAGGCCGCTGGCAAAGCGGTGCATCTTTCCCCCTTCCCCCGATGGCTCGGGGTAGGCTTGGGAGTCGCGGGCAGGCGCTGCACCGAATATCACCCCCCTCAGTGTGTGTGTGTGTGTGTGTGTGTGTGTGTGGCTGCACTCAAAGCTGTGCTGCTGCTCACGAGGCAAGGCAACGTCCCCCCAAGGGCAGGACATGGACGGGATGGGCAGGGAGAGCCTGGCCAATCGCTGGGAAGGGGACACGTCGCAATGCAACTCAACCCTGCTCGGTTCCACAGGCAGCATCAAGTTGCATTTTGTCACCCCCCCTCATTGATGGCACCCGGGGCGAACCGCCTCCACCGCCCCCCTTCCTCTGCCAGTGGGAGAGGCGCACCACTGCTTCTTCTCTGCACCACTTACCAGAGGCACCCATGTCCAGGAACTCAGGTTAAAAATATTGGAAGGTATGAACCTGCCCTGGGGCTTTAGGGTGAAGGGCAGGGAATAAATAGATGAATACATCTCCCTTCCCCTGTGCCCGCTGCCCAAGTCTGTCGAAGCAGGGGGAGCCTTTCAGGGAAGGCTGCACTACAACTCCATCTTGGATGGGAACCGCTGCTTTAAAAGGTAGTTCAGCATCCCTTTCCCATCAATGTGAGCATTTGGCAGTGAAGCTATGCACCACTTTGATGCTGTTCATCTTTTGCTTCCATCTGTAGCTGCTTCGATGTTGACACAATATACCGGATGCGCTGTGTATTTTGCAAGTCGCTACACCTACACGCAGATACAGTACAAGGCCCGTGGGATTTTGTTTCCAAGCTACTGTAAGCACTTGGAGCCTCTACAAGCCATGAAATTGCCACCGTTCCAAGCCTGACTCAAACGGTTTGGCTGAGCTTTTGTCTTTCGAAATACTACAGAGACCTGAAAAGGTGGTGCGGGGTGGTGGTGGGGGAGAGACTTGTGAAGCTGATTGGAATGGTTTCTAATGGCAAGCGCTTTATTGAGATTGCAGGGGAAAGCAAAGTTTACTCTTGAAATACAGTGCTTTTGCACGTGGGTTATGTGCGTAGGGATGCGGGTGGCGCTGTGGGTTAAACCACAGAACTTGCTGATCAGAAGGTTGGTGGGTCGAATCCCTGCGACGGGGTGAGCTCCCTGTTGCTTGGTCCCTGCTCCTGCCAACCTAGCAGTTCGAAAGCACGTCAAAGTGCAAGTAGATAAATAAGTACCGCTCCGACAGGAAGTTAAACAGCCTTTCTGTGCGCTGCTCTGGTTCGCCAGAAGTGGCTTAGTCATGCTGGCCACATGACCATGTACGCCTCAGCCAATAAAGCGAGATGAGCGCCGCAACCCCAGAGTCGGCCACGACTGGACCTAGTGGTCAGGGGTCCCTTTACCTTTTACCTATGTGCATTGCAAGCGTAAGCTGAGTATTCTCCAGGGGACATTTCAGTATTAAAAAGGGGCTTCTGAATGGCCCAAAGGGTTTCCTATGGGCCTCAAAATCTCACTTTTTTTTTTTACATCTGCTGATGTCTATGTCCTCAACTGGCTGCAGCTTCTGTGCCATTTTGTTTTGAAAAATAACCTGTTCTCCAATTCAGATTTGGTTAGGTGACGGAATCATCAAGGGCATATGATGCAGGTTCAGAGTGAAGGCGCTGCTTCCTGAATACGCATTGCCCTTACTCTGAACTAGTTTTCTCAGCCCTCTGTGACATTGTCACATAGCCAACTTGGACTGGCTGTGTTCTGGCTTCCCTGGTACTAGGAGGAAAGGTTTTATGTTGTTGTTGTTGTTAATGGTGCAAAGACTGCCATGGATTAAAAATTCTGCCACCACCTGTTAGAAACGAGGATCTCTCTCGACCTGACCTTGCCACTGTGATCCATGCGACGGTCACCTCCAGGCTTGATGATTGTAACTCAATCTATGGGGGGCTACCCTTGAAACTGTCCCAGAAACTCCAGTGGGTGCAGAATGCCGCGGTGAGACTCCTCACGGGGTCCTCGCCGCGGGACTACATTCACCCGGTGCTATACCAGCTGCACTGGCTCCCGGTGGAGTACAGGATCAGGTTTAAGCTGCTGGTTTTAACCTTTAAAGCCCTATACAGCCTGGGACCCTCGTACTTATGGGACCACCTCTCCTGGTATGCCCCACGGAGGACCTTAAGGTCAGCAAGTAAAAACATATTGGAGATCCTGGGCCACAGAGAGCTTAGGCTGGCCTCGACTAGAACCAGGGCTTTTTCGGCCATGGCCCCGATCTGGTGGAACGCTCTGTCACAAGAGACCAGGGCCCTGCGGGACTTGACATCTTTCCGCAGTGCCTGCAAGATGGAGCTGTTCTGCCAGGCCTTTGGTCGGGGTTCAGTCTGATTCTTTTCTTTCTGTATTAGATGAGCATTAAAGAGGCCTCCTAGCCCGCTCACAGGTCCTTTATAAGACCAGTGGTTACAGTCGGCCCTGGAGACTATTAACCACTCTCAATTTTACCCATGGACTGCCGTCTGTCCGGATTTTAATTTGCTCTGAACTAATTTTAAGATGTATTTTAATTCATCAATTGCCTGCTTTTATGTTCTTAGGTTCTTTGTATACTGTGTTAGTTTTATGATGTTAGCCGCCCTGAGCCCGGCTCCGGCTGGGGAGGAAGGGGTACAAATAAAAATTTATTTATTTATTATTATGTATTTACATCCATAGAATCATAGAATCTTAGAGTTGGAAGGGACCCCCGAGGGTCATCTAGTCCAACCCACTGCAGTGCAGGAATCTCAACTAAAGCATCAGTGATGGAAGACCATGCAACCTCTGTTTAAAAACCTCCAAGGAAGGAGAGTCCACTGTCTCCCAAGGGAGACCTTTCCACTGCCGAAAAGCTCTTACTGCCAGAAAGTTCTTTCTAATGCTAAGTTGGAATCACCTTTCGTGTAACTTGCACCCATTGGTTTGGGTCCTACCCTCCAGAGCATCAGGAGACAAGCTTGACTGAGCCAACGACACTAAATGCTCAATTTCATGTCACTGTAAAATGAGCCTCACCAACTTAAGAGATGACCATGGATGTTCCTCCATTTCATCTCAGTGAACAAATTAATAATAATATAATAATAATTTATTATTTGTACTCCGCCCATCTGGCTGGGCTTCCCCAGCCACTCTGGGCAGCTTCCAACAAAGATCAAAAATACATTAAAATGTCACACATTAAAAACTTCCCTGAACAGGGCTGCCTTCAGATGTCTTCTAAATGTCAGGTAGTTGTTTATCTCTTTGACATCGGATGGGAGGGCGTTCCACAGGTCGGGTGCCACTACCAAGAAGGCCCTCTGCCTGGTTCCCTGTAACCTCACTTCTCGCAATGTGGGAACCACCAGAAGGCCCTCGGCGCTGGACCTCAGTGTCTGAGCTGAACGATGGGGGTGGAGATGCTCCTTCAGGTATACTGGACCAAGGCCATTTAGGGCTTTAAAGGTCAACACCAACACTTTGAATTGTGCTCGGAAACGTACTGGGAGCCAAGGTAGGTCTTTCAAGAGCGGTGTTATGTGTTCTCGGAGGCTGCTCCCAGTCACTAGTCTAGCTGCCGCATTCTGGATTAGTTGTAGTTTCTGGGTCACCTTCAAAGGTAGCCCCACATAGAGCACATTGCAGTAGTCCAAACGGGAGATAACTAGAAAATTGTGATATAAAGGTCCAGGTGTTACCTCATCTATAGATAATTTGCATGTTTGCTAGCATTCAAAGCCAGACGGGGGAATGTGATCTATATTTTTTATTTATTTTCATACTTCCCATAAAATGCATTGTTTTTGCTTCGGTGGGGCGGGGGCCACTCTGTGCTTCACACTCATTTTCATCACCTTGTAGCAGAGCGAGAATGCACTCTGCACATGCTCAGAGAAACCACCTCCCTCTGTCCATTAAAACAACACAGAAACAACTCTAAGAGACTGACCAACAGACAAGCAGACAGACTTCCTATCTCAGTACGATCTGGGCATTCAGAAAAATACCAAAGCTCTTTCTCTCTGGTTTGAACCTGTCTGCTTAAAAGTCACATATTTACTATTATATGAAGAAAAGGAGAAAGAAAGAGAGAAAATGCCAATGAATGAGCGTGTGAGAGAAAGGGGTGGTGGTAGTGGGAGATGGCATCTGATATAGTGATAAATAAATGGATTAAGAACGAGAAAATAAATAGAATACATCTATCATGCGGCCATATAACTAAATTCAGCTTCTTCCCTGCTGAGTGATATGTGTGTAAGACTGAGCAACTCTCCCTCCCTCCCTCCTCTTCTCTTCCTCGCCCCCCCCCCCACAAGCTGGAGGGCCAGAAGGTGGGGAGGTGCCTTAGGATAATGACAGCAGAAGGCTGAGGAAGTCGACAGCTGGCAAGCTCTGCCCCAATATGCTTTCCTGAAAGCAGCAAGGAACAGTCAGAAGATGTGATGGCTGAACGGCTCACTTCGCCGCAGAAGGGAAGATTAAAAGTAAAATTGGTTAATAACGTCTTCCGTGTTTCAGAGCATCGCTGTCCAGACCTCCTTCCTTCCCACCCTCAACACGTACTCTTCCAAATGTCCTCTGACCTCTCTCTCCAAAAGTCAGAGGAGTTCACACGGGAGAACAAAATCGATGGTATCCTTCAAACAAACTTTGTTTGGCAAAGGAGCAAAGGTGTTATTCGACGTCGGAGGGAGAGCACATGACTGCTGTAGGGGTCACATGACTTTTATGGCAGATCCCGCCCCCCCAGGATAAAAGAAGCAGGAGAAAACACACACACCACACCAACAACGCAACAAACAGTTCTCTCGCAGATGTGTGCTGCCTATTTTTCCAGAGCACAGTCAATGCAGGCTTGATATTGTTATAGATTTGGGGGACCCCTCCTTAGAAATTAATAAATGGTAGCTTTTGGATAGTTTGGCATATTGAAGGGAAGATTGCAGGCCAGTGGAAAAATACAGGCTAAGCTTCTATTCCAGGCCAAGGCCTCACCTTTAACACGACAAAAGGTTCCAGTTACAGATAGGTAGCCGTGTTGGTCTGCCATAGTCAAAATAAAAAAATCCTTCCAGTAGCACCTTTAAGACCAACTAAGTTAGTTCTTGGTATGAGCTTTCGTGTGCAAGCAGTGGTATCTGAAGAAGTGTGCTTGCACACGAAAGCTCATACCAAGAACTAACTTAGTTGGTCTTAAAGGTGCTACTGGAAGGATTTTTTTATTACGACAAAAGGTGTGTGTGATGGCCTGGGATTTGGACTCGGAGGCTGAACCTGAGGAATCCCAGCCTGCACAGGAGTCCCCGTCTCCAGAACCAGCTGAGCCGGGGCTTGAGCCTGAAGGGTCCTCACCTGTGCTGGATCCTCAGGTGCAGGCACCAGGTGAGTCTGCTCCAACCCCTGAGGTGATGGAGGACCCATTGCCTGCAGGTGCTCCACTCTCAGCCCCGTCAGGGGAAGCTGAGGTTGCCTCTGGGTCCAGTAACCCTCCAGCCTCTCCTGAGCTACAGAGGCTCAGGGCAGAGAGGCGGAGGGAACTAAGTTCCCACAGGAGGAGTGCTCGCCTCCAGGCCAGGAGAGGTGAGTCACCTGTGGACAGGGGCTGCCCTATGCCTTGGGGCAGATAAAAGCCAGTCAGCCCCAGTCCCAGGTTGCGGGAGCAATGTTGTTGCTAGCCTGTTCCTGCCTGCACCCTGTCCTGCTCTTCTGCCAGGGTTCCTGACCTCACCCGACTCCCTGCCTTGGACCCAGCTTCAGCTTTGACGGACAGCCTCCATACCGCACCCTCGACCTCGGACTGGACTCGGACCTTGCCGCACTGTTAACCCTCGGGACCAGCACAGTGTGGATGGCCCATCTGAGAAGAATTCTTGGACCTAGGCAGACAGAAGTTACCATGTTGATGTGGTGTGTGTGTTTGAGATGTCAATAAAAGAGAGTCTTTAGAGCAAAGTATGCTGGGAAGGAGAATGCGGGTGGCGCTGTGGACTAGACCACTGACTCTCTTAGGCTTGCTGATCAGAAGGTCGGCAGTTTGAATCCGAACAACGGGGTGAGCGCCTGTTGCTCTGTCCCAGCTTCTGCCAACCTAGCAGTTCGAAAGCATAACAGTGCAAGTAGGTAAATAGGTACTGTTGTGGCAGGAAGGTAAACAGCATTTCCGTGTGCTCTGGCTTCTGTCAAGGTGTGCTAGGAAGAAGAAGGGAGAGAGAAAAAAAGACTTCTTCCAGTAGCACCTTAGAGACCAGCTAAGTTTGTTATTGGTATGAGCTTTCATGTGCATGCACACTTCTTCAGATACGAAGAAGGCTTTGCATATGAAGAAGTATCTGAAGAAGTGTGCTGCTGGAAGGAATTTTTTAATTTTGTTTCGACTACGGCAGACCAACACGGCTACCTACCTGTAACTAGAAAAAAAGACTGGGATCCATTTTGGGCAGGTTGGCTGAAGGCTGGCTGGGAGAGATGCCTTTGACTCCAGGGCTGCACTGCTGCAGTGAACATGCCCCTCTTGAGATGACCATGCTATAAGATCTGGACTCCCTCCATGCACACTGAATTTGTAAATAGGCGAATAAACAATATTTCTTAAAGCTATGACAGTCTCCACCATGTCTCAATTCTCCAAAGGAACACAGATCCTGGGTGAATGCCTGGAACCCCCTGGGTTCTTGCTACCACTCAGCAGAGCGTGCGGGTGACACCCAACTTTTGTAACACTGGTGTTACTTTTGTAACAATATAGAAAATGGTCAACAGATGCTCTGATGCTCTTTTAACAGTGTGCATCCAAGAAGGTAAAATCACATTTCCTAATTAAAACCTGTCCTGGGTGCCACAGAACGAGACTCTGGATATTGGCACAGCCTGCCAGAATAGGCCCTCTGTGCTTTGCTTAGCTCAGGGAGGAGTAGACTGTAGCCCTGCAGATGTTGTTGGACTACAGTTCCCGCCATCCCTTACCATCGGCCCCAGTTGCCAGGGCTGATGGGAGTTGGAGTCTGACAACATCTGGAAGGCCAGATGTTCCACATCTCTGGTTTGGCTGCTTGTTACCTCTGACAATGCACCATCACAAACCCCATACTACAGCCACGACAGAATAAAGAATAAGAAACAACACAGAGAGAATTTTAAACATACTTTTAAAGATCCTTATGTGTTCAGGAGTAGATCCTTCTTGCTGACTTACCTATCCTGTCTAGGTAGGGTTTTGTCATGTTATTCTAGCTAACTCATCCTTTTTGCCATTTATTCATTTTTCTACTTGGGTTGCCATTTCCTGATTGACTCTCTATACTTCCTTTTGTCTTTTGGTAACGACCTTTCCACTTTGTTCGTTGTCTTTCCTGTCCCTTTTAAGAACATTACTTAATCTCATCCTGCCTTGCAATACACATGTATCCGACACCTCACTTTGTTCCGCTATTCTGACTTTAGACATTCAAGCTAAAGCGTTTCTGCAATGTTCCGAGCTAAGCATATTTCTGCAGAAATCTGTAACTTGGGTATACTTGCCACTGAAACTCTGCATTCATCAATTACTTCTTTGAAATTTTGCCCAAGCATTTTCTATGACCCTTACGGTCTTCAAATAAAAACATCCTGAAGGTCCCAGGCCACAGAGAGGTTAGGCTGGCCTCAACGAGAGCCAGGGCTTTTTCGGCTGTGGCTCCAATCTGGTGGAATGCTCTGTCACAAGAGACTAGGGCCCTGCGGGACTTGACATCTTTCTGCAGGGCCTGCAAGACAGAACTGTTCTGCAAGGCCTTTGGTCGGGGTTCAGTCTGACTGCCTCTCCCCTTTCATAAGAACTTGCATGAAAGTGGCCTCCCAATTTTTCTCACAGGCCCATATAAGTTCAGCACAAACAGTTGGGCCTGGTGAGCATTTAAGGTCCCCAACCCTAATCTGCGGGTTGCCATCTGACTGGATTTTATTCTTATCCTGATCTGATTTGAGGATGTATTTTAATTGATTGTCTGATTTTATGTTAATGTGTTATACATTTGATGTTAGCCGCTCTGAGCCCGGCTTCAGCTGAGGAGGACGGGATATAAATAAAATTTTTTATTATTATTATTATTATTATTATTATTATTATTATTATTATTATTATTTTGCTTCTGCCTTTGGAAGGGCCATAGCTTAGTGGGAGACCATGGCCTCCCGGTCTCAATCCCTGACATCTCTGTGTGAAATCCTGGGGAGCTGCTGTCAGCCAGTGTAGACACTACAGAGATAGATGGACCAACAGGCTTCATTCGTATAAGGCAGCTTTCCGTGTTTTCTATGTTGTTCCTGCCTGTTTTTAGCTGTGATGTGAAGTGAAGTGGCTGGATGCATAAAAACAGACTCCTAAAGTATTTTTAGGATTTCAAGTAAAGTATTTCAAAACTTTACTTGCAGAACTTTCTTCAAAACAAAACAAAAACTTCAGAGATACATCCGAATAATTCCATACAATATCTTGGGCTGCCCAGCACAGGCTCAGCATCTTAGAAATAAAATATAATTCCAAACTAGCCCAGAACCAAATGTCTCTGACCTTACAGTCTCCATGTTGCCTGGGGCTATGTGCTCCTAGAGAGCTTCATTTGCATCCTTACTGTCACAGAGCCTGGGAACAAAGACTAAAGGCAGCACCCTCTCAGAATGGACCAAAATTGCAACCAAATGCCTTTATCACCTGATCTAAGGTTAAACACTCATGTGTTAGCTAGCAGAAAACAACAGTAGCCAATAATAATAATAATAATAATAATAATAATAATAATAATAATTAGAACAATAGAACTTCATGTTTCAGTTCCACATGGAATCAAGTATAGATAAGTTGGAACTCTAAAATCCAAGAATAAATTTGAGAAGAATTTCAAAAGTTTTGAAAAGATTCAGTCTTGATTCATGTTCTACACTGCAGGTTCACAGCTCAGCTATGATTCTGTGTAAATCTGTGCAACAGATTTGTCTGAATCCAGAACTGATTCAGGTTGATTTCTACCAATCTGCGCCAAATCAGTATTGGATTAAGGCAGCTACAAATCACTACAGAGCTGGTCAGCTGGACTTAAATCAATATATAGCAATTTGTGCTAAACCAGAAATAAATAAAAGTCTCTCAAAAGACAGACAGACTGTCTCCAATGTGTTGTAGTTATCCATTACAACACCATATAAGGAGAATGCCAGGGTGGGAAGAGGAAGAAGTGGGAAAATAGACCCTGATCAAGCAGGGGGTGGTGGTGGGTATAAGCACATGCCCCAGATGACAGATTAGGACAGAGGTTTTCAACATTTTTGAGTCCATGGCTCCCTTAACCAACTACATTCTTTCTGCAACACCCCGTCACCCCTTGCCTGCAGAGCTGGCAGCCTCTCACCCTTTTTCGAACACCCTCCCTTGTGATGTGCTCCCTCAGCCTCCTCTCCTGTCTCATCTCCTTGGGAGTCCTCTGCACTCCCTGGTCTATGAGCTGCCCCCGCCCTGCCCCAAAGAGAGCCGGGGCTGCTGCAACAAACAGCTGTGCAAGCCTTCGGAAGGCAAAGACACAAGATGGCATCCAAGGAGGGAGGGAAGGAAAGAGGGGCAGAGCCCAGTGTTGCCCATGGCACCCCTGATCATCATTCAAGGCACCCCAGGGTGCCACGGCACACTGGTTGAAAACCACTGGGTTAGGAGGTGGTGGCAAACAGCATTCTGCCCTGCCATTGATGATGATGTGGACATGGTGTGGGAGAGGCGAAAGGCCAGTGTGTTGCAGCAAATGCTCAGTGACTCCTCTCCCTCTCTCTGCGCTGCTCCCTCCCCAATCCATTCATGGTGAGGCTCACGGGAGAGAATAAAGAAAAGGAGAAGCTGTTGTGGCAGGGAAAGAGGCAATGGTTGTTGGAGCATTGTGGCAACCTGTGCCAATTCAGATGCCTCTGAAGATTTTGTTTCCCAGCTTGGCACAAGGGTTTCTAAGGGAGAGGTGGCAGTCCTCATCCACATTTCAGCACCAGGTACCATTTTGAAACAAAATGGCAAGCCAAAACGTGAGTTTGCTGGGATTTTGCCCAATATTTTTGGGTGATGGGTCGAAACCGTGCCTGTACGAATGCATCAATGTGCATAGGAACAGCTTGCAAATAGCAGCATCCATTTAAAAACACAAATGTTGTGTTCCTCCACCCCCCCCCCAAAAAAAAATCCAGGCAGCATGGGCACTCCAGTGTGGTGTAGTGGATAAGAGCGGTGGACTCGTAATCTGGTGAACTGGGTTCGCTTCCCCGCTCCTCCACATGCAGCTGCTGGGTGACCTTGGGCTAGTCACACTTCTCTGAAGTCTCTCAGCCTCACTCACCTCACAGAGTGTTTGTTGTGGGGGAGGAAGGGAAAGGAGATTGTGAGCCGCTTTGAGACTCCTTATGGTAGTTATAAAGCGGGATATCAAATCCAAACTCTTCTTCTTCTACTACTATGTGTCTGCCTGCCTGCCTGTCTTTCTACAAACACACACTTCAACCAGATGTAAGCCATGCCTGTGCATGTGTGTGAGTGTGTGCATGATGGATCTGTGGCTACCATCTGACTGAAGAGTATGGTGCCTCTGAGTACATGCATTTCATGAGCACTGTACAAATTAATTTGATGCCCATGCCCATGGAATTAAAATTAAGGACTCTTTGAGGCAGATTTGATCCTCAACACCTATCCTGTTACAATCTAACCCTTGCTCCTTTTGCTTGCATTTTGTTGTGCTCTGGTCTGCTTCCACCTGGGCCACTGCAATCACCCAGAGAGCACCCTTTGTACTGCTTCCTTCCCTATCTCTAACAGGGGGTGGTAGTGGTGGTGGGGAATTCTTTAATGACAGAAAGTTATTTAGTGCAGCATGGAGTTAATTGCTTCTAATCACTGCTTACATCCATCTGGTTTTATGGTAGACAACAAACCTCTTCATCGGATTTGCTCATTAGGCATATTGTAAATCACAGAAATACTCTGGCATCTCACATATTGTGATCCTATTAGCCAGGCTGCATTTCTTGTGTAGCCATGAAAACAAAGGAGCAGCCACAGCAGCAGTGTTGCTGCCGGGACACAGTCTGATCGGGTTCATATTTTTCTGCTTGTCAAGGGAGACCAAGGAACAACCTCTTTTTCTGGCTGCCTTGGAAGATCTTGCAAAGTTAATGTTCATTTAGGTTCAAGGTCGAAAGAAAGCAGGAAAACTGCCAATGTTTATTAGCATTGCTTATTGGCATTGCCAATCTGTAGGTTAAGAGTTTGTATGGCTGACTCTCTAGCAGTTGCTGCCTTTTCTTGTTTGCAGCAGGTAAGAGTGAGTTATCCATGTAGTGTTACCAAGGCAACTTTGCAGTCTCTTTCCAGGTTTTCATATTTTCTAAGGCCAGGCCGTTTTTTCAACCGGAACTCATGGGAACGCAGTTCCAGCACCTTTCAGGTGAGTGCCGTTGCCATTATACGACAAGAAGGTTCATGGTGAGTTCCAGCATCTTTTTTTCTAGAAAAATAGGACTGTCTAAGGCAGGGGTCAGCAAACTTTTTCAGCAGGGGGCCAGTCCACTGTCCCTCAGACCTTGTGGGGGGCTGAATTATATTTTTGGGGGGGAAATATGAAGGAATTCCTATGCCCCACAAATAACCAAGAGATGCATTTTAAATAAAAGCACACGTTCTACTCATGTAAAAACACCAGGCAGGCCCCACAAATAACCAAGAGATGCGTTTTAAATAAAAGCACACATTCTACTCATGTAAAAACACCAGGCAGGCCCCACAAATAACCAAGAGATGCATTTTAAATAAAACAACACGTTCTACTCATGTAAAACACGCTGATTCCCAGACCATCCGCAGGCCGGATTTAGAAGGCGATTGGGCCGGATCTGGCCCCCGGGCCTTAGTTTGTCTACCCATGGTCTAAGGGCACACCCACACAATAAATTTAAAGTTCTTTTATTCCATTTTAAGCATCATAGGAACTATAATTTGTTAAGGTCTCCTAACAACTTACCGTTCCCTTAGCAAACTATGGTTCCTAGGATTTTTGTGTGTTTGGGGAGGGGGAGCCATGAATTGGTGCAGACCACACTAATCTGGGTGGGAGGTAACTAACAGAAGACAGAAACAGGATTCAATATGTTCTTTATGATGGAGAACAAGGCCAAGCTGAAGTTCAGCAGAGAGAAATGTAAATTTGTGTACAGTCATACCTCGGGTTGAAGTAGCTTCAGGATAAGTATTTTTGGGTTGCACACTGCGGTGACCCGGAAGTAACGGAGCTCATTACTTCCGGGTTTCGCTGCTCGCGCATGTGCAGACGGTCAAAATGATGTCACGCGCATGCGCAGAAGAGGCGAATCACAACCCGTGCATGCGCAGACACGGGTTGCGTTTGCTTCTGGATGCGAACGGGGCTCCAGAATGGATCCCATTTGCATCCAGAGGTACCGCTGTATTGAGGAAGGAAGCAGCAGCTAACTAAAGTAGAGGATAGGTGGCAGACTTTTTGAGAAAGGATCTAGGGGTTTTAGTAAACCACAAGCTGTGAGAGTCGGCATTGCGATGCAGCTGCTAAAAAGGCTAATGCGATTCTAGGATGCACCAACAGATGTGTAGCATCCAAATCATGGGATATAATGGTACTGCTTTATTCTGCTTTGGTTGCTACTTGCTCGAAGTACTGTGTCCAGTTCTGGGCACTACAGATTAAGAAGGATCTTGGCTAAGTGGAATGTGCCTGGTGGAGGATGGTAAAGCTGGCGAGAGGCACAGAGACTATGAGAAAAGGTGGGAGGAGATGGGTATGTTTAGCATACCGAAGAGTTGGTGAGGATCATTTGACAACAGTGAGAAATTGAAGCATTAGTATCATTGGCCCAGTCCTGTGGGATGCTCTGCCAATCGAATTTAGTGGGCACCTTCTGTGCCAACTTTTAAATGCCTGCTGAAAACTTTTCTATTCCACTAGGCCTACATAGGCATTTAAGAATACAGTTGTACCTTGGATCTCAGACGCCTTGGGTCCCCAACAAATCGGCTCCCAAACAATCAAAAAAGTGGGTGTTCCGGTTTTCAGACGTTCTTTTGGAACCTGAACGTCTGACGTGGGTTCTGTGGCTTCTGTGGAAGCTCCTGCAGCCAATCAGAAGCCACACTTTGGTTTTCGAATGTTTTGGAAGTCGAGCAGACTTCTAAACATTTTTTATGGCTTTATTTTATGGCTTTATGTTTTCATTGCTGTAAACTGCTTTGAAAGATATATTTTACGATACAGCTGTTCACAATTTTTTTTTGCAAAAAAATTAGATGTTTCTAAAAAATTGAAAAAAAAATGCATGTTTCACTAAAAGAGCACTGTACATATTTGACCCAACTAAAATGATTGGTGCAGAAATCAGAGCTATGGAATTACCAAAGTAACAAAGGTCTAAACGACTCCAGTGGTGAAAACTCTTAAATACAGAAAAGCAGTGACTGTGTTGATGCAGCGTTAAGATAAGAAGATATTAAGTGATACCTAAAAAGGAAAGAAAAAAAAATGTGGATAGTTTGAGAAAAGTTCTTAATAATGTACAATGATGAGTGAGTGCACAAATTGCTCTGTTCCAGCAATTAACCCTAAATTACATCCATATTTTCTAATCAGTGCTGGGTCACATTTAGAAGTGAACTTTCTGTTATTGAAAAAGGATGCTGTAAACAGAGGAGGAGTTTTGTTCATGTATAGCAAAAAAAAAATGGCATAATCCTTCAGGATTGAAAACATCATTTTAGCACAGTATCTATGACTTATGAAGACATCGAGGAGGTGAATTCTTTATGAGGAAGGACTGTAGCTCAATGGTAGAGCAATTCCTTTGCATGCAAAAGGCCACGGGTCCAATCCTTGTCATCTCCAGGGGCAGCTGAGAAGGACTCTTGTCTGAAATCCTGGAGGGCTTCCACCAATCAGTGTTGATATCAACACTGAATGTTGGAAGATTCAGGACAGAGAAAAGAGCGAAATTCTTCATGCGGTGCATAGTTATACAGTGGTACCTCGCAAGACGAATGCCTCACAAGACAAAAAACTCGCTAGACGAAAGGTTTTTTTTTGTTTTTTGAGCTGCTTCGCAAGACGATTTTCCCTATGGGCTTGCTTCGCAAGACAGAAACGTCTTGCAGGTTTGTTTCCTTTTTCTTAACACCGTTAATACAGTTGCGACTTGACTTCGAGGAGCAACTCATAGAACGCGGTGTGGTAGCCTTTTTTGAGGTTTTTAAAGACTTTGGTGATTTTTGAAGCTTTTCCAAAACTTTCCCGACACTGTGCTTCGCAAGACGAAAAAAAATGCAAGACGACAAAACTCGCGGAACGAATTAATTTCGTCTTGTGAGGCACCACTGTACTATGGAAATCATTCCCACAGGAGGCACTGATGGCCACCAACCTAGATGGTTTCATAAGAGGATTAGACAAAATTATGGAGGAGAGAGCTATTAATGGATACTAGCTATAATAATAATAATAATAATAATAATAATAATAATAATAATAATAATTTATTAGTACCCCGCCCATCTGCCTGGGTTTCCCCAGCCACTCTGGGCGGCTTCCAACAAAGATTAAAAATACATCAAAATGTCACAAATTAAAAACTTCCCTAAACCTTCAGATGTTTTCTAAATGTCAGGTAGTTCGTTTATCTCTTTGACATCTGATGGGAGGGCGTTCCACAGGGCAGGTGCCACTACCGAAAAGGCCCTCTTCCTGGTTCCCTGTAGCTTTGCTTCTTGCAGTGAGGGAACCGCCAGTAGGCCCTTGGAGCTGGACCTCAGTGTCTACGCTGAACGATGGGGGTGGAGACGCTCCTTCAGGTATACTGGACCGAGGCTGTTTAGGGCTTTAAAGGTCAGCACCAACACTTTGAATTGTGCTCAGAAACGTTCTGGGAGCCAATGTAGGTCTTTCAGGACTGGTGTTATGTGGTCTCAGTGGCTGCCCCCAGTCACCAGTCTAGCTGCTGCATTCTGGATTAGTTGTAGTTTCCGGGTCACCTTCAAAGGTAGCCCCACGTAGAGCGCATGATGGCTATGCCCTGCCTCCACACTTGAAGACAGCAGTGCTTCTGAATGCCAGTTGCTAGAAACCACAGAAGGGAAAAGGGCTCTTGTGCTTGAGTCCTGCTTGCAGGTTTCTCACCACCATCTGGCAGGCCACTGTGAGATGAGGTGGAATTGCTGTTAGACCCATTGCTGTTAGAGACACGGGGGAATGATTAATGGACTTCAATGTCTGTACACTAATGCACAAAGCATGGGAAATAAACAAGATGAGCTTGAGCTCTTGGTACAGCAAACTAAATATGACATAATAGGCATCACTGAAACCTGGTGGGATAAGTCCCATGATTGGAATGTAATAATGGAGGGATACAATCTATTTCAGAGAAACAGACCAGACAAGAAAGGAGGAGGAGTGGCGTTATATGTCAGGGATGTGTATACCTGTGAAGAGATCCAAGATTTAGAACCTCAAAGCCAAAGTGAGAGCATTTGGGTCAAAATTAAGGGAGAGAAGAATAACAGTGACCTCATTGTGGGAGTTTACTATAGATCCCCAAGCCAAACGGAGGACATAGATGATGCTTTCCTGGAACAGATGGCCAAGCATGCAAAAGGAAGGGAGATAGTAGTAATGGAGGACTTCAATTACCCGGATATTTGTTGGATGTCAAACTCAGCCAAGAGCATAAGGGCAAACAGATTCCTCACTGGCCTTGCAGACAACTTCATTGTCCAGAAAGTGGGAGAAGCAACAAGAGGAACAGCCATTTTAGATCTGGTCCTAACCAATGTTGATGACCTGGTTAGTGGGGTAGAAGTGGAAGGATCATTAGGCACGAGTGATCATGCTCTTCTGAAGTTTACTACACAGCGGAAAGGAGCAGCCAAGCATACTAGGACTCAATTTCTTGACTTTAAGAAAGCCGACTTCATAAAACTTAGGGAAGTGCTGGGTGAGATCCCATGGACAGTAATACTAAAAGGAAAGGGAGTTCATGATGGCTGGGAGTTTGTTAAGAGGGAGATAGTAAAAGCACAACTTCAGGCAATACCAATGAGACGGAAACATGGAAGGTGCCTAAAGAAGCCAGGGTGGCTATCTAAAGAACTTTTAACTGAGTTAAGATTAAAAAAGGATGTGTACAAAAAATGGAAAAGGGGGGAAACCACCAAAGAGGAATTCAAACAAATAGCCAGCACGTGTAGACACAAAGTCAGAAAAGCTAAAGCACAGAATGAACTCAGGCTTGCTAGAGAGGTTAAAAGCAACAGAAAAGGCTTTTATGGGTATGTTCGTAGCAAAAGGAAGAACAAAGAAACAGTAGGGTCACTCAGAGGTGAAGATGGTGAAATGCAAACAGGGGACACAGAAAGGGCTGAACTCCTCAATGCCTTCTTTGCCTTAGTCTTCTCCGATAAAGAAAACAATACCCGACCTGAAGAATTTGGAGCAAATAATTCAGCAGAGGAAACACAGCCCAGAATAACTAAGGAGATAGTACAAGACTACTTGGCTAGTTTAGATGTATTCAAGTCTCCAGGGCCAGATGAACTGCATCCAAGAGTATTAAAAGAACTGGCAGATGTGATCTCAGAACCTCTGGCAGTCATCTTTGAGAATTCCTGGAGAACAGGCGAAGTCCCGGCAGACTGGAGGAGGGCAAATGTTGTCCCTATTTTCAAAAAGGGGAAAAGAGAGGACCCAAATAATTACCGCCCAGTCAGTCTGACATCAATACCAGGGAAGATTCTGGAGCAGATCATTAAGCAAACAGTCTGTGAGCACCTAGAAAGGAATGCTGTGATCACCAATAGTCAGCATGGATTTCTGAAAAATAAGTCATGTCAGACTAACCTGATCTCGTTTTTTGACAGAATTACAAGCCTGGTAGATGAAGGGAACACAGTGGATGTAGCCTACCTTGATTTCAGCAAGGCATTTGACAAGGTGCCCCATGATATTCTTGTAAAGAAGCTGGTAAAATGCGGTCTTGACTATGCTACCACTCAGTGGATTTGTAACTGGCTGACTGACCAAACCCAAAGGGTGCTCATCAATGGTTCCTCTTCATCCTGGAGAAGAGTGACTAGTGGGGTGCCACAGGGTTCTGTCTTGGGCCCGGTCTTATTCAACATCTTTATCAACGACTTGGATGATGGACTCAAGGGCATCCTGATCAAATTTGCAGATGACACCAAACTGGGAGGGGTGGCTAACACCCCAGAGGACAGGATCACACTTCAAAACGACCTTGACAGATTAGAGAACTGGGCCAAAACAAACAAGATGAATTTTAACAGGGAGAAATGTAAAGTCTTGCACTTGGGCAAAAAAAATGAGAGGCACAAATACAAGATGGGTGACACCTGGCTTGAGAGCAGTACATGTGAAAAGGATCTAGGAGTCTTGGTTGACCACAAACTTGACATGAGCCAACAGTGTGACGCGGCAGCTAAAAAAGCCAATGCAATTCTGGGCTGCATCAATAGGAGTATAGCATCTAGATCAAGGGAAGTAATAGTGCCACTGTATTCTGCTCTGGTCAGACCTCACCTGGAGTACTGTGTCCAGTTCTGGGCACCACAGTTCAAGAAGGACACTGACAAACTGGAACGTGTCCAGAGGAGGGCAACCAAAATGGTCAAAGGCCTGGAAACAATGCCTTATGAGGAACGGCTAAGGGAGCTGGGCATGTTTAGCCTGGAGAAGAGGAGGTTAAGGGGTGATATGATAGCCATGTTCAAATATATAAAAGGATGTCACATAGAGGAGGGAGAAAGGTTGTTTTCTGCTGCTCCAGAGAAGCGGACACGGAGCAATGGATCCAAACTACAAGAAAGAAGATTCCACCTAAACATTAGGAAGAACTTCCTGACAGTAAGAGCTGTTCGACAGTGGAATTTGCTGCCAAGGAGTGTGGTGGAGTCTCCTTCTTTGGAGGTCTTTAAGCAGAGGCTTGACAACCATATGTCAGGAGTGCTCTGATGGTGTTTCCTGTTTGGCAGGGGGTTGGACTCGATGGCCCTTGTGGTCTCTTCCAACTCTATGATTCTATGATTCATTATTAGTATGGCTTGTGCCACGTATGCAAGAATGGGACCTGACCACAAGAATGGTAAGAGCCAGTTAAAGAGAAAATGAATGGCTGACAGCCAAAGGGGGGGGGGGACAGCTCGATATAAGGTACAAGGAGGGTTCTGACATGCACAGCAAAAATGAGTTGAGTAGGTTTCATCAGGGATGGACTGTGGTTGGTTGAGAGATGGTGAGGCGCTGGGGTGGCAGATGGTGGTTGGGTAGAGGATGAATGGCTAATATGATGCATGTTGTTGCTGTTGCTGTTGTTGGACTGCTCTATACCCAGAGGTCTCAGGGCAGTTCACAGAATAAAAGCAAATATTTGCCTACATAGTTTGTGTCCTAATATAAATGTTTTTTCAGACACTTTGGACTCTATCCTGTAATGCATTACTGAATAAAGTCTGACTGATTGGGAACTTGGTGTGAGCCTCGATACTTGAACCCCCGAATTTCCCCACACAGAGAACAGGATTTTGGACTCAATGGGTCATTGGCGGGGGGCTGCTAGGGGCGCATTGGAAGATGGCCGACAATAACATCTCTCCGGCTCACACGAGGTAATTAAGAGGCTGATATGGGAGTATGCAGTCTCCCTTGTTGCCCCAAGGAAATGGGGAACACTGCCTTGCCTGCTGTGGCCATAAATCACCCCCGGATTCGAAAGAAGGGGGTGAGGGCACTAGGCACAAAGCCCTTGTGTGGGTCCGGCTCTCCCAGACGCTGTCTCTGATCACGCACTAGTTGCAGCAACTCAAAATAAACAATTAGAGAGAGAAGCAAATGCACATACTTCAAGTGAAGAACGGGAGTGAAGACTGCTAATTGAAGTGACCTCTGTGAAAGTAGAGTGACGGGTTGGATTTAACAGGAATATATCTGAAGAAGATACATCAAAGGTTCGGTATGTTGGAGCGGGACTGGATGGGGGGGGACTTTTTTTTCTTTTCCTCTATGTGATTAACCAATAACCCCTCCCCAAGAAAGAACCGTCGCATAATTGACCTAAGCAGGATGATTAAAAACTGTGGAAATGAATTACTAACCAAAAGTTTGGCTTTTGGAGATCGAGAAAAGAACAAGGGCTTTTGGAATGGCGCAGTAATAATAAGGGAGTCGCCATGTTGGCAGGTTCTGTCAAAAGATTGATGATCGGGAGGAGGAAGCTATGGACTGGCAGAACCTCCTTAGAGGACTGAGAAAGGGAGTGACAGATCTGTGAAGATTAACGAGCAAAAATCCACACAGGATTACAATTTGTTTCAACCCGCTTGTGGAGACTATCAGTGGTCACAAAGAGAAAGGAAAAATATATGAAAATAACAAGAAGAGATGTGGAAAATAACAAGAAAGGATTGGGTAGAATTGTGAACACTATTTGGACAGATTTGTGGACATTAAAGCAGCAGCAACAACAAGATGATTGGATCCCTTTCGGAACCCCCAACAAAAAATTTAAAATTCGGCTTTGTAATTTGGAATTTATGTGATTTGATTTGATTGGTCTGTTAATAAAAATTATTAAAAAAATAAAAAATGGGTCATTGGCTTTTCTTATGTTGTTTTGTTCTCATGCACTGGGTGGACCCATTACTTGTTATGGAGCCAATGGCTTGCAAAGAGGCAGTGCTGGAGATACAGAAGGGCTTTGATAATATCTGATCACAAATGTATTGATGGTGCTTAAAAATGTAGTGCTTAAAGATCTGACAAACCTTTGAATAACAGCTATTGTGGATGTCAGCATTTTTTTAAGGGGGGTGCTTTTTTAATATTGGGAGGAGGAAATGCCTACTGCATGGAGACTGTGCATGTTTTGCTTGTACAGGTAGTGAGGGGGCAAAGTGCTTCTGTGTTTTTCTGGGAAGGCAGGTCTCTCCAATGTCAGGTGGCACCTGCATTCCCAAACAAAGCTGAGTTTTTTGAGGGACAGCAAAGTGTCCATTTCAGTTCCTCTTTGTTTCTCACTTCCGCAACTTTAAATCCAGTATCACATTTCTGCATTAGTGTGCATTTGTTAAAGGTCCTCAAGTTTTCTTCCCTGTCTCTAATTTTCCCCACAGTGAATGGTGACCATTGCCTTATAAGAAGGAAAGCATAGGGTGTTGTGAGCTCTGGAGCACTGCTGGGGGTGAGACATGCAATCTTACTCCTGGTGACAGAAATGTCAAGTTTTGCCATTTCTTAAAAGTGTCCTGGATTACAGACTGTTGGCTTACCTAGGTCACATCTGCACCTTACATTTAAAGCATTATGATACCACTGTGAAAAGTCATTGCGTTCCTCAAAGAACTCTGGGAGCTGTCATTTGCTAATGGTGCTGAAAGTTGTTAGGAGACCCCATTCCCCTCCCAGAGCTACAAATCCCAGAGTGGCTTAACAACCAACACCACTTCCTTGGGAAACCTAGCAATTGTAGTTCTGGGAGGGGAATAGGGAGTTTCCTAACACCCCTAGTTTCCAGGATGCTTTGGGGGAAGCCATGACTGTTAAAGAGGTATAAGAGTGCTTTAACTGTATGGCAAGGATGTGGCCTTAGTCCCATAGAATGCCAGGAAGTGTTGCTCCCTGCCTTGGGGTGTGCATGTGTCCCACTTTGTGAGATGGAAACATGATGAGACATAATGCATAAAATAAAATAAAAACATGGAATGAGATCTGAGCCAGTTCCTGTCTGCATAACCTCATCCCTTTCAATTGCTGGAATGTGACAAACTGTTGGAAGAAAGTGACGGAATGGTGTTTCTTTCATTATGGAAAAATGGGATTTGGATATAGGTGTTTGGTCAAGACTGTGGGGCCCTGAAATACTGTTCTGGATCTGAGCTCCTACAAAGCTCTGACATCTGGCCCTATTCAGATGAATTTCTCTCCAGCAGTCTCATCCTGCTATCAAAGTTTTCGCTGTCCACTGATTGGTTGGATGCTTTGAATAATCAATCCCCTGGCCATTCAAATGAGCATGTTTGCCTTGTACATCATCTTGTATTTCAAAGTGTGAGTTGTCAAGTTACAATCCCGGGATCCTCCCTCATATTTATCAAAGCAGACAAGCTTTGTCTTGGATAAGAAAGCGGCCTTGATGTCTTCATAAGGAATCAATGGCATGTGTGAAGGGGTTGGCCACCCTCTCCTTTTTTTAAGGACAAGCATAAACAAAAGCTTTGATCACTACCTTATGCAGATTGGGAGGCTCGTCACCCACCCCGCCGTCATGGCCGCCAAACACATTGCTCAATGTGGCATGATGGATGGAGCAGTGGTGATGAATGGTCCATGCTATGGCATGCCATTAGAGCAGATTTCCATCAAGAAGACAGATGGTCCTGAAGCTGAATGTTTAAATTTATCTTTGGCTTAAAGGTGTTAAAAGTAGTGTTGCGTATGGCAGTAAAACCAAACCTGCCAGGTGCCAGGAAGTCTTCATGAGCAGGAGTGCATTGCAAGTTTGAGAGCTGGTTTATTTGTGTTTTAATAACAGAGAATTCTTGCGTCTGTTGGACCTTCTGCCTCCATCTATGTCTCTGCGAAGGCTTTTTGAGCTCTTGGGCTTGAAGCACTTTTACCAGTCTCATATATGTTTGGAATGGTATGGTATAAGGCAGGCTTCCCCAACCCAATGCACTCCAAATGTCTTGGAAAGTGACTCCCAGCAGCCCCAGCTTAAGAGGGGACTTTTGTTACACAGCTTCCTTCACTTCTCTACATTGGGATGGGGAACCTCCGGCCTAAAGCAGCACACTAGAGCTCTCTATCTGGGTCTTAGAACTCCCTTACAGGCCCTGTTGGCATCCCATTTGTTTTTGCATAGCTGGAATGTGTCCTTGACTGGAACAAGCTGGTTGCTCTGCAGGGCAGGACCCGAACCAATGGATTCAAGTTACAAGAAAGGAGATTCATACTTAGCACCAGGAAGAGCTTCCTAAGGGTACGTGCTGTTCGACAGTGGAATGGTCTCTCTCGGGAGGTGGTGGACTCTTCTTCCTTGGAGGTTTTTAAGCAAAGGTTGGGTCGTGGATGCTTTAATTGTGTTTCCTGCACTGCAGGGAGTTGGACTAGATGACCCTCGGGGTCCCTTCCAACTCTACAATTCTATGATTCTAAGTTGTCTAATTTTCAGGGGCCTCAATTTAGGAGAGGACATAGTGATGTATGGAAGTGAGAGCTGGACCATAAAGAAGGCTGATCACCGAAGAATTGATGCTTTTGAATTATGGAGCTGGAGGAGACTCTGGAGAGTCCCATGGACTGCAAGAAGATCAAACCTCTCCATTCTGAAGGAAATCAGCCCTGAGTGATCACTGGAAGGACAGATCCTGAAGCTGAGGCCACCTCATGAGAAGAGAAGACTCCCTGGAAAAGACCCTGGTGTTGGGAAAGATGGAGTGCACAAGGAGAAGGGGACGACAGAGGACGAGATGGTTGGACAATGTTCTCGAAGCTACCAGCATGAGCTTGACCAAACTGCAGGAGGCAGTGGAAAACAGGAGTGCCTGGTGTGTTCTGGTCCATGGGGTCACGAAGAGTTGGACACGACTAAACAACTAAACAACAACAATATATTTCTGTGGGAACGGGCAGATTTTCCACAAGTTTTAAAAGCCTGCTTTTGTGTTAGGATGAAATTACAAAGGGTTGACTTCAACTAAATTCTACTCAGCCCCATGCTCTAATGACCAGCATTGGAGACAACCCTCAAAAGGCAATATATAAAAATAAAATGCTACCTGTGTACCAACAAGCCAAAGAAAACCCAGCTCCCTATGGCCAACTGGAGGTGTACTGGATCTTCCAACACAGCTATGGGACATATCAGAAGGATAACTGCAAACCATTTGGAGGTCTGGTTTGATGAGGGCTCCCTGTTTCCTATTCCCATTCCTTTCAGCCAACTTCCCAGGGATATTGACCTCCCTGGTTAGCTAGGCCGCTGGATTAGCAACGCTTGGGAGCTCCCGTTTCCCCAACCGCCTGTCGGCCAGTCTGGACATTTGGAGCGAATTCCTGCAGTTCTGCATGTGGGGCTTTGTGAGAAATTGCTGTTTGTTCCAATGTGATGTTCCTTTCTCTCTCTGCCTGTCTCTCCCCCCGCCAACCACCCCCAATTCTATTACACGGCCACTCAGTTTAATAATAATTGCCATGTGGGCCTCCAAGCCCACTGCCAAAGCCTTGCTCATCCAAAGTCATTTGGTGAAGGAGTCCATTATGATCAAGGCTTGCAGTGATAAATTCCCTGCGATGGTGGCAGCTCACAGCAGCCTCCTCTCATAATGACATTCTGCTCTGCTTGGCATGGAGCCCTAGGCGAGAGAGCAGCTCCCCCAAAATAACAAAAATGATGACAACAGCAGCCGAGGCAGCAGCTTGATGAACACAAGGAAGCTTTGGAGGAGCAGAAGGGAGGGATTGTATCTCCCAGTATCCTCCCGCCCAGTGACCTTTGCTCCTCCAGCTCTTCTGCAACCACCTAAAGGTTTCCTTCCACCATCACCCCTGCTGCCCATTATGCCTGCAACTTACTCCCCCCAGAACATTTATGTGATGCTACCTGTCTCTCTTCCTTCAAAATATGCTGGGAAGCCTTAGTATTTGTGCTGGGCCCGAGGGTTAACCCAAGCAACACGGTCCAGGTCCGGTCCCGAATCAAAGGATTCCAGGAGGAGTCAGTCCGACAGGGCCCAGGCAGGAAACCAGGCTAGGTTGGGCTAGGGTCTCAGGCAGATTCTAGCAAACAGCAATGTTGCTCCCGCAACCTGGGGCAGGGTCCAACAGCCTTTTATCTCTGTTGGGGTAACAGCCAGTCCTGATCCCCCGGCGACTCACCTCCTTGTCACGCCCAAAGGCGAGCACTCCTCCTGCGAGTACTCAGGTCTCTCCTTCTCTCAGACCTTAGTCTCTGCAGCTTGGGAGATGTCGGTGGGTTACTAGACCCAGGGGCTGCCTCAGCCTCTCCTGACCCAACTGGTAGTGGAACAGCTGTAAGTGATGGCCCAGCTGAAGGCAATGAGGTAATCCCAACATCTGGAGCCAGGGCAGGCTCAGGCTCCTGACTCGGCCCAGCTGGTGTTTGTTGCAGGGGAAACTGTGCAGGCTGGGCTCTTCAGAATCAGGAACCAGACTTGGTCCAGAAACCACCTGAGGCAAAGGATCTGGTGCAGACTGAGACTCCTCTGGGTCCTAGTCTGAGTCCCAGGCCATCACAGTCTCTACCCCTTCGTTATCACCCCCAGCTGATAGGAACCCTAAGTGTGTGAAAGTAAACACAGCGCTTACTTGTTTTTACCCCTTTTGTCTCTCCCCTCCATGTCTTCCACTCCTATTCCTCCATCGTGGTGTTTCTCAAACTTGGGCCCATGGCTGCTGTTGGACTACAACTCCCATCATCCTCAGCTAGCAGGACCCAGTGGTTAGGGACGACAGGAGTTGTAGCCCAACAACAGCTGGGTATCTAAGTTTTGTGGGAAGGTCGACCTGGTTCCTTGCCCCTCTTCCCGTCCTGCTTGCAAATGCATCCCTGCCCTTATCCCACAGAGGCCAGGTGGTACGAAAGCACCCGTGATATGAAAGCTGCAGAACAAAGATAAGATTGCTGCTAACAGGTTGCCCGAATCTTGCCATAATATCATGGGTTGGAAGGATAAAAGGGCACCTAATTTTGCAAATCATTGTAACATTAAGAGGAACATCGCTATTTTCCTTTATGTACTACTACATTTACAGCCAACCTTTCCTCCATGGAGTTTGAGGGGACATACATTGTTCTCCCCCTCCACATTTTATCCTCACAACAGCCCTGCGAGGTAGGTTAAAATGGCCCAAAGTCACCCAGTTAGCTTCATGGCTGAGTGGCAATTTCCATCCTATTCTCCCAGGTCCTGGTGCAACGCATTAACCACAGTGCTGCATTGACTTCAAATCATAATAGATGATGTCCTGTTCAAAGGCTTCTCTTTGTGTCTTGAACAAGAGTCCACAAGCATTACTATGGGAAGGGAATTCCAAGGACAGGGCACCACAGATAAAAGCACCCCATCTTTGTACACCAGTTGCCCCTCTTCACGGACGCGGGTGGCGCTGTGGGTAAAACCTCAGTGCCTAGGACTTGCCGATCGTATGGTCGGCAGTTCAAATCCCTGTGGCGGGGTGAGCTCCCGTCTTTCGGTCCCAGCTCCTGCCCACCTAGCAGTTCGAAAGCACCCCTAAGTGCAAGTAGATAAAAATAGGTACCGCTTTATAGCGGGAAGGTAAATGGTGTTTCCGTGTGCTGCGCTGGTGCTGGCTCGCCAGAGCAGCTTCGTCACGCTGGCCACGTGACCCGGAAGTGTCTTCGGACAGCGCTGGCTCCCGGCCTCTTAAGTGAGATGAGCGCACAACCCTAGAGTTGGACATTACTGGCCCGTATGGGCAGGGGTACCTTTACCTTTACCTGCCCCTCTTCAAATTGTGGGAAGGCTCAGAATGGAGTCTCATGAGGCATTTTTAATGTCTGGATGAACTGCATGCAGGAGCAAGAGGTTCCTAGCTGTCTACAGCAGGCATAGGCAAACTTGGCCCTCCAGATGTTTTGGGACTACAACTCCCATCATCCCTGATCACTGCTCCTGTTAGCTAGGTATGATGGGAGTTGTAGTCCCAAAACATCTGGAGGGCCAAGTTTGCCTATGCCTAGTCTACAGCCTGTATTGGATGATAGGTGCCATCTCTGCCTTGGGTTCATGTAGACTTTCAACAGCATGCAACTCTTGGGAGACGTCGTATGGGGACCAGCTTCTAGTGCCTTCCTTTGGCAATGAAGAAAGGGCTGTCCACGCAATCATGGCAATGACATTCCTGTGGAGCAGTGCTGCGTCCTCATTAATTTCCATGTACAGTTTCATTACCTGTTATTCAACAGGTCATGGGATTTTCATTCTTCCAAAGCTTCCAGAGACAGCCTTGGAGGGGGGAAATGGCGCATCCTACAGCTCATCACCTGCAAGTGACAAGTGCTCACTTGCTTTGAGTAATGTGAAGGTATGTGGGTGTTTCAAAGTTGTCATGGGCGATATGGCCATCCTTTGTTCCCCAGCAGCAATCACCAGCTTGTGTTCACCATATGCTTTCTACAATAGAGCCATACATTGTGAACCTGGAGAGCTTTCTGTTCTCTGGAGCTCTCATGTGGTGCCCCAAGATGGGGGAGGGGGGAAAACACACTAATGCAGCAGGAACATACTGAGAGTAAGAAAGACTCACACAAGGAAAACAAACTCCTTTCCTTTCCTTTCGCAGGAAGGGCAATCAACTAGCATGGCGACCGAGCAAAAATAAAAATTCAAGCCATCAGAAGCATCTCCCCCCCCCTCTGCTGCAGCCTCTATGAAATATGTTGGATGTGCTCAACCAAATGCTAATAAACAGGTGTTCCCATCTCAGAAACCAACACTGCACAATTGGCAATCATGGGTTTCCGTGACTGCCAAGACAGCCGCCAAGCTGAGGATTAAACAGCTATGGAATCAACAGCTCCCATGAGAGGTGCATGTTGCCAGCCTATTCAGCCTCCCTCTTCTTCCCTCCCTCCCCCCTCCCAGCCCCACAACAAGCATCATTACTATCAGGAGTCTGACACTCTTACTGCAGAATATAAACCCTGTATGGTACAACCGGTGCTTACCTAGAACTTGCATGTTACACTCACAGTAAAGATGGACTTACAGGTAGTCCATAACCTTTGCCCACCCCAGATCACTAACACATCATATCTATACAACAGGTAGGATTAAGAGTGGTTTCAAATGTTACAGAAAGCACAGACCAGCAGGTGCACAAGCGGCTCATGCACCCCGTTTTTGTAATGTCTGAAGGGGAACTATGTTTAAGTTGCAGAGACAACACACACCTGGCTTCATTGTGCATGTTCCTTTTCATATGTTTACATGGAAGCACAAATCTTACAGAAGTACAGAGACTCACAGAAGACTCTTGGGCAATGGACCAGGAGGGGCAGGATGAGTCAGGTAGCAACAAGGAGAAAAAGTAACAGGGAATTAGGAAGAAAAACTGAAGACTGGAAGATTCATAGGACCTTGGAGAGCTCCAATGGAGCACAGATGTTGTTCTAATAAAAGTCAAAGCCCAATTGTGCATTTAGAGGGAAGCTGTTTTGCTGACTTTTGAAGTCATGCCCCTCACCTGGCAGGAACTTTAAAGGGAAGAGCCTGTCTTGAAACTTTTCACACCAACATCATTAGGTGGCTCCTAGTAGGAGCTTAGGAACATAGGAAGTCATACAACTGGTCTATGTAGCTCAGTATTGTCCATACTGACCACCATTAGCTCTATAGGGTCTCAGTCAGGGTTTTTGCCCCCAGCCTTATCTGGAGATGCCAGGGATTGAACCTGGGACATTCCGCATGAAAAAAAGATACCACTAAGTTACCACCCTTCTTTTATGGCTTTCAGGAGAATCAGGTGTTTTGAATGGTTAGGGTATTGGAAGAGCAGAGGTTGGGCTCCTCATGTAAGGAGTCTAGGTCACTGCACTGAGGGCTTATGAACTCAGAACTACCTGCAGACTGTCATCCCTTTGACCTCCCTTTGCCTACTACATCAGAAATGTCCTAGGGCTGGATCATGGCATAAAGAACCCATGCATACAGTGATAGAATTTGGTAGCATTTGTGCACTGACAATTACCTACTACTCTACGGAGAGTCAACCTGTACTGAAAGTTTGGAATGATCAAGTTGCCATATAATCATTACAGTCTTCCAGTTACTTACATGTTGACTTGAACTCCAATCAACATGGGTAGCTGTCCCAAACTCCCTTTCCAGGTATTGCAAAACCACACATCATGGCAACCAACTGCAAACTTAGCTTTAAGAAGCCAGGAAAGTGACATTGCAGGTCAGATGATTTGTCCAGCTAGCCCACTAATCGTCCGCTCTGACTAGTCCCTCTGGGATCTCCGGAATAAATATTTCATATCACTTGCTTTAAAACAACAACAACAATGGGGGATACCAGGGATTGAATCTGAGACCCTCTGAATGCAAAGCACATTCCTTACAACTGAGCTATGATCATTCTCAGTCTTTACCACCATGCCTTAATGCCAGGTCATAACACCACAAGAAGGGGTCCTTTGACCAGAGCTGCCAGCTATGCCAACACCAGCAGTGATCTTTTGGACCAGGCATAGGCAAACTTGGCCCTCCAGATGTTTTGGGACTACAATTCCCATCATCCCTGACCACTGGTCCTGTTAGCTAGGGATCATGGGAGTTGTAGTCCCAAAACATCTGGCGGGCAGAGTTTGCCTATGTCTGTTTTGGAAATGTGCTTGTGTGCCCCACCCGAGTTGTTTCTGTTGCTGGTTCAGACAGAACATTGGGATGAGTGAAATTTCTTGGGACAGGATTCTTTCTGCCCCTGCTCCTTGCTTTCTTCCATGCCAGGAACAGCTTCTTTCTTCTGCTCTTCACCTCTTGTTCTTCACAGCTCAGTACTAATCATCGGTGCAGAATGCAGGGTAGACTTGCCAGCCCCATTCGGATGATGTACTTATTTCCAATTGGCACTTGGGAGCCATGAGGATAGGAGGCATTACTCATAGCCAAGAGTACAGATGTTTCTAATTGCTTTCCATTACCAAGAATAACAGCTGTTTACATCTATCAGCAAATAATTCACAAGAGCTCCAGACTATTAAGATAACACACCCCACCTGGTCACCATCACAAGTTGTCAAGGCCAAGGCTTTGGTTGCCAGACCCCCCTCCCTCCCTCTGCCTCTCTGTTCGTCGAATGACAGCATGTGTCACCTTCAGATATCCTTATGCTACCCCACAAGCGCTGGCTTCTTGGTGGCCTGACACATCAAATGGGCATATGGATTGTTCATGGCTTTGCAGTAAAATGGTTTATGGGTCCGCTGCAGCCAAGGGCAGCTGATGCAGGGGAGGCAAGCGGCTCAAATGTAAGGATTTCTGCACTTTGGAGAGAGAAGGGTATGGGCATGTTCATGTTCATGGGAGGGAGAAATCCTCCCTGTAAAAAGACTCGTCAGATGTATGTTGCTGTTTCCTCTGATCTGAGCTGGCTTTACAGCCATCATAGCTCTCCAATGTTCCCTTTCTGAAGATGTGCCTTAAAACATGGGAGATGCTGAAGTCCCCTTCCATCTACTGCACTAGATAGACCATTGGTCTGATCCATGAAGCTCTTCATCTGTTCTTCTGGGATGTCTAGCTGTGGCTGCCTGTTCACGCAGCAGCCATTCTGCTAGTGGAAGCCCCACTCTTTGTTGTTGTTGTTGTTTAGTTGTGTCCGACTCTTCGTGACCCCATGTACCAGAGCACGCCAGGCACTCCTGTCTTCCACTGCCTCCCGCAGTTTGGTCAAACTCATGCTGGTAGCTTCGAGAACACTGTCCAACCATCTCGTTCTCTGTCGTCCCCTTCTCCTTGTGCCCTCCATCTTTCCCAACATCAGGGTCTTTTCCAGGGCGTCTTCTCTTCTCATGAGGTGGCCAAAGTATTGGAGCCTCAGCTTCAGGATCTGTCCTTCCAGTGAGCACTCAGGGCTGATTTCCTTCAGAATGGAGAGGTTTGATCTTCTTGCAGTCCATGGGACTCTCAAGAATCTCCTCCAACACCATAATTCAAAAGCATCAATGCTTTGGTGATCAGCCTTCTTTATGGTCCAACTCTCACTTCCATACATCACTACTGGGAAAACCATAGCTTTAACTATACGGACCTTTGTTGGCAAGGTGCTGTCTCTTAGTGGAACACAACTCTTAGTATAGCACAATGGCCCAATGCAATAAGTGTCTTATGCTAGCGAAAAGCATTTGTTTATTTATTTGATTTCATTTCATTGACGAGTGGCTTCTTTCAAAATATGCCCAAGGCTGCATTCACGGTGCAGTTCCTTCCATTTTCCCAGTGTTTCCCTAACTGTTAATTTCCACGTTCTATTTGAGCCACATCAAGAAATATCGTAGAATGCTGCACAAGTATACTGCTCATTTCCTTGTTATATGCTTCCAGGAAACAAAAATGCAAATAACACAGAAATGAGTGCTAAACTTGCACTGTAGTCTACTGTATTTCTGGATGTGGCTTTTATTGTCATGCAAAAGCTCAAATATAATGCGGAAATTAACAGGGGAACAATGGGGAAATAGAATAAATTGTAGTGCAAATGCAGCCTAAGCGATTTTGGAGTAAAAACATCAATGATAAAAGTAATTAGAAACAGTTCCATATTTGAAAACAATTCATTGTACATACAAAAAATTCAGATCCAATACAGGCATAGACTGGGACACAGGGTTGTATCCAAAGTAACACTGAGTAATGTGTCTGGTTACTCAGACATGTTAGAGATTTCCATGCAAGGATTTCCATTTGTGGAACGGGACTTCCCCCTCTTCCCCCTCCATGTGCTCCCCTAAATCTGCTCTCTCTTAGATATCTCGATCCCAAGCTTTGTCCATCAGAACTAACACCTTGAACTTAACCAAGTGCTTCCCAGTGCAACTGCTATTATACTTGGTGATCGTTAAGGTTTGTGCACTAACTCTTGCAGAACCCCTTGCACAACAAAGCCAGCCTTTACACTTGCTGCATTAACGTTATGTTGGATCTCACCTCTGGCTTTTCAGAGTGGAATTTCATGTTCATATTGGGAGAGGTGTTCCAGAAGATATGGGGATATAATACATGCTGATGAGTTTAAAACAACAACAACAAAGTGATGTGGGAATATGGTGAACTGAACTTATGATTGGAAAAGACAGGAGCTGAGAGAAACCGAAATTGACAAAATTCAGCCATCAGTATTAGCATAATATTATTGACAGGCTTGGCCGCACCTAAGCATTCTTCTCAGTATTCTCCTGTTTTATGTTCCATACCTTTTAGTTAAGCACTGGGAAAATCAATACAGTGGTACCTCAGGTTACGTACGCTTCAGGTTACAGACGCTTCAGGTTACAGACTCCGCTAACCCAGAAATAGTGCTTCAGGTTAAGAACTTTGCTTCAGGATAAGAACAGAAATCGGGCTCCGGCAGCGCAGCGGCAGCAGGAGGCCCCATTAGCTAAAGTGGTGCTTCAGGTTAAGAACAGTTTCAGGTTAAGTATGGACCTCTGGAATGAATTAAGTACTTAACCTGAGGTACCACTGTACAAAGGCAGTAAAAAAACAAAACCCCAAATAAGGTGACCTACACTGAAGGACTGTTGTATGAAACACCAAAGTAATTTATCTGAAAAGCTGGCTTTGGCAGAAATCCACAAATCCCATGAATCTTTGAAGCAGATTTCTGAAAGCAAGACTTTCAAGGTTTATATGAAGAACATTCCATATTATTATAGATTCTCTTCCCCCTCCTTCTCCAATACATCTTACAAGTAATAATTTTGCAATTGATGTTACAATGCCTTGAAATTCAATACCAGACCAACAAAAATGAAAGCCGTTACGGTTTCATTTTGAGCTGAAATACTTTTTTGAAAAACTTTAAATAGACCATTTTGTCATAATGCTGTGATTTTAAATGCACTAAAAATAGAATTAATAACCATCACATTAACTACTCTTTCATTAAAGGAAGAAATCTAGCACTAAATTATCAAATGATCAAATTTACGAGGCCCGGGTTAGTAAAGATTTTTTGCATGACCATAAATCAGATGTCACGACTCCCGCCTGGCGATAGCTGCAAATTAGAAACTACGGTAAATTTCAACAGACATTAATAATATAAACATCTCCACACTTTAACCAATTGGAAGGATGATGCTGTTTGCTCCCAAATAGATACCTAATCTCTCCCTGTCTTTCTGTCTGTCTGTGTGTCTGTCTTTATCTTGTTCAGCGATGACTTGTCACAATTTCTTTGGCGGCTAGAGGATGTTCCAGGATTAAAAAATAATAATAAATGTTGTCATCTTTTTTGAAAGATGAGAGTCTATGAGCGGTCTTATCAGAGGGGAAATGTAACTTGATTTCCAGAAGGCTAAGCAATGATGCTAAGTCACAGTCCCTGGCGTAGGAATAGGGCGGACGGAGGGGCACCTAAGGAGAGTGGTGATCTGCCTAGGGGGCGCTTTTGTCTACCCCCGGTGGATCGCCAATGCATTGAACTGCTCGGGTGGCCCACACGAGGTTCAAGGCTCACAGTGGCTGCCCCCATGCGAGGATCACTGTGGCTGCGGCCCTGTGGGCGGGTCGCTCTGCCCTGTGGGCAGGTCACCCTGCCCCCGCCACACCGGGTACCAGAGGAGCTAGCTATGCCCCTGGTCACAGTTGCTTTCTTTATTCATATTTAGCTTTACGCATATCTTTAAAAGAGGGCTCAACAGCCTTTGAGGGCCTGTAGGCTGATTAGGGGTGGCTAACCTGCTGTAAGAAGCTAACTCAGCGGGTGGTGCTGTGGGTTAAACCACAGAGACTAGGACTTGCTGATCAGAAGGTCGGCGGTTCGAATCCCTGCGACGGGGTGAGCTCCCGTTGCTCGGTCCCTGCTCCTGCCAACCTAGCAGTTCGAAAGCATGTCAAAATGCAAGTGGATAAATAGGTACCGCTCCGGTGGGAAGGTAAACAGCATTTCCGTGCGCTGCTCTGGTTCGCCAGAAGCGGCTTAGTCATGTTGGCCACATGACCCGGAAGCTGTATGTCGGCTCCCTTGGCCAATAAAGCGAGATGAGCACCGCAACCCCAGAGTCGGTCATGACTGGACCTAATGGTCAGGGGTCCCTTTACCTTTACTTTACCTAACCTGCTGTAAGAAGCTAACTCAGCTTCAGCTAGCATGGCTGATGGTCAAGGATGAGGGAAGTCATGGCAACGTCTGGAGGGATGCAACTTAGTCACCCCTCCTTAAAACCACCCTTTATGGTATGCAGCAAGTAGTCCTATTACCTCCCCGTATTAGAGATGGAGGGCTGAGGATGAGAGGCTGGTTGCTTGCCCGAGTGCTTCATGATGTCGTGGGTTTGGCAGGGGTGATAATGCCCTGATTCACTTCTCATTCTTGGGGTCCTGTACCCAATGAGGATTCGAATCCAACAGAGGAGATTGCTTAACTTAGACAAGTTTCTTTGTAAGATTGTGACCTTAGCTGGGCACTTGAGGGTCCTGATCAGCATCCCAAAAGGAGCTAGGTTGCAAGAGCAACAGCTAAGTGGTGGTGTCCTCCAGACAAATGTATGGGTCTTCCTCCCCTTCTAGCTGCCAGGTAGGAGAACAATAGCCAGAAAGTGTGAGAGAGCTGAGCTTGAAAGAAGGCTGGGAGTTAGAGCTGGAGCCAAGCTTGATCTGTCCTGGATCCAAAACTATGACTAAGGGAGAAGCAAGATCTGTTGGGGTGATCATGTTATCAATTTCGTTGGACTGGTCATGCTGTGCAGATGCCTGATGATCGTCTTCCAAAGCAACTACTCTATTCCAAACTTAAAAATGGAAAGTGTAATGCTGGTGGTCAACAAAAGAGGTTTAAAAACTGTCTCAAGGCAAGTCTTTAAAAATGTAGTATAAACACCAACAACTGGGAAACACTGGCCTGCGAGCGCTCCAATTGGAGAGCAGCCTTTACCAAAGGTGTAATGGACTTTGAAGACACTTGAACTCAGAACGCACGGGAGAAACGTGCTAAGAGGAAGGCACGCTTGACAAATCCACACCGTGATCAACTCACGCCCAGGAACCAATGTCCCCACTGTGGAAGGATGTGTGTATCCAGAATTGGCCTCCATAGTCACTTACGGACTCATTGTTAAAACCGTGTTTATGGAAGACAATCTTACTCAGCTACGAGTGATCGCCAAAGAGAAGAAAAGAGAAATGTTGTGAGCCCATCCACCTTATGTTCAGGTTGTAAATATGTGTAAATGGCCGCCAAGACCATATAACACCGGTCCTGAAAGATCTACATTGGCTCCCAGTACGATTCCGAGCACAATTCAAAGTGTTGGTGCTGACTTTTAAAGCCCTAAACGGCCTCAGCTCAGTATACCTGAAGGAGCGTCTCCACCCCCATCGTTCAGCCCAGACACTGAGGTCCAGCACCGAGAGCCTTCTGGCAGTTCCCTCACTGCGAGAAACGAGGTTACAGGGAACCAGGCAGAGGGCCTTCTCGGTAGTGGCGCCTGCCCTGTGGAATGCCTTCCCATCAGATGTCAAGGAAATCAACAACTATCTGACTTTTAGAAGAAACCTGAAGGCAGCCCTGTTTAGGGAAATTTTTCATGTTTGATGTTTTATCACATTTTAAATATTCTGTTGGGAGCCACCCAGAGTGGCTGGGAGAATCCAGCAAGATGGGCAGGGTATAAATAATAAATTATTATAATTCTAATTATAAAACCATATATCCTAAAGACACCCCAGCCTACCATACCCTCCAACATTTCTCCGATGAAAATAGGGATACCCTATTCAACAACAACAACATTTGTACTCCACCCATCTGACTGTCAGCTCCCCTGTAACACTGACTGGGCTGCCCCAGCCCCACACTGGGCAGCTTCTAACATATATAAAAACATAATAAAACATTCAACATTTTAAAAAGTTCCCTATACAGGGCTGCCTTCAGGTGTCTTCTAAAGGTTGATTAGTTACTTGTCTCCTTGTCTCGGAGGTCACTTAACTCATTGTTGTTGTTGTTGTTTAGTCCTTTAGTCATGTCCGACTCTTCGTGACCCCATGGACCAGAGCACGCCAGGCCTTCCTGTCTTCCACTGCCTCCCGCAGTTTGGTCAAAGTCATGCTGGTAGCTTCAAGAACACTGTCCAACCATCTTGTCTTCTGTCGTCCCCTTCTCCTTGTGCCCTCAATCTTTCTCAACATCAGGGTCTTTTCCAGGGAGTCTTCTCTTCTCATGAGGTGGCCAAAGTCTTGGAGCCTCACCTTTTAGGATCTGTCCTTCCAGTGAGCACTCAGGGCTGATTTCCTTAAGAATGGATAGGTTTGATCTTCTTCACTTAACTCGAGTTGAGTTAAGTGAAGAAGATCAAACCTATCCATTCTTACCCTCCAACATTTCTACATGAAAATATGGACATCCTAAGGAAAAGGAGGTCTCAAATCAGAAACTGGGATGGGTTCCGTAAATCTGAGACGTTCTTGGAAAATAGGGAACGGAGGGTCTGGGCTACGCTGCCCTTCATTCCAAGGAAACTTTAACCTAGGTAAGAGCTTGGTACCCCTAGAGCCTCTCACCAGTTGGAGATTTGTGTGGTGTACAACACAGACATTGGCTTTGCATGTAACAATACAAAGAGAATTTCACTTTGCTCTTAGAAGAGAAGAGGGGAGCCTCTGCATGCATAAAGCTCTATGCACAAATCAGAGCTCCCTCCATTGTGTCTGTTAAACAGAAGTGCAGACTCTGATGAATTCAGCAAAATGTGCCTCAGCATAATGTCCCTGATCTCAGCTTTATATTTCATCATCAAGTACAGCCATTTAATAACTGCTACTGAATCACAAAACGCCACACACCATTCAGGCTGCATGATTGGCATGTTAAAAATTAAATGATAATTTAGTGTAAAAGCCTTGACTCATGTCTCAAAACTAATGTGGCGTTTTAACTATCAGCTGTCTAGGCAAAAGGAAGTCATCCAGCCAGCCATTATGTCTCAGGTAGGCAGAGAATGCGAAAACAGGAAATGCAAAAGGTTACAAAGGCCCCGACAGGCCGCCAAACCTGAGCTCATAAACTGCGTTTATGTCCTGGTGAATCGCGAGTTGTGTGGAGTTAAATATTCAGGTACTGTATGTCCTACCCAGCAACTGCCCCAGTTAGATCTCTCAGCATAGCTCTAAGCACAGCACCCAAAAACATGTGGGATTGTGACAGGTTATGTGACTCACATGGGTGTGTGGCCAGGATGATGTGTACCCTGTGTTTTGGTCTCAACATTTTGGAGGGTGTGGGATGTTGTGTTATTTTAGGAGCTTGCAGGAAGACTGGGTGAGCAGAATGGCACAGTTAGAGCAGATGTCCTCAGTTTTCATTCCTCAAAATCAACAACATGGGAATAAAGGTGATGGGTTTTATGTATTTATCTTTTTTATTTGTAAGATTTCTTGCCCACCCTTCACCATAAGGTCACAGGACAGGTTACAATGATATAATAATACAGGTATACAATGGTACCTCAGGTTAAGTACTTAATTCGTTCCGGAGGTCCATTCTTAACCTGAAACTGTTCTTAACCTGAGGTACCACTTTAGCTAATGGGGCCTCCTGCTGCCACTGCACCACCGCCGTACAATTTCTGTTCTTATCCTGAAGCAAAGTTCTCAACCCGAGGTACTATTTCTGGGTAAGCAGAGTCTGTAACCTGAAGCATCTGTAACCTGAAGCGTCTGTAACCCAAGGTACCACTGTACAAACAAGTAAAACAGTGACAACAGTTCTAGTTACAGGCAGGTAGCCGTGTTGGTCTGCCGTAGTCAAAACAAAATTTAACAAATTCCTTCCAGTAGCACCTTAGAGACCAACTAAGTTTGTATTGGTATGAGCTTTCATGTGCATGCAGGGTATCTGAAGAAGTGTGCATGCACATGAAAGCTCATACCAATAACAAACTTAGTTGGTCTCTAAGGTGCTACTGGACGCGGGTGGCACTGTGGGTTAAACCACGGAGCCTAGGACTTGCCGATCAGAAGGTTGGTGGTTCAAATCCCCACGACGGGGTGAGCTCCCGTTGCTCGGTCCCTGCTCCTGCCAACCTAGCAGTTCGAAAGCACGTCAAAGTGCAAGTAGATAAATAGGTACCGCTCCGGCAGGAAGGTAAACGGCGTTTCCGTGCACTGCTCTGGTTCGCCAGAAGCAGCTTAGTCATGCTGGCCACATGACCCAGAAGCTGTACGCCGGCTCCCTCGACCAGTAAAGCGAGATGAGCGCCGCAACCCCAGAGTCGGTCACGACTGGACCTAATGGTCAGGGGTCCCTTTACCTTTACCTTAAGGTGCTACTGGAGTGACAACAGTGACATCACTAGAGATGCTTCTATGACATCACCAGGAGCTGCCCCCAGGTCTCAGGTATGGGCTCTGAATTCTCCTGACCTGGCAAGCTGAGCACAGAAGCCAGTCCCACTGGAGGCAGGTTAAAGGCAGGATAAAGCCCTGTCTTGATCCGATGAAACATGTTGCATCCTCAAAATATCTGACTTTCATCAGCCTGGCCTGCTGATTGCATGTAAGGCACCTGCTGTTGAATGACAGTTTAAGCCTGCTCTGGTTGTAAGTTTTTGACTTTACAGATGTTATTAAAAAAAGACATTCCCACAGACCTGTTCATTCCCAGAGAAATCCCTTTCCAGATGGGAATTAGAGAGCAAGTTTCAGCAAAATCTGCTTCTGTCTCACTTAAACGGGGGGGGGGGGGGGTATTACAGCAACCTTCCTCTCCTAATCTGTTCATTTCAGGTTTGATTTACCTGCGAAACTTTGATCAGAAATCTCTGTAGCTTTGCGAGATTATATGTGGGTGTGGAGAGTTCTTTGCCCCCCCCATGGGTGGAAAGTATAACAAGGTTCTGTGATTATGATTATATATTTCAAAAGCCAGGATTAGCCTGTGCTTTGTGATTAAAAAGATATTGTACGGAGATTGAAAAGGGGGAGAGAATCACATTTAAAAAAGACTTCTTGGCTATTTGTTGGCATTGAAGCCCGGCCTGGAACCTAATAGTTGGGAATGTAAGAAATTTCTGTATACGAGCACTTGTGGATAGCTCAGTTTGGTGAGAGCATTGTGCTGATAACACCAAGGTTGAAGGTTTGATTCCCTTATTCCTCCATATTCCTGCATTGCTGGGACTTAGACTAAATAATTCTCAGGGTCCCTTCCAACTCTACAATTCTACAAGCTCAGATCATTGGTACATCTAGCTCAGTATTGTCAACACTGGTAGGCTCTTCCGGATTTCGGAAAGGTAACCTGCCCAGCAATTCCTCTAGATTCCAGGAGATTTCCTGGAAATTCCAGGGGGTGAACATGGGAACTTTTGCATGCAAGACCGATGCTGTACCAATGAGCTACAGTCTTTCCACCCTGTTTTGGCAGCTTCCACTTTGGTAGGTAAAGGGACCCCTGACCATTAGGTCCAGTCGTGGCCGACTCTGGGGTTGCGGCACTCATCTCGCTTTACTGGCCGAGGGAGCCAGCGTACAGCTTCGGGCAACCAAAATATTATGTGGCAACAGCTGTGCAGCAACTGAGAAGGAACTGAAGTGAAATAACATTATAATCTGAAGTATCCTATGTTTTACCCACTTTGTGTCATAAACTTCATTTGTTAAATAAAATCTCTCTTGTTTATTTGATCAAATCCTGCCTGGGACTCCAAATTATTAAATTTTCCCTCACACAAGTCCCCCATAAAATAATCTGGGATAGATTGTAGGAATTCATGGAACTGGTGTTCTGTGAGGTGGGTGCACTATATTTAAGTGAGGGCGGGCCCAATGGCACCAAGGGGTAAAGTGCCGTTGCGCCATCACTCCTGATATATATATGGGAAAAGCTAATTTTTCTGGAAATCTACATTACCTCAGAAGTGGGACAGAGCTTCTGAAATAACCCTCTCTTTTCTCTTCCATGGATTCTACTTGTTCAAGCTTAGCTGGAGCATAAGGTGCAAAAATTAGGACAATGTTCCAAAGAGTGGTAATCTAGCAGTTTATCTATCTCTGATCATCTTCTGGAAATCTTCCAGGATTATGGGTTTACAAGGAGAGATTAGCAAAATAACTGAAGAACCTTCAGGTTAGTAAATAGGAGGATTAGAAAGCAATGGTGGGGAAGGCTCTTTGGGACGATGGATCTTCACCAGAAGCAATAAATAAAAGCTGATCTTAAACTATTGGGTAGAGATGGGAGAAGGAAGATGATCAAGTGTGAAATTGCAGAAGGAGAGTTAGAGGGTGGGGTTTAGAGGCTATTAGGGATGTGAAGATTCTTCTTCTTCCGTTCCCTTACTATTCTCTGGATTTCCCCTGCCATTTCTGCTGAATTTTAGCTTAACCAGGACAATGTTTAGGTTTAATTCCAGAGGTGGAACAACAACAACAACAATCTTGGTTTAATTTATATATTTCTTTTCTTTTTTAAATATAGTTTTATTGATTTCCAATATATAAGAATTGCAAAAAAGAAAGAAAGGGATACAAAAACAAAATCCCAACATGCCACCCTCCCTGCTTGTTAAGTTTGCCGAAGTCCAGTCTGTGATTTCAGTAGTTGCCGTTCTTCAGGACTGTCAGTGAAGTATTTATAAAAGGATGCCACATTTCAACAAAATCGTCTACATCATTTCCATTATTCAATGCATGTAATCTCTTTGTTTTTTTCTGATACAGCAATAGACCATACATTCTGCTTCCAGCAAGAGATGTTATTATTAACACCGATTCATTATTTGCTTTCTAAATAGTGAAAGACATTTTAAAACAAGTTTTAAGACAAGACGAAAAGCAGACACTTGCAGTAAAAGACCTAGCTGGAAAAGCCCATCAGAACAAAAATGTTTTCTTTTCTTATATATATATAATTTTTATTAATTTTTTTGTTTTACAAATTAAAATACTCATTTTACATCCTCAAGATACCAGTGACTTCTCTTCTTCTCTTTCCATGGTTCATTTTACATATAATAAATCCCTGCATATTTTACAAAAACTATACCATTCGGTATTCCATTATTGCATCCATCAAAACTCATTCAAAACTTGCCTGTTGAATTTATCTTAATGCTGCCAGCATTTTCAGCTGAACATAATTATTTCCCATATATTCAATAAACGTTTTCCAATCTTCTCTAAATTTATGTTCTTTTCATTCTCTTATTCTGTAAGTTAAGCCTGCAAATTGTGCATATTCCATCAACTTAAGTTGCTATTCTTCTTTAGTTGGGACCTCGCTCATTTTTCCATTTTTGGGCTAACAAAACACGGGCCACAGTAGTGGCATACATAAATACAGTGGTACCTCGGGTTAAGAACTTAATTCATTCTGGATGTCCATTCTGAACCTGAAACTGTTCTTAACCTGAGGTACCACTTTAGCTAATGGGGCGCAAGTCCAGTGCATTCCTCCAAAGGGACTGGAGGGGAGTTATCCTAAATATCCCACATGGAGAAAAGACATCATAGACAACCTAGGTCTTCTAGGGAATCTGTTGCCTTCACAAAAAACAACATCCTTCTTGATGAAAAAGAAATCAAGGCTAAAAACTACGAAAGATCTTGCTGCCCAGGGGAGGTTTATTCTGGCATGGGTCTGGTGCTCAGCTGCCATTTCTGATGCTTTGAATCGCTGTGCATTTCTACTGCGTTCCATTCATTGTTTGAATTTGTTTTCTCTCCTTGTTTCTTGTTTGTTTTCTTGCCTTACATGCTGTTGTGTTTTTGGTATGATCAGTGGCGTGGCGTGGGTTGTCAGCACCCGGGGCAGGGCAAGTAATTTGCACCCCCTAACCCGTGGATTTGCGCCCTCTAACCCGTGGATTTTAGCACTCGAGTCTCTTCCACTAGATTAGTTAAAGAAACCCTTACCCCCTAAGCACATGTATTGTTTGCAGTGAGAGAGAGTGAGCGAGCCAGGTAGGGGCAGAGAGCTATGAGTGCGAGCGCGCCCCCCCCCAGATGTTGCGCCCGGTGCGGCCGGCCCCCCCTGCACCCCCCACGTTACGCCACTGGGTATGATTGTGGAGATTGTAACGTTTCCCCGTTTTCAACGCTGTTATGACTGTGAGCTGCTTTGAGCTCAACGTCATGCTTGGAAAAGCAGAACACAAATATTAAATCGAATTGAATTTAAGACTGGGAAAATAAGAAACACAGAGAAACAAGGATTGACACATTCATCCATCCCTTCTAGGGACAGAGGCAAAAGTGGGTGGAGCAACAAATGTCTTCCTTCCTTCCTTCCTTCCTTCCTTCCTTCCTTCCTTCCTTCCTTGCTTCCTTGCTTCCTTGCTTTCATTTGCTTTTGTATAACTAGTCTAGTTCCTGCAGACTCACACCTCACATTCTATCCTCCATCCATTGCAGCAAGATGCATAATAGGAGTTCACATTCCAGCTGGGCAAAAACACTCAAGGAGGATGCAAATCAGGGCCAGTAAGGGGAGGGGCCTGAGGAAAGGGGTGTGGCCTGAGGAAAGTATCTGCAGCCTGGGGAGTGGGTACAGTGTAGGGAGAATCACAAAGATTTGAAGTTCCTCACCCCTGATTTAGATGGTTTCATTTCATCACTTGCTCTCTTCTTCCACCTTGTTTCTAGGCTAAACCTTTCTTTCAATTCCTTTTCCTTTTTCCCCCTTTTGGTCAGATGTCTTTTATTTATTTTAAAAACAAAACAAGCTCTTTCTCTCCTTCACGTCACAGCTGATGTTTCAAAGCTCTGGGCCACAGGACATCTGCATAGGTGCAGATAAATCTTGTTGGCATTTTAATTTCCTCTCTGGAATTTTTGTTTTGCCACGGTGGCCTAGAGGAATTCTGGGAGCGCGTTCTGTGATTGCTGTCCTTATGAAAGCAGCTGTTCCGTGAACGTTGGGTATTTTGTTACCTCATCATAAGCAGGAGAGATATTATGGCACGGTAGGGGCTGCTCAGGCAATATCCAGCCCTTTTCTCATTCACTGGGGTCTCCCTGATTGATTTAACATGTCAACTCGAGAGCATTCAGTCATCTCTGATAGTTGTTTGACTCCATGTTATTTATGTAAACGATGCTTTGCTTTGCTCCTCTTCTTTCGTACCAATAAATCTAGCTGGACAAAAGATAAGAGCCCTTTCCTTGAGGGATTACAATAACAGCAGTGGTCTGTTTCAATCTTCCTGACTATGAGGAGGAAGACATGGGCAAGTCCATTCAGGGGCTTATGAGAAAATGGGAGAACTCAGTGGGAAAGGATGAATAAAATCAGGAGTGATGAATGGAATCTTCAGCAATTAAAAATGGATTGAAAGTCCAATAGGAACTTAGTCCTGGCTTACATTAAATTGGGAAGCTTTATTAGAGCACCTGGATTTTCCATTAGAGGCGCCATTTGCTCTATACCTTTAAAGCAGTACCATTAACCTTTAAACAGTTGTGGCTTTGCCCCCCCCCCCCCAAATCCTGAGAATTATACTTAGCTAAGGGTGCTGAGAGTTGCTAGTAGATCCCTCTCCCCCCCCCCCCACGGAGCTACAATTCTCAGAGTAATTTAACAGACAATTCCTTTCCCCAGGGAACTCTGGGAATTGTAAATATTCCCTATATCGCAAAATTCAGAGAAGTTCAAACTTAGAAGGGAAGCTAAGCTTTGGTTCGCATTATTTCAGAAAGTGTGGATGAGGTGGGTTGGCCTTTAAATGGAAACAAAATTGAATTTCTCTGCTTTCTCTAGTGGTGGGTGAAATGTTACATGTTTAGTTGAATTATTGGTTGATATTAAATGCCATATGACTTCCTTTTAAACAAGTGTTGGTAAAGAGTAGGTGGAAGCTTGGATCATCTTGGTGTGCTTCTAGACTGTTGGCATTTTAGGGTGCGGTTCAATCCAACGCTGACATTTCATATGCAATTTTATGTAAAATACGGTACACACTTGAAATATACTTGGAGTCGAGAGTGGATTTCATGCTCTTTATTCAGCTCATAGTGGTGAGGGGGAATGGAAGTTCCCCCAGAATGTCTGCTTTATATACATTCTTTACACAATGTGCCCCATGTGATTGGCTAATTCCGGGATTCACCTGTAGGCCAATCAGGTTGCGGATTCACTTCCACCTGGAGCTGGATTGGGTGGCTCCTGTGGACTAATCAGACTGCTGCATTCTGGACCCTATTGTTCTAGGACCAATCAGACTGCTGCATTCTGAATCCTATTGTTCTCGGACCAATCAGACTGCTGCCTTTTGGATCCTATTCAACTCAGTACATAACAACACTTTTAAAATGTAAAGTACCGTAAGCGCTTTTCAATGCTTTCATCCATCAAACTTGCATTTTGCATGCAACTTTCCTGTAAAGTACATATATTCATGCTCAAGTTTTGTAGACCAAAACTGTACATCGTGAAATTGGAAGAAGTGCGTCATCAGACCAGGAGCTGTGTTCTGATGCGCAAGCCATTTTGGCTTGGCCCATTGCAAAAAGGGGACCCAACGAGGACTGGAAACAACCCTACTCCTCTTTCTTTTTAACTGCCTCAATCTAAACATGGCTCCCTTTCTGGAGCAACAGGTGGGCATTTGAGAAGCACCTCCCTTCCTTCTTGTGCCAAATCCAGAGGGTCCTCGAGCCAATCGGAAAGGGGGTGTTTAATCCCAAGGTTACCGACTGACATGGCCGGTCTCTTTTTCACACTGCTGAACCCAGTGAACAATCTGCTTCTGCTTGAGCCCGAGTCATGTGTATTAAAGGAAATGATTGCTTCTAAGGAGATTTATTGTAGGTCATTCTCTAAGGAGGAGGAGGCAAGGGGGAAAAATTGTGCTAACATTATCTCTCCTGGCTCTTGTACGGCTGTTAAACATTTTTTTAAAGGGAGGGGGATGATAGATAGATAGAAAGACAGGAGACAGGTGGATGGTGGCCGGGGGGGGGAGAGAATCACATGCTCTCTGAATACCGGTGGCCACCTCCTCCTTCTCTCACTGTTACCATGTCATCAGGAAAGGAAAGAGCCTGGTTTCCTTATCCCTTCCTCCAACTCGGCACCCCCTCCTCTGCACAGCACCGATTTATATGAAAATTAAGATTACAAATTAAAGCCAGGCTATCCCAGTTTCCAGCTCATCAGCCCTCCAATAAAAATGATGTTGAATTTCTTTCTCTGCGCATAATTCCCAGGAGATTACCCCGTCCTTACAGCTTAGCTGTGTCCCTGATATAAAAGATCTCTATCCACTTTTATTGAAATCAAGAACTAACATCATAATCCTAATATTGAGGTATAATCTTCATTAGTGCCTGACCCTCTTGAGGGTTCCCTCCCCCCCCCCGAATCGCCCCTTTCCCCCACCAGTTTCCTCTCTCAATTGCTGCAGTTTATATTCATTTGGCTGATAATCTCTTGGTGTTTACCTTTAGGTGGATAATATTATAAACCGAATCATGATAGAGGAGGGACAGGGGGGAAAGTTTTCTGAAAATCCTCACGGTCACACCCAATCTTGAGCACACTATTATTGAAAGACACTGCTATATTAGACATAGTTTGGCCCTCTGAATCAAGAGCTGTTGCCCGTCTTGCACCTAGAGTGGATTTTTTAAAAATAATCTTTATTACAAAATAATTTACATAGAACATAAACACAACAAAAAGCAACATAAACAGACCATAGACACTGACTAACAACACCTCATTTGACATTACATACCCTTTAACGTCCGATTCACCTCATTGTGCTTTTTATACCTTACTAGTCTATACGCACTTCATTTCTATTCTTCTTTTCAGTTCATTATCAGGAAAACTCTTTTACTTTATAATGTCCTTAAACTTCAAGATTCAATCCAACTCTGTCAGGAGATTTGTGTTATTACAGTGCTTTCCAAGATATTCTTTGAACATTGTCTTTACTAAATTTCTGGTTAGAATTTCCTCTTATTCTCCCCGTCATCCTTGCAAGTTCTGAATATTCTATCATCTTTGCTTGCCAATCAGTTTTTGTGGGGGTTGTCTTTTGTGTGTGGAATCTTATGACCAATAGGGACACAAAAGGGAACAGAGATGTACACACAAAACCTAATTCACCCATGTAGCTGCAGGTTTAGAAATTGCCCCTCCCAAGAGGACACACATTTGCATATTTGAAAATGCAGATATAGTAAAGGTAAAGGGACCCCTGACCATTAGGTCCAGTCGTGACTGACTCTGGCGTTGTGGTGCTCATCTTGCTTTATTGGCCAAGGGAGCCAGCGTACAGCTTCCGGGTCATGTGGCCAGCATGACTAAGCTGCTTCTGGAGAACCAGAGCAGTGCATGGAAACGCCATTTACCTTCCCGCTGGAGTGGTACCTATTTATCTACTTGCACTTTGACCTGCTTTCGAACTGCTAGGTTGGCAGGAGCAGGGACCAAGCAACGGGAGCTCACCCCGTTGCGGGGATTCGAACTGCCAACCTTCTGATTGGCAAGTCCTAGGCTCAGTGGTTTAACGCACAGCGCCACCTGCGTCCGTTGTGGATATACATAAGAGCATAAGAAGACCCTGGTAGGTCAGACCAATGGCCCATCTCATCCAGTATCCTGTTCTCACAGTGACCAACCAAATCCCTGTGGGAGACCAGCAGGCAGGATTCGAGCCTTCAACTGCTGCCTTCAACTGTGGCAGCAGAGCATAGCCATCCTAGCTAGCAGCCATCAATAGCTCTCTTCTCCATGAATTTGCCCAGTCCTCTTTTAAAGCCATCCAATATGGATGCCATCATTGGCTCCTGTGCAAGCAAGTTCCATAATTTGATCATGTCCTGCATGAAGAAGGACTTTCTTTTATCAACCCTGAATCTTCCAACATTCAGCTTTGTTGGGCATCCAAGAGTTCTAGTGTTATGAAAGAGGCAGGAGAACCTTCCTTTATCCATTTCCTCCATGCTATTATGGACTTCCATGGCTGGTGAACTTGGAAATATTTACTACATTTGAATAAAATCACAACAGATCTAACATACATAGAATGAAAGGGCTTAAGGTCAGTGAGAAAGAGGAGAATTGGTTTGAGAAGATATTGAATTATTTGGGTAGGTTTGAACAATTTGGGGGAATTGAAATGTTAAAAGTTGAATAAACCTTGTGGAGGGAGGAGTGTTAAGGTATATAGAAGTGTACATATGTTGATTTGAATATGCTGTTATTGAATATTATTGAATATGTTTATTATTGAATATTGTATACCCAATGTATCAGCCACCTGGGGGGTTTCACTGTTTGTGTTTTGGTGGTAGATAAAAAATAATATATATATTTTTAAAAAACAACAACAACACATCTAACAGTTGTTAGAAGGTCTTTTCTAGTTCTGGCAAGCAGTGTGCAGACTGTGTTAAATAAAACATATATATATATATATATATATATATATATATATATATATATATATAACATAATGAGGAATCTGTGTGCCTGCTCTCCTGGTCTGCTGTCCAGGCTTATACTGCTGAGGGGCTTCTTCAAAACACCTGCTGCTGTCTCTTCTCACTGATGCCATATTCACAACATACATTTAAAGTGTTATGATACCAGTTTACACAATAATGGCTTCCCCCCAAAGAATGCTGGGAGCTGTAGTTTGTTAAGGGCGGAGAGGGATTGACTGTTGAACCACTCAAGGAACTGTAGCTCTGGGAAGGCAATAGGGGTCTCTTAGCAACTCTCAGCACCCTCAACAGACAGCCCCTATTCATAGGGAAGTCTGGTAGTTGTAGATCTAGAATCTAATCAGTTCTCTCTGGACATCTCTCAGTACCCTTCAGAAACTACAGCTCCCAGGATTCTTTGTGGGAAGTGAAGACTGTTCACAGTGCTTCACAATGTGAATGTGGATGGCCCTTCAAATAGAGGTCTGTCCTCCACAACTTTCATCTTGCATATCTAAGGTTCGTCTTGCTCTGAGTATTTGCAAATCCAAGGCCTAAATCAACAAACAGGTCTTCCAGAACGACTCTTTGCATAAACTGGCATATACTGGAACCAGAGTTGCCAACTTTCTCTCTCTCTCTCTAAGCTGGGCTCTGTTCTTCAGGCTGTGGAGAGCTTCATTGGAGGTTTCCCAGCAGATAAGCTGGCTGTGAAAAGCAGAAGAGCAGGCCAGGCTGGTTGTTCCAGTGAGTTGGCCACCTCATTTGAAAGGGAGAAATAGCCCATTATGCATTGTGGGCTGATTGCTACAAAGCAGGAGCACTGTTTGATACAGTTCTCTCTCTTTCCTCAGAAAGCCTTGCCTCAGCTGAGTCCAGTTAATTACCATTTCTCCCCCTTCATAGCTTTAATAGCCGTGGGCTCTGCCTCAGGCAGTTAACTACCAGACTAGTCATTAAATACTGGTCAAGATGATTTCTTCAAGATTAGAGTCTCGGTTTTTTATGATTAAAGCAGCGGTTTCCCACCGCAATGGAGGGAAGGAGAGGGAAACAAAAGAGGGACCCTGCAGTTCTGTCTTTGTCACTTGTGGCACCCAGCGGCGGTCTTGTGCAGGGACCCCATGGAAGCCTCACGCTATTAATTCGGATGCACCCAAATTAAAACTTGTCTGCGAACCTTGAGCCCCTTAGTCCAGAGTCCTTACTCAGAACAGCATTTATAGGAGTGTTGGTAAAGGAATGAAGGGTTGGATCAGGGGTCAGCAAACTTTTTCAGCAGGGGACCGGTCCACTGTCCATCAGAGCTTGTGGGGGGCTGGACTATATTTTTTTTTGGGGGGGGGGGGGATGAACGAATTCCTATGCCCTACAAATAACCCAGAGATGCATTTAAAATAAAAGGACACATGTAAAAACACGCTGATTCCCGGACCGCCTGCGGGCTGGATTTAGAAGGCGATTGGGCCTTAGTTTGCCTACCCATGGGTTGGCTCATGCAGGTACGGCTACCAGTCATGGTGGCTGTGCTCTTCCTCTATAGTCAGAGGCAGCAACGCTCTTGAATACCAGTTGATGGAAATCACAGGAGCGTGGCTCCTGTTTATACTCCAGCACAGCTTGCTGGGAACTTTCGTTTGTGTGCATAGCTTTTGCTTATGCTGCTTGCTTGGAAACGAAAGGGAGAAGACATGTTTTTCCTTTGTCCTGACATACGCTGAATAAACTGCCTGTAAATATGCTCTCACAGCTGTCTCCTGCCATGTGATGGCCTGGGAATCTGATTCAGAGGCTGAATCGGAGGAATCCCAGCCTGCACAGGAGTCCCCGCCTCCAGGGCCGGCTGAGGCGGGGCAGGGGCTTGAATCTGAAGGGCCCCCACCTGTGCTGGATCCTCAGGAGCAGACACCAGATGAATCCGCTCTGGCTCCGGAGGTGATCGAAGACCCATTGCCTGCAGGTGCGCCTCTCCCAGCCCTGTCAGGGGAAGGTAGGGTTGCCTCTGGGTCCAGTAACCCTCCAGCCTCTCCTGAGCTGCAGAGGCTCAGGGCAGAGAGGCGGAGGGAACTATATTCTCTCTGGAGGTGTGCTCGCCTTAAGGCCAGGGGAGGCGAGTCACCTGCGGGCTGGGACCGCCCCAGGCCTCAGAGGAGATAAAGGCCAGTAAGCCCAGTCCCAGGTTGCGGGAGCAACATCATTGGAAAGCTGTTCCTGCCAGCACCCTGACCTGCTCTTCTGGAGTTCCTGACCACGCCCAGCTCCTTGCCTTGGACCCCGCTTCACCCTTGACGGACAGCCTCCAGACCCTTGACCCAGGACCGGACTCAGACTACGCCACACGGTAACCCCCCCCGGGACCAGCACATGCCACTTCTGTTTGTGCAGTGTTATTTACTCTGCTGATTAGAGCGTGCTCCAGCTTCTGAAGGCTTCTGAAGCTGCGGGTCACTGTTTCATGCTGAGCCAAGGACCGGAGATCGCCTGGCTACCGGCCGGTGGGCTGGAGCCAGCTGGGGGCTTGCAAATTGCCCCCGTTCCCTTGGAAGCATCCCAACAGTGGAATGCCCTTTTCCTCAGGTCCTGCTTGTGGGTTTCCTACTAGGATCTGGTTGGCCAATGTGAGAACAGGATGCTGGACTAGATAGGCCATTGGCCTGATGCAGTAGGCTCTACGTATGTTCAAATGTTCAGATGACTGAAGGCCTGCCAGGAGCAAACACAAAGGTATAGCACAGATGATATAGCACACACACACATCACAAGGAGATGCCGGGATGTGGCAAACTCAATTTAAAACTGGGAAACTGAGGAACCAGAAAACTCAAAATATCACAGTGGTCATTGTGAGATGCTAAAGTAGACGGGCCCCTGGCCTGATCTGGCAGACTATTCTTATGTTCTTCCCCCCAGCCCTATGATGTGCTGCTAGTGTCTGTTGGAGGACTAAGGAACCTGATGTCTTCCAGATGCTGTGGACTCCATAGTCAGTTGCCAGGGACTGGACTGAATAGGAGGAATGGGAAATAATAATAATAATAATAATAATAATAATAATAATAATAATAATTTATACCCCACCTATCTGGCTGGGTTTCCCCAGCCACCCTTCAACAGAATATTAAAAAACAATAAACATTAAAAGCTTCCCTAAACAGGGCTGCCTTCAGATGTCTTCTAAAAGTCTGGTAGTTGTTCTCTTTGACATCTGGTGGGAGGGCGTTCCACAGGGCGGGTGCCACTACCGAGAAGGCCCTTGGTCTGATTGGTTCCTCTCCGAAGAGGAAGAGGAGTGGGAAGTTTTGCCCCCCCCCGCCTCCAGTAGTTTCAGGATGAGAGGGAGAAAGGGATTGTGTGCAGCTGAATGAGGAAATGCCTAGTTAGGAGATAGGGGAGGAGGGGGAAGTTAGAGAGCAGACAGCAGAGATCTCTATCTGGAGAGTATGGGAGACCCTCCTAGTCCAAGGGCTCGCTGGTCCCTCTGCATTCAAGAACAGAGAATGCGGAGGGATGTGACTTCCTGTGACTTCCTGTAGGTTTTCAGGAAGTTGTTGGGGATGGAAGAGGAGGGACTCAGAGGAGCCAACATCTCCTATGTGTGGAGACATGGATCTTTTATTTTGCAACCAGATGACTGAATAAAAAGTCATAAAATATGAACTTTTTGTTCTTCTTGCCTCTGAGGCTGCCGGGGGAGCAGAGGATACGCCACGCCTGACATCAATTGTCAAAGATTGTAGGAGCTGCGGTCCAGGATTGCCTGCAGAACCACAAGTTCAACAGCCCTGATTTACACCCACAGACTCTCATCTCTTCTTTTCACCCTTATTTCTCTCTCTTGGGCGGCAATCCTAACCCCACTTACCATGGAGGAAGCCCCATTGAGTTCAACAGGACTTACTTCTGAGTAGAGATAGTTTGGATTTATTTAGTTAATTTTATCCATACAGATGCCACAATAAATGATACTTATCTGGTGTGGTTTTCACAGCCCTGGCGAAGCCATTAGAAGTTGGCATTGTGTTGCCACAGTAGTAGTTCTGATCGAAATAACTGGAAAAATCCCCCAGACATTTAAAATTATAATTTTTAAAGGTTGCCTATATTATCCTGCCAAGCGGTAAGGAACAGTTTGCCAAACATTTGCTTATTTTATTACAGGGCTTGTACCCCACCATTTTTATAAATGTCTTAAGGTGGCTAGCAATAAGATTTGTTGATTTGTTGTTGACCATCTGCCAAGTTGGTGAGGCTCATTTGACACCAACACAAACTTGAGCCTTTGGTATCGTCAGCCCAGAAATTCAGTAGATGCCTTCTGTTTTAGCCTTTAAACAACAGCTGAAAAATCTATCTCCAAAATAGTCAATGGTCTCTGATTTTAAATTTTCACGTGTTTTTATTATACATAAATATAAGCGGGTGGTAAGGTCTTCTTTCTTGCCGACAAAGGTCCATATAGTTAAAGCTATGGTTTTCCCAGTAGTGATGTATGGAAGTGAGAGCTGGACCATAAAGAAGGCTGATCACCGAAGAATTGATGCTTTTGAATTATGGTGCTGGAGGAGACTCTTGAGAGTCCCATGGACTGCAAGAAGATCAAACCTATCAATTCTGAAGGAAATCAGCCCTGAGTGATCACTGGAAGGACAGATCCTGAAGCTGAGGCTCCAATACTTTGGCCACCTCATGAGAAGAGAAGACTCCTTGGAAAAGACCCTGATGCTGGGAAGGATGGAGGGCACAAGGAGAAGGGGACAACAGAGGATGAGGTGATTGGACACTGTTCTCGAAGCTACCAGCATGAGTTTGCCTAAACTGCGGGAGGCAGTGGAAGACAGGAGTGCCTGGCGTGCTCTGGTCCATGGGGCCACGAAGAGTCGGACACAACTAAATGACTAAACAACAACAAAAGGTCTTCTTTACTACGTGGCCAGAGGAAATGCCTCTGGACAAGGTGAGGCAGGGTGTGGGGGCAGGGAGGTATGTATGGCGGCAGCAGAAACTGTGCCAACAACTCTGTGGGTTCATAGCATGGCTACATGACCCTGAGATCAGACAAGAGGGCCCCAGAAACAGCATGTCCATTATTGAAGCAGACGGAACAGAGGCAGCTGCAAATACTGAAGCCGTGTCACACGAAATTACCCCGAGTCTTCCTCTAAAAATCATCACCCCACACTTGCCACCCAGAAACAGGCAGGTAAGCTGAGGTTACAGCCTCCCTCTTCCACTTCTGCTAAGCTGATAACACAGAGAGACATATTGACGGGGGCTGAAGGAAAACATTAAATATTTCATCAGTAAGATTATACCCTGCAAAGACAGATGTTGGGAAGCTGTAATATTTAAAAATAAAGAGATAAACACATGCTTTTCGGGACGGACGGACGGATTTTTATTTTCTACTGCAGGAAGGGAGACGAGGGAATTGGGAGATTTATTGTATAAGCAGCGAATGGGAAATTACGGTTTCCTTAAAGCAGATTAAGAGCAAATAGTCTTCATTTACTCACATAAGCAGCAACAAGGAGAGGAAGGAAGGGAATCGGCCTGGAATGGGCTGAAGGGAGGAAGAGATGTTTGCAAATCTGACTCACCATCCCAGACACTAGGTGGCGCACCTAGGAAGAGCCTAGAGGGGCGCAGTTTTCATTCACCTCCTTCTGAAGGTGGCTTCTTGGAGCAGCAAGATCAGATGAAAGGAAATTTACAGAAGATACGGAAGGTTTTCTTCTTGTCCTGAATCGAGTTTCTGGCTGGGGGGTTGGGAAGGGAGGTAATAATAATAATAATAATAATAATAATAATAATAATAATAATTTATTATTTGTACCCCGCCCATCTGGCTGGGTTTCCCCAGCTACTCTTGGTGGCTTCCAACAAAGATTAAAAATACATCAAAATGTCACACATTAAAAACCTCCCTGAACAGGATTGCCTTCAGATGTCTTCTAAATGTTAGGTGGTTGTTTATCTCTTTGACATCTGCTGGGAGGAAGTTCCACAGGGCGGGCGCCACTACTGAGAAGGCCCTCTGCCTGGTTCCTTGTAGCTTTGCTTTTAATAATAATAATAATATCTTTATTGTCATTGCCCCCTTCGGGGACAACGAAATTACTTGACTGCTCCATAAAAACAGTGAGGGAACCGCCAGAAGGCACTGGAACTCAGTGTCCGGACAGAACGATGGGGGTGGAGACGCTCCTTCAGGTACCCTTCAACTGTGGAGAGAATGAATGCTGTGATTGATTTAGGGTTTGGGGAGAGCATCTGATGAGGCAGAGTGTCACTATGCAGGTGGTCCCAGGTTTAACCACTGATGTCTCCAGTTAGGACTGGGAGAGACCCTGATCCGAAGCTCTGGAGAGCCACTGTCAGTAAGTCTCAACAGTAAAGAGTTACGGGATTGCACCCAAAATAGAAGCACTTTCCCAACCTCAACCACTCTCCACCCACACCTCCTAAAACTGGGACTGGTCCAAGACATTATGATGCCTGAGGCGAAGGACAAAATCGCACCTTCCTCCTTTTTACATACATTGGTGAGCATAAAGGTAAAGGTAAAGGGACCCCTGACTGTTAAGTCCAGTCGTGAACGACTCTGGGGTTGCGGCGTTCATCTCGCTTTATTGGCCGAGGGAGCCGGCGTACAGCTTCCGGGTCATGTGGCCAGCATGACTAAGCTGCTTCTGGCGAACTTCATGAGTCCTTGGGTTGCTGTTGCCAGTCAGTGTTGACAATATTGAGCTAGATTGGCCAAAACAGAACACCTGAGCAGCATAGGCCAGTTTCATGTGCAAATGTTTCATACCTTTGGACAGCAAGCAAAGTCTGATATTCTTCTTATGAACAAAGCCTTCTTTTGCCTGCCCCAAATAGCCTTTTTTTCTTTTTCCAAAGGACACAGAGCCTCCTTTGAAATCTATAGTTTCTGGCATATCTAGGGTAAGCTTAGGCTTGGAACTTACCAGTCTTGTCAGTTGCTAACTTTGCACCATATTTCACGGGCTCATCCTGGCAATAATTAGTTGTCCGGTACAATTAAGAGCCGTCTCTCTAGGTGAAGCACTCAAATGAACATTTAGCAACTAAGTTGTTAAAATGACCCAGCAGGAAGGCAAGCAAAGGAGGATTTAAGGACGGGCTGCTTTTCAGTCATCCTTGTGGCTTTAGATGCTGGTTCAGGAGTTTCTGCAAGCTCTGCACTCCTGGCCAGCCAGAGAAATGGCACATTCCGGTCAGGAGACTGGCAGCCTGACGGCATTGCTCAAGTCAGCGTGCCTTTCAAGTGACCTGATGGCTTTTGGCGGAACTCCCCAGAAGTCTCACGCCTGAGGAGAGTCGATTCAGCTAAATGCTTCGATGTCCCCAGGAAACAATGGCTCTGTCCCAGAACATAACATGGCACATTCTGTATTTTACAATTGGAAAGGTGTTTGGCCATTCTGGAGCTCTCAGCTGAAACTGCTCATCCTTCTACAGTCCCACAGAGTACTGTAGTAATTAGAGTCTTGGACTAGGACCTGGGAGACCAGGGTTTGAGGCTCAGTGGGGCGACCTTGGGCCAGTCCCTTTCTCTTAGCTTAACCTACCTCACAGAGCAGTTGTGAGGATAAAGTATACCACATAGAAGGCCTATGTACACTGCTGTGAACTCCTTGAGGAAAGGTAAAGGGTAAAGGGACCCCTGACCATTAGGTCCAGTCGTGGCTGACTCTGGGGTTGCGGCGCTCATCTCGCTTTATTGGCCGAGGGAGCTGGCGTACAGCTTCCGGGTTATGTGGCCAGCATGGCTAAGCCGCTTCTGGCGAACCAGAGCAGCCCACGGAAATGCCGTTTACTTTCCCACCAGAGCGATACCTATTTATCTACTTGCACTTTGACATGCTTTCAAACTGCTAGGTTGGCAGGAGCAGGGACCGAGCAACGGGAGCTCACCCCGTCATGGGGATTCGAACCGCCAACCTTCTGATCGGCAAGTCCTAGGCTCTGTGGTTTAACCCACAGCACCACCCGCGTCCACCTTGAGGAAAAGTGGGGTGTAAATGTAAATAAATAAAAAATTCAAGTGGAGGCAGGGTGCTGAAGAACAGGATGAGAATAAATGCAAAACACACAGGGCGTCTGCCTTCCATTCTGTCCACAGTGCCATAAGCAAAGGGCATGAAATTATTACTTTTATTTATACTGAGTTCCCACAATAACATATTTTTTCTTTCTTACAGATAACAGCATACAATAGCCAACATCAATCTGAGAAACCAAAGTGCCACAAGAGGAATGTGTACATAAAAAGGGTAATAATGATCCTTCTGTAAGATTTCATTATTTATACAGTGGTACCTTGGGTTAAGTACTTAATTCGTTCCGGAGGTCCGTTCTTAACCTGAAACTGTTCTTAACCTGAAGCACCACTTTAGCTAATGGGGCCTCCTGCTGCCGCTGCGCCGCCAGAGCACGATTTCTGTTCTCATCCTGAAGCAAAGTTCTTAACCCAAGGTACTATTTCTGGTTTAGCGGAGTCTGTAACCTGAAGCGTATGTAACCCAAGGTACCACTGTACTCTGATTATGAAATCCCAATTTCTCTTTTAGATAAGGAGTCTTCTATATTGGTGGATGAGATGTGAGATATAAAGTCCCACCATATTGCATAGAACTGTTCTTTGGCGCTGGCCACCCAGAGTTTGTGGGTTATTCCCCCCCCCCCCAGCAGTCACCAGTGTCCGCATGTCTTTTGCACCGTAGCACGAGATTTAAATCACTTAGCATCTTCCCACTGTTGTGCTATGGAAATTCTAGCCCCTGCTAACGTCCAGGTCCCATGGACTGCAAGAAGATCAAACCTCTCCATTCTGAAGGAAATCAGCGCTGAGTGCTCACTGGAAGGACAGACCCTGAAGCTGAGGCTCCAATACTTTGGCCATCTTATGAGAAGTGAAGACTCCCTGGAAAAGACCCTGATGTTGGGAAAGATGGAGGGCACAAGGAGAAGGGGACGGCAGAGGACGAGATGGTTGGACAGTGTTCTCGAAGCTACCAGCATGAGTTTGACCAAACTGCGGGAGGCAGTGGAAGACAGGAGTGCCTGGCGTGCTCTGGTCCATGGGGTCACGAAGAGTCGGACACGACTCAACAACAACAACAACAACAACAACAACACACACACACACACACACACTCCCTACATTGATAGAACTCTTGGGCATTCCCACCATAAATGGGGAAAAAGTGAGCAAAGGCAATGAAATCTGTGATTTGCTTTGGGCAAAGGAGGCATTCTGCATGGTTCCTAAGCCTTGCAATGAAGGATAAACAAAAGCTAGGCAAGCCTTGTTGGCGGAATTGCCCTTGTTTAATTAGATCTCATTGATACAGGAGCAGCTGAACCACTTCCCTGTCTTTATAGACTAAGCATGTGTTGGGTGACAAAGCCGCGAGGGGCACTCCGGCCTTCTCCCCTGTGCCTTGGTACCAGCAGGAAGGTTGGAGTGAATTGCTTCTCTGCAAATATAATTCCTCCCCCCGCTCTTTCCAAAAGTTCGCAGGTTAGGCCTGAACATCTGTGAGTTCCTCAGCTGAGGTTCCAGCAGCTGCTTCTTGTGCTCTGCTGTTCGCTCGCTGCTTTTGTGACTTGCTCTCAGCTGCATCGCAAAGGAGGACCTGCAGGATAATATATGTGCATCTTATTACGGGCTAAGATACAGACATCACCTCTGGCACCCGACTTTGGCCTGATTATCATTGCCAAACCAGGCAAAATATGTCTGAGGTCACAATACCGAGACTGGAACAGTTGTGAATAAGCCAAAGGGGGAAGAGAGAGACAAAATAGCTTGCCCTCCATAGAGACAACTCACCCACCCCACACAAAAAGCTGCTTTATTTCAGCCTCAGTAAAACTACTTGTTAGCCCCTAAAAAGAAACCTTGTACCTAACAGCAACATAGCACAACCTTATGGTTCCCTTGGAAACATCCAAAGCGATTCAATGGGCTCAAATAAATGGGAACATTAGCTGGGTTACACAGTGGAGCAGCTGAGACTACTCACCATTTTCCAGGACTTCCCCCCCCCCCCCATAGCTTAAAAAACTGCTCCGCTTTTAAATTTTCTAATTTTGTTTTTGTTTCGGCATTGCTGGCAAAAACATTTTTATTGCCCGCTCTCTCTTTTGACCATTTGCTGTCAATGATCTCACCATATACTTGTTATCTGATTGGCCACATAACGTTGTGACATCATCCTGGCTACTGTATGATGTGACTGGCAGAAACCAGTAGATAGCTATAGATTGATTTTATTGATCTCTTTTATGAAAGTGTGGATATTCAAGCAAGCAAGCAAGCAAATGTGTCTGCAAATGTATCTTTAGATTTGGGAAGCAACGCCACCTGTTTCAGAGCTGCTCTGTGCCTTTCCAATTTGACTTGATATCCAGGACTGCGTTAGATATGTTGAAAATGAAGCCCTGTTTTTTCCTCAATCACTATAATGGGGAGCCTAAAAATGGCCATAACATTATTATTTTTTTACTTGTCACAGAAGTGGATGATATTTGCAGGCGTAGCAGTCTCCCCAGAGAGAATTAAGCCTGCCAAATCTGTAGGCAAATAGAACTAGGAGATTTCATGCAGAGCACCTTTAAATCTTCTTCTTCTTCTTCTTCTTCTTCTTCTTCTTCTTCTTCTTCTTCTTCTTCTTCTTCTTCTTCTTCTTCTTCTTCTTTTCTGCCAGAATTGGATGCAATTTGTAGGCACAGTCATGTCTTCTGAGAGCTGCCCAATTTCACAATGATAGTTGCAGTGGTATTCTCACCATTTGCCAATTTTGGATTGGGTACACTTGGAATCATAAGGGATGGAGTGGGAGAGAAGGATCATAGATAACTAGAATTGTTTGGGATTCTGGTGGGTGTGGATGGACTGCTCTCCCTGTCCATAGATCTGGGAAGATATAGCCTCTTATCCCTGGTAAAGAGAGAGAGAGAGAGATCTCAACTGACCAACCTGGATGGCTTTTAAGGAGGACTGAACAAATTCATGGAGAATATCAATGGCTACCAGCCATGATGGCTGTGATCTGCCTTCACAGTCAGAGGAAGCTATGCTTCTGAATACCAGTTGCTGGAAACTGCCAAACGGGAGAGTGCTCTTGTGCTGAGGTCTTAAAGGCTTGGATCAACTGAACCTTAGGGATGTGGGGTGCCTCCAGAAGTGCCCCATCAGAACCTTCAGTGTGAAAGGCCCTGCTAGAATAGCCTATTGGATCAGGCCAATGGTCCATTAAGTCCAGCATCCTGTTCTCACAGTGGCCAACTTGATGCCTGTGGGAATCCTACAAGCAGGATACGATCACAACACTCTCCCCTCCTATGCTGTTCAGCGACTGATATTCAGGTGCACTGCTGCCTTCATCAAAAAACATATTGCTCCCCAAGTTGGTTCCTCTCTGGTAACCCTTCAGGAATACAGGATTATTTCCCATCCAAAAGGCTCTAGGGTTAGACATAGGGTTAGGCAATCATGGAGTTGGAAGGGACCCTGAGGATCATCTAGTCCAACCCCTTGCAATGCATGAATGTAGCTTTCCCTTACGGCAATCGAACCTACAACTTTGGCGTTATCAGCACCACACTCTAACCAACTGAGCTATCCATGCTCTGTTGTTGCCTAGTTCATTATCACTTCTGTTTCAGATATCCATCAGGGCCTGTCATCTTCCAGTTGCTACTGAACTTCAGTTCCCATCCTCCTCTAACATTGGCCGACATAATCTGAAGGCTCGTGGATTTGCACCCCTCAACCTGGACAGGATGGGGAGGAGAAAGATCTGAGCTTTTTCATGGTCCTCTTCCCAATCCTGGGGAATTAAACCTAGCAGTAGTGATGGGCAGGACGGTGCTCACCTGACTTGCCATTGGCTGAATTTCTGCTACTTGTTGGGAGGTAGAGAGGAAGGGAAAAGGCAACGGTGAGGTCAGTGTGGTGCAAACCCACCAGTAAAGGCACTGGATTGACTCCATGTGTACATCTGCGCTGCAATGTTGACACTACTGGACTCTAGACTTTGACAGCACAATCTGCTTTGTTGGCACTGGGATCCCACTCCACGTTTCGTTTATCTCAACCCCTCGAAGCAGTGTTGTCGGAGTTACTGGGCTGGCAGTATTAAAACTGCATGACCCTGGCTTGTTCGTTCTGAATGTCAACCAGTCAGACAGAGAGCTAGCTATAATCCAAGACACAACCACCAAGTCCTACTAAAACTGAGAACCCGGCCGAAAGGCAGACTGAGATGCTGAGCAATTCGTGGGGATTTGGCAAAGTTCTTTGAAGGTCTACCAATGGGGGCATCGTTGGAAGAAGTCTGGCTTGCAGCAGTTCATTATTAAGGATGCCTGAATGATGTCCCTATTTCCCCATTGCTCACTTTTATGTGGGGGCCGGCCTGGAACGCAGTATATTATGCAACGGCTTTGTCATGTCTCAGCAATGATATTAAGAGTCTAATGCTAAACAGGTTCCAAGGAAATGAGGAGGGGAAAAAAATGACTTACTATATTTACCCTGAAACAAGATTCAATCTGCCACTGTATTTAATGCTATATTTTTCATTATCTCACAAGCATATGTTGGAAGGGCTACAGATGATGAAGTTAGCTGCTGGGCAGAGCTATCATCAGTGCTTTCCATCTTTATTTTAATAAGAGGAATGAGCAAATTGTTTGTGACCTTCGTGAAGGGCTTCCTGGAAGACAAGGAAACCTCACTCGCAACAGAATCACTAGCCTGGAGCCCTGCTGAATATTCAAAGCTCTTGTTCTGAATAAATTGCGTTGCAATAAAGCTATTGTGTCTGATGGAGTCATAGCTGCCATGGAAGCAATGAGCTCTGTAGGCAAAAAATGCTTGTATAAGACCCCCACTCCACCCCAATATTGGCAGCAAAGCGTTGTCTGAACCACTAAAGAGCTATAGGAAATACCTTTCTATTTGATGACAAAATTGGACATGCCCAGAGGAAGCCAACCAGGATAGTGGCATGAGATTTCTGGAAGCCAAGTCCTATGAGAAATCATATAACAACAATAACAACAATACCAATGTTAGTCCTACTGAAAGTAGGCCCATTAGAATTAATGGCCATGCCTAATTTAGGTCTATTGATTTCAGTGGGTCTACTCTGAGTAGAAAGTTGTTGGGGACAACTCATTAGTTTACTTAATTTCTGAATAGATTTGCAAATCTATGCATCAAAGTGTTCTGTGCTGATTCTGAGCTGGCCAGAGAGAGATGTTTAGTCTGAACTCAGTTATGGTAGCGTGAAGATCCTGTATGATCCTTTGATTCTCTAACTGATTGTTCATTGCAGTGTGCCCACTCTTTCGTTGTGGTATGAATCAAGACCCCCATCAGTGCTATGTCTTTAATGCAGTAATCCTAACACTTTAAGCAGTTGTGGCTTTCCCTAAAGAATCCTGGGAACTTTCTTAAGGGTGCTGAGAGTTGTTTGGAGACCCCCCGATCCCCTCCCAGAGCTACAACTCCCAAAGTGGTTTAATGATCAAGTCTTCTTTCCAGGGAACTCTTGGAATTGTAGTTCTGTGAGGGGAATAAGGGTATGAACTGGAGAACGCACCTTCCAGGGATAGATCTGAGATACACTTGAGTATTCAAAACAAAAAAATTCCTTCCAGTAGCACCTTAAAGAGTATTGGCATCCTCAACCTTGACATGACCTTAGCATCTCTTTGCATTTTTTTTGTCCTGGGGTATGTGACCTTTTGACACTTCCCCTTCCTTCTCCCTGTTCCACTTGGGGGTAGCCATTGCTTTGCACTAAATTAGCTTTGGAAATGAGGAGATGGGAGAGAGAGATAGCAGTGTGTGTGGCAAATATATTCAGCGTGCAATGTGATGGAGACAGCAGCAGTTGTGACTGTACCAAGGCAGGTCTGCAGCCAAATGCAATGTGGATCGCCTCCTTTGCCAAGTGCAGATGGACGCTGCAGCCATCTGGCCTCAGGCAGCCAAGTATCCAGCAAGACTCCCAAGATGAGCCACAAAGGTGGCAAACATATTTAACCAAGGGGGCTCAAAGCTACCTCTATTATGTCCTCCATCTGCTTCTTCCAGCCCACCAGCCTACTCGGCACTATCCAATACGGCTTGAGCCTCAGTCACTCGACTTCCATCAAAGCCTTTTATTGCAGAATGAAATAGTTATTCCTCAAATAAACCGAGTTTGCACATAGCGTCATATGCCAGCACAGAGGGCAGACACGTTCATGTGAATAAATAGAGCAAGGGCACAAAACACGACGAGGACAAGGAAATGGGGGGCCTAAATGTATTAAGTACTGACTGCAAAGACGCATGCATCTATGGATGGGGGATAAATTCAGTTTGCTTTGCATGCTAATGAGAAACGACCCAATGCGCACTTTTCAAACCAATATGCGATCTGGAGCAAAAGTATCTTTCAAAATTCACCATGCTTTGAATTTTGTAATACGGTTCTCCAGCCAAGCCGTGTCTACAAAAATGCATAAATTAGAGGCAAGCGTGCATCAGAATGCATGAGTGAGTTGAAATAACATACCAAAATGCATTATATAAGGGGAAAATGTTTACACTAAGGGGGGAATTAGCACTAAAACTGGCATCTATTCCGGAGGAGAGCAGCAGAAAGCTATATAACAGGGTGTTCTGAGCGTCTGGGGTTTTGCCGGTCTGGGATCTGCTGGAACCAGAGCTGGCACCAACCAGCAGGAAGCCCTGATTGCTGTGCAGGTGGAAGGATCAGACCCAGTCTGCTCCATCCTTCTTCCGCCACTGTGAGTGGCTGGGCCGTGGGATTCGGCAGTGGAAGCAGGAAGTTAGGTAGCTCAGGTGGTTAGAGAGTGGTGTTACTAACACCAAGGTTGCAGGATTGATCCCTGTATGGAATAGCTGCCTATTTCTGCATTGCAGGGCATTGGACGAAATGATCCTCAGGGTCCCTTCCAACTCGATAATTATATGATTCTAAGATTTGTACATTTCTTAATCAAAAAAATAAAACCTGTAAGTGGTTTACGGGGAAATGATTTTAATTAAAATTAGCAACAAAAGCCCAAGTGAAACAGTAAATGCAATAAAATGGCATGTCCATTGGGATGCAGAAGAGTGGAGTCAGTGGTGTGTGGGAAAGTCCACTGGTAGGCCTTTGGCCCAGGCCCTCCTAGAGAAAAAAAAATGCTTACATCCCTGTTATTGGGTAAGGTGTGAAATGGCCTTCCTTGTCAGAGAACCAGGAGGTGATGTGGTTCACCACTGGGTGCAACACATGATGCTAAACCTGGGTTTGGTATCATATACAGTCATACCTCGGGTTACAGATGCTTCAGGTTGCGTTTTGGAAGTACTGGAATGGGTTACTTCTGGGTTTCGGTGGCCGTGCATGTGCAGAAGTGCTAAATCGCGCTTTGTGCATGCACAGAAGCGCCGAATCGCAACCCGCGTGTGTGCAGACGCGCCACTGCGGGTTGCGAATGCTGCAGGTTGTGAACATGCATCCCACACGGATCACGTTCGCAACCCAAGAGTCTACTGTAATGTGTGGAACTGCTCCCTGGTTGCAGCCACTCTGACAATTCTTCTTGCATCTGTTTAGTCGTCTTATTTTGAAGTCCAGTCCGTGAGGAATAATAGCCCCCGTGAACGACAAGGAGACAGCAAGCGAAATGTCCCCCACTTTTCGCGACAATTTCTGCCTCTCCTGCTAAACCATCTGCTCATGAGCGCTGGTGGTTGAATGGAAGGTGTAAATCTGGCGTCTCATTGATAGGGCTCCTCCATTGTTTTTGGCTGATCTGCAGCTTCCTGGAAGTTTTCCAGGCCTTCTCTCGTATAGCCAAGGTTGCCGTCATCCAGCGCAAATGCCATATGTTAAGATTCAGATGACATACTACCTAAAAAGTCGCAAATGATTATGCCCTGTCTCTTTTTACAGGGCTGTGATTAGAAATATTTATGTAAATGTACCTTCAGAAGAGAAATGGCAGTTGGTGTTAGGCAGCCAAACGTGTGGCTGCTGTAATGAGATACTTTGACTCAGCCGCAATGTTGCCTCAGAAACAATCTGAATTAACAGTAATGAAAAAATTACTCTTTTCCGTCTTTCTGTCTTAAAATGAAGGGGGGAGAAGACCCATATCTTGATCTTAGATGAGATTTTATTAATTTTTTTGTTATCATTGCCGCTGCTGCTTTCTGGAATATTCAAAAGAGGAAAATAAATGTCGGCTCATGCAGTGAAGGAAGGAAACACTGAAATTCAAATTCGTAGGAGGGATCCAGAGGCTGAAGATTCAGAATCACACAATCATTCCCCTCTGAGAGACTTGGGAATCATAGTTTTGGGAATGGAAGAGTCTTAGTATTTCACCAAGCCACAACTCCAGAGATTCCTGGAGGGGCAAAGGAACAATTTATACAAATGTTTGCTAAAGAAGTATTAGCAGGTGTCGGGGAACCCAGTCCAGATCACCATAGGTGGTGTCTATGGGGCTTTAACCCCTTTTGTGCTCTGCTTAAAAGGTAAAGGGACCCCTGACCATTAGGTCCAGTCGTGACCGACTCTGGGGTTGCGGCGCTCATCTCACTCTATAGGCCATGGGAGCCGGCGTTTGTCCGCAGACAGCTTCCTGGTCATGTGGCCAGCATGACTAAGCCGCTTCTGGAGAACCAGAGCAGTGCACGGAAACACTGTTTACCTTCCTGCCGGAGCGGTACCTATTTATCTACTTGCACTTTGATGTGCTTTCGAACTGCTAGGTTGGCAGGAGCTGGGACCGAGGAACGGAAGCTCACCCCATTGCGGGGATTTGAACCACCGACCTTCTGATTGGCAAGTCCTAGGCTCTGTGGTTTAACCCACAGCGCCACCGTGTCCCTTCTGCTCTGCTTACCAGATGCAACTATTGATGGGAATGATGATGGCACCATCCTTGTAGAATTTTACAGTAGGAATTTGGTCATCTTCCTCCTCAGTGCAGGAACCTCACAACTGCCGTGTCCTCTACAGATGACTGTCTAGTCCTGACTTAAATATCTTCAGCAAATGTGAATCATCATTGTTGTACACATGGTTGCTGATGGGGTTTGGGGGATTTTGTTTTGCGAAATAACACAAGTTATTTCCTCTTCCTAGGGCAGCCTTTCTCAACCTCTGGGTCCCCAGATGTTGTTGAACTACAAGTCCCATCAGCCCTAGCTAGCAAGGCCAGAGCTCAGGGATGATGGGAGTTGTAGTCCAACAACATCTGGGGACCCACAGGTTGGGAACTGCTGTCCTAGGGGCTGCTGAGGCAGAAGTAAAGGAGGCAGACCAAGTGGTTCATATAACCAATGGCGGAGTTTCATGCTCCGGCACCGGGGACACAGAGCAGGCCAGGGTGTGGCTGGCACGTGTCCCGGGGAGCATGGCATGCCGCCTGCAGGGGCGTGGCGCCCAGTGTGTGGGGCAGCCGTGATGGCACCCCACTGGGATTGTGGTGCCGGGAGCGGTGCGCTCCCCCTGCCCCTCTCTTCCTCCGCCAGTGCATATAACCAATGGAAAGAGACAAACCTGAGTGAGGTATTTTTTAAAAAAACAAAAACAAAACCAACCACCATGGGTATAGATATAGATGATGCATTGTATATATGAAGAATAAGACCCTCCCTTCAGTGTGTGTTTAGTTAAGAATTTCAGTTAAGAGCAGGCTTCCTCAACCTCAGCCCTCCAGATGTTTTTGGCCTACAACTCCCATGATTCCTAGCTAGCAGGACCCAGTGGTCAGGGATGATGGGAATTGTAGTCTCAAAACATCTGGAGTGCTGAGTTTGAGGAAGCCTGGTTAAGAGGGGCCAACTGTCTTTTCTTGTTTCGTACCTCAGACCTGCCTCGTGTTATTGTATTTAGTATCTCTTATTATTATTATTATTATTATTATTATTATTATTATTATTATTAGAATTTTTATACTGCCCTATACCCGGGGGTCTCAGGACGGTTCACAAAATAATGTTATTTTGTCACAGCTTTCTTTATTACTTCTTCGTTGTTAAAGCTTAGTTTACATTTATGTGAGTCACTTAATTTTTCCCAACTGAAAAAACAAAACTCTGCTGAGGAAAGGTGTGGAATGCCCTAAACTGTGCGAGTGAGGGGATATCCCCAGTTTGATTTTGATAATCATCCCCTCACCTCCACAACATACCCAAAGGTACGTAGTACCAGCAGCTTGTTTCCTGCCTTGGCAGAACGGTAGCCTATGAATGCTGCAAAATAAAACCAGCAAAAATAGAGTTCTGTGCCCTAAGAAGCCTACAGTCCATGGCTGCACACACACTGTGCCTTTAAAAGCACGTAGCTGCAGTTTACTTTTTAAAGGTAAAGGACTCCTGACCATTAGGTGCAGTTGTGACCGACTCTGGGGTTGTGGCGCTCATCTCGCTTTATTGGCCAAGGGAGCCGGCGTACAGCTTCCGAGTCATGTGGCCAGCATGACGAAGCCACTTCTGGCAAACCAGAGCAGTTCATGGAAACGCCGTTTACCTTCCCGCCGGAGTGGTACCTATTTATCTACTTGCATTTTGACATGTTTTCGAACTGCTAGGTTGGCAGGGGCAGGGACCGAGCAATGGGAGCTCACCCCGTCGAGGGGATTCAAACTGCCGACCTTCTGATCGGCAAGTCCTAGGCTCTGTGGTTTAACCCACAGCGCCACCCACGCCACCTTTTACAGAGCTACAATTCCCAGCACCCTTGACAAACTACAGTTCCCATGATTCCTTGGAAGGAGACGTGCGCTTTCAATGTATGGTGTGTGTGTGCAGCCTATAATTTCAAAGGAGAGTAGCTGGCAGGAGTAGGAAAGGGGACAGAGACCAGAGGCCAGGCGAGAAGGGGGAGAATAAGCATAAGACTAAGACCGATCTGTGTTGGGTGAGCGAAAGTGAAGTTACATTCTCGAGCGCATACACGAGCATGCTGATCCATGCTGCCTTCTAAGCGTAGCCCTCATGCCTGCCTCAGTGGGCACACTCCCCGGGTGGGCTGTCACCATGGGATCAACTCACACATGATTATGCGAAGGATCAGCATGATCGGCTGTCACTGATTTCACTGACATCTGTCCCCACAGTGAGACAAGCTGCAAACATGAATTATTGAGGACGTACACATGCGGATCTGTGTCATGATTACGCCAAACAATACACTTTGCCGCACTCTTGAGAGACGAAGGCAGGGAGGCTGGTGGCCAGCTGCCTTTTAACCCTTGTTGACAAGCTGTTCCTATCTTTCCCGGTACTCAGACTTCCTTGGTTTCTAAGAATTGTTGCCTGCACGGCTCTTGTACTGTTAATAGCATTATTGCCAAAGCAACATGAACTTAGCGGTGGTAGTTACTGTTCACTGTTAGCTTTATTTCAAACAGTCCTTTACGCAATAATAATAGGGATGTTAGCCATGTGGCACTGGTGTTTGTTTTCCTGGAAATGCACACGTCATAACGCACTAGGGGGCATTCTGTAAAATATGATAACATGCAGCTAAGAATTATCGCGAGCGATGCAGCACAGTGCATGCAGAACCCTGTTTGAAAAAGTTTGTGGCCTACTGGAGGTTTCCGAGCACAATTCACAGTGTTGGTGCTGACCTTTAAAGCCCTCAACGGCCTTCTCCCTGTATACCTGAAGGAGCATCTCCACCCCCATCGTTCAGCCCGGACACTGAGGTCCAGCGCCGAGGGCCTCCTGGCAGTTCCCTCCCTGTGAGAGGTGAGGTTACAGGGAACCAGGCAGAGAGCCTTCTCGGTGGTGGCGCCCACCCTGTGGAACGCCCTCCCATCAGATGTCAAAAAAACAACTACAGTGGTACCTCGGGTTACATACACTTCAGGTTACATACGCTTCAGGTTACAGACTCCACTAACCCAGAAATATTACCTCGGGTTAAGAACTTTGCTTCAGGATGAGAACAGAAATCGTGCTCCGGCGGCATGGCATTAATGGGAGGTCCCATTAGCTAAAGTGGTGCTTCAGGTTAAGAACAGTTTCAGGTTAAGAACAGACCTCCAGAATGAATTAAGTTCTTAACCCAAGGTACCACTGTATATAACATTTAGAAGATATCTGAAGGCAGCTCTGTTTAGGGAAGTTTTTAATGATTGATATTTTAATGTATTTTTAATCTTTTGTTGGAAGCTGCCCAGAGCAGGGTAGAAGAAGAAGAAGAAAAAGAAGAAGAAGAAGAAGAAGAAGAAGAAGAAGAAGAAGAAGAAGAAGAAGAAGAATTTGGCAGGGAAGGTAAAGTGTGTATACAGGGAATTTTTTTTTCCAGCTGGAGCTCAGTCCTGGCACCTCTCAGCTGGGTGCCATTCCCATTATAAGAGAATAAGGTGAGTTCTGGCACATCTCATTGTGGAAAAATAGTGTTGTGTGTATGCACAAAATGAATTCATCCCTGCTTCTTATATTGGATAAAATTTCGAAACCAAGGAGGAAGACCTCATGTAGCATCCTTTTGCATCCATGGTTTCTCAAGGGGTGGTGGTGCTGTGGCTCAGTGGAGAGTGGCTGTTGGCACCCATCTGTCTCGAAAGACAATGGAGTGTGCCTTTGGGGGTGAAGTCAAACCACTGTGTTAGCAGCGCTGAAGTGCTCCAAGTGGTATACAACATAAAACCAGTAAACCATAGCATTCAAACAACCCAGTAAAGCAGTGGTATAAAAGAATATAGATTCATATAGAATCATAGAACTGTAGAGTTGGAAGAGAACCCGAGATTCATCTAGTCAACAACCCCCTGCAATGCAAAGATCGAATAGAAAAACAGGAATTACTGGAATTCTAGCAAATGAAAAACAGAGTTTGATCTTATGGGTGAGGGGTGTTGGTATTAAAGGGTTAAGAAGCTCTAATCAAGACGCTCTAGTCACTGAGCAGCTGGAGGTCGTTAAGCTTCCAGGAATGTGAGTTTGTATAAATAGTCAGCTCACTCGTGTGTTTGTCCCCTTCCCTTTTCTTTTGGGGCGTGTTTGCTGATATGTGTGATTCTTCACCAGGGTTTTTTGTTTTTGTGTAAATAAACCTTTTATTTGAGTTCCAAACCGCTTGCTCCAAGATTCCTTTATTGAAAAGATGCTGACTCTCCAGCCCTTCTTGAGCCGCTGTGCGAAATGCTCTGTTGTAATGGGACATTGTGGCATTGGAAGCGCACTGGACATTTGCTAACCATTAAACTAATTAAAGTTTAATGGGACAGGTTATGGGTGTTTGTACGTCAAGAAGGAGATAAGGAGTGCAGTTCAGAGTGATTTATGCAAGGACTGGAGCAAAGACAGAAGCGGTTGCCGACAACGAAAGCCTTCAAAGCAGCTTGAGTCCTGCAACGTGCCTAGGAAAAGTTTTAAAGAGGCACTGTGCAGTTTGTACTCGCTGGAAGACGTCTTATTCCTCGAGGAGCCACCTCAGCAGCTGGGAGACGGTCTACAGGTGTGTGAGTATCGTTCCTAAGCCCCAGGGAGGATGGCAGAGTCCCAGGAAAGTTTTACTGTCCCCTTTACGCGACTCAATGGGAAAAATTGGCAAGATTGGAAGGCTAGAGTAAGGGTTTGGTTGCAAGCAAAAGAGTTGTGGAGTTGTACTGAAGCACCGCCTTTACAGGCAGCTGCAGACGCGTCTGCAGAAGACAAAGCAGCAGCGGCAGCTTCACAGAAACGCGACAGGAAAGCCCAAGGTCTACTAGTTTTGGCAGTGGGACCAGAGCAAATGCCTTATGTTTCTGAGTTAAAGAACACGCATGAGGTCTGGACGGTTCTGCAGCGGCTAAATTCCAGAAACACTGCGGGGGCCAAGATCCATGCTACAAGATGTTTGTTTGATTTACGTCTCCAACCGGGAGCGTGTGTGAAAGAACATATTGCCAAAATGGTGTCTGCCTTTAATCAACTAAGACAGCTGGGCATTCCTTTCTCTATGGAGCAGCAGTCATACATATTGTTGTCTTCTCTTGATAAAAGCTATGAGACTCTAGCTTTAACTTTGGAAGCTATGCCTTCAACTGAATTAACCCTTGAATACATTTCTTCTCGACTTGCAGATGAACAGGATAAAAGGCAAAGAGAAAGAGGTTTGTCTTCAAAGGGGAGTTATGCTGTGCCTAAGAGTGGGGATGCTGAGTTTGAGAACACAGTAAATGCTTTTGCAGCTAGACACTGTTTTCGCTGTGGTTCCTCTTCCCATTTAATCAGGAATTGTACACGTGAACCTGGTCAAGACAGCACCAAGGCCGTTACCCCTAGTTACCAGACAAGGAGTTCCAGGGGACGTCGAAGAAGAGGAGGAGGTCGTGGCTACTCCCACAGCACACAGCACATGGCTTCAGCAATGGCGTTGATGCAAGGGCGTGGCCAAGGCAGCAATCTACGCTGGTTGATCGACAGTGGTGCATCTCACCACCTGGTGGCGCCATCTAGTGTCCGTTTGCAGAATTGCAGGCATTTGCAAACCCTTAAAGTTGTGACAATGGCAGATTCAACTAAACGTTCCTTAGAGACCGTAGGCACAGTGTTCCTGAAGTGTTTGCAAACAGAAATTGATGCCTATGTGCTAAAGGGAATGAAGGGGTGTATTTTGTCTGTGTCAGAACTTGATAGAAATGGGTTTAAAACTGTGTTTGAAAATGGGGTTTGCACTATTTCAAAGAAAAACGTATCTCTTTTGCAGGTGGAATGCAGAGATGGGTTATATTATTTTGAGACAAGTCCAGATGAAGTTGAACAGGTTCATGCTGGTTGTGTGAACTCGCCTACCCATAATTCTTGTGTTCATTTATGGCACCGCCGTTTGGGACATATTAATTTTCAGTATGTTAAAAGGCAACCTGAATTATCAGAAGGGTGCAAATTGAACAAATGTACTAAGTATTTGGATTGTACTGCATGCAAAAGGGCGAAGGTTCATAGATGCAGCTATCCCAGTTCAAATAGGAAATCTGACAAAGTATTCCAACTTGTGCATATGGACCTATGTGGCCCAATGCCTGTTGCTAGCATGGGAGGTTCGAGGTATGCACTGTGTCTCTCGGATGACAAAACAAAGGTTACATGGTTTTTTCCTCTCAAAACAAAAGCAGATACTGCAGAAACAGTTAAAAATTGGGTTCATGCAGTAGAACTTGAATTCGGTACTAGAGTACTTGCTTTTCAGACAGACAGAGGGTCAGAATTTACCGGGTCTGTGTTGCAGAATTTCTTTAAGAAAAAGGGAATTAAGCATCGTCTGTCTACACCTTATTCCCCCCAAGAAGGAGGTGTGGCCGAACGTAAAAACAGGGTTCTGCAAGAGTTGGCAAACTCTATGTTGTTTGATGCTAAACTCCCTCAAAGTTACTGGGCGGAAGCCTGGCAGACGGCTACTCATGTTCTGAACCGAGTATATAATTCGGTAATTGATACTACGCCATATTTTGCTTTATATGGGAAGAAGCCCAAAGTTAATTACTTTCGGGTGTTTGGATCTCAAGCCTATGTACTTATCCCAAAAGCGTTAAGGAAAAAGGGAAGTCCAAGGGCTAGGAAACTCATCTTTTGTGGGTACGAACCACATGCCAAATCTTGGAGGTTCGTGAACCCAGATGGGGATACTACAAGAGTGGTCCTCAGTAGGAGCGCTGAATTTTGTGAGCAATCCGGATGGACTCACTTACATGCTAACCCTGACATTTTGAGAGATGATTTAGGCATTTATGCTGAGAAAGAAATTCCAGAGGGTGATGAGCCAGAAGGGGACGGTGCACATGGTTCAGATGCAGATTCTGACCAGGCACAAGGTTCTTCTCCTAAGGTAGAAAAGCCAGAATCTAGGAGTGTTCCAACATCGCCAGTCAGTAGGCCTAGCAGACAGCAAAAGCGAAGCAGGTCGCCTGCAACACCAAGCCCAAGGGAGGTATCTAAACGGAGGTCTTTATCCCTAGAGGCACGTCCAGACATAAAGTCTGAGACAGATTCTGACAGCCAACAGTCAGAGGGGGCACAAGAGGAGCAATTGCGCAGGTCAAAACGTGCCACAAAGGGCAAGCCGCCAGAGCGGTTTAAGGTGACAAGTGTATATGTAAATATGGCACAGTGTGAGCCAGATAGCTATATGGAGGTACAACAGCTTCCAAGCTCAGAAGCCGTAAAGTGGCAGGAAGCAATGGAAAAAGAGATGGCTTCAATGAAGTCTCTCGGTGTGTTTACAAGTACAGAGCTTCCAAAAGGGCAACAAGCTGTAGGTTGTCGATGGGTATATCGTTTAAAGCCCACAACTACTGAGGAGTTGCAATATAAAGCCCGACTAGTTGCAAAAGGGTTTTCGCAGCGCAAAGGAGTTCACTATTCTCAAATCTATGCCCCTACTTCAAGATCGGAGTCATTAAGAATGCTTTTAGCCTCTTCAGCTAAGAAGGGAAATAAGCTGTTTCATTTTGATGTCAATGTGGCTTATTTAAATGCAGACTTACAGGAGGAAGTCTATATGACGCCACCACCAGGTTTTGAAGGAGACAAGCCAAACCAGGTCTGGCGCCTACACAAATCCATTTATGGGTTGAAACAGTCCGCCCGTAATTGGAATTCCTGCTTAAACGATGCTCTAGAGAGCATGGGGTTCAGAAAGAGCGCAGCAGATGCGTGTCTTTATCTAAAAGGCTCGGGATGTGAACAAGAAGCAGTCTTGATATTTGTTGACGATTTATTATACAGTGGAAAGGACGATAAACTTGCACAACAATTTGCCACAAAGCTTGGAGAAAGGTTTCAGATAAAATCACTAGGCAATGTATCTGTTTATCTAGGAGTTAAAATTCAGCAAGATGAAGATGGGAACTATTGGCTCAGCCAAGAAGCTAAGATCCAGCAGTTGCTGGAAAGGTTTAAAATGGACAACTGTGCTGGTGTTAAAACCCCAATGGAGTTAAGTTACACAAAGGATGCTCAAACTGAGCAACAGGCAGAGTTCTGTAATCCTGGGGTTTACCAGTCAGCGATAGGCAGTCTACTCCACATTGCACAGTGGACTCGGCCCGATATAACATATGCTGTCAACATGCTGTGTAGACAAGCTGAAAAACCATCAATGCATGCTTGGCAAGGAGTAAAAAGAGTTTTAAGGTATCTCCAAACTACCAAAAGGTTTCGCTTAAAACTATCAGCAGAGGGCAGCACACAACTTGAATGTTGGGCTGACAGCAGTTGGGCTGATGCTGGACCAGATAGAAAATCAGTGTCAGGAATGGCGATAAAATTTGGAAATGCACTAATTGGTTGGAGATCAAGAAAACAATCACTTATAGCTTTAAGTTCAACTGAATCTGAGTTCAATGCATTATCAGATGTATGTAGAGAACTGGAATTTTATAAGCAACTGGTACAAGAATTGTTTGGAGAATGTTCCCTACCTATCAGAGTGTGGGAAGACAATCAACCTTGTATTAAACTAGCTAAATCAGGTCAATTCAAGGCACACACAAAACACTTGGATATCCGTTATCAAAATGTATGCCAAAGTGTAAAACAAGGTTTAATTGAACTAAAGTATTGTCCAAGCCAAGAAAATCTCGCAGACGGTTTTACAAAAGCTTTGAGTCCGCAATCTCATAAATATTTCTGTTCAGGTTTAAATTTGAATTAAGGTTGGTACAGCTCAGTGTTACGAGCGAGAGGGGGTGTTGGTATTAAAGGGTTAAGAAGCTCTAATCAAGACGCTCTAGTCACTGAGCAGCTGGAGGTCGTTAAGCTTCCAGGAATGTGAGTTTGTATAAATAGTCAGCTCACTCGTGTGTTTGTCCCCTTCCCTTTTCTTTTGGGGCGTGTTTGCTGATATGTGTGATTCTTCACCAGGGTTTTTTGTTTTTGTGTAAATAAACCTTTTATTTGAGTTCCAAACCGCTTGCTCCAAGATTCCTTTATTGAAAAGATGCTGACTCTCCAGCCCTTCTTGAGCCGCTGTGCGAAATGCTCTGTTGTAATGGGACATTGTGGCATTGGAAGCGCACTGGACATTTGCTAACCATTAAACTAATTAAAGTTTAATGGGACAAGGGGAAACCTGGGCAAGGAGATACATCCTTACAAGACATCTGGAGCAAGTGGTGGTTTTTATTCTGCAATTTTAAATTGTGGTGTTTTAGTGCTTGTGAGGGTGGCGCTGTGGTCTAAACCACAGAGCCTAGGGCTTGCCGATCAGAAGGTCGGCGGTTCGAATCCCCTCGACGGGGTGAGTTCCCATTGCTCGGTCCCTGCCCCTGCCAACCTAGCAGTTCGAAAACATGTCAAAGTGCAAGTGCTGGGAATTGTAGCTCTGTAAAAGGTGGCACAGGTGGCGCGGGTGGCGCTGTGGGTTAAACCACAGAGCCTAGGACTTGCCGATCAGAAGGTCGGCAGTTCGAATCCCCTCGATGGGGTGAGCTCCCATTGCTCAGTCCCTGCCCCTGTCAACCTAGCAGTTCAAAAACATGTCAAAGTGCAAGTAGATAAATAGGTACCACTCTGGCGGGAAGGTAAACGGTGTTTCTGTGCACTGCTCTGTTTCGCCAGAAGCAGCTTAGTCATGCTGGCCACATGACCCGGAAAAACTGTCTGCGGACAAACGCTGGCTCCCTTGGCCTATAGAGCGAGATGAGCATGCAACCCCAGAGTCAGTCACGACTTGACCTAATGGTCAGGGGTCCCTTTACCTTTACCTTTAATGCTTGTGAATGAAAGTTAGAGGCTAGTTTCAGGACAATGACTATTGCGAAGGTGATATATTGTAACTACCCTGAGCCTTGTGATGTGATGACAGAATAGAAATTGAAATACATTTATTTACAAGTTGTGTCATTCTTCTCTGCTTTGTAACCACTCATTTAATTTTTTAAAAATCCTTCTATCCAAGAGATCTCAAACAAAAGAAGTCCCGAACATATACTATTGAAGACAGGGGATGAGGGCTTATGGAAAGATCAAAGACCAGGATGTCAAAGTAATCATAATCCAGCTCTTGGACATAGTGTTTTATATCAGAAGCCTAGGAATATTTAGGGCTTTATGATAATGGATTATTTATTCTAAATATACTCCAAGTAATTGTATAGCTCATATCCAGCAGGTCAGGATTACCAATTTCATTACAGTTTTCAGAGATTGCAAGCCTTTAGACAATTACTGTAAGTCCCATCTAAGAGGTGAAATCATTTCCTCAATATGGGATGGAGAGAGATACTGATATTGCTTTCTCTAAGATTCAATTTCATTATGTGGGGAGAGGGGAAATCCTTCTCTATCTCATATTTAGTTCATGGAGATCAGGTGTGATAAACAGAGCTTGCCCCTCATTCCTGCCCCCAGCTAAAGGAGGAAGGACCCACTTTCTGAGAATTTTGCTCCCATAAAACTTTTGAAATGTTTCCCCTCTGAATTGCTTGGCTTGTTGGTGTCCTAAACTGAGTTCTGATGAGTTTCGGCTGAAAAAAAGCCCTGAGGACGGTGATGATTTCAATCTATATAGCGTCCTTTATCAAAAGATCTCACATTACAAAATCAACAGTGATAAAAGCATAATAAAAACACAGTAAAAAGCAATGCTTTTTTCTGGGGGCATGCAAGAGTATGCAATACCAGCACCTTTTCCCCCAAAAGAAAAGCACTGATAAAAAGCATACGGGCAAAGAGGCTAATAGTAAAATGATCATATTAAGAACAGTCCTCTCCCCCCCACTTTCACAGACCATAGGATTATTTAATAGCCATAAGCTTGATGTCATCCACCTGAGTACTGATGGACAAATCCGTCCATTTTGATTTTTCCAGTTTCTCATTTTCCCAGTCTTTGTGATGTTGTGTGTGTATGTGTTAGATCATCTGCACTTTACCTTTGAGTTTGTGCTTGGCAGGTCACTCTCTCTTCCTGTGGTTTCCAACAGCTGGAAAAATGCCCTGGGGGTGCCTGCAAGCCCCCGAAACTCTGAATGTCCTCCAGTATGCGCAGCTCTGGAAAAGGCATCTCCCTTCTCTTCCAGTCCGCTTCCTAGCGACATATACCAGCTGGTATATGCACACTAATCTTCTGGCATAACACAGCAAGAAGAGTGAGACATCGTAGAGCTCATCTACTATTTATTTACACACTATGTACAGACAAAAGCAGGGATGCGGGTGGCGCTGTGGGTTAAACCACAGAGCCTAGGGCTTGCTGATCAGAAGGTTGGCGGTTCGAATCCCCGCAACGGGGTGAGCTCCCGTTGCTCGGTCCCTGCTCCTGCCAACCTAGCAGTTCAAAAGCATGAAGTGCAAGTAGATAAATAGGTACCGCTCCGGTGGGAAGGTTAATGGAATTTCTGTGCGCTGCTCTGGTTCGCCAGAAGCAGCTTAGTCATGCTGGCCACATGACCCGGAAGCTGTCTGCGGACAAACACTGGCTCCCTCGGCCTATAGAGCGAGATGAGCGCCGCAACCCCAGAGTCGTCCACGACTGGACTTAACAGTTAGGGGTCCTTTACAGACAAAAGCATAATGGTGTCCATTCTTTCCAGCTCCAAGAGAACAAACAAGCACAAGTAAAAGTGAAAGTACATTACAGCGGAAATAATAAGAAATAAGAAATAAGACTTCCTTCCGTTCACCACACTCTTTTCAGACAGGCATGTGATTTACAACAATCTCATCTGCAGCATTTGGAGGAGTGAAATTGCTGGTATTCGGAAGCATAATTGCCTCCCACTGTGGAGTCAGAGTTTACCCATTATAGCTAGTAAGGTAAAAAGGTAGGTAAAGGACCTCTGGATGGCTAAGTCCAGTCAAAGGCTACTATGGGGTTGTGGTGCTCATCTCGCTTTCAGGCCGAGGGAGCCGGCATTTGTCCACAGACAGCTTTCCGGGTCATGTGGCCAGCAGGACTAAACCACTTCTGGTGCAACGGGACACCGTGACAGAAACCAGAGTGCACGGAAACGCCGTTTACCTTCCCGCCACAGTGGTACCTATTTATCTACTTGCACTGGTGTGCTTTCAAACTGCTAGGTTGGCAGGAGCTGGGATGGAGCAACGGGAGCTCACCCCGTCGCGGGGATTCGAACTGCCGACTTTCTGATCTGCAAGCCCAAGAGGCTCAGTGGTTTAGACCACAGCGCCACCCACGTCACCCAGGGTTCCTATGGCTAGTAACCATCAATGACCCTCTTCTCCATGAATTTGTCCTATCCTCTTTTAAAGCTGCCCAACCTGGTGGCCGTCACTGCCTCCCTTCTGTGGGAGTGAGTTCCATAGTTTAACTATGCACTTCATGAAGAAGTATTGTCTTTTATCTGTCCAGAATCTTCCAACATTCAGTTACATGGATGCCCATGACTTCTAGTACTGTGAGAGAATCACAGAATTGTTGAGTTGGAAGGGACCACAAGAGTTATCCAGTCCAACCCCCTGCAATGCAGGAATCTTTTGCCCAATATAGTCCTCAAACCCATGACCATGAGATGAAGAGTCTCATGTTCTACTGACTGAGCTAGGTAGATGGCTTTGAGCAGGGTATTTTTAACAATGAAAGAAAACAAATATTAAATAGGTGCGTCTTCAGCATTCACCAAAAGCTGGCTAGGAAGGTTCCAGAAGGCACTTCTGTGGGAAGGGAATCCCACCACTTAATCTAGAATGCCCTCTCACGGGCTGACTCCAACACTCCAGACTTCTGAAGGAGGCGGAGCTACCAAAATGACTCCCGCCATTTTGGCCTCCAATCCAATAGACGCTTAAGTGGGGGAAAGCTCCATGGAACTCTATGGTGCTTACTTCAGAGTAGAAACATATAGGAATGGACTTCCAATCTCTTAGGGTTGTCTTCAACCAAGTCCTACTCATAGAAGAGTAATTATTGAAATTAATGAACCTAAGTTTGTCATGTGCATTGACTGAACTAGGACTAGTGCAGAATACCACTCTTGGGCAAGAATTCTGTTCTCACCCCCTTCTCACACTGAACTCAGACAACCTTGCTTCTGAGTTGATGTTTATAAGATTGAGCTATTAGGGTGATTTTGATCAAACTGCGGGAGGCAGTGGAAGACAGAAGTGCCTGGCGTGCTCTGGTCCATGGGGTCACGAAGAGTCGGACACGACTAAACAACTAAACAACAACAACATTAGGGCGATATCTAACACATCCCATCAGTGCAAGGATTTACGCTTGAGCAATGGAACTTTCCTCTTGCCCCATGCAGCCCGTAAATCTGTTCTAGGGGTTCCTTCAGCCCTCCAGAACACATTTGGAGAGGGTGAGAGTTGCATACAGGGAAGGAGCAGGGAGAAGTTCTGTTGTGCAAGTGTAAATCTTTGCGCTGGCCACGGGAAGTGTTACTTGGGTAACGCCCTTACTTACTGCTCTTTCGCCATTTACCTAGCCATGGGTTAAATTCTCTGTCTCTCTGTGTGTCTGTCTCTTACTCTCTGTACCAGCAACTCCCTTTCAAAATACCCACCAGTCACCAAAGGTTCTTGAGAGAAAAAAGAAAAGGAAAAAAACACGACTGCTCGTGTAAACAATTAATGGTTGTTAAGCATGGCAGTGTATATTATGACAAACAACACATGCTACATTATGCCAGCTGGTGTAATGATGTGATAATGTCTGACTCATTAACTCTGGCACACAGTTTACGATGCCCTTCTATGACAGGATTAATTGATTCACACATACATTAAAACAAAAATAACTAAACGGAAATTCAGCTGGAAGCTTGGCTCCTCACTTGTCATAAACCCCCACTGGTAGTTAAAACTCGAGAGGGCCCCTTTACGGGTTCAGCCCCAGAGTTTCCACACCAGATTTTGCAGGGGTGTGTCTCGATCGATATTCTATAAGTGGAAAAGTTGGATTTAAAAATAGGGTGTTGTTGTTTAGTCATTTAGTCGTGTCCGACTCTTCGTGACCCCATGGACCAGAGCACGCCAGGCACTTCTGTCCTCCACTGCCTCCCGCAGTTTGGTCAAACTCATGCTGGTAGCTTCGAGAGCACTGTCCAACCATCTCGTCCTCTGTCGTCCCCTTCTCCTTGTGCCCTCCATCTTTCCCAACATCAGGGAAGTCTTCTCTTCTCATGAGGTGGCCAAAGTATTGGAGCCTCAGCTTCAGGATCTGCCCTTCCAGTGAGCACTCAGGGCTGATTTCCTGAAATATAGGGTAGTTAGGGCCAAATCCAGGCTATCCAGCGGATGTAAGACCTGGTCTCACGGTTGACTACAAGAGGACTCTGGGCAGTGATCACTTTGCTGGTGTAAATCCTATAAATCTGGTTAGCTGAACCAACCAGTTATTGTTTATATGTGTTGGGGAAAGGGATCTCTGCTGAAGATCCACCTGTCTTCAAAGACACAATGCCTTTGTTCAAGCGTATGATCTATTGGGAGAGTGATGGAAGGATCCAGAGATATGCTAAGGTCAAACAGGTAGGCTAAATTGGATGAAAGAGGCAGATAGACCGGAAAATAACTTTGAAAATTATTCTCTTCTGTTTTTCTATGCCTAACCAGTAGGGTTCAGAGATGGTACATTAGATCATGAAAGGTCTTCTTAGTGCTGCTTCATGCATTTCATGTTCATACATTCATACATACACCGTAAGAAACTGTGGGTACTCAGACAGCATTCAGCACTCTGTTCAGTGGTCACATCTGTCTAGTCTACCACAGGAATATATGTGCCAGGATGCCCTTCTTGGAAGCAGCATCATGGGCGCCCTTGCCAAGGGGACATGTGAAATGGTCACACAGGTCCATCTGCAGGACAGGGCATACAAAATCCCATCTATGAAATGTGTACCTACTTGGGAATTTATCATGTGGCATCACTTGTGAAACACCTTCCTCTTATTGATCAGAAATGTGCCCTGGAAGTACAATGGTACCTTGGTTATCAAGCTTAATCCGTTCTGGAAGTCCGTTCCAAAACCAAGGTGTGCTTTCCCATAGAAAGTAATGCAAAACGGATTAATCCGTTCCAGACTTTTAAGAACAATCCCTAAAACAGCAATTTAACATGAATTTTACTATCTGACAAGACCATTGAGCCATAAAATGAAAGCAATAATCAATGTGCTGTACTATAAAATAAAGAAGACAGTATTGTAGATGATAAAAATACCCCCCCCTTACTTGCACTGATGATAGTTATTGTTTGGATTTTTATCCATTTCCACAATCACACAATCACACAAGAAGAAATGTATGATATTAGGGAAAAAATGCTTTGCATTTAAAAAGTTGTATTAAACAAAATTGCATACATATATACATGTATTAAGATAAATGTGCACTAAGATGCTGCCAGATTTTCACGAGGATCTTCAAAAATAAATAAATCATAAACTGATGTAGAAGTGTAGAAAACTGAATTTAAATTTGGGATAATGAAAAACAGAGAGAAATTGAAATCGACATATTCACAGATCCTTACTTAGGCCGAGACATTTTAATACCTCTTCCAAACGGTGAGTAAGATCCAGCAAAATGATACTCAGAGCAGAACCGCTGAAATAAACTGACTTAAGTAACTCTGATATCCAACAATCACCCTTTTCTTTGTTTTGTGCACTGCTCACTTTCACTTAACATTCTATAATCTTACTGAGTTGTTGTTGTTGTTGTTGTTGATTTATTTATCTCTAGCCTTTTCTCCTGACAGGGACCTCAGGTGATTTAATGATAAAAGTACAAACAGCTACCTGTAGGAAGGTTTACTGAATATTTCTGTTATATTTGTGTACGCTATTGATCTTTTTTACACACTTATTTATGATTCAGATTTAGTATACAAATTGCTGTTAATAAGCAGTATGGAAATTGTACAGATAAATGTGTACTCTGCTGTTTATGTCAGCCCAGAAGGAGCACAGGGCTACCGAAGGCAAAGGTGTTTTTTTTATTCTAGTCCTGCTATACTTGTACCAGCAATGTGTGCTTTGAGGCAAAAAGGCAGTTGTCAGCTTGGCGCAAGGAGGTCATTATATGTCTTCCTTCTAGAAGACAGGTGATACCCAGTCAGTAAGACCTTGGGCTGACCCCTCGCTGCGCCAGGGAAACCATGCCATCAACTATCTCTTTCTATGCCCTCCAGCTCAAGAGCTGGTACCAAATGTTCCTCTCCTGAGAGGTGGTGACCCAGGAGCAGGTTATTCTCTGCGATGGGTCCAGAGGACAGCTGGACAGCTGCATCCTGTCATAGCATGCGGGGAAGATCAATGAAACATACAACTCAGTGCTTAATGGTACAGAAATATCTCTTCATCAGCACTCCTAATTACACTTGCTTTGCATTTGAGAGAATGTGTTCTTGACCTCTTCGTATCATTGCTAAAGACGATGGTGCGAGAATGCGGATTTGAAGTAGCGACGTCACCAAAACTTGCACTTACTTGGTTTGGAATGCAAATTTCTCCAGCGCACATTGCAAACTGAGCAGAAGTTCACATTTATACCCCACCTGTCCACCAATGGGCTCAAGAGGGTGTACATGGTTCACTCCTGAACTCAACGCTATGAAGCAGGTTGGGCTACACAATACAGTGGTACCTCGGATTACAGGTTACAGACGCTTCAGGTTACAGACTCCGCTAACCCAGAAATAGTACCTCAGGTTAAGAACTTTGCTTCAGGATGAGAACAGAAATCGCACAGTGGTGGCATGGCGGCAGCGGGAGGCCCCATTAGCTAAAGTGGTGCTTCAGGTTAAGAACAGTTTCAGGTTAAGAACGGGCCTCCAGAACGAATTAAGTTCTTAACCTGAGGTACCACTGTAATGGCTTTTCCAAGGTCATCTAGTAAACCTCATAGCTCAGTAGGGATTTGAATGCTGGTCTCCCAGTTCCTAGTCCAGTACTATGCAATAGCAATAGTGATTCTTCTTCTTCTTCTTCTTCTTCTTCTTCTTCTTCTTCTTCTTCTTCTTCTTCTTCATCCAAGCATCACAGGGCAGCTTACACTATAATACAATATATGAAGAAAGTGCACTTCCTCACTTTCCCTGGTGCCTTGAGCACTGCTGTGGCAGCATCCCAGCTGTTGGGAACCTGGGAAATATAGTTTCCCATAACCCCAAGTCAATACTATGTATGTCAGGCACCAAGAAGAACTACATGTACCCAAGGCCTCTTGTGCATGGGAAGTAACTGAGCATATCAAAGCCTAATTCTGAGCTGAGAGTTCACCAATTTTATTGTATTGGCATGCATTATAAATTGATTTTTTGTTGTTTATAGCTTTGATATCAGCCATACTACAGTATATGTACAAGTTAATATTTTCTGTCTTTGGTGCTGGTACTACATTACCAGTGAATCCTAATCTATGGAGAGCTGCTTCCGTTGTTTTCTCTCTCTTTTGCGAAATAATTTTTTACAAATACAAAGTACAAATAAACGCAAACTGACAAGACATTTCCATATAAAGAGATTCTCCGAAGCTTGGGACTTCCCCCCATCCTCTCTTGGGAGTCTCATTTTAAACATCTACAACTGCATATTCATCTGTACTCCTATTTTTATATCAAACCATATTTTCCATAATAATTATTACACTACAAGTGAATCAAAATCCTGCTCTTGTTTCCATCTGCTTACAGTGGTCGCCTAAGTAACTTGTAATTTTTTGATATATGTAGTATGATATATGGTTTTATTTACACATATATACAACCTGTACCTAGATGGAGGGATTTCAGAGCATTCCCATCCTATGAGGGTCTGGTTTCCCCAATAAGAGCAGCACTGGCTCCAAAGGATAGAAGAAAGCCATCCTCATTGTCCCAGCCTGTCACCCCCCCAGCTCATTTGAAGTTCTGCCCGTCCTTCTCCTTCTCACAGCTAACCCACTCCAAGGACCTCCCCCCAGCCTAAGACATTCAAAGTTGAACCCTAAACATGGCCTTTGCCTACTAACACCAAGCAAAGAAGGGTCTCCACTCCCTCTTGCCTGGCAGACTTATTGCCTGGTGGTTTCCTTGATGGGCTATCACTGGCTTTTGTCCCCTACTAATGGTACATCAAGCTAGCTCCGGCCCATTAGCATAACTAAAACCAGGGGGTTCAATGTTTGGCAAAATTTCATTCAATCTTGATTAGTTCTAACTTTTACTACATGATAATGCATCCTGGGGGTTCAAGCTTACCTCCAAACTCATAACAATAGACTCTTCCCAAATGAGCTTGCTTCAGAAGGACAATGCATAGCAAAGACAAACTGTTAGATCCCCATACCTGGTTTTTAAACATTTAATTTATAACCATCTGAGGAGGTAGAGGAGATTAACACGTGGAAGAAACTGGTGTGGGTTTGTGAAGGTCAACATTTGAAAAAGTAGGGGAGCAGAGATCAACACGGAGGAGAAACAGTGTGAAGATCAATGGTGGTAAAGTGGTGGCTGTGGGTTCTATTCCAGCTGGTGTGATGGCCTGGGACTTGGGCTCGGACTCAGAACCAGAGGAGTCTGAGTCCGCACTGGATCCTCTGCCTCAGGTGGCACCTGAACCGAGTCTGGGGCCTGATTCTGAACAGCCCCAGTCTGCACAGATTCCCTTGCAATAAGCACCAGTTGGGCCGAGTCAGGGGCCTGAGCCTGCCCTGGCTCCAGATGCGGGGATTACCTCATTGCCTTCAGGTGGGCCATCACTTACAGCTGCTCCACTACCGGTTGGGTCAGGGGAGGCTGAGGCGGCCCCTGGGTCTAGTAACCCACCAACATCTCCCAAGTTGCACAGACTAAGGTCTGAGAGAAGGAGAGACCTGAGTACTCACAGGAGGAGTGCTCACCTTTGGGCGAGACAGGGAGGTGAGTCACCGGGGGATCGGGACCGGCCGCTACCCTGACAAAGTTAAAAGGCTGTTGGATCCCACCCCAGGTTGCGGGAGCAACATTGCTGCTACCTGCCTGAGACCCTGTGCCTGACCTAGCCTGGTTTCCTGCCTTGTGTCCTGCCTTGGCCCTGTCGGACTGACTCCTCACAGAATCCTTGGATTCGGGACCTGACCTGGACTGTGTTGCTCAGGTTAACCCCCGGGCCCAGCACAGCTGCTATCCCTCTCCAACTTTGGTGAAAAGGAGGCAGAGCTGTTCTTGCACAGGGGCTTCCGGGAGAAAATGAGACAGAAACTGAAGCTAAGCAGGAAGCCAAGGCCAGAAAAGGGGAGGTGTGATGGCGGGCAGCCAGAGGAAACTTTAAATGGAGGCACCTATGCTTTGGGGATCAGATCTCCTGCCCCTCAGATCTTGACACCTGAGGCAGTCGGATGTCAGGGACTGGACTGAGGAGGAAGGGTGGAGACCGCCCCCTCCTCCTGAACTGTTCCAAGAACAGGAGGACAGTATACATTTGCAACAGTAGTTTTCAGAAGGTCATAGTTCAGAGGCTGCAGAGGGTAGAAGCTGGGAGATATTGGGAGAGGAACAGGAGGAAGAAATAGCACCAGCAGAGATGAGCACCAGCAGAGATGAGCAGAGATGAGCACCAGCGCTCATCTCGCTTTATTGGCTGAGGGAGCCAGCGTACAGCTTCCGGGTCATGTGGCTAGCATGACTAAACCACTGCTGGTGAACCAGAGCAGTGCACGGAAACACTGTTTACCTTCCCGCCAGATTTATCTACTTGCACGTTGACGTGCTTTCGAACTGCTAGCTTGGCAGGAGCAGGGACCGAGCAACGGGAACTCACCCCGTTGCGTCGATTCGAACCGCTGACCTTCTGATCGGCAAGTCCTAGGCTCTGTGATTTAACCCACAGTGCCACCCGTGTCCCCTCTCTCTGGGAACATTGAATAAAAAGCTCAGTAAGAACTCTTCTTGTTTATCTAATCCTTGGATTCCCACCGTTGGAGGGATCAGATTGCCTGAAGCCTGACATCGCCTCAAGTGATCTAATGAGTGAGGTAGCTCTGCTGCCTTCCTTCATCTGTCTCCAGCTTGCCTGTTTGGTAACTTCCTGGCCTATCTGCACGTGCACACACACGCACGCACATGCATGCACAGAGTATGCTGCAAATAATCAGCCAGTAAATGCCATGAACCCCTGGCCATCAGGATCATGGAATTTCCACAGCCTCGTGCATAAGTGCACATGGCGCACACAGGCGCGAACCCTCACACCTTCCTCCCACAAATTTGTTATTGAAGAGGACCATCGCCACCAGAGAGTGCCGTAGTTTGCATTATTGACCAAGATTAAGCTGCCGGAATTATCTTATGACATTGGAAAGATAAACAGTCACCTACGGTGGTGAAATGGATCACATCATTAACTCGGATGACATCTTGTGAAAAAGTGATTAATAGGCTACAGGAAAGCAGAGACAGATGTAATGAAATCTCCACTGCTTCCTTGAACTCTCAGCAATGTTACTAATAGACTGGATGGTCAGCAATGGAAAGGGGAACATTTTTCCTGGTGTTAATTGTTCAGGACTCTTAATTAGGGATTGGATTAATTTGTGCCAGGGCTCAGTCCTGTTCTGAGTGCTTCAGCTTAGCCATGGAACATATGAGCTGGTCATACATCAGTGTACCTCTGAGAATGTGAAGGATCCTTATCATACATTTAAAAATCTGGCAGAGGAGCAGAGGAGGTTGGCTTATGCCAAACCAGACCATTGGTCCATCAAACTCAATATTGTCTAAGCTGACTGGCAGAGTCTCTTCAGGGTTTCAGGCAAGAGACTCTCCCAGTCCAACTGGAGATTCCAGGTGTTGAACCTGAGACCTTTTGCCCAACCTTTGACTTGCACCTTTCTTTAAAACATGCACAAGCCATTTTTATTTTTCACCTGACTTTTGGAGTTGGAGCATAACTGTATAGATGAGTGGATTTGCCCGATTTATTGTTAAATGGGCTTGTTCTGCCCTGCCTTCCACTACTCCTGAACTGAATATTAACTAGGGGGATTTATAAACTAATTATGAACTTGGGCCATGACATATACAGTGGTGCCCCGCAAGACGAATGCCTCGCAAGACGAAAAACTCACTAGCCGAAAGGGTTTTGCGTTTTTTGAGTCGTTCCGCAAGACGAATTTCCCTATGGGCTTGCTTCGCAAGACGAAACGTCTTCCGAGTTCTTGCGAGTTTGTTTCCTTTTTCTTAAAGCCGCTAAGCCGTTAATAGCCGCTAAGCCGTTAATAGCCGCTAAGCCACTAATAGCCGCTAAGCCGCTAAGCCGCTAATAGCTGTGCTTTGCAAGACGAAAAAACCGCAAGACGAAGAGACTCACGGAACGGATTAATTTCGTCTTGCGAGGCACCACTGTACAGCAGAACCATACAAAGACCATCTTGACAATCTCTTAGTGCAGACCCAAGTCATCGAGTCTGAGCTTCCACAGCCACCTCCTGCCAGGAACCACCACTGGCAGGAATGGCAACAACAGCAGCAGATGTGCTCTATGCTTATGATAATATTTCATTCTCTTGTTAATTATGCTTTTAAAAAATGTGTATTTTATATCTGATTTCCTTTAGTAATATTTTCTTTTGATTTTTGTTTTGTTTTGTTAACTTCGTTAACTTTGTTGCATTGAATGTGCATTCTGCAGCTGACCTCCTTTGGAGAAGTATAAAAACAGAAGGATTGCTGCATGCCGATTCGCATATTGGTCCTGGAAATCTTATGGACAGGGTTGCAGTTCCTCTGAAAGAACAGGTGATGCTTAGGGGTGCTCTTGGAACTGTCTTTGTCCTGTCCAGGTGGAGCCAGGTGAACTTTCACCTGTCCAGGTGAAGCTATGTGCAGATAGTTACTATAGCTATAATGTTAACTGGTGGTGTTTTTTGTTTTTTGCTACTATTAGTATCATTTGTATGAATACCCTCCCATCAGATGTCAAAGAGATAAACAATTACATGACTTTCCGAAGGCATCTGAAGGCAGCCCTGTATCAGGATGTTTTTAATGTTTGATGTTTTGCTGTGTTTTTATATTATGTTGGAAGCCACTCAGAGTGGCTGGGGCAGCCCAGTTAGAGGGCCAGTGTATAAATTCTAAATTATTATTATTATTATTATTATTATTATTATTATTAGCAGTATTAGCAGTATTACTTTTTCTTTCTTTTCTTTTCTTTTCTTTTCTTTTCTTTTCTTTTCTTTTCTTTTCTTTTCTTTTCTTTACCTTACACCTTCCTTTTATTTGTTAAATTTGCAAATAAAAAATAATTTACAAAGGGGAGGGAATACGACTAGGTAATTCTGAACTCTAAAATCTGGGAAGAAGTTCAGATGAGACCATCGGAAGCATCCCTTAAATTGCTCACATTGCCAAAGAAAAACTGGGCAGCTGATGATCACACTAGTACAGTAACCATTCTACTGCAGCTCTTGTTAATGTTGGTTCAAGCACCTATTTTCCTGAGAGATGAGAGACATACAAAAGCCTTTCGTGGGTTGATTTTCCATGTTGAAAGAGTACTGGAGACTTATGGTGCTATAAGACTGACTTACATGCAATTATGAGTAGGGGAAACAGGTGAGCAACTAGACAGTGCTTGCCTCTAAAGCAACATCAGTTGCTTCCTCCAAAAGCAAACAAGATGTAGTTCTTGCAGATATTCTTGCTCACTTCTTGCCAACCAGATGAATTTTTTAAAAGCCAGTTATTGCACCTGTCTGTTTCCCAAACCATTATTTTCCAGCTCCACCCGTGAGGGTGGGGATGTTCAGTACCTAGTAGCCAACAACCATCAGAAATCGTAAGTGCTCATTTAAAAACCTTCTTTGGCAATTGTTGAAGTGAAGTGTAGAGAACATTATTGCTTTGCTTGGCATGATACAATGTCATTCCTGTGAAGAATCTTTTTAAGTTCACGTTCAGTATGCTTGGTGCAGTACAGATCACATAATTATTCTGCAAAGCAGATGGGGATCTGCCTGCCGGTCATTCATAATTTTTTAATGCAAAAATGTTACATGTTGACTTCCCAGCATGAGTGCTTCACTTTGTTTCCTGCCCTTACATTCCAATAAATCTGATGGTGTCAAGTCGCTGTGACTTGTGTTTTAAATTTTGATTATTTTTATTTATTTTTAACAAATCTCGTTGAAAGCAGAACCTTAGTCAGGACTAACAAGTTCCTTGGAGCCTGTTACTCGATTGTGTCCTATTGTGCCTCAAATCTTTATATATCATAAATCTCCAGCCATGCAAGAAGAGCAAAGTAGTGAATAAAGTAGAAACTGACAGTTGCTGGTTCTGTAGGGAGTGGGAGAGGGATGGCAGCCATGTGTGGAAAGGTTTTTGCATATAGTACATAACTGAAGTGATAAAAGGGATTTTTCAGACTCAAGCAGCAAAGGACCCATTGGTTTTTAAATACAATTTAAACTAGGTGAAACATAGGACCCACTGAGTATCAATCCAAGGTACTGTACTCCTCTTTCAAATGATTTTATGTGTGAAACCAGAGGTGAGGAACCTTTATCAGCTTAAGAACCACATTCCCTTCTGGGTAATCATGTGGACACTACATTCTAGAGATGGGTTAAGCCAGGGGCAAAAGTGGTGCCTTGGGTAATGTTGGGGTGAGGTAATGACAAACCTACACAGCACCTTAAAAAGCAGAGACATCAACTTGCCAACAAAAGTCTGTATAGTAAAAGCTATGGTTTTCCCAGTAGTGATGTATAGAAGTGAGAGCTGGACCATAAAGAAGGCTGATCGCCGAAGAATTGATGCTTTTGAATTATGGTGCTGGATGAGACTCTTGAGAGTCCCATTGACTGCAAGAAGATCAAGCCTATCCATTCTGAAGGAAATCAGCCCCAAGTGCTCACTGGAAGGACAGATCGTGAAGCTGAGGCTCCAATACTTTGGCCACCTCGTGAGAAGAGAAGGCTCCCTGGAAAAGACCCTGATGATGGGAAAGATTGAGGGCACAAGGAGAAGGGACGACAGAAGACGAGGTGGTTGGACAGTGTTCTCGAAGCTACCAGCATGGGTTTGACCAAATTGCTGGAGGCAGTGGAAGACAGGAATGCCTGGCATCCTCTGGTCCATGGAGTCACGAAGAGTCGGTCATAACTAAATGACTAAACAACAACAACAACTATGGCATCTTCTGCCCAACATGCTGATATGCTGTTGTTTATGAGAAGCAACCTAATTTGCACATCTCAAGCCAATACAGAAACTGAAACTGAATCTCCTCGGTGTAATGGGTCAGTGTGTCTGGCTATTAAGCAGAAGGTTAGTGGTTCACGCCCATTCAAGGAGGCTGTAGGCAAGATTCCTGCATTGCAGAGGGTTGGACTAGATGGTTCTCGGGGTCCCTTTCAATTCTACAATTCTACGACTCTATCCTTTGAAATTTGCACTTCTCTGAATTTTGCAATGCAGTTATCCAACCAAACAATGTGTTCAAACATTATATATTAGGATAAAGTGTGTATAAACATGCATATATTCTTGATGATGACATACAAAAAATGCATTTTTTAATGCAAAAATGTACATGTTAGGAGAAATTACATGTTGGATTGCAAGTTTGCACATAGCTCAGTTGGTTAGAGTGTGTCGGGCTTCGGGGAATTGGCTTCCTCCCCCATGGCAGTAAATAAGAAGGAATGAAAGGAACATCTTACCAGTTAGAAACTTTAATATTTACAGCGAGAGAACAAAGAACACATCTTCTAGAAATGGCGGTGCTCCCAATTAAGCGACACTCCCCTCTCCATCCCTATTAATCTACGTCACTCCTACGTTTTATAATCTGAACTTGTACCCTCTGCGATTTCTGTTCTGACACTTTCTGAGCTCTCTGTGAATTTGGAGAAGGGGTTGGATGCTATCCAGAGACTGTGAATCTGTTAACTCTTTCTCTTCTAGTGTTTCTTCTGCTAGCTGTTCCCCATTCAGTATTTCCCAGCTTCTGCCTTCTGAACTATGCCCCTCTACAAACCACTGTTCCAAATCTATACCGTCCTCCTGCTCCTGGGAAGATTCAAGATCAGGGGAATGAGGTGGCTCCCACCAATCCTCCTCAGTGCAGCCCTCCTCAGCATGGTCCCTTACAGAGCGTAATGCTGATAATGCCAAGGTTGCAGGTTCGATCCCTATATGGGACAACTGCATTTTTCCTACATTACAGGAGATTGGACTAGATGATCCTCAGAATCCCTTTCAGCTCTATGATACTATGATTATATGATACCTAATTATTCAGGGTGGCTAAAACGAAATTCACTACCGCAAAATTCACTACCAATATGGAGGACTTTAATATAGGATTAGGGCCACGGGTGGCGCTGTGGGTTAAACCACAGAGCCTAGGATGTGCCGATCAGAAGGTTGGCGATTCGAATCCCTGCGACGGGGTGAGCTCTCGTTGCTCGGTCCCTGCTCCTGCCAACCTAGCAGTTCGAAAGCACGTCAATGTGCAAGTAGATAAATAGGTACCGCTCCGGCGGGAAGGTAAACGGCGTTTCCGTGCGCTGCTCTGGTTCGCCAGAAGCAACTTAGTCATGCTGGCCACATGACCCGGAAGCTGTACGCCAGCTCCCTCGGCCAATAAAGCGAGATGAGTGCCGCAACCCCAGAGTAGGTCACGACTGGACGTAATGGTCAGGGGTCCCCTTTACCCTTTACCTAATATAGGATTAGACAAAATTCGTGAAGAATATGGTTTTGAATGGCTACTAGCCATGATGCCTTCAGGATCAGAAGCCCTTTGCCTCTGAATTCCAGTTGCTGGATCCTACCTTCAGGATCAGAAGCCCTTTGCCTCTGAATTCCAGTTGCTGGAATTTCTGCAGGTGGGCAGAGCACTGTTGTGATCATGCCCTGCATGTGGGCTTCTGGTTGGCCACTGTGAGTACAGATTGCTGGACTAGAGAGGCCTTTGACATATCCAATTCATCAGGGTTCTTCTTGTGATCTTATGGAATATCCTCTACCTTCATAAGCAGCTCGGAATGAAATTATAATGCACTCTGTGTGTCTGTGGCTCCTCCCAATGTGCACACACTTACTTGTGAAGTCCAGCACGTGATTCAGTATCTCAGAAAGCGTGTGTAATGAAGCTACAGCCTTTTAATTTAACCGTGTAGGTCTGCTTAGTGGCAATCGAGAGGAATTATTAATTAACCAATTTTATAATAGAGTATACAGAGGCTATCCAGGAGCCTAAGGGGAAAGAGGTCTGTAATTGACCAATATCAAGTAAATTAAATTATGAAAATGAGGTTTCAAAAGCCAGAGGAAGAGTGACGGAGAACAGCCCTTTGCTATATAACCATGGCTTGCATGTGTGTCTGTCTTTTAATTCTCTTGCTCTGCTAATGGTGTTTGTTGTCTGTCCATCCTTAAGGTCATTGGTAATGTGTCCCACGCTGAGAATTATGACCATCAGCAAGAAATGAGAAATTAATTTGCTTTAAATGACACCAGACATTATCAGGAGACAGACTACATTCCAGCCACCAAAATGACGCCTAATGAAGAGTTTAATTCTGTCATTAAGGTTACGTGGGCTTACTGCACTGTTCAGCTTGAAAAACCACCCATTCTGTTGTCAGAATATTTTTTTTTTTAAAAAAAGCACACACACACACACACACACACCAAGAAGTGGTGAATTTAGGACTAAAGTGTGTCAAACAGGAGAAATTATTTTTGCCTTTTTTTAAAGACACAGCTTAGAGTGAACTAATGTTGCAACTAATTTATTGCTAAGCACGCTCCTTAAATTCTCCTCTGCAACATTTGATGTTAAATATTCTTCTTTCAGTTTCTGTATCTGTTGACATCCTTTGATATATAATCTCAGTATCTGAAATGTGAGAGTTCAGCTTTGATGGACATTGCTGGCATTTAATATTGGATAGGTGACATGCAACAGTATTTAATATTTGCAAACCGGTGGCTTATGAGATCCCTCCTTTGGTGGGACCAAGACAGTCAAGAGATGACAACAAGTCTAACAAGTGATGTAATGAGGGCAGCTTTAGGACAGCCATATACAAGGCCCTGCTAGTCTTAACATCAGCCAGGATGGAAGATGTAGGGAGCAGCTGGAGGGGGAATACGTATGTGAGCTCCAGGGGTGGTGGCATCCTTCCCCCTCATTCCTAGGTTCCAAAGCTTTATAATGGTCTGTCCAGCTCAGTATTTATCTGCACTGATGGGCAGCTGCTTTCCAGAACTTCAGACATGGTTTTCTCCCAGCCTTCTGCATGTGAAACTTGCAAAAATCAACATTTGAGACTGAAGGAAATCTCCACGCAGCGGTGAGAAGAAGAAGAGGAGGAGTTTGGATTTGATATCCCGCTTTATCACTACCCGAAGGAGTTTCATAGCGGCTAACAATCTCCTTTCCCTTCCTCCCCCACAACCTCTGTGAGGTGAATGGGGCTGAGAGACCAGAGAAGTGTGACTAGCCCAAGGTCACCCAGCAGCTGCATGTGGAGGAGCGGAGACGCGAACCCGGTTCCCCAGATTACGAGACTACCGCTCTTAACCACTACACCACACTGGCTCTCTTAACCATTACACCACAAAAAGTGTTTATTGCTAGGAATAAAGGCTCAGTGGGATTACTCTCCAAAGGCTGAGCAACTCCCCAGGGGAGGGGCTCCTTAATATACATAGCTGTTATCCGTTAAAGCAGTACATATGTGTAATGAGTATGGGTTGCTCGTGCATAAGTTGCCGCCTCTCCTGGCTTTGTTGCCTTGTTAAACCTTTCAGTCTGGACAGCCCTTCACTTCGTGGCTGCCTCAGTCGCTAGCAGAATCCGTCAGGGGGCGTTTCTTAAACCTTTTCCAACATAAAAGTTGTTTGACACCCAGTCTCCTCCTACTCTCTCTGCGCGGAAGTCTTCTGCGCAGGGAGGGCGTGGGTAGCGGAGGACCCGTGCTCTCCCCGCTGGTGTCCGGTGAAGAGTCTGGGAGCCCTCTCGCCGCTTCCCCCATCTGCCCCCCTTTATTCCTGGTGTTGCGCTGATTTGCTTCCCCATCTGCTGAGCTGCCTCTCTCCCTGCTGGGCCCTTCTCCAGCATCATTTGAGAGCCTTCCCTCCGCCTCTAGCTCCGATGTCAGTTCCCTGACAATATGCATAAACTTCCTCCAATCCAAAGTTACAATGCCCTACTATTGCAGAAGTTTCTACTACTAGTAGTACCATATATGGTCTTTCCTTCATGCATATTCATTAAGCAAGCACACGAAGAACTCTCTCTAAGCAGCACCTCGCTGCACGCCATCTCTTTGCATTCCATTCTTTATATGGGTTTACCTTGAGGCTGTTTAGGACATAGAACAGAACACCTCTCCCTTCTCTTATGCAGACATGGTGGAATGTGTATTTGCAAGATAAGGCACTACAAATAAACAATAGGAACAAGGCTGTTACAAGATTAGAGAGGCCTAGCCTGGCTTGGAGGTTTCTATATGCATCAAAACAAATGGTCTGCCAATGGGCTACAGCCTTCTACTGCAGGTGGAGAAGGCTTCTGAGAGTAACCCCCTCATCCCCAAGGGTGGATCTCCCTCTCCGCCCATGGGGGAAGGAGATCTGCAAAATACTATGTCCTCCCAGGCACCACATGATTTAACACAGAGACATGATTAACTAGGGAGAAATCATAAATTCAAAATGCAGACTTGCCCGCCGAATTTCTTTCCTTTCCTTTGCATTCAAAAATGTCACCAGTGGAATTTTATCCAAAGTTCAAGTATTTGCAAATATTCTTTTCAGCTCTGTTTTGGACTACTGTGCACAAACTATAAAGGTAAAGGTACCCCTGACCGTTAGGTCCAGTCGTGGGCGACTCTGGGGTTGCAGCTCTCATTTCGCTCTATAGGCCGAGGGAGCCGGCTTCCGGGTCATGTGGCCAGCATGGATAAGCCGCTTCTGGACAACCAGAGCAGCACACGGAAATGCTGTTTACCTCCCTCCGGAGCAGTACCTATTTATCTACTTGCACTCTGACGTGCTTTCAAACTGCTAGGTGGGCAGGAGTTGGGACCAAACAACGGGAGCTCACCCCATCGCGGTGATTCAAACCACTGACCTTCTGATCGGCAAGCCCTAGGCTCTGTGGTTTAGACCACAGCACCACCCGTGTCCCCATGCACAAACTATAGATGGCATAAAAGCCAGTGTGTGATGTACAAATCTTATTTAACTCAGAGAGGTCCATCTTACGTTTTATTTAAACTGCATGGAGATTTTTATTATTATTATTAAGCAGTCTTTAAATTATACTAAATAAATAAGCTTCATGCTTAGGATGCTCACTGTGGTCAAGTGATTGCATCAACCCCACAAAGGTACCGTGAAGATAAAACAGGAAACATGCCAACACACTCAATTTGTGCTGCTTTGAGCTCAATGGAATAAAGGTGAGAAGGGGTCATAAATGTGACAAATATTTCTGGTGCCTCATCCCTGAAACCCTGTCTCCAAGCAGGCCCACCTGGGTCGCACCATCTCTGTTATCTCTTTGGCACCAGGTGAAGGCACAAAATTTAGCCAACGTTCAATCAAATCCATGCTGTTTACTTCCTGTAAATGGCAGCTTTGTGGTAAGATGTTATTGCTCGTGATTGGAAAAACAAATAAATCTACCCTTCATGGAGTTGAAAGTTATACTGTGAATCTTCCACAACTGATATTTTCATTTGTGTGTGTGTGTGTATCCTTCTTTGTCATTTTCCCAATGAAAATTACCCCAGCACTGATCTCAATGTTAATATATTCCTGCTTACATTTGACTTCTGAATGTGTTATGGCTAATTATCATTACACAGGACGAGAGATCAGAGCCCTGAGTGAGGTGTGCGGTATGAGAACAAAAGGGGGCCGGATCGACCATTTGGCATGAGGCCCAAATGCAGCAATCAAGGCTCTTGAAGCTGGTGGAATCATTCTTTGTTTTCATTTCTTGAGAGAGAGAGAGAGAGAGAGAGAGAGAGAGAGAGAGAGAGAGGAAATGTTGGGAAGTAAAGAGGGCAGAGGCAGGAAGGGGTGAGGGTCAGGAGGGATGAAATTTCCCCTTGAACATGATGTCAATATGTTGGCATGTCTCCTTTTATTAAGATGCCATCCAACAGATAACAAGTCCTGCTGTGTTTTACCAACATAAAAAATTAGACTGGAGACCGAGGAGCGGCAGGCGGCTTTTGGCACCAAGAAATAATCACACTTGATGTGGAAAGTAAAGTAAAAGGAGCCATCTGTTCGCTGCAGGAGGACGTGAAAAATCACATTAACATATTGTCACTAACATCATGAAATACACAGTTAATAATAAATTTAGTTATCATGGCAAGCCGCACCGTGTGCTTCTTTAGAAAAAGTCATGGGAAGAAGATGTGCTCGCTTATGTCCCCTTACGGAAAACACACACACACATGATCAATATTTCTTCGAAAGCCTTTGCTGTGCCATTTGCTTCCACATCTGTGAGCTTCTCTACTTGGAGACCTGGAAGCCACTGAATCTGTGGAGTCCCTTGCCCTTCAAATAGGGATGAGCGAATCTGTCAATTTCATTTTCTCTCAATTTCTCATTCTTCCCATATTAAGTTCAGTTCTTCACCTTTCAAAATCAGTCTGCAGTTCTTTTTATATATAAAAAAGAGTCCTCATGAAAATTCATCAGAATTTTAGTGTGATTTTCTCCTAATATACACAGTTTTATATGCAATTTTGCCTAACATAGGCAATATGCAAAGCAATTTTCCCTAGCATAATGAACCTTGGCATGTTTTATTCACCAATATCCACACTTTGTGCACAATTTACTCTGGTATGTGCATTTTTGAAGACATGACGTGGCTGGATAACTGTGTTGCAAAATTCACAGAAGTGCAAATTTCAAAGGATGCACAAATTTCAATTTGTTTGGCTTTGGAAAATGTAAATTAGGCACGTTTGCTGCTAGCTATGAACTGAAGGAAAGATCTCCCCCAACTCTGCCTTTAATCCAGATTTTTTTGTGGCACCTTGACTTGGCAGGCTAACACACTAAAAGAAAGAGAAAAAGAAGTCAGGGTGGGATCTGGAGAGCAACAAGAGAATATATTAGATCTGGAATGAAATTTGGTTTTAAAAACTCAAGCCTGTTCTGTTATCTTAATGACCATTGCCAATTATGGTTTCTGTTGAACATTAAGATACCAGGTGGTGCAATACTATGTATCAAAGTATTGAATTTAGTAAGTCAATATGTTGTGTTATTGCTTTATGTTTCTAGCAAACAGTTAAGATTGAAGAGTGTGATGCATTCCCATATAGACACAGCTAACTACATGGCAAGGGTTTAGCATAATCAGGGATCGATTGTGTCCTGTTTATCTCTTTTGCCAGTGAATGGTCACTAGAGTGTTCTTGGCCATTACTGGTTAGGGCTGAGCCAAAATTCTCCAGGTATGCTTTTTCCCTTAAAAGTAGCCATTGGGCAGCAACAGCAGGTCAGGATGGGGGGCAGGGACCAAAATAGCTTCCAAAATAATCTTTAATAGCCCTCCTTTCTTGCTCCTATGCCAGGGACACTGCTTTCTGCTTTCTCATTTGCTCCCCTACCCCTACCTAAATTAATGCAAATCTAAGAGGGTGACATGTCACTACAAATCCTCTAATGCAGACTGTGTGATGACACTCTTACATTTTTATTATATGCAGGACTTTTCTTCAGAGGGAACTCACAAGAACTCAGTTTCAGCACCTCTCAGGTGAGTGCCATTGCCATTCTAAGAGAATGAGCGAGGTGAGTTCCGGCATCTCTTTTTCTAGAAAAACAGCAGGGATTAAATGTAAGAAACACGCAATGCATTTGACAATATCTCTTCATTTGTTTTTAAAATGTCAATATTTAGGATTACATCATTGTAATGTAGCCTACCAAATGTTCTCTGGTTATCAAATTCTGGAATAAAGTGCCATATTGGGATATGAAGAAGGAAAACCAGTGAGCTAACAGACCTGATTCAATGTTTTGCTGTTAGCATACAAAGTCCTAAATGACAAAAGTGCTTGGGGAAAAACCTTCACTATTACCATCTGGACTATATATATAGAAGTCAGCAGAGGATCCCCTTCTTGTGGTCCTGGCCGTGGTAAAAGCCAAAGAATGGTGATACAGGGCAGTGCAATTTCGGGGGAAGTTCTCTATATGCAGAACTCCGCCCTAGAGGATAGTCATTTGGCTCCCGCTGTGGAAAGTTGGAAACAGCAGCTGAAAATATTATTTATTCTAGTTTTTGTAATGATGTTGCTACACACAAACGCACGCACACACACACACACACACACAGAGAGAGAGAGAGAGAGAGAGAGAGAGAGAGAGATGCTCTCTTTTTCTTTTGGAAATAGGGCAGGATACGAATACGATGAATAAATAAATAAAAATAAATGCAGTGGAATACTTTATAGATGAGACTTTGCTAGGGAAGGATGAATCATTCTATTTCCATGTCACTTCTCCATGTGTTCACTCCGAAGTCTGTAGCAGTCTGTTTCTGCATTAATTAGCATTTTTCAAAAAAAAAAAAAAAAGAACCTACATGAAGATTTGTATTAAATGCATAGTTGTTAATATATTTGCTCTTAAAATGCACATTTTAAATGTATCTTCATAGGATTTTTTATTTATTTTTGGTTGAGAATTGTGTTGCAACATTCCAACCCACAGATTAGCCCAGGGGGCACATGCAAACTTAAGAAGAGACCTGCTGGATCAGGCCAAAGTCCTATCTAGTCCAGCATCCTGTTCTCACAGGGGCCAACCAGACGGCTGTATGGGAAGCCCACCAGCAGGACCTGAATGTAACAGCACACCAGGGACAGATTTAGAGCTCTGTGAGCCATGTGCATGCACTGGGCACTGAGCCAAGAGGACACCGTCTCAAAGCCCAGTAAGTGAGGTGCTGGGCTTTAGGAAGGTTTCTAATCCATAATTGACTTCTGACTTCTGCTCAGTGATTGAAACTAAGACCTCCATGATGAATCTGACTATGGACTAACATGAACTTATTTCTACTCATAAAATCTTATCTCTAATTCTATAACGAATTATTGTGTTATACATAATTTTATGAGTTTGAGTTTGTAATCTCTGTTAAAGTTTGTAATCTCTATTTGAGTTTCTAATCCTTGTCAGAATACATACTTTTGAATGGATCAGTTTTTGTTACTATTAACTATTGATTTGCGAGTAGGGACCACTCCCACTATTGAAACTTACATTGGCCTGAGTTCTTGGTGTGCTTATTTCTTGGGCTTTAGGAAGGAGGCATGAGGCACTAACGGGGTCCTAGAGTCCTCCTGCCTCATCCTGAAGCCTAGTTAGGGCTTTCTCAGAGCCCTTGCATCTCCTTCTCAAAGCTGGGTGCCTCCTTACCCACCATTGGGAAGCTAGGGTGATTGTCGGGTGGTGTTGCCAAATTTTGACCTCGCACAGAATGCCATAGTACCCAAGTCCACCACTGAGCAGACTCCCCCTTTGTGATCCTGAGCAACTGGGATTCTACGAGTGGAGGCAGAACATAGCCTTCATGGCTAATGGCTACTGATAACCCTTTTCAAACCTAGACAGTATCTTAAAAAGCAGAGACATCACCTTGCCGACAAAGGTCCGTATAGTAAAAGCTAAGGTTTTCCCAGTAGTGATGTATGGAAGTGAGAGCTGGACCATAAAGAAGGCTGATCACTGAAGAATAGATGCTTTTGAATTATGGTGCTGGAGGAGACTCTTGAGAGTCCCTGGACTGCAAGAAGATCATACCTTTCCATTCTTAAGGAAATCAGCCCTGAGTGCTCACTGGAAGGACAGATCGTGAAGCTGAGGCTCCAATACTTTGGCCACCTCATGAGAAGAAAAGACTCCCTGGAAAAGACCCTGATGTTGGGAAAGATGGAGGGCACAAGGAGAAGGGGACGTCAGAGGACGAGATGGTTGGACAGTATTCTCGAAGCTACCAGCATGAGTTTGACCAAACTGCGGGAGGCAGTGGAAGACAGGAGTGCCTGGCGTGCTCTGGTCCATGGGGTCACGAAGAGTCGGACACAACTAAATGACTAAACAACAACAAACCCTTTTCTCTGAAGCTGTCCAAGATGGTGATCTTCTCTCTCTCCAAATGGACTGAATTCCATAATTTACAGATTACAGATTAGACCAGTTCATTTCAGGATTCCCAACATTCATGATCCTCAAGCATCCCTGGGATTAATAGTCTGACTATATGGACTATTGCTTTTTAAGATTGATTGCTAAACCACCCTGGGAGCTGTAGCACAGGGAGCAGAAGAGAGGTCTTCTAACTGTCGGAAATCAAGCCTTTATCAGGAGAAACTGGCAACTCTCCCAGGCACCCGGCTTGGTCTCCTGTTGACTTCCCTGTCTGCTTTCCCGGCAGGATCCAGGCAGAGGTCGCGATAGGCGATCCTTCTCAGCGTGAGAAGAACACACAACCTCTTTGTTGCCCCCCCCCCGGCAGGGGAAAGAGATAGAAAGAAATGTATTTACATGCCTTTATTTCTGTCTTTGCAGCGTTACAAAAAACATGACTGCTCTCTTCAAACTCCAGCAGTCCAGAGACAAACACTTCCTGTACTTCCTGTACAAGAGCAAAAGGAAGAGCTCATATTTCACTCTGAGCTAATTCCGGTGCATTGCCCTGTGAATTGACTGTCCCTCTGTTTCCCACGGAACAGTCCTAATATTCCATCATGTGATGTTTTCAAGCTAGCAGCTCGCAGCTGCATTGCTTTTATATCGTAACACTAACAACCCTCAGCACTCTCAACAAACTATCGTTCCCAGGCTTCTTTGGTGGGGAAGCCATGAGTGTTAAAGTGGTATAATAGTGCTTGAACTGTATGATGCAGTTGTGGCGTGACCAAATGAATAGCAGCTGTCCCAGTGCAGACTCTGGAAGCATCCTACATTGTGTTCCTGAGCTTGACAGTACCCTCTCCAAAGAGACACAAAGATCAGCGCTGCAATCCAAATGAGGAAATGTGAATGTTATAGGAATTCTTATATATATAAAATAAATGTTCATAAATGTACAAGGCAAACACATACATAAGTATGTAAACCACATGTCTGAAATAGTACAGGAGAACAATCCTGAAGTCATTTGGACTCTCCCAAACTGACCTCAAATTTTTCTCTGCAAGGAGGAAGGAAATGAGAAAAGCTTTCCAATTGTCTTTGGACTATAGGGGGTTACACCTCCCTGTAAATACAGTCTGGCAAGTATCTGTTAAGCTGAGCAAACTATCAATATCTGTAAGAGATTCAGGAACTGAAGTATTTACCATCTCAAAGGAATGGCCAGGCTACCTAGAAAAGCCAATCAGATAAGGCATTATCAGGTATCCTGGCAGACAGGAGAGTATCAGCACACTCAAATTTCTGCTGGGGACCACCTCTTTCTGTGATGTATGTATTTTTTTTTGGGGGGGGGGTCTTGAGCTACAGGGTAGGCAATTTCAAAAGTCTATATAAGAGCTTGCATACCAATGTTTGGGGTTCCTCTCCTCCCTCCCTGCGTGGGGGAGTGGGGGACCCTGTTGCAACAGTTTAGTAAAGATCAGGCTTATTAGCTGCTTTGCTTCTCGATATTCTCTGGCTGGCCTCTGTTATTTTCTCCTACTGATAGAAAACCTACATAAGGACTCTACGGGCTCTTGGGTACCCATAAAGGAGCAGTTTTTTCTTATAACAGTGAAGTAGGTAAGAAAATGCACAAAAAGTCACAGATATTATTATTATTCAGGATCCAGCTCAAGCAGGGCTGTGCCACAAGTTTGCAATTCCCTTTCGCCTCGCTCGTGCCAGACTTCTGCCACCAAACCGTAGGAAAAGCTCTTCTTTCCCTCTTTAGGAAGCAGCAGGTCTCCTCTTCAGTGTCAGCCACCCGTCTGATCCTGCAGGAGGATCGCCGGGCTTCCCATGGGTCCATTAGCCAGTGTGATGAAAGGGAAGGAACTCGGTGCACTTCAGAGTTGTGAAGTTTTGTCTCAGTTGTCCCCTCAGGCTGATTGCCGAGCCCATCTGCCATCGATTTTCCCCATAAGCAAAGAGGTCCTGTACGGTGCATCATGAAACAGCTAATAAACAATAACAAAAAGGAGAGAGACTGTCGGGCGGGGAAGCAACTGAGATTTTGTTGTTGAGATTTTGTTGTTGTTGCATACCTCCATTTCCCTGCCACTTTGTTTGTGAAATCTCATAGGCTATGCCTTCTGTAGAGTTGATACTTATGAAAGCACAATCTAAACAGAACGGAGACAAAAGTACCCAGGTTTTTTTGGTGATAAAACATTCCCCGTTTCAGCATTATTTGCAAAAACAAAGTTTGCTTATTCACTTACAGCACCCTTACTTCTCAATTGCCCTGGCATTCTCAGTGACATCATCACACAGCCAAATCTGGTTGTTCTGCTATAAGGCTATTTATGGTGCCATCCCTGATTGGATGGACTCACCCACCTGACTAGCTGCCGCTGCCGTCTCTTCTGCTTTGTTGAATGAGTGAAGCATTCTCCAATAAGTAACATTTACAGAGCTTGCCTTCCTTTGCAATCCTGATTCCAAACTAATTCAGAAAGTACATTGCTAGGAGCATTGAGTTGTGACAGATCTTCCAATAGGAGGCCTCCTGGCATGTGATTTATTTAATGGGTTCTATCAATGACCTAAACAACATGCATTAGGAAAGTTCTTTGAGCTTCATCACGCCATTTCAGAATGAGATATTATAAAGAGCTCTAAACACAAGGATCTTGACATACCAGGTGCTCCCAGACAGGTGTTTATTGTGTGATAGGTGCTCCTCATCAATGTCTCCTTTTTCTATTTGCAACTTCCACATGACATCGTTGGCATCAAAATGCTATCCTGTGTCCCCACCACCACCTTACTTAATCCAGATCTCCCTTTTCCAACAACTTTGTGATATCTGAATGACCCTTCAGACTATGAAGCCCCTGTCTGGAAGCCAACCCTGCCAAACAACCAAACATAATGGCTCAGAACCGATAGCAAGCTTTCAAGACCATTGCTTTGATTTATTGAGTGGCATTGGGCTCCAGCATCATTTCCTGGAAAGAGCACTTGTCTTCCTCTAACAGGGGCTAATATTACTTCAAGCTGTTGTCAGTTGACATGGCGAAATTGCTTAGATGCACTCTGGGCAGAGTCGGCTGCTGCTGATTACCTTTAAGTATTCAAAGAGCAGAAACCCTGGGGGAAGATGATGAGTTATCCGCGGAGTAGGATGCCTCCTGCCATGTAAACAAACTCCTGAAGTCCTTCAGGCTTTAATGAAGACTAGGTCCCTGCGAGAGAGACCCCAGTCAGCACTGTGCCGCTGCATCAAGCTTGTGCAATTTTCAGGGAGAAAGTGATTGGAGGCAGCTCTTGCGACGCACGTAATCTACTAATCACCACTCAGAGACTCCTGGTGGTTAGAAGCAGCGGGGGGAATTGAGTTTTTATGAGCTGAAGGAGACACTGGCATATGTTGCCAGGGGAGGGGGGCATCTTCAGGGGAAGGGGTCCTGCTTAAATATTTATAGATTAAGGATTGGTTGGGATCTCTGCGGCCTTTGCATGCTGAGCTCTTAGATTTTAACTCGGGGGAGAGGAATCAGCTTCCCTAGAAGCTCAGAGACATTTGCTTTCTCTTTCTCATTTTTAAGTTTCTGTACTTCTGTATCCAGCAAACACCTTTTTGAAGTGTGATGCTTAAGTGGCTGACAACAATGTTGGGACCAGTGCGGTCCTTCCCCCTCTTTCGATTGTTGTGGGATTCACCACTCACCCAGTCTGTATATGCCCCATATGAAGGTGAGCAGGTGGAGTCATGTGAGGACCTTGCTATTGTACATTCGGTTGCTGTATTCGGGGCCAGGAAGGAAATTTTCCTGCAGACAAAGTGGACATTCTGCAAGTTTTCACCTCCCAACTAATGCCCAAACTTTGGGTGGATAAGGCATTGGGTTGGATCCCTAGCTGATCAGGGACCCTTCTAAAGGCCAGGAAAAGGTGTTTCTGTCTGGTGGTCCACACAGGGGCTGATGGGCCATAGCATCCTTCCCAATTCATCCCCTGATGAATGTCAGAGGGTGATCCTCCGTCAGGGCCGACCCCCACACTACTTGCCAACCAGTAGACCAGCTGCTTGTAGGGATGTGTATAGAAACTAGGAGAGGATATATTTCTTAGATATTATCCTTCCTTACTCACGTTTGTGAGTTCAGCAGAGTACGTCCCCTTGTCAATAAAAATAAGAAAGCTGTTGATAAGCTAACTTTAGCCTTTCAGTAATCCAGGATGCTGAAGACTGGCTTTCCTGGTATTTCCCCCTTTTGTCCACTCCCCCCCCCCAATAAACACACAAAACAGTCTTCTTATAAGTAAAGATAGATTTACTCACTCAGTTTCTCAGTAGCAGTCTTGAGGCAGGCTTAAAATGTAGTTACAGACATTTATTATAGTTTAGATTAGGATTGGAGTCTGAGCTGTGACTCAGACTCAACACATGTCTTACATCCCCGGTCACTGATGAAGCATCAAAGAGAAGAGATCAGAGAGAGAGCAGGCTGGGGACATGACCAGCTTATATAGGTTGCACCCCTTTACCTGGCTGGACACAGTGGGAGTGGCTCTCACAGGGTGGATTTCTTGTAGACCCTGTGAGATCCAACTTTCTCTGTGTGTGTGCCTTCCTAGCAATCAGAAGTAGTTGGTTTTGACTGCCTTATTTGAGATACCCCACACTGATTGATATTTGGATACATACCAAATGCCTTGGCAAAAACCTAGCTACATCTGTAATCATTGATTTTCAATAATCAATCAGTCAATCAATCAATCAATCAATCAATCTTTATTACGGTCCAGAAACCCAGCAAATCATTACAAAGCAATGCACAATTCAGACAGCCTGCTTCCAGGTTAAACATGCATTTTGTTCAGACTTAAAGCTAGGGATCATTTGTTCTTGCAGCCACCAATAAAAACTTCGCCACTGTTCTAGCGTTTGTCCGGTCTTCCAATAGGAACCTGACATAGTGAGCCTCTGATTTTCCAGGGAAAGATACCAACAAGGGTAAGATCAGTTCAGCCCTAGCTTGCTCTTATTTCACACAGTGCAGCAAAATATGTTTTATAGAATTGATTGTTGGAATTCTGCCTGGGTCAGAGGAATGTGCCACAGCGTAGGCACCGGCAGATATTCCTGTCGACCTCCCCGCGTCTCCACTCTGCTGATAAGCAGGCGAGGTCCGGCGATTCTTCTCAGATGTATGAGAGGAACACACCGTTCTTCCTCTCTCCCCTTTGGTGTCCCCAGGGAGGGGAAAGAAGCAGACAGAAAACTATTTACATCATTTATTTCTGCCTCTTACATCAGTACAGAGAATCATGTCTGCACTCAACAACAGCAAGAAGAAACTCCTCCCAAGTACATCCAGTACGGGTCATATGACACACACACACACTGAGCTAACATCCGGTGCTCAGTACAGAATGGACTGCCCCTTTGTTCCCATGGCAACAGTCACAAACATCCTGTCTGGCTTTCCAGCCACAAGCAGCTGGCTGAGCTGCTAGAGCCTTTGCTTGCTGCAGCATTGGTGCTTTATGGTAACATACTCCCCCTAAAGTATCAATGTGTGCCGCGAGCAAAGCGTCATCCAGAGAAGAAAACAAACAGTTGTTATATTTATAACATTCCCCTGTTGTTTCAGTTCCACCCTTGGAACTACCCGCCACTGGTTTAACCAATGTACCTCTCTGGTTGTGTGACTTGGCATTACCTCGGTTAACAACTCTCTGTTGTGCCTTTGTCTCTGACTCAGACACAGCTTCAATCTGTCCTTGGTCGTTTACAATAGCAACATATGCAAGGTTAGCAAACTCCTTTGAATACCTCTTGGGTGGTACACCCTTCGTTGCTCTCTCAGACCTGCGTATGAGGTTCTGATCCTCTGTGCTCACTGGTTCAGCCTCTGAACTCTCTGGAGAACCAGTACTAAGCTTAATCAATGGTTCATCCTCCTCTTCTGAGGGTCTAGTCATTATGTGAGATTTCCTCTCAATGACTGTGACGACTGAGCTGTCTGAGCTATCGCTGTCATCATCAGTACTACTGAACTCAATAAGATCAAACTCATCATCATCAGAATCCTCTGTGGGAAATGCGTGAACAATCAACCTCTTCTGTTCAGGAGCACTCTCTAGAAACTTTGTGAGAATCACCTGACCAGATTCAGACAAAATTACTCTGTAGAGACCCTTTTCATAACCCACAAAAATGCCTCTGGCATTCTTTACTCCACCTGGAGCTTCTGTTCTCACATGAGACCCGAAAACCTTGAAATAGGCAACAGAAGGTTTTCTATTGAACAGCTTCTCAAAAGGAGAACATCCCAACTCTGTTGAGACTTTTCTCAGCCACACATGAAGATAGGACGCTAGCGACTCGGCCCAATATTCATGTGGCAAATGTGAACTCAGCAATTGCGCATTCATTCCCTTTTGCAATTCTTTGTTCACTTTTACACAGACCCCCCCGTTCCACGCTTCTTGCGAAACTGCCACTTTGTGGTCTATCCCTTTTCCATCCAGGAACTTCTGAAACTTCTGTAACAGAAAAATTTGCTTCTCATCTGTGAAAAGACAATCAATGTTAGCATCATGCATACTTTTAACCTTGTCACAAAACTCCTGAAACTTTTCTAAAGTTTCTTGCGGTTTCTCCATCATATAAACCCAAGAATAATTAGTGAAACAATCCACACACAAAAGGTAAAATCGTGCACTGCCTCTAGATGGTTCTAGAGGACCAATCACATCAGCATACACCCGCTGAAATGCTCTGTCGACCTTCTTGGTCTTAGTCACCTTCCTGGTGCTCACACTGGTCACACCTGCAAGAGAGATTTCGTTAGAAACAGAGGAATTACATTTCATGTAATCACTTTGATCAAAAGTCAACAAATACAGTCCATCTTTCTCTTTGGCAGTAAGAAACAGTTCTCCATCTTTGTAGATCTTGCAGCTTTTAGCATCAGCAGTGGGGAGATTTGAACTCTGTTCTTCCCTCCCCCTGTCTTTTTCTTCCAGTGCAGCAAGTCTGTCGTGTTCATTCAGGACCACAGCACAAACTCTCTCCGCGGTCAGCTGCGCGGCCGGTAGGGAACCAAGCTGACTGGCAACAACCTTGTAGGTGCGGCTAAGGCTGTTTATCATCATGAAGCAAAACACTTCCTCCTGAAGACGGAAATTGCGTTCCACCATCTGTTGACGCAGAAACTTCATTTCTGTCAGGTGCGCTTGAACATCTCCATCAGGCGCAAGTCTCAGATTGGTCAATTTCTCAAAATACAGCAACGCTGAAGAACCAGCATCTCTCTGATGCGTTGTACGCAGCGTGTCCCATACTTCTTTCGCATTTTCTAAATGCTGAACATGCACCAACTGATCATCTGAGACACACAGAATTATAGCAGTCCTGGCCCTTACATTCTTTGACTCCCAACCTCTGGTTGGTGCTGCAGGGATGGGGTTTTCAATTACATCAAAAAGCCTCTGATTCTGCAGCAGGGCCTTCATCTTTACAGACCAAGATGAATAATTGTCATTGGTTAAGGGAGGAGGGCAAGGCAAACCTCCCCCTTTCTTGGCATCCATCTTGAAGCCAAGCCTCTCTCACCTCCAAACAAGCTGCAAAATCCAACAGCTGTTTTTTCTTTCTCACGCAGCAAAACTGCAAGCTGTTTGTGCTTTTTGCACCTGGCAGCTAAACTCAGGCTGCTATTGAAAAGTCCCTTCCAAGGGCACGTAAACCTTGTAGCCAAAACATTCTCTGGTTTTGTTTCGCTTTCCCAGGCTTACACGCATAGTCCAGCCCCTTTGCCAGTAACTTTCCAGGACCGTTACCTAGCAACAATGCATTTCAATAGGACATCTTATCTACCACAAAAATTTGTGGAATGCAGGCTTCAGCCTTCAAGCTGCAGGCCTCTTCCTCCGGAGCTTTTGTTTTCTTTGAAACGCAGCTCCGTGAACCAGGGAATTAATCTTCCTGCGTTCACACTTTTAGCCCGAAATGCAGCATACCTTGAACTTTGTTGCTCTGGAAAACACCTCTTCTTTCCACCAGCTGTCTGTGGAGCCTCTGGCTTCTTTCAGACGCTTCTCTTCCTCCTTGGAGCAGAGGAGGACAATCCACCAGCCTCTCATGCAGATGTCCGATGAATCGCAACCATCCGAAGGCTGCCACTGTTGGAATTCTGCCTGGGTCAGAGGAATGTGCCACAGCGTAGGCACCGGCAGATATTCCTGTCGACCTCCCCGCGTCTCCACTCTGCTGATAAGCAGGCGAGGTCCGGCAATTCTTCTCAGATGTATGAGAGGAACACACCGTTCTTCCTCTCTCCCCTTTGGTGTCCCCAGGGAGGGGAAAGAAGCAGACAGAAAACTATTTACATCATTTATTTCTGCCTCTTACATCAGTACAGAGAATCATGTCTGCACTCAACAACAGCAAGAAGAAACTCCTCCCAAGTACATCCAGTACGGGTCATATGACACACACACACACACTGAGCTAACATCCGGTGCTCAGTACAGAATGGACTGCCCCTTTGTTCCCATGGCAACAGTCACAAACATCCTGTCTGGCTTTCCAGCCACAAGCAGCTGGCTGAGCTGCTAGAGCCTTTGCTTGCTGCAGCATTGGTGCTTTATGGTAACATTGATGTCTTGAGCACACGAGCAAAGTCTGTCCTGGTAGGGAACTCCTCTCAACCTGCAATCCAACACTGCAGAAGGAAAGACGTTTAGTCTGGCTTTGGTGAATAACCTTCAATAATTTGGTACTGTCAGGTCTTTAATGTAAGGCGTTAACTTAAAGACATGCCCATATTGTACTCCTACTGCCAGCGGACTACAGACTGCGTGTGATCGAGAGCACAAGTCACTGTGTGTATTATCCCATAATCTTTGCTTTAATGTCTTTAGGGTGCCTTCATAACCCAGGTAATAAAGTTGTGGGGGGTGACAGTCCAATAGAGGTGGCTTTTCTTTTTTCATTGATTTTTTTTGGCCTATTTCAACTCAATACTGATGTCCTATGTCTTATTTATATGGTTGGCCCCTCACTGGCTCCCAGGCATCATCTGCCTGGATGTGCAATCATAGAATTGTAGGGTTGAAGGAATCCCAAAGGTCATCTTGTCCAATCCCCTGCAATGCAGGAATCTCAACTAGATCATCTCATCTAAAGCCAGCCAACCTCTATTTAAAAACCTCCAAGGAAGGAGAGTCAACCACTTCTCATGGAAGCCTGTTCTACTGTCAAGCAGCTCTTACTGCCAGAAAGCTGTTCCTCATAATAGCTCTCATTCTCTTCTCTCTTCTTCATCCACTGGCCAAGAACAACGAAGACACATTAAAATGCCTCTTCTGTATGACGAGAAGGAAGAATGAGTCATGATTAAATGAACATGAAGTTCTCTTGATACATTGATGGAGCACGATAGGAATTGTAAGTTCTGTGTTGTCATCAAACGCAAGGAGGCATAGCAAATCAGGAGAGAAATGTCAGCACAACTATTTCAAAGGAGTGTGTCGCGTTTTTTGAAAATTACTCAGCCGTCTTCTTCTCTCTCCCCCCTGAAATCCCAGACTTTGAGCAAAACACACACAATTAAACAAATAAAAATTAGGCTCACCCCCAAATCACAAAGTATTATGATTTTGGGAGACCATGCACTTCTTTGCTATTGCCATTGGTGTCACTGCTGTACCACCAGATTTTGTTTTCTTGGAAATAGATAAAGCTATTAAATTATTGTATTGAAAAAGTGGGTAGACTATTTTAAGTAATGGAGACAAACAGAGAGACAGAAAGACAGACAGACACAGACTACGTTGCTCTTGTTATGATTAAGGGAGACAGATTGAAATTGCAGAGTTTTGAAAAACTAAAAAATAAAGTGCGAGATTGGCTTCATTATTATCAGATAATGGAGGCATATAATTTGGACAAGAAAATTGGCTTCCAGGCGGAAAAATCAAAATTGGAAACAGAACTGTTAGAACCCAAAACCAAGATTTTGTCAAAGATGTATAACTTGCTGTTGAAATGGGATACTCAGGATGAAACGGTGAAATCTGCTATGATTAAATGGGCACAAGATGTTGGACATAACATAATGATGGCTGACTGGGAACAGTTATGGACCACAGGTATGAAGTTTACGGCATGTAATGCCTTAAGAGAAAATATTATGAAAATGATATACAGGTGGTACATGACACCAGTCAAGCTTGCAAAAATCTATCATTTCCCCGATAATAAATGTTGGAAATGTAAAGAAACTGAAGGTACATTCTTCCACCTTTGGTGGACGTGCCCAAGGATTAAGGCTTTCTGGGAGATGATCTATAATGAAATGAAAAAGGTATTTAAATATACCTTTCTGAAGAAACCAGAGGCCTTTCTCCTGGGCATGGTTGGCCAATTGGTGCCAAAGAAGGCTAGAACTTTCTTTATGTATGCTACAACAGCAGCAAGAATACTTATTGCAAAGTACTGGAAGACACAAGATCTACCCACTCTGGAAGAATGGCAGATGAAGGTGATGGACTACATGGAACTGGCGGAAATGACTGGCAGAATCCGAGACCAGGGAGAAGAGTTGGTGGAAGAAGATTGGAAGAAATTTAAAGACTATTTACAGAAATACTGCAAAATTAATGAATGTTAGAATGATGTCGGAATGAAGTTAAGTGGTTTTAGCAGCAATGTTACAAAGGAGTATGTAAAAATGGATTGTTAACAGGTGAGAATCTAAAGTTATGATATATTAAGTTAAAGGATTACGATAAAAACAAAGAGGGAAAGGATTTGCTGAATTAACTAATTGAACTGGAATACAAAAAAGGGAGGTGTGAGGAGGTCAGGGAAACAAGTAAACGAAAGACAAGACATGGAAAGATTGATTTGTTTTTAAATGTTTTTATTTTTTTTGTATTTTGTATTTTTTCTTTCCCCCCCCCCCTTTTTCTTATTTTTGTAACCTTTTCTGAAACTTTAATAAATATCATTAAAAAAAAAAAAAGATTAAGGGTGAAGACAGATAAAACATTTTAAGTATGTTGTGCTGTGGGAGCAGTTCAAACACAAATTCTGGAATAGGATTTGGGTTCCAAAATTTGTCTTCAGGACAACAAACGTGTGTCAAAACCAGGGCCAGTGCAAGGCATTATGCTACCTGAGGCAAGATGGTGCTTTCCTCTACTCCATGTACAGAGAAACCCTGCTGGGTTAGGCTTGCCATACATCAGGAAAATCCCTGACATGTCCTAGTTTTCTGGTGTCAAGGGGAATTTTGCTGAAGTGGCAAAATTTAAGGGGAAACTCGGATGTATGGCAATGCGATGGAAAAAGCAGTGGAAACAGCTCAACAATTTGGGTTTGCTTTTTGAAATATAATAATAATAATAATAATAATAATAATAATAATAATAATAATAATAATTTTTATTTATACCCCGCCCTCCCTGGACGAGACTGGGCTCAGGGCGGCTAACACCAAATATATAATACATTATATAATAAATAATAAAATAATAAAATTTTATTTATATCTCGCCCTCCCCAGCCAAAGCCGGGCTCAGAGTGGCTAACAACAGTAAAACACAAAAACAGTAAAAACACAGTAAAAACAACAACGGTAAAAACACAAAATCAGACGATTAGTTTAAAATACAATTCGAAATCACATTTAAAATCAAAATAAAATTAAGTGGGAACCCACAAACCATAACTATAGGGGTAAGGAATTAAAAGTTCACAAGGCCTGACCACCCGTGCTGGTCCCATATGGGCCGATAGAAAGAGCCAAGGAGGCCACTTACATACAGGGTCCCACAGAAAGAAGGGGGTCAGACTGGGCCTGGACCAAAGGCCACCCTATGGCAACCCTGTGCTGGGTCAGACCAAAGGACCCACCTGGTCCAGCATCCCATTCTCATCGTAGCCAACCTGATGCCCGCAGGAAGCGCACAAACATGACCTGCATGCAGCCACACTCTTCCCACCTGTGATTTCCAGCAAAGGAGAATTCAGAGGCACACCAGCTCTGACAATGGATGTGGTATACACTTAGCCATCATGGCTGGTTGCCACTGATCACCTGAATCTTCATGATCAAAATAAAAAAAATCCTTCCAGTAGCACCTTTAAGACCAACTAAGTTAGTTCTTAAAGGTGCTACTGGAAGGATTTTTTTTATTTTGACTATGGCAGACCAACACGGCTACCTATCTGTAACTGAATCTTCATGAGTTTGTCTAAACCTCTTTTAAAGCCATCCAAGTTGGTGACCACTACTGCTTCTTGAGGGAGTGCGTTCCATGGTTTAACTATGCACCATGGGAAGAAGTACAGTGGTACCTTGGGTTAAGTACTTAATTCGTTCCAAAGGTTCGTTCTTAACCTGAAGCTGTTCTTAACCTGAAGCACCACTTAAACTAATGGGGCCTCCTGCTGCCGCCGCGCCGCCGGAGCAAGATTTCTGTTCTTATCCTGAAGCAAAGTTCTTAACCTGAAGCACTATTTCTTGGTTAGCGGAGTCTGTAACCTGAAGCGTATGTAACCTGAAGCGTATGTAACCTGAGGTACCGCTGTATTTTCTTATGTGTGTTCCGATTCTTCTAATGCTCAGCTTCATGGAATGGCTTTGTATTCTAGTAATACGAGGGGTGGGCAGGGAATCATACAGTTCCCTCTTCCTCCCATAACTCATCCTAGATGTGATCAGCCCCCTCATAACCTCTCTTGGATGGCTTATGGAAGAGGACGTGTGGGGGGGGGGAAATGCAGATTCTAGTGAAAACAACGTACCCAAAAAAATCATGATATTAAATTGCTTGTAAAAATGTGTATTGTAGGAGAAAGGCACACTAAAATGCTGTCGAATTTTGTGAGTACTTTAAGAAGGGGGGGGCAAATTTTTGTCTTTATTTTCCCTTTTTCCTTTCCTTTTTCTTCTTCTTTCTTTTCGGGTATATAAAATTTGTATATAATCTTTGTATGCATGTTGAAAAGCATATTATAAGAAGCCCTGTAATGTAATATGACAATGCTTACTGATGTATTATAGGAATGTTAATAAATAAATAAATAAATAAATAAGGTAGGGAAGGGGGGGGTGGAGGGCAAACTGATAAGGAAATATGGCAACCTGAATTTAAGCTTGGAAAAAATGAGAGATAAGCTGAAATTGACAAATTTGTCCATTCCTGATTGCAACCCAAATTTAGCTAGCAAGGGAGATATACAGAGTGTATCAGATACAGTGGTACCTGGGGTTAAGAACTTAATTCGTTCTGGAGGTCCGTTCCTAACCTGAAACTGTTCTTAACCTGAGGTACCACTTTAGCTAATGGGGCCTCCCGCTGCCGCCACGCAATTTCTGTTCTCATCCTGACGCAAAGTTCTTAACCCGAGGTATTATTTCTGGGTTAGCGGAGTCTGTAACTTGAAGCGTCTGTAACCTGAAGCGTCTGTAACCCGAGGTACCACTGTACAGCGTTTGTTCCAGCTTATCACTCTTTGTTAGATGAAGACATAAAGCTGAGGTGGAAAACCCTAATGTGAATGATACAGGAGGGAAGGAGGGAGGGAGGGAGGGAGAGAGAGATATCAAGAGGGAAGGCATCACTCAGCTGTTCCGGGGATTCCTCTCCCAGATAAGACAGACCACCTACATGGCATGAAAACATGCCATTTGTAATGCTTAAAGCAGTTGTCAGTCTTGATACAAACACTGTTGTAATACACCTCAGTGCAGCAGGGAAGAAGGATGCTGGCTTTATTAGTCAGGTGTAAAGGAGTTACCAGATTCTACGGGATTTGGCTTTATTTGATTCTCTTTTCCCTCCCATGATACTAACCGTTTGGGGGTGGTGACAATTACAAGAAAGACAACATCAGCAGAGAAGTCAACATAAAATGCAGCATTAAAATATATATTAAAAGGTTGGGTGATTGTTATTATTCTAAACGGATTTGCAGCCTGCCTTATCACGATTCCTCGCGAGGCTGGTAGGAATTATAAGAAGATAAATGCTTACAACACCCCCACCCCCAGCACCTCAAAAACAATATTTATAAATTAAAAAGCAGGGGGGGAAACATTGGAAAAATTGGAAAAAAGTAAAGCACTAAAAACATTTAATTTTTTTAAAAATCATTTTTATTGATTTTTCCAATAAAAAACATCCAGTTAAATATCCAATCATAATACTTCAATTAAAATAAAAAACAAAAATAAAAAAGATCAAATTATAGTCCAACTTATATTTATTAATTTCTCAGAGCTCCCCACGGTCTGGCTCTCTGAAGTATCTCCACATCTTAGTCCTGCTTCTCTGCACTCAAAACATTGAAAACTCTTTAAGAACTGCTGATTCAATGCCAAATATTAGCAGCATGTTTAAAATGTCTCTACAATTAAAGGCATTGGTGCCCCCAAATGCATAAAGCATCATTCAGAGTGAAACCGGGTGACAAGAGGAGGCACCTAGAGAGATGTGGTGCCACCACCAAGAAAGACTGATAATCGGTTCTCATCTTCACCCAGGCCACTTCCATTCCATACATTTAAAGCAAGCATAGGCAAACTCGGCCCTCCAGATGTTTTGGGACTGCAACTCCCATCATCCCTAGCTAACAGGAACACTGGTCAGGGTTGATGGGAATTGTAGTCTCAAAACATCTGGAGGGCTGAGTTTGCCTATGCCTGATTTAAAGCATTATTACACCCAGTGCTTTTTTTCTTTAAAAAAAAAAATGTTTAAGGGTACTCTCAAGAAAATCACCATTTTATAGTTCAAATCGGGGAAAATAAATACAGTAAATGGACAAAAGTACAAAGAACATGCATTACCTCATATTATCACACATCCACATAACACACTGCTTCACACATTAAACCCTCGCTTCCGTCTGAGACAGGGCTGTCTTAAGCATATGCTGCGCCGGGGTGCAAAGATCTGCCCGGCTCCCCCCCCCGGTTGCCCAGTCCCAGGCGTGCAGGAGGGCAGAGTCGGCCGGCCGGCTTCCTCATCGTCTCATTAGCTCGGTCGCCCCAAACACATGGCGCAGAGCCGCCCACAGCAGAAGAGCCCACCGCTGCGCTCCGACCGACGGGCGGTCTCTTCCTGGACTCAACTCTCGGGTCCCGGAATCCCAGCCTGGCGCCCCTGGGAGCCCGCCGCCCAGGTGCCCCGCACCCCTAGCGCCTATGGGTAAGACGGCCCTGGTCTGAGACTCTGGAAACACCTGGAAAGGAAATGAAGCTGCCATGGGAGGTGGCAACAACAAAACTGATTAATCACCATGCTAGATTCCAGCTCCTACTTCACACATTAAATGCTCGCTTCCGCCTAAGATTCAGGAAACACCATGACAGGAAATGAGGTAGCCATCAGGTGTAGCAACAGAATTGACGATTCACCGTGCAAGAGAACAAAACTAAAATTTTTAATTTTTTTAGTTTATTCTCCCGTTAGATTCACAAAATGTTTAGGGGTATGTGTACCCCTGCATTCCCCCAGAAAAAAAGGCACTGATTACACCATTTTAATCAGCCATTGCTTCCCTCAAAGAATCTTGGTGAGTCCATCACAAACTCATACGGAAATGTGGAGAACTGAACCTGAGACTGGAAAAAACGAGAAACCAAGAGAAACTGACATTTCTGCTTGCTAGATGGAACCCCTCTTCTCCTCTGCACTCTTTTCTGGGGGTTCTCCTGACCCTCCAGAGCAGATTCAGGGGAGGTGCTGGCTTCTGGACTTGTTGAATACAGGCCTTGGTTTTGTAAGAGGTCCCCCCCTTAACTGTTTCAAATCGCAATTGCTATTACGTCCTATTGCAATGCTGCTTTTGAAATTCCTCTGCATCAGGGAAGGGAAACCTATGGACCCCAAATGGTGTTGGACTACAACTCCCATTATCCCCGATCATAGACTCGTAGAATTAGAAGGGACCCCGATTCCCAATGCAGGAATCTCAATTAAAGCATCCATGACAGATGGCCACCCGACATCTGCTTCAAAACCTCCAAGGAGAATCCAGAAGAATAAGAAGAAGACGAAGAAGAGGAGAAGAAGGAGTTTGGATTTGATATCCTGCTTTATCACTACCCTAAGGAGTCTCAAAGCGGCTAACATTCTCCTTTCCTTTCCTCCCCCACAACAAACACTCTGTGAGGTGAGTGGGGCTGAGAGACTTCAGAGAAGTGTGACTAGCCCAAGGTCACCCAGCAGCTGCATGTGGAGGAGCGGAGACGCGAACCCGGTTCCCCAGATTATGAGTCTATCGCTCTTAACCACTACACCACACTGCCTCTCACACCACACAACCTCTTGTTGGAGTCTGTCCCACTGTCAAACAGACCTTACCATCTTAAAGTTCTTCCTGATGTTTAGTCGGAATTTCCTCTCTTGAAACCATTGGTTTGAATCCTACCCTCTGGATCAGGAGAAAACAAGCTGGCTGCATCTTTCATGTGACAGCCCTTAAGATCTTTGAAGATGGCTGTCATTGGCTATGCTGGCAAGGGCTGATGGGAGTTGGAGTCCAAAAACACCTGAAGGGCTATAGGTTCCTTATTCTTACTCTGCATGGATGACCTGTTTTATTTTAGATGAGCTAAAAGTCCGTCTGAGCACACAGAGCTGGATCATGCTCAACCCATATTAATTTTATTTATTTGAAAGCATTTCTAAGTTGCTTAACATTTTAAAATCTCTAAACAGTATATAGAAATACAACATAAAAGTATCATAAAAAACAGAATTTTGGGACTCACTAGACTTATTTTTTTGTTTCTGCAAATTCTTTACTTTGCACAAAATTGACCCGGCTACAAAATGCAACTCCTGAAATCACTTCCGTATGTACAGTGACCACATGTTTACAAAATTTTGGTTTCCTATGGACAATGATAGTGGTTGTCTTACTTTGGCCTATGCAATTTGGATGTGCATATCAGTGCGCACACACACAAACTCCCCAAGGTCCATGTGTGTGATGGAATTTCACACATGCAAAGCCTCCTTCCTAACCTCAAAGCTCAGCACAACTAGCCCTTGGCAATTTACTGGACAGCATTTATTTATCCCCCCCCCCCCCATTTAAAAGAGGGAGGAATCTCTTAGTAGGTTTGCATCTCAAGATTTTAGCAGCCAGGCATAATAGAGTACGAAAGGTGTCAAGACTCATTTGATCTAATACAACAGGCTGCTGTAGGCAAAACCGTTTGAAATTCGTTGAGAAGCAGGTGACAGCCACCCAAATCAGGAAGTCTCACTCCAAAGAAGCGTGATCGGTTGCACTGGCTCCATTAATTTCACAAGCCCCACATGTGAGTGGGTGGCTAGCTAGCTTCTTGAGTGAATGATTTCGGAGGACTTACTCCGCAGAAGCCTTTTTGGCTTCAGAAGTTCTTAGGCTATTTAAACATCTTCCCTATAATTCAGTTAATTGTATGTGTAAGCTTGTCAGAAGAGCTTGCAGCTGAAGCAAATCAATACAGCATTCGCAAAAGCTGCAGAAAGGGGTTGTTTTAAAAGAAATAACTCTTGAGTAATGTAGTCTTCAGCCTTTTTGAGTTCAGAGGTGAATTAGACATTCATGTTTGATGATGAGGTCAATAACTTGAGTGCCTGCTCTTGGGAGTCTCACAGTTGCTGATGATACCGTAGGCAGTGTTGAACTTGCAGGTGTCCTCTCATGGATGCTAAAGCTAGTAGGACCAACTGTGAGTAACTTATCATGCAATTTCCATAGCAGATACTGAAGAATCCAGTGGGACCCCATATTCAGTGGGGTGCATACTCCATTGAGGAGTTCATGGATATATATATTTAAAATAATGTTATACGTTTTGTGTCCTTGTTTCTCAATCTGATCCTTCTACATAGTTTGCATGAGTTGTGGTATTTTATGCATTGTAATTTGCCATTTTTTAAATTGATTATAATTTAGTAATTCTTTCTTGTAATTAAGTGTAAACTGTTTAATTATTATTTGCTGATATTTAATTTTTCTGTTTGCTATTGCCCTCTAATGGACTATTGAATATTGCTTTATTTGATAGAAGTTGTTTATTTTAAAGTTACGTTTTTATTATGACTTCTTTGTATTGGATCAGATTGTTATTAGGTGTGTGATCTTTGCTGTCTATTTTGTTGTTTCTTCAGCTTGTAAACTGCCTTGTGTTTAGTAATATAGAAAGGTGAGATTAAAAGTGAGAATAATAATAATAATAATAATAATAATAATAATAATAATAATAATTTATTTCCTCAGCCACTCTGGGCGGCTTCCAACAAAATATTCAAAATATAATAAAACACCAGGCAATAAAAACTTCCCTAAACAGGGCTGCCTTCAGATGTCTTCTAAAAGTCTGGTAGTTGTTCTTCTCTTTGACATCTGATGGGAGGGCATTCCACAGGGTGGGAGCTGCTACAGAGAAGGCCCTCTGTCTGGTTCCCTGTAACCTCACTTCTTGCAGTGAGGGAACCGCCAGAAGGCCTTCTGCGCTGGACCTCAGTGTCCGGGCAGAACGATGGGGATGGAGACACTCCTTCAGGTATACTGGGCCGAGGCTGCCATACCACTGCACACATTCTATTTTGGTTGTCCACAGCCTTCTCTTCAGGAATAAGATCAGGATACACCAGTTAAAGTAGTTTCCATTGCATTGTGTCGATTATTTGACCCTTGTGACATCACAGTTGCTTTTCCTCCTCAAAACCCTGATAGGGTTTGCTAAATAGAACAACAGCAGCAACATCACTGAAAAAAACAACGTTTAATCCTATACATTTTCAAAGTGATTCAAAGAAATAGAAAAGAACAGGTGAAAAGAACCTTATTCATTCATTCATTCATTCATTCAGTCAATCAATCAATCAATCAATCAATCAATCAATCAATTTATATCCCACCTTTCCTTTCAAAGGAGCTCAAGGTAGCATAGACTGTGGTGTGGTGCAGAGGGCAATGAAAAGGAAGCAGACAGTAACATTGATTTAGAATCCGCCTCTGTGTTATCCCAAGCAGATAATCATCCGGCCAATACTAAGCCAACTAGTTAAAGCAATCAAGGCTGCAATCCTATACTGTGCCTACACAAAACTAAGGCCTGTTGAGTTCAGTGAGGCTTACTCCCTGTTATAAGTGTGCACAGAATTGCAGGCATGTATTAGTTACCGTATTTTTTGCTCTATAAGACTCACTTTTTCCCTCCTATAAAGTAAGGGGAAATGTGTGTGCGTCTTATGGAGCGAATGCAGGCTGCACAGCTATCCCAGAAGCCAGAACAGCAAGAGGGATTGCTGCTTTCACTGCGCAGTGATCCCTCTTGCTGTTCTGCCTTTGGGATTCAGAATATTTTTTTTCTTGTTTTCCTCCTCCAAAAATTAGGTGCGTCTTGTGGTCTGGTGCGTCTTATAGAGCGAAAAATACGGTAATTCTAAGTAGACGCTTGTGTTGCAAAGCCTGCAGTCTTCTCAAGTCTGGGTTTTGCCTGAGGTTAAGCCCTCTTCTCCCCAACAGGAGCTCCGAGCAAATGACCATACATATTTCCTAATTTGCAATATAGAAAACAGTTTGTTTTAAGCTATATGTGCTAGTAGCAGCAAAGCAATTAAGCCCGGTTCTCTTCCGTGATGTAATACACTTGAACAGCTGACTTGCTCACATTAACGTCATTTAAACTTAGGGAGAGATACAAAAGGAAGACAGTGAATATTTCATAAGCGGATTAAAAATTACTGTTTTAAAATGTGCTTTGCTCTAGTAATTCCTCAGTCAGGTTTACCAGATATTCTGGTGTATGTGTGCATTTATGAAAAACAGAGAGGGGAGAGACAGGATGGGATGAAGTGTCTTGGGAAAGTGTAAAGTCAAAAAGTTGGGAAGTTACAGCGCCTGCTGTGGCTGGAGAGAGTGATACAGGAGAGACATGTTTTATTGGAGCTGGGGCAGATGAAGGTGTCTGGTTGTGCTGCTGCAAATGCACCATGACATTTCTTCTCTCCTAGCGGTCATTCTTCCTCTGGTCACTACTGGGGATACACAACCTCACTGGTGTGTGGTAAAAAAAAATCATGGGGAAACAGGGCCCAGAGGGGCCAGCTTGCGAGGGTGATGGGAGAAGGCCTTCTCTTACATCCCTACCAAGTGTGGTTGTGAGGGTGGTTGGACTGAGAGAAGGGCAGGTTTGTATGAGGGAACACATGCTCTAGTTATCTCCCAATTGGGCTACTGCAACACACTGTACATGGGGCTACCTTTGAAGGTGACCCATGTTGTTGTTGTTGTTTAGTCGTTTAGTCGTGTCTGACTCTTCGTGACCCCATGGACCAGAGCACGCCAGGCACTCCTGTCTTCCACTGCCTCCCGCAGTTTGGTCAAACTCATGCTGGTAGAACACATGCTTCGAGAACACTGTCCAACCATCTCGTCCTCTGTGGCAGCCAGATTGGTGACTGGGAGCAGCCGCCAAGACCACATAACACCAGTCCTGAAAGACCTACATTGGCTCCCAGCACATTTCCGAGCACAATTCAAAGTGTTGGTGCTGACCTTTAAAGCCCTAAATGACCTCGGCCCAGTATACCTGAAGGAGCATCTCCACCCCCATCATTCTGCCAGGACACTGAGGTCCAGCTCCAAGGGCTTTCTGGCAGTTCCCTCACTGTGAGAAGTGAAGTTACAGGGAACCAGGCAGAGGGCCTTCTCGGTAGTAGCGCTCAGCCTGTGGAACAACTTCCCATCAGATGTCAAGGAAATTGTGATGGCCTGGGAATCCGATTCAGAGGCTGAACCGGAGGAATCCCAGCCTGCACAGGAGTCCCCGCCTCCAGGGCCGGCTGAGCTGGGGCAGGGCCTTGATTCTGAAGCGCCTGCACCTGTGCCGGATCCTCAGGAGCAGGCACCAGGTGAATCCACTCTGGCTCCGGAGGTGGTTGAGGATTCAGTGCCTACAGGTGAGTCTCCCCCTGGGTCCAGTAACCCTTCAGCCTCTCCTGAACTGCAGAGGCTCAGGGAAGAGAGGCGAAGGGAACTGGTTTCTCCCAGGAGTGCTCGCCTTAAGGCCAGGAGAGGCGGGTCTCCTGGGGGCCGGGGCCGCCCCTGGCCTCAGAGAAGATAAAGGCCAGTCAGCCCGGTCCCAGGTTGCGGGAGCAATGTTGTTGAAGAGCTGTTTCGGCCAGCATCCAGGCCTGTTCCCCCAGAGTTCCTGTCCTTGCCCGGCTTCGCCCGTGGAGGACTGTCTGCCGACCCTCAACTCAGGTCCTGGACCTCGCCCCACGGTAATCTCCCCCCCCCCCGGACCAGCACAGAAATAAACAACTTTCTGACTTTTAGAAGATATCTGATAGAATTAAAGCTGTAAATTCACATTCTCTCTCTCTCTCTCTCTCACACACACACAGTATATGATCTATTAAAATCATATAGATAACTACACATTAAAAGCAGTCAGCCTGTTAGACCAAGAAAGTATTCACCTGACGATACAAGGACAGCAAAGAGGGAGCCAGTCTAGCTTCTCCAGAGAGAGAGAGTTCCAATGTCTGGGAGCAACCAATGAGAAGGACCTCTCCCACTCTGATCCACCCAAGTAACCTCCCTGGGTGCAAGCCTGGGCAGTGTGCATGGAGGTCTTGTGCTGCCCAGACAACAGGACCCCCCTCTTGACCTTGTTAATGCAGTCCGAAGAATAAGAGGAATAATGTGTTCAGCACCAGCTTGGCTGCAGAAGTTGACAGAAGGAGGATTACAAGGCACCATCCAACTGTCTTAGGGACACCACTCTGGATTTATGTATGGTTTACTCCTTAGCCTTTTCTTCTCCTGAATATGTCCCACAGGGCAGAAGAGGTGTGGGACCAGAGTTTTCCTTCTCAGGGCTCCCTTCCCAGGCAGACAAGCCCCATCTGCCCCTCACTTCTCTGTACAGCACATGCATAAACCACCCTCTTGACTATGGAACCAACTATTGATCTTGTCTCGCTCAATCCGCCACAGCCTGGTCTTTGCATGCAGGTAAGTCCCTAACTTACCAAGGGTTTGAGACTACCGGCTACCCTCACCTGGTTTAGAAGGCCAGCTGAAGCGATTCCTGTGGTTTAGCAGCTATCGCATTCTGACAGCTTCTAGGAGCCATGGGTGAGAGCTGAGTGCAGGGTGGAGACCAAAGATGGACAAACTACCTCAGAAGGAGCACAGTGTCTCTCCCACCTATGTTAATATTATTTGTTGTTATTTTATAGATTATTTGAATACACCTGTCAGGCCTTAAACTTAAATCTCCAGGTGAAACATACCCAGTCCTTTCATCCATTCCTCAGAAGGATGAGGATGGGTAACCTGTGGCCTTCCAGATGTTTTCAAGTTCTGTCTCCCCTCACCCCTCACCATTGACACACTGGCTGTGGCTGATTGGAGTTGGAGCCCAGCAACATGGGGAAGGTTAACCATCCCTGTCACAGGACTTGGTTGACAGAGACCCCCTCACCATCCTGAAGACTCTCCTCTGGCCATGCTCTAGTTAGTCAATATCTTCCTTAAAATGTGGTGAGAAGAACTGGACATGATACTCCAGATGTGCCGAGGATCTGAAGGATGGGCATGTTTCCTTCTTATACTTTTGGTCCCTGTTTGATGGTAGACTCTAGCCACTCCAGCCCGTGTACACAGAAAACATTTTTCATATGCGGTGGGAGTGAAATATGGCTGTCACTCTCTGGCAGAAGTCAAAGGAGGACCTAATTTGTTGGGTGGAAAGAGTTAAATGAACTTTAACTGAAAAGCTCAGCCTCTCCCTCTCAGAGTAGAAAATAGCCAAGGGCAACAGCGGATGACTAATGTGTAGAATATTGCAATTAGTATAGCAAGGTACTTACAGGGATCAAATTAAAAAATTCATTAACGTACGCACTTAATTAAGAAACACTTTTCGGTTTACATGATAAATTATGACACCTATTAAATCTTCGAGTACAAGCTGTAATGGCTTCTTTGCTCCCGGGCAGAGGACTAGTGCCTTTGAGGTCCTTTGAACCTCCCCAAGGACCGCCAGCATTTGATACAAGTGTATTAAAAACAATGCCTCTTTTCCCCTCCCCGGAGAGGTACAAGCATTTCTTTGCTGGAAAACTCATTTCAAGTTGAAGAAAGCAACCCTGAGATTAAGAGAAAGACACATCACAAACACAGCGGAGCAGGGAATAAACAACCGAAAATAAAGTGACCTTGGGAAGAAAAGGAAATTCAGAAGGAAAAGGAGGGGGAGCAGCTGGGAAAAGAGTTGAAAAGGGAGTGAAATAAGGGAATCACGGTGCGGTAGACTTACAAAGTGAACTCTTGAAATCTGTTTGAAATTTCTGTTTGAAACCTTTGAATCCAGACGTCCTGTTGCATGAATGGAAGGCACTTCTTAGCCGTGGTGATCTCACTTCTCTGTACCCTCCTCTCCATCCCCTTCAAAGCCACACTAGAGAAACTTCTGGAGTCTGCTTTGGAGGGAGCAGTTTGGGTTGCATTGGAAGAAAATTGAGGACTCCCACGCACAGATCCAAGCCACTAGCAAATCCCATTGAAAGCCATGAGGCTTTCTTCTGAGTGATGGGTTTAGAATTTCAGTATGGAGTAAGGATTCATTAGTATGATGCTGGTTTGTCACTGGGTTTTGGATAGAAGAGGGCTCATGGCAGAGCTTGCTCAGTGGGCTGGGGCTGCAGCAATAGTCTCCCAGAAGTGCAATCGCTTAGTGGGAGGGTGAGGGCAGAGGTGGTGGTGAGGCCAGTGATGTGTGGATAAAGTGGCAGAGACAGTGGCAGGAGTGCTGGACAGTCTTTGCCAGTACATCCGTGCAATCCCAACCTTGACATCACCTTGCTTTGTTGTTTAGTCATTTAGTCGTGTCCGACTCTTCGTGAACCCATGGACCAGAGCACGCCAGGCACTCCTGTCTTCCACTCCTCCCGCAGTTTAGTCAAACTCATGTTCATAGCTTAGAGAACACTGTCCAACCATCTCGTCAACTGTCATCCCCTTCTCCTTGTGCCCTCAATATTTCCCAACATCTTCTCTTCTCATGAGGTGGCCAAAGTATTGGAGCCTCAGCTTCAGGATCTGTCCTTCCAGTGAGCACTCAGGGCTGATTTCCTTAAGAATGGATAGGTTTGATCTTCTTGCAGTCCATGGGACTCTCAAGAGCCTCTTCCAGCACCATAATTCATCGCCATCGCCTTACCCCTCCCAATAAGCAGCCATGACTCCACTGCTGGGAGGCTATTGCTGTGGCTTTGTCCCCAACAGTGAGCCACTCCTAGCTAATGGAGCCAGAACGACTGCAAGGTTCTTTGATAACCCCATAGGAATTATACCAAGTTTATATTTTGTTATGGAGTCTCCTTTTGATAGCTGGATTTCTAGATAATTCATTTCAAGAGAGTCAGGATTAGAATAATAGAATCATAGAGTTGGAAGGGACTCCCAGTGTCATCTAGTCCAACCCCCTGCAATGCAGGAATCTCAGCTAAAGCATCCATGACAGATGGCCACCCAACCTCTGCTTAGAAACCTCCAAGGAAGGAGAGTCCACCACCTCCCAAGGGAGACCATTCCACTGTCAAACAGCTCTTACTGCCAGAATTTCCCCCCTGATGTTTGGTTGCAATCTTCTTTCTTGTAACTTGAAGCCATTTGAGTCCCACCCTCCAGAGCAGGAGAAAACAAACTTGCTCCACCTCCCATGTGACAGCCATTTAGATATTTGAAAGTGGCTACCATATCTCCTCTCAGTTTCCTCTTTCACAGGCTAAACACATCCAGCTCCCTCAACCATTCCTCAAAAGGCTTGGTTTCCGAAAATGTGATAATCTTGGCCACACATTCCAGCTCGTCAATATCTTTCTTAAATTGTGGCACCCTGAACTGCACATAATGTTACCATAAAGCACCAATGCTGCAGCAAGCAAAGGCTCTAGCAGCTCAGCCAGCTGCTTGTGGCTGGAAAGCCAAACAGGATGTTTGTGACTGTTGCCATGGGAACAAAGGGGCAGTCCATTCTGTACTGAGCACCGGATGTTAGCTCAGTGTGTGTGTGTCATATGACCCGTACTGGATGTACTTGGGAGGAGTTTCTTCTTGCTGTTGTTGAGTGCAGACATGATTCTCTGTACTGATGTAAGAGGCAGAAATAAATGATGTAAATAGTTTTCTGTCTGCTTCTTTCCCCTCCCTGGGGACACCGAAGGGGAGAGAGGAAGAACGGTGTGTTCCTCTCATACATCTGAGAAGAATCGCCGGACCTCGCCTGCTTATCAGCAGAGTGGAGACGCGGGGAGGTCGACAGGAATATCTGCCGGTGCCTACGCTGTGGCACATTCCTCTGACCCAGGCAGAATTCCAACAGTGGTAGCAGAGGATGGTTGCGATTCATCGGACATCTGCATGAGAGGCTGGTGGATTGTCCTCCTCTGCTCCAAGGAGGAAGAGAAGCGTCTGAAAGAAGCCAGAGGCTCCACAGACAGCTGGTGGAAAGAAGAGGTGTTTTCCAAGCAACGGAGCTCAAGGTATGCTGCATTTCGGGCTAAAAGTGTGAACGCAGGAAGATTAATTCCCTGGTTCACGGAGCTGCGTTTCAAAGAAAACAAAAGCTCCGGAGGAAGAGGCCTGCAGCTTGAAGGCTGAAGCCTGCATTCCACAACTTTTTGTGGTAGATAAGATGTCCTATTGAAATGCATTGTTGCTAGGTAACGGTCCTGGAAAGTTACTGGCAAAGGGGCTGGACTCTGAGTGTGAGCCTGGGAAAGCGAAACAAAATCAGAGAATGTTTCGGCTACAAGGTTTACGAGCTCTTGGAAGGGACTTTTCAATAGCAGCCTGAGTTTAGCTGCCAGGTGCAAAGAGCGTAAACAATTTGCAGTTTGCTGCGTGAGAAAGGAAAAAACAACTGTTGGATTTTACAGTTTGTTTGACAGTGTGAGCTGGAGGCTTGGCTTCAAGATGGATGCCAAGAAAGGGGGAGGTTTGCCTTGCCCACCTCCCTTAACCAATGACAATTATTCATCTTGGTCTGTAAAGATGAAGGCCCTGCTGCAGAATCAGAGGCTTTTTGATGTAATTGAAAACCCCATCCCTGCAGCACCAACCAGAGGTTGGGAGTCACAGAATGTAAGGGCCAGGACGGCTATAATTCTGTGTGTCTCAGATGATCAGTTGGTGCATGTTCAGCATTTAGAAAATGCGAAAGAGGTATGGGACACGCTGCGTACAACGCATCAGAGAGATGCTGGTTCTTCAGCGTTGCTGTATTTTGAGAAATTGACCAATCTGAGACTTGCGCCTGATGGAGATGTTCAAGCGCACCTGACAGAAATGAAGTTTCTGCGTCAACAGATGGTGGAACGCAATTTCCGTCTTCAGGAGGAAGTGTTTTGCTTCATGATGATAAACAGCCTTAGCCGCACCTACAAGGTTGTTGCCAGTCAGCTTGGTTCCCTACCGGCCGCGCAGCTGACCGCGGAGAGAGTTTGTGCTGTGGTCCTGAATGAACACGACAGACTTGCTGCACTGGAAGAAAAAGACAGGGGGAGGGAAGAACAGAGTTCTAATTTCCCCACTGCTGATGCTACTGGGGAGCATGGTGTAGCATTGAGTGCTGTCCGATGCTACAATTGTGGACAGACTGGGCATCTACAGCGAAACTGTAAGAAGCCGCGCCAGTCAAGAGGAGCAAAGAGCAGCTCTACGAAGCCTCAGGCGTCAGGCAAAAGCCGTACCAAGTGCCAGATGAAACCTGCAAAGGCTATGATGGCGAAAGGAACCACGCCAGATGTTGGGAACTCGTTCATAATTGACACGGGCGCAACGGTTCACATGTGCCCGCACAGAGGACTGTTTTCGACGTTGAAGAAGCAAAGCTTCACTGTGAAACAGGCCAACGGTCAGGAGTTGGAAGCGACTGGAATTGGGACTGTGTATCTTGAGAGTCTGAACTTGACTATAAGTGATGTTTACCTGGTTCCAGAACTGAGATTTAATCTGCTGAGCGTGTCGCAGATTGCAAAGAAAGGACTGAAACTGTCCTATGATGCTAAAAGCTGCAAGATCTACAAAGATGGAGAACTGTTTCTTACTGCCAAAGAGAAAGATGGACTGTATTTGTTGACTTTTGATCAAAGTGATTACATGAAATGTAATTCTTCTGTTTCTAACGAAATCTCTCTTGCAGGTGTGACCAGTGTGAGCACCAAGACCAAGAAGGTCGACAGAGCATTTCAGCGGGTGTATGCTGATGTGATTGGTCCTCTAGAACCATCTAGGGGCAATGCAAAATATTACCTTTTGTGTGTGGATTGTTTCACTAATTATTCTTGGGTTTATATGATGGAGAAACCGCAAGAAACTTTAGAAAAGTTTCAGGAGTTTTGTGACAAGGTTAACAATATGCATGATGCTAACATTGATTGTCTTTTCACAGATGACAAACAAATTTTTCTGTTACAGAAGTTTCAGAAGTTCCTGGATGGAAAAGGGATAGACCACAAAGTGGCAGTTTCGCAAGAAGCGTGGAACAGGGGGGTCTGTGTAAAAGTGAACAAAGAATTGCAAAAGGGAATGAATGCACAATTGCTGAGTTCACATTTGCCACATGAATATTGGGCGGAGTCGTTAATGTCCTATCTTCATGTGTGGTTGAGAAAAGTCTCAACAGAGTTGGGATGTTCTCCTTTTGAGAAGCTGTTCAATAGAAAACCTTCTGTTGTCTATTTTAAGGTTTTCGGGTCTCATGTGAGAACAGAAGCTCCAGGTGGAGTAAAGAATGCCAGAGGCATTTTCGTAGGTTATGAAAAAGGTCTCTACAGAGTAATTTTGTCTGAATCTGGTCAGGTGATTCTCACAAAGTTTCTAGAGAGTGCTCCTGAACAGGAGAGGTTGATTGTTCACGCATTTCCCACAGAGGATTCTGATGATGATGATGATGATGAGTTTGATCTTATTGAGTTCAGTAGTACTGATGATGACAGCGATAGCTCAGACAGCTCAGTTGTCACAGTCATTGAGAGGAAATCTCACATAATGACTAGACCCTCAGAAGAGGAGGATGAACCATTGATTAAGCTTAGTACTGGTTCTCCAGAGAGTTCAGAGGCTGAACCAGAAAGCAGAGAAGAGCAGCAACTTTTACGTAGGTCTGAGAGAACAACGAAGGGTGTACCACCCAAGAGGTATTCAAAGGAGTTTGCTAACCTTGCATATGTTGCTATTGTAAACGACCAAGGACAGATTGAAGCTGTGTCTGAGTCAGAGACAAAGGCACAACAGAGAGTTGTTAACCGAGGTAATGCGAAGTCACACAACCAGAGAGGTACATTGGTTAAACCAGTGGCGGGTAGTTCCAAGGGTGGAACTGAAACAACAGGAGAATGTTATAAATATAACAACTGTTTGTTTTCTTCTCTGGATGACGCTTTGCTCGCGGCACACATTGATACTTTAGGGGGAGTATGTTACCATAAAGCACCAATGCTGCAGCAAGCAAAGGCTCTAGCAGCTCAGCCAGCTGCTTGTGGCTGGAAAGCCAAACAGGATGTTTGTGACTGTTGCCATGGGAACAAAGGGGCAGTCCATTCTGTACTGAGCACCGGATGTTAGCTCAGTGTGTGTGTGTCATATGACCCGTACTGGATGTACTTGGGAGGAGTTTCTTCTTGCTGTTGTTGAGTGCAGACATGATTCTCTGTACTGATGTAAGAGGCAGAAATAAATGATGTAAATAGTTTTCTGTCTGCTTCTTTCCCCTCCCTGGGGACACCGAAGGGGAGAGAGGAAGAACGGTGTGTTCCTCTCATACATCTGAGAAGAATCGCCGGACCTCGCCTGCTTATCAGCAGAGTGGAGACGCGGGGAGGTCGACAGGAATATCTGCCGGTGCCTACGCTGTGGCACATTCCTCTGACCCAGGCAGAATTCCAACACATAATACTCCATGTGTCGTCTGACCAAAGCAGAATAGAGTGGTACTATTGCTTCCCTTGATCTGGAGACTATACTTCTGTGAGCTCCCTGTTGATAGGGCACTTGGTAGCAATATTGGTTTGCCATCACCGTGTGCACCAGAACTAGGAATATTTCACTGTTCTTATGTCTAGTCCTCCTTCCTTCCTTTTTTTAAAAAAATCATCTGATTTTCCTTTTTCTTTGCCATCTACTTTCTAAAAGGACATTCAGATTTTAAACTCCTGGGGTTTAAGGGACCTAACCTCTGCCCCACACCTTTTGCTTTTAAATATCTAAATAAAAAGTGTCATGTACCTTGATTAATGAATAAACATCTAACTATCATTAATCACCATTCCCTGGCTCTGTAGTTACAGTGGTACCTCGGGTTAAGAACTTAATTTGTTCTGGAGATCCGTTCTTAACCTGAAACTGTTCTTAACCTGAGGTACCACTTTAGCTAATGGGGCCTCCCGCTGCCGCTGTGCGATTTCTGTTCTCATCCTGAAGAAAGGTTCTTAACCCGAAGTACTATTTCTGGGTTGGCAGAGTCTGTAACCTGAAGTGTCCGTAACCTGAAGCGTCTGTAACCCGAGGTACCACTATACATCCGGTTAATAGGTTGCTGAAGCAACAATACCACTTTCCCACCTTGGTTGGGTTCCAAAAGCCTGTTTCTGCTATTTATTATCACAAATGTACCCATTTTTGCATTTACAGTGGTATCTCGGTTTACGAACTTAATCCGTTCCTGAAGTCCGTTTTTAAAACGAAACCGTTCTTAAACCGAGGCACGCTTTCCCTAATGAGGTCTTCCGCCGCCAGTGCCCTTCCACCATTCAGATTCCATTCTTAGGCTGAGGTAAAGTTAGCAAACCGGGACACTGCTTCCAGTTTTGCGTAGTTCATAAACAGAATAGTTCGCAAACAGGGCTGTTCTTAAACTAAGGTACCACTGTACTTTTCACAAATACAGTGGGACCTCGGGTTAAGTACTTAATTCGTTCCAGAGGTCCGTTCTTAACCTGAAACTGTTCTTAACCTGAAGCACCGCTTTAGCTAATGGGGCCTCCTGCTGCCACCGCGCCACCAGAGCACGATTTCTGTTGTGTATGTAACCCGAGGTACCACTGTATAAGCATTTTGGAGGGAACTCATTTATTTATTTGAGAATTGCACCACAAATTTCAGTAGGTAGGTCTCAAGACATACATAGCTCAGTTGGTAGAGCATAAGACTCTTAATCTTAGGGTCAGGGGTTCAAGCCCCATGTTGCGCAAATGATTCCTGAATTTCAGAGGGTTGGACTAGATGACCCCCAGGGTCCCTTCCAACCCTATGATTCTAATCTTTTTGTGGGGTTTTCCTGCCTGATTCCTGCCTTTCCTTCCTGTGTGATGCCCTGTCCCCTAACAGCCACAGATCGCTAGTTCATCCAACCTATTTTATCCAATCCGTGGCTGTCTCAACCTTATTTGGATGGTGCACAAATTCCTCTGAACAGACCCAATTTTGGATTCGGGTCCTGGCAAAATCCACCACACTGCCTATAAATGTAATGAATAAATAAATAAATAACATGAATCTATTGTGGAAAATTAATCCACTGAGAAAAAATTTGTTTTTCTCTCTCCCTTGAAAGTTTCCAGGGTTTTGTTGTACGATTGTATGCACAGCTGTCTCGTTCCCTCACCCTCTAAAATGTCCACTAATACTTTCCACTAGGAATCTGTGTATCCATATATGATAATATCCACATCTCAACTGTCATCAGAAGTTGGCAAGCCGAGATATCTTTGCTTGGGAGTTGTTTCAGTAAATCCTTTGCCAAATTTGAGGGCTTGGCTATTTTCATTTGATGCGAGTGTGAAAATAATGTTATCTGTTTAAGTTGCTTCTTTTCACTTTCAAGGAACACTAATAAATAAAAAATGGGGCAAAATAGTAGAGTTTTGACAAGTGGTTTGTCTATAACATTCACTTATGTTTCGCGGCATTTGAAAACGAATAAATATCCAAGATGTTGGGGTTTAAACATTGGCTGCGGCACATAGATAAGCTGTCAATTGCTTCATCAAATCACAGAAGCATTTTCAGCCTTGCAATTCTCTGGGTTTTGTTTTTGTTTTGTTTTTGTTGCTAGAATTTGGCATTCTCCATCTACCTCTTGATTGGAACAGGGCTTTGGAGCAAGCACACAGTGATTAAATGGCAAGGCTGGCCCATCTCATTTTGCCACCTGAGGTGAACGTGAAGGTGCCGCCCTCTGTATATGCTGTGTCCCCTCACGGCCTCTACCAAAGCCTCGCTGACTGGGGTCGCACAGCTGCGGGTTCCAATGAGATCTCACAAGAGCCCGAGAGGTTTCTACATAATGTCATACGGCTTTCACACAATCTTGCCAGAACCTGGAAGCTGCAGCCGCCGCATCTCTTTGCTTCTCTGGAGGTGCCCCTTGGATTCTGCCACCTGAGGTACCTGGCTCATTCTGCCTTATGGATTCTGCCCTGTTAAAGGGCCTCTATGTCACAGAGTCATAGTGGAACCATGAAATAAATTTATTTATTTATTTATTTATTTATTTATTTATTTATTTATTTATATTGGCAACCCATCTGGCTGAGTTGTCCCAGCCACTCTGGGCAGTTTCCAATAAAATATTAAAACACAAAAACCCCTCAAACATTAAAAACTTCCCTGTCTTCTAAAAGCAAAATATTTGTTTATTTCCTTGCCATCTGATGGGAGGGCATTCCACAGGGCGGGTGCCACTACCAAAAAGGCCCTCTGCCTGGTTCCCTGTAACCTCACTTCTCGCAGTGAGGGAACCGCCAGAAGGCCCTCGGCGCTGGACCTCAGTGTCTATCCTTTGAAATTCACATTTATCTGAATTTTGTGATGCAGTTAATGAAAATACCATACAAAAATGCATATTAGGAAAAATGGCTTCTTAAAATGTGTACCTTATGTAAAACTGCACATAAAAACGTGTTTAATAGGAGACATTCACACTGAAATTTCCATGAGGATTTTTTAAAAGCCACAGATTGTTGCAAAATGTTCAGGACTGAATTTTAGATTAGAAAAATGAGAAACCGAGAAATTCCAATCAGATTCTCCCGTTCCTAGTGCCATTCAGTTTTGAAGAGCGATTTTAAGCATAGCTGTGTTTTGCTTTGTGCGTTGTTTTTTCCAAGCAGAATATCTGAACAAGGCTTGTGAGGCCATCAGAAAATAACATAAAAAGAGCCCTGCAGGTTCAGTTGAAAAGCCCATCATGTCAACCATTCTGTTCACCACAGCCTTCTCCTACTTGTGATTCCCCAGCTACTGACAATGACGAAAATAAAAACAACAACAACATCATCATCAACATCATCATTACTATTTACACCTCACCCATCTGACTGGGTTACTCCAGCCACTCCAGGTGGCTTCCAACACATAAAAACAAAATCAAAAATCAAAAACTTTTTGATACTGATATTGGAGGCAACATAGCCATCCTGACTAGTAGCTGAAATGGCTGGCCCTTTTGGGTTGTTTTGGGAAGGAGCGATCTTTTTCTCTGCCAAACAAGCAACCATTGCCAAATGCTCCTTCCCCCCTGCCTTCTTTCTGGTTGGGATGCATCTGGATTTGTATCCTTTAATAGCAATATCTGCCATGTTCAATCCCCCCCTTTGAGGAAAAAGGAGACAGGTACACAAGGTAGGCTCGACAGAGGTTTAGTAACCATTAAGACGTCGATGAATGGTCAGCCACAAGGCTATTGCCATAAGCAGAGTCTGACCATGATACATGCCCTCAGGCTATTCTCATATACTCTTCTACTATCAGATAAATACATGAAATCCTCATGCCCATATCATTTATGCAACATTCTTCTTTGTTGGTGATCACTCATAGCCAAGTAATATGGTTTTAACAGTGAGTCTGTAAGTGATTGTGGAGGCCAATTCTGGATCCACACGTCCTTCCACATAGGTTTCTGGGCAGGAGTTAAGTACAGTGTGGATTTGCCATGCGTGCCTTCCTCTTAGTTCGAGTGTTTTCAAAGCCCACGACACCTTTGGTAAAGGCTGTTCTCCAATTGGAGTGTTTGCAAGCCAGTGTATTCCAGTTGTTGGTGCTTATACTACATTTTTTTAGATTTGCCTTGAGAGAGTCACCTCTTTTGTTAACTACTAGCATTACGTTTCCATTTTTTAGTTCGGAATAGAGTAGTTGCTTCAGAAGACGATAATCAGGCATCTGCACGACATGACCAGTCCAACGAAGTTGATGTTGAAAAACATTATTGGCTACAGCAAAGCGTGAACAGCTCATGGACACTCTACCTGATGTTCCAATTGGACATCCCATATTGTTGATTTCCACTTAGAAACTCCAGTTATCTTACCAAGGTGCCACCCTTAACCATTCTTTTCCAGCAGGTTTTTTGCTTACACATTCCATTACCCTTCCCTCCCAGACTTGTCCTTGGCAATTGTCCTTGTTGGTGCCAACCCTTATTATTACATTCCAATATGTTTTCCTCTTATCTGGTCAGTTATTAATCTCCTGTCAAAGAACATACCGTATTTTTCGCTCTATAGGACACACTTTTCCCCCTCCAAAAATTAAGGGGAAATGTGTGTGCGTCCTATGGAGCGAATTAAGGTCCTTGGCTTCGGCGATAGCAACTGCTGCACTCCGGAGGCTTTGGGTTCCTTTTGCTGAAGCCGGGAGAGCAAGACTCTTCAGGCTTCAGCAAAGAGGGAGAGCTGCACAGCGCCCCTTCAGCGAAATGGAAGGGGCTCCGTTTCTCCTGCTGCTTCGCTGAAGGGGCGCTGAGCAGAGGGGGGGATTCTTTTTTCTTGTTCTCCCCCACTAAAATTCTTTTTTCTTGTTCTCCCCCACTAAAACAAGGTGCGTCCTTGGTCGGGTGCGTCCTATAGAGCGAAAAATACGGTAGTTGCTGAGGGCAAGGTCCTTTCTGCTCACCTACACTGCTTTGGGCAAGCATTTCTGACTCTTAAGCATAGACAGCAGTTTTGATTTTAAATACTTCTGTAATATGCATATCATTATACAGTGGTACCTCAGGTTACAGACACTTCAGGTTACAGACGCTTCAGGTTACAGACTCCGCTAACCCAGAAATAGTACCTCGGGTTAAGAACTTTGCTTCAGGATGAGAACAGAAATCGTGCTCCGGCGGCGCGGCAGCAGCAGGAGGCCCCATTAGCTAAAATGATGTCTCAGGTTAAGAACACTTTCAGGTTAAGAACGGATCTCCAGAACGAATTAAGTTCTTAACCCAAGGTACCACTGTACATGTCCTATATATCTAATACACATATTTCTAACAGTGGGCTTGACAGATGTAAGTGACATGATCATATTGAACCTTTTGTGGCTGAGGTTGGCACTGGTATTCAGTGACCTCTCCCAAAAATGAATATTGACCAAGGTGTGTCTTGTTTTTATCTCCCCAAGGTACCAGAGAGTTTGCTGTTCAATGAGACGCAAACTCCATTGCTAATAATTTCCACTGGGTTACTTGCGTGAATCAATACCCAGGAAGGTCAGGCACAAATTAGTATCAGCTTGTACGTAAGTCATGGAGGTAATCAGTGGAAGCTAATTGGTGGAAGTTCTGATTTCTGCAGGCATATCCGCTGCCTTAACATGCTATCCCCATCATCATGGAAGGGTTGTTTCCAGTTCTGCCAACCTTTGCCCTTGGAAGCCTTATATGAAGTTGCTGCAAGAGAGGGACTGTGAGCAACATCATGGAAGGAGGGTTTCTGGGACTAAGGCACAGATTCTTAACTTTCATTTGTTAAAAGGCAAGTCATCGGACATCTGTAAAGTTAGAAAGCAAAAGGTTGAGGCAATGTTCTAGAACAGAGAAGCTCCTATTGCTAAGGACACATAATCACTTAACCATGTTGCTAAGCAATCAGAGGAAGGAATGCTCATCCCTCCCACCTGAGACTTAGGAGGAGTCCTCCCATCATATCTTGCTTTTCCTCCCAGGAGATCATAGAATCATAGAGATGGGACCATAAGGGTCATCAATCCATCTGCCTGCAATGCAAGAATCTTTTGCCCAATGTGGGGCTCAAAGTCACAATCCTAAGAGTCTTATGTTCAACTGAGCCATCTGAGTCATATACATTCCCCTTCCCCCTTTTTAACTTCACAACACCCCGTGAGGTAGGCCAGACTGAGAATTAGTAGAAACTCTTTTCTTTTCCTCGACCTGGCCACAGTGATCCATGCGACGGTCACCTCCAGGCTTGACTACTGTAATTCACTCTACGCGGGACTGCCCTTGAAGCTGTGCCAGAAACTCCAGCGGGTGCAGAATGCTGCAGCGAGGCTCCTCACGGGGTCTCTGCCATGGGAGCATATTCACCCAGTGCTTTTCCAGCTGCACTGGCTCCCGGTGGAGTACAGGGTCAGATTTAAGGTGCTGGTTTTGACCTTTAAAGCCCTATGCGGCCTAGGACCCACGTACCTACGGGACCGCCTCTCCTGGTATGCCCCACGGGGGACCTTAAGGTCCATAAATAGCAACACCCTAGAGATCCCGGGCCCTAAGGAAGTTAGATTAGCCTCAACCAGAGCCAGGACTTTTTCAACACTGGCTCTGGCCTGATGGAATGCTCTGTCTCATGAGACCAGGGCTCTGCAGAATCTGATTTCTTTCCGCAGGGCCTATAAGACAGAGTTGTTCTGCCTGGCCTTTGGCTTGGAGTCAATTTGATTCCCTCCCCCTCTTTCTTTTTTCCTTTCTCCTCCTGTGATGAGGCTGCATTTTAATGTTTAATGTTGTATTTTAATCTTGTTTTTAAGTTGCATTCATTCAACTTGTTTTTATTATTGCTTGTTACCTGCCCTGAGCCCGGCCTTGGCTGGGGAGGGCGGGGTATAAATAAAATTTATTATTATTATTATTATTATTATTATTATTAGTTTTGGTGGCTTGCTAAAAATATCGCAACTTCTGCCATTCTGGCTTTGTGCATCTTTATTTTTCTTGGCATGTTCTGTGAATGACATCAAATGTGTACACCTTGTTGTCCCTCCTGGGAGCTCAAGGTTGTGTACATTAACTTTGTCTGCTTTCCCCTTGTTTTATATTTGCAACTGCCCTGTGAGGTAGACTAAGCTAAATTAATATATGCAGATAAGCAGCAGTTCTTCCCAATACAGTGGTACCTCGGGTAAAGTACTTAATTCGTTCCGAAGGTCTGTTCATAACCTGAAACTGTTCTTAACCTGAAGCACCACTTTAGCTAATGGGGCCTCCTGCTGCTGCTGCACTGCTGGAGCACGATTTCTGTTCTCATCTTGAAGCAAAGTTCTTAACCTGAAGCACTATTTCTGGGTTAGTGGAGTATTGTAACCTGAAGCATATGTAACCTGAAGCGTACGTAACCCGACGTACCACTGTAGATTGTGGAGAGGGGGGAGACAGAGAGAAGGGGAGGGATGCAGGGGCCCCAATCCACATACAACATACCAGATCCAGCCAGTCCTGTTGGCATCCATGTTAGGGAAGGCTGACTTAGTTCATACAGTTGTAGGAAGTGCCAAGTCTCAGTAGGGTAGTGCATACATCATGGGGATAAGTCATGGGGATAATTAGTGGAAGCTAAGGGGTAGAAGGGTCCAAGTTCTGGAGGAAGAGAATCCATGGCTCAGTCACAAATACATGCTTAAAAAGGTAAAGGGACCTCTGACCATTAGGTCCAGTCGTGGCCGACTCTGGGGTTGCGTCGCTCATCTTGCTTTATTGGCCGGGGGAGCCGGTGTACAGCTTCCGGGTCATGTGGCCAGCATGATTAAGCTGCTTCTGGTGAACCAGAGCAGCGCATGGAAACGCCGTTTACCTTCCTGCCAGAGCGGTACCTATTTATCTACTTGCACTTTGACGTGCTTTCGAACTGCTAGGTTGGCAGGAGCAGGGACCAAGCAACGGGAGCTCACCCCGTCGTGGGGATTCGAACTGCCTACCTTCTGATCGGCAAGTCCTAGGCTCCGTGGTTTAACCCACAGCGCAACACGCCTCCAAATACATGCTTAGGGAAGGGCTGAAGCTCAGTGGAAGAACATCTGTGTTTCATGCAGAAGATCATAGAACCAATATCCCCACATAGAGCTGGGAGAGACTCTTGCCTGAAACTTTGGAGAACCTCTACCAATCAGTGTTGACAATACTGTGCTAGATGAACCAATGGCCTGGCTTCCAGTGTTCCTATGACAATGAGCAATGGAAACAAACCACTCAGCAAATAATAAACCCAGCTCAATTCATTTATTTTTTTGACCCAGAGATCCATAGACTTTGGAGGTCACCAGAGCAGACTCACCGGTGTCCTTTGACTTCTTCCATGTATTTCAGAGGCCCCCCCCTCTCTTGTACAGTGCAACCTGCTTGGGCTTCCCCTCTTTTGTCTGATGACTCTTTGACACCCACCACCTCCCTGCCAGCCTGGTGTGGCTGATCAAGCTGTTCAAACAACTGGAAGACATCAGAAGTTAAACACTCATTATTTTAATTTGATGCTAATCATGTGTTAATGAGACTAATCCTTGCAATGATTCAGGTAATTTGCTTAATGGCTGCCCAGAGTGCAGATTACAGCAATCAGTCACGTTTGATAAGATGTCTGTTGTGGAGGAAGCTGCCGGGTGAACAAGGTGGGAAAGGACTAAGGAGTGGAGACCAATAACATGGATGGGGGCCTTCACAAGTCACATGAAGAATGGCCTCTGCATTTATTTATTTTTACACCTGTCAATATGGTCGAAACAACATGAAACATCTAAAACAGTTGATATCTATTCATGTGATAAGAACTCACTAAAAATGTTGTATGTTCCTATGTCCTAAAAACAGATTTTGTAATGATGCATATTTCAAGTCACTAGTCCCCATCGTAATGGTAGATGAATATACGAGTTCAGAGAACATCACTGCAGTACAAGGCTCCAAACAGCAATTACAACTTTGCGGAACTTTTCAATTCTTAGTTGAGGTGTAGAACTTGAGCAGTCTTTAATGTTGCTCCTGGATATGAGGTCAGTTGGCCATGACTCTCACTTAGAGCAACATCTGTGCCACCTCAGAGCTATCCCTGGTCCTGAAGATCCCACTTTTGAATCTGCTCTCTGATATGTACCCAGATGACCTAAGCCAAATACTGCTAATAACTTACTAGCCATTGCAGACTAATTCCATTCCTCAAAGCCTGTCCTCTTTGAAACTTGTGTTGTAAGTATGGTCCACCACCTAGTTGGAACTGGGCATGGCTTATAAAACTGATCTAAATCTCACCCATAATTCCATTTTTTTAAAAAAAAATAATAATAACAAGGTTTGAAAAGTGTTTAAAATTTAAAGGGTTTTTAAAAGAGACAATTCACATGATTGTAATTTTACAGTTGAAACAAATGTGGGGAAAGATTCTCACTTTGTTTCTCAAATTTCTAATTTGCATTTGGTTCTAAAAATACCCACGAGCTCACAATGTGTGAATTTCAAATTTGGGTTCCATGTTCTGAGCAAATGTTCTGGGGAGGGTATTGTATTTCAAGTTTTCGTGAGTCTGTATGTGCCAGTAGTCACATTTGTGTCTCATAAGAAACAGAGCAAATGCTTACAAATATACAGAGCTAATTTCATTGCTCTTTAAGATGCCTGGCCTAATCCAGAAGATCAATGCTTCTGCGGAAGCTGACAGCTACCACTGAATCCCATTCTGAGTCAGCATAAAGGCATGTGCTGTGCGTATACTATAGTTTTCACTGCACTTTTCAATAACCCAAGCTAAACGTATGATTCCCACGGGGAGATATGTTCAAGAAGGTCCTTGCTGTCCCTTCCTATCTTTGAATGAGATTTGGGTCAAACAACCCTTGAAACAGAGCAGGGGTGGAGAACCTCCAGCCTGTCAGGCAATCCTGGCTCCCAGGCAGTCCAAGTTGGTCTGTGAGGCTATTTCCCTCAAACCATGGCCACCTGTCCATCAACTGACATCAACTGGGTGATGATCACTGGTTGATCAGCTATCTGTCCAACTGGAGTCCCCTGGCGCTAGCTGCACTGAACCCTCAGATCAGCTGGTGATTAGAGAGTTCAGTAATCAAACCTTGCTCTCCCGCTCATCAGCTGATGAGTGGAGGATTTTATCCTTCTGAGTTTGGCTGCTGGGAGCAGGTCCATGCAGCCAAAGCACAACACAAAGCTCTTTGAAAGACTTTTCACAAACAGCCCATGCTGCTCTTTCAAGTTACAACAGCCAGGGGTTCAAAGTGCCTTGTCAACTGCCATCACTGTGATGATGATGACTGATATGTGAGCTGCCCTGCCCACCTTCAATTCTGGCTCTCCGGTGGGGAGGGAGATGAGGATCTGATCCCCTAGCCAGCAAAGGTTCCCACAATTGAAATAGAGGACACCTTCAAATACAGGTCTAAAAAGTTGGACACATGGCCACCCTGCTTCAGACGTACAGTCATACCTCGGGTTACAGACGCTTCAGGTTGCGTTTTTTCGGGTTACAGACATGCTGAAACCTGGAAGTACCAGAATGGGTTACTTCCAGGTTTCGGCGGCCGCGCATGTGCAGAAGTGCTAAATAGCGCTTTGCGCATGTACAGAAGCACTGAATTGCAGCCGGTGGATGCACAGTCGTGGCACTGTGGGTTGCGAATGCTGCGGGTTGTGAACATGCCTCCCGCACAGATCACGTTCGCAACCCAAGCGTCCACTGTATCTCCTTAACCCAAAAAATCTCATTGCGTGACCAGGCGGTGACAGCCCCAGCCCCCAGGGATCATAAGGAAGGAATAAGGACTCTGACAATGTTATATGGAATTAAAAAATAGGAAACACTGAGAGGCAAGCCAGCCCCTGCTTGCCAGTAAGCTCCTGGGAACTGTAGCACCAAGCGCGATCCCACAAACGGTGCCCACAATGTGCTCATTTTTTGGGAGTGAGCTACACTTTCTTTGCATCCAGGTCTTCCTGCTCTGGAACCTGCCCATTTGGACCATAGCATTTGTCTCTGGTCTTTCAGATCCTTGACTCCTCCAGGACCCACAGCCTGACCTCTAAACCAAGGATGGGAAAGCTGTGCCCCTCCAGATATTCTTAGAATACAACTCTCATCACCCTTGACTACTGGCCATGTTGGCTGGGGCTGACGGGCGTTTTAGTAAATGATGGCTACATTGCCTGCAATGGGAGTTCACCAGTCATTGGGAATTCTAGATGGAGGGAACGCTGTTGCAATCAGGTCCTGCTTTTGGGGCACCTGATGGGCCTATGTGAACCCCAAAACCCCCATAGGCACCTATGAGATTCCCATAGGCATCCTCCCCTTACAGTTTTGATTTATGGGCTACTTTTAAAATGAGGCTGCTTTTTAAACTGGGTCCCCCCCTCCACTATTATGTTTCTATTGTAATTTTACTGGTGTTAGCCGTCCTGAACCCGGCTCTGGCCGGGGAGGGCGGGGTATAAATAAAATTTATCTATCTATCTATTTATCTATCTATCATCTATCTATCTATCTATCTATCTATCTATCTATCTATCTATTTATTTATTTATAATTATTAGCTACTGTCACGAAAAGATGCTCGACTAGATGGGCCTTGGGCCTGATTCAGTAAAGATATTCTTATGTTAACACCTGGAGGCCCACACATTCCCCATCCCTGCTCCGAACACAGAACTATAGTACCTCAGAGACATATATATCCATGCTGGGGTTTTTTAGGAGACAAAGATATTTTATTAGACATAATTCTGGCAGCAAGGAACACTTTCAAGTATTGGTGTGTGTGTTTTAATATATTCTATTCATGAAGTATTTGTGTCAGGGTAGAATATGTTTGGCTTTAACCTCTAATTCCCATCTCAACACAAGAACTAAATCTGTTGCAGGCTTACAGAGTTGACATTTTCCTAAACCTCTAATTGAATGATTTGTAGAGCAAACAGATGTTTTTACCCCTGTTGTTAGGACCTCTCAGCTTTTCCATGGTTATACACAGATATAATTATGACTCTCAATGTAATTAAAATGCACTGTATTGATGATAGGATTTTGTTGTGCCTGGATATTCTCTTCGCCACCAGCCTTTTTACATTGTATTATATATCCTGCCCTGGAACTGCAGAGCTGAAGGGCAGCATCCTCTGGCCTCTGCTATGCAACAGGAAACGAAAGTCCACTGAAGAAGAAGAATCTTTTTTACGGCCACATGCCAGCATAACGTAAAAGCACCTACATACATCAGTAGAGAAGGGCCACTGGGAAACTGCATGCCTAGTCTCCCAGCAACAGCCTAAAGACAAGAGGGAGACCCACTCAACTCCATGCACCAGCCAGAAAGCTAAAAACTAGTGGCTGAGTTTGCTTTTTTCTTCCTCCCTCCTAATACCTTTTCCTTTTGTGTCATGCCTTTTAAATTGTAAGCCTGAGGGTTTTTGTTTTAAATGAAGTGCAAGCCCCTCTGGGTATCTTTTTCAGCTGAGAAGTGGGTTAAACACACACACACACAGAGAGAGAGAGAGAGAGAGAGAGAGAGAGAGAGAGAGAAAGAGAGAGAGAGAGAGATTCTGTTCTGCCACTAAAATCACATGCGCACAGCTTCTTGCCTGTATCCCATTCAGCACTGATAGCGAGGACACAAACTGGTTTATATAGATCAAGAAAGACCAACAGCTGTCATCTCAGAGGCCACTTCATCGTCCAAGTAGTGGTCACTCTGGGACCTGGGAGTATATTTCTCCAAATCAAAGAAATAGCCAGATAGTATAATAGAGTAGGCATGATGCACACATATGGTATATATTACACACGTCACATTGTTGTTGTTGTTGTTTAGTCGCTTAGTCGTGTCCGACTCTTCGTGACCCCCTGGACCAGAGCACACCAGGCACTCCTGTCTTCCAGTACCTCCCGCAGTTTGGTCAAACTCATGCTGGTAGCTTCGAGAACACTGTCCAACCATCTCGTCCTCTGTCGTCCCCTTCTCTTTGTGCCCTCCATCTTTCCCAACATCAGGGTCTTTTCCAGGGAGTCTTCTCATGAGGTGGCCAAAGTATTGGAGTCTCAGCTTCAGGATCTGTCCTTCCAGTGAGCACTCAGGGCTGATTTCCTTCAGAATGGAGAGGTTTGATCTTCTTGCAGTCCATGGGACTCTCAAGAGTCTCCTCCAGCACCATAATTCAAAAGCATCAATTCTTCAGTGATCAGCCTTCTTTATGGTCCAGCTCTCACTTCCATACATCACTACTGGGAAAACCATAGCTTTAACTATACGGACCTTTGTTGGCAAGGTGATGTCTCTGCTTTTTGAGATACTGTCTAGGTTTGTCATTGCTTTTCTCCCAAGAAGCAGGCATCTTTTAATTTCGTGACTGCTGTCACCATCTGCAGTGATCACGGAGCCCACGAAAGTAAAATCTCTCACTGCCTCCATTTCTTCCCCTTCTATTTGCCAGGAGGTGATGGGCCCAGTGGCCATGATCTTCGTTTTTTTGATGTTGAGCTTCAGACCATATTTTGCACTCTCCTCTTTCACCCTCATTAAAAGGTTCTTTAATTCCTCCTCACGTCACATACATAGCCCCAAATCAAGTTGTGACATTGATAAGGGACTGGAGTCCCAATGAACATTAGAGACAGAGCCCAACAACTGGTGAGATTTTCATGTCAATGTAGACAATACTAAGCTAGGTAGATAATTGGTCTAACTCAGTATAAGGCAGCTTTTTATTTCCCTCTGCTCACATTCTTTACACCCAGTTTTGTTGAATCTAGTAAGGAGCAGCAACCTTGTGCTCAGGGCCGTCTTAAGCATATCCGGCGTCGTGGTGCAAAGATCCCTCTGGCACCCCCCCGGCAACTCCAAAACAAGGGAGGGGGCAGTGGTAAATGTCATCTGCCTCCCCCACGGCCACCCATCCCTGGTGTGGCGGTGGCGATCAAGCAGGAAAACGTGCTGGCGGACATGCTCTCCGGTGTCAGGACTCCCGAGAGGGCAGCCCAGGAAGGCTATGCGCCACCTTTCGCCAGGAAGCAGGAGGAGAACAACGACTAGGAGCAGGGCTGTCTTTAGCAGATGTAGAGGCTTGGGAAGCCTCTGTAGGGATCGCTCTCCTCCTGAGGAGGCTTGGGAAGGAAGCTGCATGCCTCCCAGTCATATAGTTGGCGGGGCGCAGCTGGTGGGTGTGCAGGGAAAAGGGAGGCTGCCGGCAAAGCCGCACAACTCCCCCACTTGCTGGGACACCCCTGAGAGGCCGGCGCCCTGGCACAACGAACCACTAAGACCAATGGGAAAGACGGCTCTGCTTGGGCTGTCCCCAGCTACCTCTCAACCTTGCATTTCAGAAGGCTGAGGATAGTTTCTTAAAGCTCATTGTACTGTGCAAGTTGAAGCAACACAGGCAGAAAGAAGCACCTCTAAGTTAAGTGGAACTTACTCCCAGGAACTATGCAGCAATACCTATCCTAATAAATTGTGAATTATGCTATGTATTAATGATGTTCTTGGGGAGGGGGAAGTGCACGTGCATGTGTGTGAAAATAATAATCAAAACAGCTTTTTTGACTCTTTGATGGCATGGCCATGGATACCTCTTGGTCATGTGGCTATGGGGGATAGCACTCCAACACTTTAAAATTTGACACTGCACCTCTGCACAGCTCCCAAGTGGTCCCATATGGGTGTGAAGAGGAATGAAGAATGTAGAAACCATGTGAGAGGGGCAGGATTATGTGGAAAGGTCCACCCTTATGCTGCCCCTGGTGTGTGGGACATATATTATGGAACTTAAGGACATAAGACAATCATGATGGAACTGGTCAATGGTCCATCTAGTCCAACGTCCTATTCTCAAAGTGGGTGACCCTGTGGGAAGCCCGCAAGCTGGACATGAGGGCAACAGCACTCTGCCCACCTGCGATTCACAGCAACTGGTACCCTAAGACATAATTCAGAGGTATTTCCTATGTGGATGGACACATCCCTGCAAATTTTCCATTGGAAGCTGAGGAACAAATTGATGGTCTGCGGTTGGGATAAAAAGTGCAGGTGAGTCCCCCACCACATGGATGGAGCAACAAGGGCTGAGATGGTAGGGGATAGGGAAAAATATACACCCCACCAAGCCATGGGCAGAGTGATTGCATAAAGTGGCCTTAAGTTATCCTGAGATTCAGTTCTGCCTTTAAAAAATAACGTCTAGAAACACTTTAGGGTTTATCCATTACTGTTCCCAAGCTGTAAATTACCTATTTTGAGAGCATAATTTGTCTGTAATGTATGTTTTAACAGCGTGATTTGTTTCTTGTTTGTAATTAATGCCAAGCTTTGAAGCTAAAATTGCATGACAAATCATTATGGGCAAAGCCATTACCTTGGATATGACTGCTTAAGATTTGTAATATACTGTAACATCACTTTGTCTGCTTAATTGCCAGACACACCACACTGGTCTTAAACTTCGGGAGGAAGGGAGAGGGGGAGAGAAGATTCTCTCTGTAATAAAAATTTGCACAAGAATATATCTAGCTTGGTGCTTCTTAACTTTCTGCCTTCAAGGAAGTCTTTTCACATTGATTAGTCTACTGAGGAACACCTGCTCATCTGCCAGAGAGCCCATGTCTGTTGCAGAGGATTCTGGGATATGTTGGCCAAACTCTTACACTGCACTTCAATACTGTATCCAGTTCTGGGCACCACAACTGAAGAAGGATGTTGACAAGCTGAAACATGTGCAGAGGAGGGCAACCAAGATGATCAAATGTCTGGAAACCAAGTCTTATGAGGAGCGGTTGAAGGAGCTGGGTATGTTTGGAGGAGACTGAGAGGAGAGACGATAGCCATCTTCAGATATGTCAAGGGCTGTCACATGGAAGAGGGAACAAGCTTGTTTTCTCCTGTTCTGGAGGGTAGGACTCAAACCAATGGCTTCAGGTTACAAGAAAAGAGATTCCGACTAAACATATGGGGGAAAAACCTTGTGTGACAAGTTCCCACCTCCCACCCCAGTGGAAACAATGACACATGACACAAATATTAAGGTTAATGGGCTAAATAAGGCCACAACTTTATTGGTTACAGGTGATGAGTGGTATTGGCTTAGGCATTGGTCCTAAGCGACTATATCCGGCTTCAGCCCGTCTGCTTGAAGTCCGGGAAGGGTTAACCTTCAACTAGGAACTCCCCCGGGGTCACCGATGGGGGCGTGCCTTAGGCCCTCACCTCCCTAGGCTTTGGACAGGGCCACATCCCCTGGAATCCTTTACTGGACTACCCTTCAATATGCGGGGCAGGTGATGGCGCTAGCTCTCCTCTTCCATCTACAGAACAATACCAGTGCCTAACCTCCAATACCAAGAAAGTTGTGATGATTTGCTACGAGGTAGGCGAAAACCAAGTGGCTGGTGCCAATTTGCCAAGTGGAAGAATTCCTACCAGGCCCCTCAACAGCGACCAACCAAGGTCCATAGCAAGGTCAAGCAACGAAAACCTTATGGGGGGGGAGGGTAGGAAAAGCAGGAACAGCTGGCCGGCGGCAATGAGGGAGATCCCCGGCCGCATCCTGGTTTAAATTGGGCAAGCCACACCCCCAGAGCCAGCCAATTGGCTGGGCAGGAGATGACACGGCTGGGAATCCCCCCAATTGCGCGGGGGCTGGGTTCTATTCGCCGCACGCATGGTGGGGCTGTGAAGCCCACAACTCCACCTCCTCCAAAGGGCTTTCTGAAAGTAAGAGCTGTTTGGAAGGTTGTGGGATCTTCTTTCCTGGAGGTTTCTAAGTAGAGGTTGGATGGCCATCTGTCATGGATGCTTTAGCTGAGACTCCTGCATTGCAGGGGGTTTGACTAGATGACCCTCGGGGTCCCTACAATTCTATGATTCTATGCAAAGGGAATGCAAATTTTAGGAGTGGAGGGGATGCACGGCTGCTATTTTACCAGGTGAAATGATTGACTTGTCTACACTGGCCTTAGTACCTAGGAATCGTTTTGCAGACTTAAGGAACACAGGAAGCTGACTAATCCGGAGTCAGACCATTGGCTCACCTTGTTGGTACGGTCTACACTAACTGGCAGCAGCTCTCCAGAATGTCAGACAAGAGTCTCTCCCAGCCGTATGTGGAGATGGCAGGGATCGAACCCGGGACCTTCTGCACGCAAAGCAGATGCTCTGCCATTGAGCTATGGCCCCTTCCCCTAGATGCTAGACAGTTACCAAGTATTATTATTATCTGCAATTAAACCACCAAATGAACAAATGCCTACCCATAGATCTTTAAACAAAAACGTTGGCAGGCAAGCTGTGAGGCCCTAAGGTTAGGGACCTCGGTCTGGTTCCAACAATGCTGCTCCTGATGGAATTTATTGTTTTTATGGGAGAGCGTGTGAATGCATGATGATACTTTGCGATCCAGACTGACAGGAACCAGAAGCCCAGGCTTAGCAGTGTTTTCTGATCCAGAATTTTCAGAGCTTGATCTGTGCCAAGACAGGCCTAGACTGTCCAGATAGACTGAACAGGAGGTAAAAGTAATGCCAAAAAAAAAGGGAGAGAAGAAGAAGCTGAAATCTAATTAATTGGAAACAAACAAAAAAAAGTCATCTTAATGGCAGCTCTGAAGAAGTACACATTTAATTGGAGAGCACCCTATGTTCGTTCCATTTGGGGGTAGCCACATTGCGGTTACTGCCATTTCTGCTGCTGAATACTGGAAAACAAATGAGTCACTCCCGTAGGCTAGATTCAGACAGCCATTTTATTCAGAACGAACTGTGATATTTATTTGTTTCTGCGTTCACAAAGTGGCAGGAGTCAAGAGGAACTGGAGTTGCCCCTCTGTGCACCGGATGGAACCCAAAAGCCATATTTTGGTTCAACTTGCTCGCAGGGCAGCAGAGTCCTTCACATATATGCCCTCTTCAGCCAACCTACTTTCTCTGGATCCTCACCACTTGATGATGGTAAACATAATTATTGGGACGGTGTGTGTGTGTGTGTGTGTTAGTGTGTGTCTGCCCAAGGAAGATGATGGCCCATGGCACAAGGATGTGAAACCAGTGGCCATCCTGATGTTGTGCGATTGCCACTCCCATAATCCCTCACTATTGATCATTACGATTACGATAATCTTTATTGTCATTGTCCCATACAGAACAACGAAATTGAAAAATCTACATAAGACATTCAAAACCAACAAGCCTGCTATCCCAGCCATCCTAACCTGGTTAGCCCCCTAAAAACTCTGATACCCCATTTTCAAATACAGTATACTCCCATAGAGACTCCTTGCACTGCATTTTGAACCGCCGACCTTCTGATTGGCAAGTCCTAGGCTCTGTGGTTTAACCCACAGCACCACCCGTGTCCCTTTTGGAGACTACCTTACAGTGCATTTAAAACCAAAATCACATTTGGATAAAACTGTTTCTCAGGCGGCTAGTCCTAATATTTATAACCCTGTACCTTCTTCCAGAAGGCAGAAGCTGAAAGAGATCATTTCCGGGGTGTGCACTATCCTGCACTCTCTCTGCAGCTTTCTTGTGGCACCCGGAAGCGTAGATTTGATCCAAGGTGGGAAGAGTGCACCCAATTATTCTCTCCGCAGTCTTTACAACCCTGGGCAGCATTGTTTTTTCCCTGACTGTGCAGCTCAGTGTGGTGTAGTGGTTAAGAGCGGTAGTCTCGTAATCTGGGGAACCGGGTTCGCGTCTCCGCTCCTCCACATGCAGCTGCTGGGTGACCTTGGGCCAGTCACACTTCTTTGAAGTCTCTCAGCCCCACTCACCTCACAGAGTGTTTGTTGTGGGGGAGGAAGGGAAAGGAGAATGTTAGCCGCTTTGAGACTCCTTAAAGGGAGTGAAAGGCGGGATATCAAATCCAAACTCTTCTTCTCTTCTCTCATCATTCTGACTAGAGCTAATGGGAGTTGGAGTCTAGGTTCCCTTCCCCTGGTTTGAAGGCACGTGATGCAGCAACTGGCTCTATTCAGTGCCTGGAGAGAAGATCAGTGGGCTGAGGGCTGGAAGTATGCTGCCTTCATGTGGGTGGCGCTGCGGGTTAAACCACAGAGCCTAGGACTTGCCGATCAGAAGGTTGGCGGTTCGAATCCCCGTGATGGGGTGAGCTGCTGTTGCTCGGTCCCTGCTCCTGCCAACCTAGCAGTTTGAAAGCACGTCAAAAGTGCAAGCAGATAAATAGGTCCTGTTCCAGCGGTAAGGTAAACGGCGTTTCCGTGCGCTGCTCTGGTTCACCAGAAGCGGCTTAGTCATGCTGGCCACATGACCCGGAAGCTGTACGCCGGCTCCCTCGGCCAATAAAGCGAGATGAACACCGCAACTCCAGAGTCGGCCACGACTGGACCTAATGGTCAGGGGTCCCTTTACCTTTACTGTCAAGAATCATCTCTAGGGTTGTCAGAGGCTGAAAAGGGTTCCATAAAACATGGGCATGGATTGAATGGTCATGTATATCTGTCCAAGCAGTAACAGAATGCCTAAAGCTCTGGTGTTCCTCCAGCCCTGAACATATCTACCTGCCTATGTCTTCAGATTCAAGAACATTCATGGGTTACCAGCTGAGTTTTCCCTATAATTAGAAAACCTTGCAGGATTACAATTCAAGTTGGGTTGGGTACACCAGTCGGTCACCACTAGGAAGTGACTGACCTGCCTGAATCCAGCACAAAATAGGATTGGACCCCCACCCTGTGCATATCACATTATAATCAGACACTGACAGAAGGATGGGGCGACCCACCTATCACCTGATGTAAATCTGGTCACAGATGAATGACGGGGAGTGGTCTCATCCACCTGTCAAAGTTGGCTCACTGGGGTGTGAGGGACAGAAATCTGATTCACCAGACCAGAAAGGTTCCTCAACCCCTGCTCTTCTGGGTCAGCCAGCATGAAGAATGTGTTTGTTTTCGTCTTTTTGCTGACTTGGAGAACACAGCCGGTCAGTAGGCTGTCTTGGGAAACTTGCCAAACTTCCTCAGAAAAAGGAAGAAAAGTCTAGTTTCCCACAGCTTTCTCCACTGCCTGAAAAATGGTGAAGAAACACGGAAATAAGGCAGAAGCAGCTGGAGAAGGGGGCAATGCCACAAATCTGGCCTCCCAGAAGAAGCATGACTGGTGGATTCTAGGATGTGGCTGTGGTGGGGCATGGTTCTTGCAAGTTCTGGGTGGTGTGGCTGTGCTGGTGGAGCTATCACAGTGCTTTGTGTAGTGTGCACAACCTGCTCTGATCTCACCACCAACTTGCACCATCCTGGTAAGCGACAACAACACTGCTTCCATACCAGCCACTCCTGAAGCAAGGTGACTCCTCCAGAGGTGTCGCAAAAAGGAAGAGGGAGATCATGCAAGTCAGCTGAGAGCTCCAATATCTTTAGGGCTTATCCACACTTGTTCTTGTCTTGCTGGTTTCGGCCAGGGAAAACCGCTCTTTACTGCTCAATCGGAGCAAACGGCAATTGAGTTTTCTGCGGGTTGCTGTTTGTTCCAATTGAAAGCTAAAGAGTGGATTTTCCCTGGGAAAGGAGCATGGCAAGAGGAAAACTGCTCAGACCTGTGCTTTCTGGGCACGGGACAAGTGGAGGTGTGGCCCAGCCCTTTGACTGATCACATGGCTTTTCAGCACTTTGGAGAGCATCCTCAAACTTAAAGCTGTGCCTCCCTGGGAATGATGGTGGATATAATGCTCTTTGCCAGACTGTCAAATCCTTTCTAAAAGTTGTGATTTGCAGGGTTCATGAATGGGACTGGGTTCCAAGTTAGTGTGGATAGGTTGAATTAGGTGAGAAACGTTACCAGATGAAAAAGCCAGGATGTTATCACAATGAAGCTTCTGAAATAATAATAGAATTGTCCATTACATTTGCTCAAAGCAAAAATGGAATAAGTGCATTAAATCATCTAAGGCTAGCAAGATTCCCAAGTGTAGATTTTAATATTCTTTGCAGGGTTGCTGCTGAATTTAGTGTCTCCTTCTTCCTTCAGCAAAAGGTATGAGGAATTTTAAAGGACTCTTAAAAGGTGACTGCTTCACACCACCCCTCAGGCCATCTCTGTCTGCTCAGGCAGGGGGACTACTGAGCAGCAAACCATCAGAATCTCCCATTTGTCCCCATTGCCCAATGTCAGGTACAGACATTGTATATCCCTACTCAAGCAATCAGGAAACCTGGTGAGAGAAATGGAATTCCTATGGACTACAGCAAACCCCATACACTTCAACCTTCAAGATGTAGCTGTGACAGACACCCTCACTTAAAGAAAGGTCCTGGGTAATGTGACTGCAATTATAGGTGTGTTATTAGATAACCTCTCCATGGAAGGACGTTGAAATGGTGTTTCTGCTGCTCTGGTTCGCCAGAAGCGGCTTAGTCATGCTGGCCACATGACCTGGAAGTTGTATGCCGGCTCCCTTGGCCAATAAAGCGAGATGAGCACCACAACCCCAGAGTCAGTCACGACTGGACCTAATGGTCAGGGGTCCCTTTACCTTTACCATGAAAAGACAGATCCTGAAGCTGAGGCTCCAATACTTTGGCCACCCCATGAGAAGGGAAGACTCCCAGGAAAAGACCCTGATGTTGGGAAAGATGGAGGGCACAAGGAGAAGGGGATGACAGAGGACAAGATGGTTGGAAGATTCTCAAAGCTACCAGCATGAGTTTAACCAAACTGCGGGAGGCAGTGGAAGGCAGGAGTGCCTGGCGTGCTCTGGTCCATGGGGTCACGAAGAGTCGGACATGACTAAATGACTAAACAACAACAACAATATTCCCTCAGCAGAGGTCTTCCATAAATGTTCTGTAGTACCATTTATGTTCAAGGTGTACCAAGGTGTTATAATCAGGTGAAGGGAAACCTGTGAGCTTACCATAAGGAACTCAGTGAGGATGAGGCACTTTCAGGAAAAATAAAATAAAATTGTTTACAGTCTATGAGGTTATAGCTTAATGGCTGCTTTGGAAAGACAACACTTCTGGGAAGTAAAAGGCTTCTGGGAAATGATATATAATGAGATGAAAAAGATGTTGAAACATACATTTGTAAAAAAACCAGAAGCATTTTTATTTGGTATGGTAGGAGAAGATATTAGCAGACAAGATAATAAATTGTTTTTATATGCGATAACAGTGGCAAGAGTGCTATTGGCACAGAAATGGTAGCAAGAAGAATTACTGACGAAAGAAGAGTGGCAGATGAAATTAATGGACTACGCAGAATTAGATAAAATGGCAGGAAGAATTTGAAACCGGAGGGATCAGAGGTTCTTAGAAGATTGGAGTAAATATACGAAGTATTTGAAAATCAACTGTAATCAACTGAATACGCTAGTAGGACTGCAATAAGTTTTGTAAGGAGGACTATACGAAATATTGCAGGTAAAATTTATGGAAAGGACTTTTAGTTATGGATTTTAAAAAAGTAATAGTAAAATTAATGAAATGCAAGACTAAGTGCTGAAGAATAAAAATCATTAGGCGTAGCTGATGGAAGTCCTGAAAATATTGTATAAGATAAGATGTTATGTGGTATTTGGAAAATGTATTTGCAAATATATATCTATATCTATATATCTATATCTATATCTATATATCTATATCTATATATAGATATAGATATATATAGATATAGATATGAAAGACAACACTTAGTTTCAAGCAAACACTTTTTACAGAGATATTTAAGATCGTTTTTAACTACACACTTTAAACCTGACCCTGGACAGACCAATTATTTCTAGGATGGCTATTGTCTTACACTACCAGCCCCTTCAAGAACACTAAACGTCCCCTCAGGTAGTTAGAACTATGTCTGCAGGAATATGACTATATTTGGGTTTTAGTCTTTTTCGTTGTTTTTGAAAATTCTAATTTTTTGTTGCCCTATGTTTTTACAAGTTACCACTTTTCTTTCCTTGAATTTTGTATTTGTGGGTATCCTGTGTGGGCATTCTGACCGAATGGCAGCACAAAAATAAACTTTAACACAGCACAACGTAACGTAACGAGTTAATAAGGAAACGGTGTATTTGAGAAGGAAGAGATACTTGCATTGTACTGAAAAACAAGTGGCCTCAGGGATCACTCTTACAAAAAATAAAAAAATAAAACATTGTCATGTGAAATTCTCAGATCTGAAAAGTTAACACAATTTGAAAGGCTCCTTTATTTTCCCTGGCAGTTACAAGTTCAGACCGCTTTTGTGCATGCCAAACAGCCCAGCCAAAGTTTCACCACCTGTTCTATAATTCTGGGTACAGTCAGGGTATAGCTCTGTTCCATATGGACAATGTGATTTTATGAAGTTGCAATCCAGCATGGTTATATGCGTTTTTTTAAAAACACACACACATTAAACCTCAAGAGTTAACCATCCATCTGGGTGTAATCATTGATTTCATTAAGCCTTATGGCCTTGTCAGATTATCAAACATTTTAAACAGCACTATTTCCCCCTCTTAACAGAAAAAAAAGCATTTGATAATTAAGGCTACAATTAGATCAGAGCTTTTAAGCCCCGCTAGAATTTCCTGTGCAGTTTGGCTCCTTTTATGAAAGTTGCTTAAACGGGTTTTCAATTTTTTAAAAATTTTTTTCATACTTGTATAGAGACAACTCCCTAACCACATTATTTATTCTATTTTATTTATTTATTACAATTTCGCTCACTATCCAAAAACCCCAAAGTGCTGCACCGACAAGCACAAACCAATCCCTCTGCAGTGCCATAATTCCAATTTAATGGTGTAATGGTGGGAATTGTCAATCACTTTTCTTACCTGGGCAGTTATCTTTCTGCAAGGGCTGACACTGATGCCGAAATCCAGCATCGTCTAAATTCTGCAAGTGCAGCTTTCTCCCAAATGAAGTGTAGAGTGTTTGAGGACTGGAACATTCACAGTGAAACCAACATGTTTGTTCGTAGCTGTTGTACTACCAACTTTACTGCATGCTTGTGAAACACGGACCACCTACAAACGCCATCTCCAGCTTCTCAAAAGGTTCCATCAATGGTGTCTTTGGAAATTTTTAAATATTACTTGGGAAGACAGGTAAATTAAAGTCAGTGTACTGGAAGAAGCAAAGATCACCAGTGTTGAAGCAGTGGTTCTTCAACACCAGCTTCAGTGGACTGGTCATGTTGTTTGGATGCCTGATTATTGTGTTCCAAAGCAACTACAGTGGTACCTTGGGTTAAGTTCCGGAGGTCCGTTCTTAACCTGAAACTGTTCTTAACCTGAAGCACCACTTTAGCTAATGGGGCCTCCTGCTGCTGCTGCGCCGTCAGAGCACGATTTCTGTTCTCATCCTGAAGCAAAGTTCTTAACCCGAGGTACTATTTCTGGGTTAGCGGAGTCTGTAACCTGAAGCGTATGTAACCTGAAGCATATGTAACCCGAGGTACCACTGTACTCAATTCCCAACTGAAAATGGAAAGTGAAATCCTGGTGGACAACAAAAGAGATTTAAAGACGCTCTCAAGGCATATCTAAAAAATGCAGTATAAGCACCGATAATTGGGAATCACTGGACAAAGAGCGCTCCAATTGGAGAACAGCCTCTACCAAAGGCGTCATGGACTTTGAAGAAGCACAAATTCAGGACAAAAGGGACAAAGAGGAAGGTACGTTTGGCAAATCCTCACTGTGATCAACCCCCACCTGGAAACCTGTGTCCCCACTGTGGAAGAACGTGTGGATCCAGAATTGGCCTCCACAGTCACTTTTGGACTCACTGTTAAGACTGTGTTCATGGAAGACAATCTCACTCAGCCATGAGTGATCGCCAAAGAGAAGAGATTTATTACATTATATACCACCTTTTCCTCCAAGAAGCTCAAGGGTGCTTGAATAGTTCTCCCTTTCCCATTCTACCTTCACAACAACCCTGGGAGGTTGGGTTGGGCATTATCTATCCTTTGATATACTAGGACTGCCATTTTCTATTTTCGAGAGGCTACATCGCCTTAAGAAGTCAAAGGTGGGGAACCCACAACTGCTTGCTCTAGTTTATGAACATGGCAATGCTCCCCTTTGTTGTTTGCTTTCTCTTACCAAAAGAATTGGCCTAAATATGATACACACAGCTATTTGCATAAGGAGATTGCAACATCACAGGCTCATCAGTTCAGCTACTGTGTCTTGTTAGCTTAACTAAATTTCAAACTCCGCAAGGAACAGCATTTCCCCCCGAAGTTATTAAAGAGTGGGTTTCTTTTAATTAAACTCATTTGCATGTCTAAATGAGATGTAATTGCTACCATTCATTTCTCTAATACCTCTCTTTGATTGAAGAAAAGCAACTTTTGTAATTGCTTAAAATGAGACTAAGTACTACTTTCTGGTTTGTGCTATTAGGAAACCTTAGATTCAAGGGAAGAGACAATGGAGAGTTATTGGACTGACACCCATCCCAGCACTGTGACTGGTCAGAGAACAATTAGAACCAGCTTAATCTCAAAATTTCAAACAAATGTGCTATGTCACCAATTTTCTTTCCTGCATTTCAAAACTCTCATACTTTGAACTTGCACTACACAAAACACATTCATTAAATTATCTCCCTTAATTGTTTCTCAGCCAGTTATGTGGCTGATTAGAAAACATTTGGAGTTGCTCGTGTGGAAATTCAAAGCTTAACACATACACAAAGTCCACTCACACCTGTATACTCTGTCCCTTTACAGCATTTCCCTATCTGTAATGGCTGCCATTTGCCTGGGCACTTACAAAGCTATGATTGGTGTAAAATGACCACATCCAGTCCTCACACTGCCCACACACTTTAGGCAAAGAGAGCATCAGTAACTACAAACCCATGCGGCAAGGTGTGGGACTACGATTTTTCAGTGAAGAACCTTCCGGACTGACACCACTCAGGCTGGCCATTGGCTCCTCATGGACAGGAAGATGCAGAGGAGGACTTCCTGTTTAAGCCCAGCTGATCAGGCCCAAATTTACTTAGCTTCATCATAGATCATGCCTTAGAAAGGAAGGTCAATGTGTTTCAAAGAATTCTAGGTTATGTTCTAGGACACACATCCTACTCAAAGGGGCACTGTCTGGGCCTCACCATAGGAACTCTGTGTCTTAGAATGTACTACTGCCCATTGGGAATGAGAATTGGTAATGGTGGGTCTCTCATAGCCACTTTTAAGTTTCTGAACCACAACTTGTAAACTGAAGGAAGGAAGATACTGTGGAGGATGAGGGCAATGGTAGCTCTATTGTGACTCCAAGCATGGACATGTCCTCCTGTGATGTCTTCTTCATCATATCACAGTGACTGCTCCCTCTTCATGGAAGGAGGAACTCTGGAACTTGAATCAAGACTCTGATGGTCTCCCATGATGACCTAACTTAGCAGGCTAAAGCTAATTATTTCATTATATGAAATAATATATGAAATAATTATGTCCTGAAACCTCTTTAAAAGGAAGAAGGTGTGTGCAACATCAACAACTATAGTTGGTTGGCAGGAAGCATGGAACATGTGGATTGATGAGCACTGGTATCAGTGCTAGGTGCTTACTGCCACATAGTATTTCAGGTCTTCCAGCTTAAGACCGCAGTTCCAGCTTCAGCTACTGATCTCATGGATCTTGGGATGGAGACCCTGCCCACCAGGTGTAGGTTTTCAGCAGAACTGCCAAATGCACTGTGGCGATCACACAGGGTCTCCGGACATTTAACAGTCTATTGATCCCTGTGCCACCACTGTGCTCGCTTCCCCGCTGTCACCAACCCGTTACTCTCGGGTAAAATACTGAGTTCAGACAGTTGTTAAAAATGAACCAAATAAACAAGTTTATTTTATAAGCATTAACAAGTTTATGGTTTCTCAGATAAAATTTCCTGTCCGTTTCTTAACTTTAGTTTCTTTACCGGCCTATGCCTTCCTAATACCTTCTGACTGATTATATCAATGGTTTGACTGACTCCTCTTAACAGATTCTCTCACTCTCTCACATCAGTCTAGCCCAACCCACAGACTTATCCTCTCTGTCTCTTCTCTAACTCCAGACTGACTTCTTAACAACTCTAACTCTAACTCTTCCCCTTGGGTTCCTATTGGTTAGTCATTTTACAATTAGTTAACCCTTTCCTTATGAACCCAGTATGATGTCACACACCTAGGAGGGCAAATGCCACATGCACCCTCCTGACTCTGACAATGAATTTACATCAGGTGTGGGGAAACTTTGACCCTCCAGAAGATGCTGAATTACAGCTCCCATCAGGTCCAGCAAGCATGGCAAACCATCAGTGTTAGTAGGAGTTCACCAACATCTGGAGGGCCAAAGGTTCCCCACCCCAATTTACGTCATTTATTCTAAGCCCAGGCTTTTGAGTTATCTGCATGTGGGATTTAGATTTCTTTTGACCTCAGAGTCTGTATTGCACTGTTGCATGGCTGAAAGGAAAGCATCATTAGGCCTTTATGTTTCTTACATTTCTCCCCCAATAAGCAGTAGCAATTTTGTCACTGGCAAACTTAATTAAGTCCTTTGGGATTTGTGGTGGAGGCCAAAGTGTACGCAGCTTCCATCAGCTTCATGATGGCCTTTCCAGCAGCACCATGGAAGTGTCATCCATGTTTTCTGATTCTTAACAGATGTTCCTGCTTTCCTGAGCTCTGTGTGATTAAGGAGGACATATTGGCGAGGAACAACCCATTTAGTTCCGTTTGCTTCCCATGTTGGGAACGGTGGAGGTGCATTAAGGGCTTCCAGCGAAAGCTATGGGGTTAATAAAGTCAGCTTCCCAACTGCCATTAGGAACACTTAAAAACCCATCCAATGAGCTGGTTGCATGTCTTACCCAAGGGGGCCACTTAAAGCATTGTAAAATGCACTTAGGGGGCAGTGTGGGAAGGACTCAGACAAGGAGAAGAAAACAAGGAGACACTGCTCAGAAAAAAATGGTTTTCAAATGGCTGCGCTGGGGTGGGAGAGGCGATCTCAAGAGGGTCTTTGCATCTGTGCTAAAAGCTGCTGTGATTCACTGGTGAGTGGTTCATGGTGCCTGATCTCATGCACGAGATCAGGCCTGCATGACTTGTGGCCTACCAAGCCATGTCAAATCCACCAGCAATCAAATCTCAGGCTAGGGTTGCACCAAAAAAGAAGGCAGGAATCACCAAAAAAACAACAAGCGTTGCACAAAATCTGCATGTGCTAATGCATATGTATGGCACTAACTGCAGAAATAATGTCTAAACAGATACAGGGGCACAGGAAGGGGTGTGTGGTAGGGGCAGGCTGCCCTGGGTGTCACCACTGAGGGGGGTGACAAAATGTCGGGCGGCACTCACCGTGGGGCCTGCAGTGCGCCTGAGCCACGCGTCTCTCCTGGGAGTGACATGGTGGCTTGGGCGCGCACAGGCTTCACACTGCCCCAAACGGTCCATCCGCCGCCTCCCCCTCAGCTGTAGGGCAGCTGAGCGGTAGGAGGCAGACTCCGGAGGCCCCACGGAGCATCCTGCCCCAGCTCACCACGCCATGCAGGTGGCTGGCCCCGCCCCTGCGGGCAGCTGGCCCCGCCCCTGGGCACAGGGCACGTGCGCCACCCCAGGCGCCCAATTGACTTGCTCCATGGCTGAGCAGAAAGATGACAAATCTCACCATAGTGGGAGACAAAACTATAAACTATAAAGGATTAATACATTCTATTAACTATAAAGGATTAAGACATTCTGGGCGATGATTTATAACGAAATGAAAAAGGTATTTAAATATACCTTCCTGAAAGAGGGTAAGGATTTGCTGAACCAACAGATGGAAGTGGAATACAAAAAAGGGAGGTATGAGGAGGTCCGGGAAACAAGCTAAAGGAAAATAAGTAATGGAAAATTTGTGTGTTTTTAACTATTTTTATTTTGTATTTTTGTTATTTTTTTCATTTTTACTGGAATATTTTTTAAAAAATCTTAATAAATATCTTACAAAAAATAAATAAATATACCTTCCTAAAGAAACCAGAGGCCTTTCTCCTGGGCATGGTCGGCCAATTGGTGCCAAAAAAGGATAGAACTTTCTTCATGTATGCCACAACAGCAGCAAGAATACTCACTGCGAAGCATTGGAAGACACAAGATCTACCCACCCGGGAAGAATGGCAGATGAAGGTGATGGACTACATGGAACTGGCGGAAATGACTGGCAGAATCCGAGACCAGGGAGAAGAGTTGGTGGAAGAAGATTGGAAGAAATTTAAAGTTTATTTACAGAAACATTGTAAAATTAAGGAATGTTAGAAGGATGTTGGAATGAAGTAATGTGGTTTTAGCAGAGATGTCGTAAAGGATTAAGAAAAAAAAAAGATTGTTAAATGGTGTAAGGAGGGAAAGTAAAGTAACATTATATTAAGATAAAATAGAAGATAAAAACTGGAAAATATGGAAAGGACTTGCTGAAATAGCTAATTGAACTAGAATACAAAAAAGGGAGGTGTGAGGAGGTCAAGGAAACAAGCAAATGAAAGATAAGTTATGGGAAGATTCATTGTATTTCCCCCCCTTTTTTTCTCTTTCTTTTTTCTTTTTTTCTTTTTTTCTCTTTATTGTGATGCGATGTTCTGTTTTTAATGAGTATGGTGTTTTTTTATCTTTTCTTTTTGTAACTTTTCAAATCTTAATAAATATTACTATAAAAAAACACAAAAAAAACAAAACTATAAACTGTTGGCCTCTGTGCCTGCTCAGTCTGCTGTCAAGCTCCGAACTATAGATGGGCACCTTTGCCGCTTCTGCAATCCTTTCTTAAGGTTGTGTTTTTGTTGTTTTAAAACCCTTTAAACCAGGCACTCCTTCAAATAGATGACTGATAGCCCTTCAAACAGAGGCTTTATAAAGGAGGGCACGACCTTAGAGTGGCATTTAAAAGCAGGGTGGAATTCAATGTTGCACTAAGGAGATTGTTCCATCAGAGCAAGCAGATGATCATATTAGTGTGGTTGTGCTGGTCCCGGGGGTAAGGTACCGTGAGTGTAGCAGAGTCCACACGAAGAGGGGTGAGGTCCGATGCAGAGAGCCGGGCGGGGAACAGGAACGCTGGAACAGAAGGCCGAGCAGGGAACAGGAGTACCGGATAGTCAGGAACAGGAAGCCGAGCAGGGATCAGGAACACAGGAAGGTCCGAAGCCAACAACGACGTTGCTCCCGCAACCTGGGGCCGGGCTGACTGGGCTTTTATCCTCTTCTAAGGCCAGGGGCGGTCCCGGTCCCCAGGAGCCCCGCCTCCTCTGGCCTTAAGGCGAGCACTCCTCCTGGGGGCAACCAGTTCCCTTCGCCTCTCTGCCCTAAGCCTCTGCAGATCAGGAGAGGCCGAAGGGTTACTGGGCCCTGGAGGAGGCTCACCTGTGGCCACTGAGTCATCAAGTCCCTCTGGGGCCAGAAGGGCTTCACCTGGGGCCAGCTCCTGATGCACTGCCACAGGTGCAGGCTCTTCAGCATCTAGGCCTTGCCCCAGTTCAGCCGGCCCTGGAGGCGGGGACTCCTGTGCAGGCTGGGATTCCTCTGTTTCATCCTCCGAATCGGAATCCCAGGCCATCACACCATCCCCCCTCCCAGGCCCCCCCCTCAACCGAGGGTCCGGACCCGGCTTGCCGGGGTACGTCGCATGGAACTCTCGGAGGCAGGCAGGTGCGTGGACATTGGCCGCTGGTTCCCAGGAACGGTCCTCCGGTCCGTACCCCTTCCAGTCAATGAGATACTGCAGCTTTCCCCTGCGGTATCGGGAGTCCAGGATGCGTTCCACCTCGTACTCAGGCTCTCCCCGAACCAACACTGGCTGCGGTCGGGGACGGTTCGGGTGGAACTCGTCGGGTGGGGCCACCGGACTCAAAAGGGACCTGTGGAAGACCGGGTGAACCTTCAGGGTTGCGGGTAACCGGAGACGGAATGCCACAGGAGAGATTTGGTCTACGATAGGGAACGGGCCGGTGAAGCGGGCGTCCAACTTCCGCGAAGGTCGAGAGGGGTGGAGGTGGCGAGTGGAGAGCCAAACCAGGTCACCGACGCGAAGTTCCGGCCCCACCTGGCGGTGGCAGTCGGCCTGGGCTTTGTACGCTTCCTTGGCCTGGTGCAGTTGCTCCACCAAAAGCTGTTGCTGGGACTGGAGCTCTTGAAGCCACTCCGTCACCGCTGGGACCGCGGATGCCGGCAGCACCTCTGGAAACAGCCGTGGATGATAACCATAACTGGCCTGGAACGGGGTCTGCTGGGTGGACGCATTCACCGCGTTGTTATAGGCGAACTCCGCCAATGCCAGGTGGTCGACCCAGTCATCCTGCTGGTAGCTGCAGTAACACCGGAGGTACTGCTCCAGCACCGCGTTCGCCCGTTCCGTCTGGCCATCGGTCTGTGGGTGGTAGGCTGACGAGAGGCAGACCTCTGTCCCGAGGGTCTGGTGTAATGCTCGCCAGAACCGGGATGTGAACTGAACGCCCCGGTCGGACACCACGCGCTCAGGTAGTCCATGCAGGCGGAAGACATGCTGAAGGTACAGCTGAGCAGTTTCCTTGGCTGTGGGTACAGATGGACAGGGAGCGCAGTGCACCATCTTGGTGAAATGGTCGGAGAAAACCAGAAGGCAGGTACAGCCACGAGACGAGGGTAAGTCCACTACAAAGTCCAACGAAACTGTGTGCCAAGGGCGCGGTGGAACTGGCAATGGCTGAAGTAGGCCGGGGGGTCGCCCGGTAGGTCCCTTGGCGCGCCGGCAGACATCACAACCAGCGACGTAGCGAGCCACGTCAGCCTTCAGGCGGGGCCACCAAAACTCACGACTGACCAGATGGGTGGTCCGATACCGTCCAAAGTGCCCCGCTGCTGGGGCATCATGGGCCATCCGGAGAACCTCCAGCCGCAGTGGCCCTGGCGGGATGTACAGACGACCGTGGTGCAGCAGGAGGCCCTGATGCAGGACCAGCCCCGGATACTGTGGGCTGGACCCTTCAGCCAGCTCCCGGAGTCGTTCCTGGGCCCAAGCGTCGACCCGCTGCTGTTCCCGCACCCGAACCTGCAGTGGCTGCGCCTCCTGGGTGGCCAGGAATGCGGCCGGAGGTAGGATCGTGGTGGGTTCTGCTTGCTGTACCGTGTCTGCGTTGTCTTCAGGTTTCTGGGACAGGGCATCCGCCTTCAGATTCTGAGAGCTAGGGATGTAGCGGATCCGAAACTGGAACCGGGAAAAGAACAACGCCCACCGGATCTGTCTTTGGTTCAGCTTGCGGGTGGTCTGGAGGTACTCCAGGTTCCGGTGGTCGGTTCTCACCTCCACCGGATGTCGTGCCCCCTCAAGATGGTGGCGCCAGACCTCAAAGGCTACCTTGATGGCCAGTAGTTCCCGCTCCCACACAGTATAGTTACGCTCCGCTGGTAGGAGCTGGCGGGAATAGAAGGCACAGGGTAAGAGTGGCGCTTCAGGACCAATCTGTTGAGACAAGACGGCACCGAGAGCCGTACTGGAGGCGTCGGTCTCCACCACAAAGGGTCGAGAGGGGTCAGGATGTTGTAAGATTGGTGCCCTCTGGAAACAGGCCTTCAACCCCTGAAACGCCTCCTCTGCCTCCTTGTCCCAGGAAAACGGCGTCTTTGGGCGCAGTAGCCGGGTCAACGGGGTGGTGCGATGAGCATAATCAGCGATGAAGGTCCGGTAGTAATTGGCGAACCCCAGGAAACGTTGTAGGTCCTTGCGGTTCCGGGGTGCCGCCCATTCTTGAACCGCTGTCACCTTCCCCGGGTCCATTTGCACCCCATCCGGAGAGAGCCGGTGACCAAGGAAGTCCACAGTCCGCTGATGGAACTCGCACTTGCTGAGCTTTGCGTACAAACGGTGCTCACGCAAGCGCTGCAGCACGGTCCGGACATGTCCCTCATGGCGAGCCGGGTCACGGGAGTAAATCAGTATGTCATCCAAATACACCACCACGTACTTGTCTAACAAGTCCTGAAACACGTGGTTGATGTAGCGTTGGAACACAGCAGGCGCGTTGCACAACCCGAAAGGCATAACCAAATATTCGAACTGCCCGTACCGGGTCCCAAACGCTGTCTTCCACTCATCCCCGGCTCGGATCCGAATCAAGTTGTAGGCCCCCCGGAGGTCCAGCTTGGTGAACACCTGTGCCCCTTGCACCCGCTCCAGCAGCTCCGAGATAAGGGGCAAGGGGTATCGGTCTGGGACGGTAATTTTGTTCAGGGCTCGGTAATCATGGCAAGGGCGGAGTTCCCCACATTTCTTCTTAACGAAAAGCACTGGTGCCGCGGTAGGCGAGGTGGAAGGCCTAATGAACCCACGCTCCAGGTTCTTGCGCAAGAAGTCCTGCAAAGCCTCGCGCTCTGGCTCTGTTAGAGAATATAAGCGACTCACTGGTAAAGGCGCTCCGGGTTGGAGGTCTATGCCGCAGTCAAAAGGCCGATGCGGCGGCAGCTGGTCTGCCCCCCGTTCCTCGAACACGTCCTGGTAGTCCTGATACACGGCTGGGAGCGTGGGTGCTGCCTCCTCTGAGGGCGCGGCCGCCAGCGTCCCGGATTGAGCATGGGAACATGGGTCTGGGAAGTGCACGGTCCGTTTGACCCAGTGAATCTGAACGTTGTGGGCTTCCAGCCAGTCCATCCCGAGCACCAGGGGGAAGCGGGGCATAGAGGCAATGTCCAAAGTTCGCAACTCCCGGTGCTGCTGGAAACACAGGACCAGGGGCTGGGTCTCCTGAGTAACGGCACCTGAACACAGAAGTCGTCCGTCAATCGCTTCCACCTGGACCGGTACTGGCTTGTTCCGAAGTGGCACCTGATGATGGGCGGCAAAAGCAGCGTCCATATAAGAGCGGGTTGCCCCTGAATCTACCAAAGCATGGGTGAGGATCCAGGGCCCACCTGGAGGGTATAAACGTACCGAAACCATAAGATGTTGCAAGTCCATTGATGCAGGCCCATTCTGCGCAGTTTGGGACCCCCGGTAGCTAGGGCCATCAGCTACTGGGGTTGGCGGTTTCCCTGCTGCTGGCGTTTCTCAGGGCAAGACCGAGCGAAGTGTCCACTTCCGCCACAGTAAAGACAGAGATTTCCCTCCCGACGCCGCGCCTTCTCTGCGGGGGAAAGGCGTGGCCGCACTGCCCCGAGCTGCATAGGCTCCTCCGTTAAATCAGTTGTGACCGTGGGGCTGCCGGAAAAAGCTGGTGCCGTGAACTGGAAGTGTCGGCGACCCCGGGCCTGACGACGATCCTCCAACCGGTCGTCTATTTGTAGACTCCGTTGAATGAGAGTGTCTAGCGTGGTGGGGCGTTCCATTGTGGCCAACTGGTCCAGTACCTCGTCCGAAAGCCCTTCGAGATACTGGTCCCGCAGTGCCGAATCATTCCAGGTCAAGTCCTGTGCCAACAGCCGAAACTCCGTGGTATATGCGGCCACCGTGGACTTGCCCTGTTTCAAACGCCGAATCGCCCGGTTGGCTTGACTCCCTTTCTGGGGGTTGCCGAACGCGGCCTCCAAACGATTGCAAAACCCCGTATAGTCGGCCAGCAAGGGGGAGTCTTGCCTGAGTAGCGGCAACGCCCACTTGGCCGCCTGGTCCTTTAACAAACTAATCAAAAAGTGCACCTTGGTGCGGTCGTCAGGAAAGTTCCGGGCTCGCCCCTGAATATACAGCTTGGCCTGGGCCAGGAACATGGGAAAGCTGGCCGGGGCTCCATCAAATTTCTCAGGCAAAGCCACTGGGTACTTGCCAGGAGCCGGGGCGTCGGCCCCAGGAGCCGGTAGGGCTTCCAAGCGTTGCTGAAGTGCCACAACCGCGTCACTGAGCTGCTGCACGGTGTGAGTCAAGGCCTGGTTCTCCTGGGCCAAAGCCACCAGTGTAGCCGCCTGGTCAGCCATGGCCTCTGGCTCTTCCCGAACGCACCCCTACGAAGGGAGAGTGCGGGTGTGGCGGAAGCAAACTGTGCTGGTCCCGGGGGTAAGGTACCGTGAGTGTAGCAGAGTCCACACGAAGAGGGGTGAGGTCCGATGCAGAGAGCCGGGCGGGGAACAGGAACGCTGGAACAGAAGGCCGAGCAGGGAACAGGAGTACCGGATAGTCAGGAACAGGAAGCCGAGCAGGGATCAGGAACACAGGAAGGTCCGAAGCCAACAACGACGTTGCTCCCGCAACCTGGGGCCGGGCTGACTGGGCTTTTATCCTCTTCTAAGGCCAGGGGCGGTCCCGGTCCCCAGGAGCCCCGCCTCCTCTGGCCTTAAGGCGAGCACTCCTCCTGGGGGCAACCAGTTCCCTTCGCCTCTCTGCCCTAAGCCTCTGCAGATCAGGAGAGGCCGAAGGGTTACTGGGCCCTGGAGGAGGCTCACCTGTGGCCACTGAGTCATCAAGTCCCTCTGGGGCCAGAAGGGCTTCACCTGGGGCCAGCTCCTGATGCACTGCCACAGGTGCAGGCTCTTCAGCATCTAGGCCTTGCCCCAGTTCAGCCGGCCCTGGAGGCGGGGACTCCTGTGCAGGCTGGGATTCCTCTGTTTCATCCTCCGAATCGGAATCCCAGGCCATCATAGTGGTGTTGAATTCTACCCTCTCTCTTTCACTTTGAAGGGAAGGATCTATGCAAACTAAAAAGCAGCATTTCCAACTACCTTACCTCAGTGCTGAAATCTACCTTTTGCCTTTAAAGGGTTGCTATTCACCGCTTCTGCGCATGCGCATGATGTGATTTTGCATGTCTGCGCATGCGCAAGTGGTGAAACCCAGAAGTAACTTTTCCAGTACTTCCGGGTCGCCGTGGGATGCAACCTGAAAATGCACAACCTGAAGCAAACGTAACATGAGGTATGACTGTATAACATCAATCATGTTTATAACCCCCCCCCAACACACACACACACACACACACACACACACACACACTGTTAGAGACCAGTCTTTAAACTGGGGCTGGCAGACATCTTTTCTCTGGCCGTGAGTTAGCCATCTCTGTACTAGATCATCAACCGAGTACCCTCTATCATTCTGTGATTCTAGCCCTCTTTCTCAGACCACAGAGAGTTGTGGCCGGTCATGGAAGACAGCGCTGAGAGAGAACTTAGCTGCTTGATGGACAAATAACCCGACATGAAGCAGGACAACTTCCAGCAACACTGTGCTGTAAGCGGCTCTTGGTTTAGCATTCGCAGCTATGTGACCACTGCAGAGTCCACCAAGCCATGACGCAATCACAGAGTTGCTTCTCTGGCTGTCCATCTCAAAGAGATTTGTTTGCAATCTAGTATGTGGGAGCTTGAAGCATTTTGATCCTGCTTTTGCACAGAGACTCAAAGTAGCTTGCATGAAACCATGTGTTACAATGCACATAATATGTTTCTTCTGCAGAAGCCTCTGGCAGATGGGCAGAGGCCATAGATCTCCTCCTCCCTTCCTCTGCCCACTGTTTGGTCCTGGCAGTTGGTGAAAGGGTACCTTCTGATGGCCCACTTGGCCGGCGCTAGTAGAGTCGAGGCATCTGCTGAAGTCTCTGGCAGGTGGGTACAGCCAGTCTGACTCCCTCCCTCCCTCCCTTCAGCTGGGGGTCCTGTCAGCTGAAATGGAGTAATGAACACACGAGGGGACCAGGATGTGCCTCTTTAAAGCTTGCAAACACAGTGTTGCTTTGTACTGCGTTGTATAAATTATATTCAAAGCTCTGATCATTCCTGTTGCTCATACGGTTTGTCATTTGGGCAACATACTACAACACCTGTAGATCTGATGGCTGCTGTGGCGCTGGCCGTGGTGCTGGGTGGTGAGACTCTTCCATTGATGCAAAAAAAGTGTTTGGAGGTGACAGCTGTCAAAGACCAAAGCTGAAAGATACCCTGATTGCTTTCAGAGCAATCAGGAGATGGAGCATCAACAGGGAGGGAGTGGATTTTAAAAGCCAGCTTCTTGCACTCTCTACAGGCATTTGACTGAGTTATGCAATGCATAATTAAGCACCGCTAAATCTGAAGTGTGTTTAGAGTGCAAAATATTCACTGGGACTGGGGAAAAATGAGTGTTTGTGTACTGAGGTGTTTTTCTTTCATGCCTTCCTAATTCCATTAGTAATGGAGGGATTGTATAATATAATAGAAATGATTAGCTTTAATTGCACTCCTTTGTTGGGGACAAAGACGTGTAATTAAAAATCTGACATGCCTGGTGCCTTTTTGTTTAAGCTGTTTATACAATTGCATGCTTTGACCTGGGCTGCGCTCTCTCTCTCTCTCTCTCTCTCTCTCTCTCTCTCTCTCTCTCTTACACACACACACACACACACACACACACACTTCGTTTATCTTTTCTAGGGTTTATAACATTTGGCTTATTAAATCTTACTGAACTTGATGGGAGATGAGCCTTAAGTGCCTTTGTTTAAACCAAGACTCTCTCTTTTCCCTTCCTTCCTTCCTTCCTTCCTTCCTTCCTTCCTTCCTTCCTTCCTTCCTTCCTTCCTTCCTTCCCTCTTTTTCCTGGCAGGCGGCCTGAAAGATCACATTCCCTCATACAATCCTGCCTGGGATCTAAGAGGCCCTTCTCTCAGTCCCACCATCTTCACAGGCATGTTTGGTGCCTGTGAAGATGGTGGGAACACGGGGCAGAACCTTCTCAGTGGCTGCTCCCAGACTTTGGAACTCACTTCCAAGAAAAATTAGAGAGGCTCCCTCCTTGTTGTCCTTCAGCTATCAGGTGAAGATTTCCTTGTCTTCAGGCTTTTGGAAACTGTTTTCTAAGGAAAGGGCTGGTGCTGTGATGCTTTTTATTGTAACGATCTCTGTTTTAATAGATATTGTGTGTTTGTGTTTAATTGTTTTTTAATTATTGCTTTCCCCCCTGTGTTTTTAGCCGTTTCTATTTTAGCTGTTTCTCCTGCAAGGGAGAAAGGCTGGATATAAATAAATATAAGAATAATAACTAGAACATAGGCAATCTGTACACTAACAACCCTGGGAAACTGCATTTCCCAGAGTGGCCAAGTCCTATTTGGGTGTCCTGGGAACATTGCATTTCCCAACTCCCAGGTCCCTGTGATGCTGATATTGTCAATGTGGTGAGAAGGGTGGGAGAGGGCCCTCTCAGGTCTCTCTTTGCTGCTTCTGTTGCAACTGTTGTCATTGCCATCTGGCAAGATGAGTGATAAATTGAGGGGGGGGGGAGACACTAGCCTGGACCATGTCTGGAGCCTTGCAGGGAGTGTCAAAAACTCCACCAAACACTTGTTGATATCATTAGGAGCTCAACTGTGTCTCTAATTTTGAGAGAAATCATCATCATCATCATCATCTTATTATTTATACCCCGCCCATCTTGCATGGCTTCCCCAGCCACTCTGGGCAGCTTCCAACAAAATATTAAAATACAGTAATGCATCAAACATTAAAACCTTCCCTAAATAGGGTTGCCCTCAGATGTCTTCTAAAAGTCTGGTAGTTGTTGTTCTCTTTGACATCTGGTGGGAGGGTGTTCCATAGGGCGGGTGCCACTACCGAGAAGGCCCTCTGTGTGGTTCCCTGTAACTTGGATTCTTGCAGTGAGAGCACTGCCAGAAGGCCCTTGGCACTGGACCTCAGTGTCCGGGCAGAACGATGGGAGTGGAGAAGCTCCTTCAGATATATTGGACCAAGGCTGTTTAGGGCTTTAAAGGTCAGCACCAACACTTTGAATTGTGCTCAGAAATGTACTGGGAGCCAATATTTTATCCTTTCCCCCCAGAATGAAACTGCTTGGTTCACCAAGCCCAAGACTTTTTTTCAGCTGGAACTTGACAGAACTCAGTTCTGACAGCTCTCAGGTGGGTGCCATTATAAGAGAACAAGGGAGGCATTCATGGTGAGTTCTGGCACCTCTTTTTCTAGAAAAATAACATTGACTAAGCCAAATTATGGATCGTGCCCAAACATAGAGGTTTGCCTGCCTCTAGATGGGACCACCTAGGAAATCAGAGGATATGTTGCCTATGCGGTGACTTTCTAAGGGCTTAGATTGCTAGAAGATTTTTAGAGAAGTCCTGGAATGCAAGTATAACATATCCATCAGAGAACAACAACCTCTGTCCTCAGAGAGCAATTGCTCTCCTTTGGCATAATCTGATTTGCAGAGAAAATAATAAGCATCGTGTCAAAATGGTTTGCTCTGTGATTTCAAAGTTAAACTTAGCTTCATTCACCTCCATTGATAAGAGCAATAACCATAAAGTTCTGTCAAGGGATGCACTGCACAGACTATAAATGGTTCCTTTGATAAAAAACCTCCATTGTACTTTCCCATCGACTTCTATCTGCCTCTCACAGGCAATTATCTCATTATAATGGTTTGCTCTGATGATCACTAAAGCACCTCCCACCTGCCCTGGTTTGGCTTCCCCTTGTCACTTCCTGCAGCAATGGGAGGCATGTGGGAAAAATAATGGGCTTTAAAAATAAAGTTATTCTAGATGGGAGCAATATTGTTTTAACTTGTTTCCTGGAGGCACACAGCAGGCTGTTTAGCAAGAAGTAGGTGCCTTCTGGACTGTGCAACCTTCCAGGAGTCCCATGACAGTGGTGGGCGGGGCCAGAGGCAAAAGTGGGTGGGGCAAGGCCAATGTTTCATGTGAGGCTAGTTTCCATACACTCACATTCCTTTCTTTATCCTTCACCCAAGGAAGCAAGAGGCACGATCAGAGTTCAAGGACATATTGCAGCCAGGCAAAACACACACAAGGAGGGTGTCACTGTGGGTGAGGTGAAGCATGGGGATAGTCTCAAGGGCCAGACAGAAAGACTTGGAGGGCCACATTCAGACCCTTCACTTAAAAAGAAGTGTGGAATCCTTCATCAGCAGCTAGTTTTAGGAGGGACCCACATTTTATTATTATTAATTTATTGAATTTATATACAGTGGTACCTCGGGTTACAGACGCTTCAGGTTACAGACTCCGCTAGCCCAGAAATAGTACCTCGGGTTAAGAACTTTGCTTCAGGATGAGAACAGAAATTGCGCGGCGGCAGTGTGGCGGCAGTGGGAGGCCCCATTAGCTAAAGTGGTACCTCAGGTTAAGAACAGTTTCAGGTTAAGAACGGACCTCCAGAACGATTAAGTTCTTAAACCGAGGTACAACTGTACCTGGATGTCTCAGGGCCATTCACAGAACAAAATCAAAACATAAAACCACAAAATATATATTCAAAATTAAAACAACAACCCAATAACCCCACCCCGAAAAAATCCCACTATATTTTTAAAAGGGCATTGGGTATCAATCAAAGCAACCAAAGGCCTCATTAAAAAGGAACGTTTTTGCCTGGCACCTAAAGGTGTATGAAGAAGGAGCCAGGTGAACTTCCCTGGGGAGAGCATTCCACAAACAGGGAGCCACTGCAGTTCTCATGTTGCCACCTTCCAGACTTCTTGAGGAGGAGGAGGCACATGAAGAAGGGCCCCGGAAGATGATCTCAGGGTCTGGATAGGTTCATAGGTCCTTGAGGTATTGTGGTCCTGAGCTGTTTAAGGCTTTATAGGTCAAAACCAGCACCTTGAATTGGGCCCAGAATTGGTAGCCAGTGCAGTTGGACCAGTATTGGTGTAATATGCTCAAATCATCTTGCTCTGGTGAGCAACCTGGCTGCTGAATTCTGCACCAGCTGAAGTTTCCGAACTGTCTTCAGAGGCATGGTTTTTGGAGGACTAGAGAATTATCATGCATGTGCACACCATGGGTGGTGGTATCACACCCTATGCCACTGGACAGGGCTAATCTCTGGACTGGTTGTAAGTAAGAAGGAAAGGCAGGTGGGAGCTGGCTGATGGCAGATGGAGGTTAGTGGAGCAGTGCCCCATTAGTCCAAATTGGCCAGTCTCCACTAAACCATAGCAAAGCAAACAAACAAAATAACAATGCAACACAACACCCAAAGCCAGCTTGTCAAGATTCAGCTTCCCTTGGATTAAAATGGAGGAACTGCTAGTAAAGTTTCTCAAACATGGGCGTGTGTGTGTGTGTGCAGATGGAATCTGTATGGAACCCCTAGGACACCAGTTGCCTAGCCCTAATATAGACTCTTGGTGAGTAGGTGGGAAGATGACTGGTTCAAAAAATTGGAAGGGAGAAAATAGTGCTCAAAATGGAAAGATTTGCTGGGTATGTTCAGTGCATTTCGGTGACTCACTTTCTTCAGGGGCGAAAGGGGAGGGATGTTTATTTAAAACAGATTGTGAGTGACTAAAATTAATTATTCTGTGCCTTTTTCATTTTGGAATGAGGACTAGTAGGTAGAGTTGACAATAATTAAACCAGGCAATTGCAAAATGCAAAGTTTTTCTAGGCCAGTTTGAGCTAGGGGAATTTGACTACATTCTCCTCCAGATTTAACTTCAGCACTACTCTGCACTGAATTCCGGTGACATTCTGAACACAAACTGTAGTTCTGGGCACCATCCCTTCTGATATGAAAACAAAGGATTGTAATCTGTGTTCAGTTGTGGTGCTGGCATGGGTGTGTTTGTGTGTTGCAGAGAAAAGATGATGAAGGACTTAAGCAGCCTCCCTCCTGCCCACCATTTGCCCCTTGCACATCATCCTCCATCCATCCCTGTTTCACCTCTGAAAAGCAGCATCTGGACAGCAAGCAACGGCTGTAGTGCTCTTATAGGTGTCTTCTATTGCCTTCAGATGGTGCCTTCAGATGTTGTTGGACTCACATCCCCATCTATCCTAGGCAGCAGGGTCAGTTGTCAGGGATGATGGGAGTCAAGTCCAGCACTATCTAGCAAGCACCATCTTGCTCTATTGTATTCCATTGTGTGGTCTCTGTAGCCTCCTGAGATCACTAAGGATTATTGAAGGCCATTAGTGGAAACTGAGGACAATTGAGGGATGGTTCAGGCATGAAATTGGTGTTTGTGGGGCTGTAGCCAAACTCATGGGTATCTTATACACCCAAACACCCAAAGTTGTTTGAGAAGGTAGATACTTTTATGAGGCCAGAATTCTCCTCAATTCCTCTTCCTGACCTTAGCTATGCAGCAATTCCCCATTCAGAATATGACAGAAAGAATATAGCTATAGAGAGATCTGAAAGAATACTTCCATAAGCCTGCAGGGAAAATTGTTTTTTTTAAAACCACATTAAATATGTAATGTGTGATAGCTTATCAAAGCTGGTCCATTTGAATCACGGGTAGATGTTTACACACTGACAGCTCAGAACTCACAGCACTGGGAAGAAGAGCGGTGACAACATCAGACCTGAATGATCAAGAAGGCAGGCAGGTAAATTAATGATAAAGTCAGAGCCTCTCTCAAGAACATTTAAATTACTTCTTGTAAGCAAAGAAGGACGCCCCCCCTTCAGTGGAGCTTCTGGGTAAATGCATCACATACTTGCATGTATACCGGTGGCAACTTTCTTTCTCAAGACAAAAGCCAGTTATAGAACAAAGACTTCATTAATAACTTAGAAAGACACATTCATTAGATGCTTCAAAAGAGAAGTTTGTTATGATGTGATGTTGCGTGCAGAGTGCTCAAGGGTTTTAGACCACCCTTGGTATGGGAGACTGTGGGCCATCCAAGCACTGAGAGTGTGCCACAGAACCTCCAGGGTGGTCAAAGGAGATGATGGGATGCATTCTCCCTTCTGTCATGCTGGAGGCAGTATGTGAGCCCGGACCATAGGAACCAAGGTCCCTTCAGCCTCCTCAATAAAATATTTGAGGGGCCGGGGGTCCCCAACGTTTATGGGCATTGTCATTCAAATGACGTGTGTCGTGTCTTGTGTTCTTGCCCACATCACCCCCTGTTTTATTCAAGTTGGCACCCCTGGTCTGGATTCTGGGTCCTACCATGGGATGATGATATTGCTGAACATGACCATAAGAAGGGTTCTGTTGGATCAGATGAAGGACATATCTAGTCCAACATTCAGTTCCCACCACGGCCAACCAGAGCTCTAAAGGAAGACTGCAAGCAGGGCATGAGTGCAACAGTGCTATAGCACTCATGTTCTCTAGCAACTGGTATTCAGAAACGTACCACTTCTGATCCTGGTGGCAATATAGCTGTGGTGTCTGGTGGCCATCGACAGCTTCATATGCCATGAATTGGCATCATGCCCTTTTAAAGCCACCCAAAGTGAGGTATTTAAGTATACCTTCCCTAAGAAACCAGAGGCCTTTCTCCTGGGCATAGTGGGCCAAATGGTGTTAAAAAAGGATAGAACTTTCTTTATGTATGCAACAACAGCAGCAAGAATACTTATCGCAAAGTATTGGAAGACACAAGAACTTCCCACGCTGGAGGAATGGCAGATGAAACTTATGGACTATATGGAATTGGCGGAAATGACTGGTAGAATTCGTGACCAGGGAGAAGAGTCGATGGAGGAAGACTGGAAGAAATTCAAAGACTATCTTCAGAAACACTGCAAAATTAAGGAATGTTAGAGTGATGTTGGACTAAAAACAAGTGGTTTCCAGCTGTACAGGTTAAAGTTAAGGATAGATTAAGATTAAAGATTAAGATTAAAGATGTTTAAAGAAATGGAAATTTGATAACAAAAGGGAAAAATTTAAATTTGTATGACATTAAGATCAAGGATTAGGTTTAAAAAAGTTGAAGTTATATATTTAACACTTTATTAAATTAAAGATTGGGATTAAAAAAGTGGAAAAGAAATTGCTGGACAAACAATGTAGATTGGAATACAAAAGAGGGAGGTATGAGGAAGTCCAGAAAATAAGTAATTTAAAATTGGAAATGGAAAAGAGAGTTTGTTTTTAATTGTTATGTTTTGTGTTTTTATTGTTAAGTTTTGTATTGTGTTTTTTTTGTGTGTGTTGTTTTTCTTTTTTTTTTTGTTTGTTTAAAAATTTAATAAAAAATTATTTCAAAAAAAAAAAAAAGCCACCCAAAGTGATGAATGTTGCTTCATCTTCTGGGATTGAATTCCATAGTTTAACGAAGAGCTGTCTGCACGAATGCCTTTTGCTGTTCTGAATATCCCACCCTTCAGCATCATTGGATGACTTTGGACCCTAATGCTATGAGAAAGGGGAAAAACTCCTCTCTCCCCACTTTCATCCTACAATATATAGCATCCCCCTTTGCCTTGTTGCCTTTTTTGAAGAATCAGAGGAAATTTCCAGTTACCTTTCCAATGCCCCCTATTTATTCACAAAAGCCTGGTTTAAATCAACCCCCTTCTTTCAAGTTTTAATTTATCTCATTTACTTGTATCTGAACAATCACAGTTCTTATTAGCAAATAAGTCGCAATATAATATTTATGCTGTTACAAGATTTGCTCTAGCTGCAAATGAGATTAAAATTAATATTGGCAGCTTGGATAATGTAAAGTAATTTTGTTTTGATTAACACTCCCTCTTGGATTATATACCTTACAATATTTACTTATTTTCTGTTCTGTGCCTTACACGGACTACTTTAATTGCAAGGCAATGTCATGGGATCTTTTGAAAACCTGTCTTCCTTTTCTTCCTTTTCAGCAATATCAGCTTTGATACCTAGGAGAATAAACAAATAGGTCTATGGTAAGTTTTTTCCTGGTTTAGAATTGTTGAGTTGTGGAGGGAAAGTTTATATAGTTAAAGCTATGGTTTTCCCAGTAGTGATGTATGGAAGTGAGAGCTGGACCATAAAGAAGGCTGATTGCCAAAGAATTGATGCTTTTGAATTACGGTGCCAGAGGAGACTCTTGAGAGTCCCATGAACTGCAAGAAGATCAAACCTATCCATTCTGAAGGAAATCAGCCCTGGGTGCTCACTGGAAGGACAGATCCTGAAGCTGAGGCTCCAATACTTTGGCCACCTCATGAGAAGAGAAGACTCCCTGGAAAAGACCCTGATGTTGGGAAAGATGGAGGGCACAAGGAGAAGAGTACGACAGAGGATGAGATAGTTGGACAGTGTTCTCGAAGCTACCAGCATGAGTTTGACCAAACTGCGGGAGGCAGTGGAAGACAGGAGTGCCTGGCATGCTCTGATCCATGGGGTCACGAAGAGTCAGACACGACTAAACAACAACAACAACAGTATGATTCTACTGTTTGTTCACATGTCTGACACTCAAAAGGTTATAGTCTGGTAGAGGTAGGGTTATATAGGGTAGCTATTGAGTTAATGTGCTCCTTTTGACTACCCAAAAACTGGTTTTCTTGATTTCTGTGATAAAGCAGCCATGCAGAGACACAGTTCTACCATTTCGTACCTAACTACATGGTGTAACAAATGATAACGTTTGTGCTATCTAAAGTGCTGAATTTAAACAGCTGATAGATACTTGCGCAAGGGGAGAGGGGACACAAAATACCTTATGGACTGTGAAATAGCTTGCTAACTGAGCTGAAAAGAGGCTTGGAGAATGCAGGACCTCCTTCTCAACTCCCACTTTTTGGAATAGTGTCACTCACTTGCTCCTACAAATGCTGGCTTTCTCTAGAATGCACCGATGCGGCAGGTAAGTGGGTTGCAATCAGGCACGCAGATGGTCCCAATGCACCTTGATAGCAAAGACTCTTATTAATGTACTGTAACCAACACATCTCCAAAGTGTTTGAGAGTCTCTGGTGTTTTGAATGCATTAAGCAATGCAAAGGTCATCTCGGAAGCTAGGAGAGTATGGTAAACTTTGTGTCTCAGTGACAGAGGACCCCATATTGCTAGGTTTTCTGCTCCATCTTGTTTATACGTTTTTTTGCAAAAAAAGGAAAGGAAAGGAAAGCAGTATACCTTTGTAACCTGCAATGTAGACTATCAGGCTCAAATAAAGATTAATCCAGAATGTGGCAGCTAGACTGGTGACTGGGAATGGCCGCCGGGAGCATATAACACTGGTCCTGAGAGACTTGCCTTGGCTCCCAGTGCATTTCCGAGCACAATTCAAAGCGTTGATGCTGACCTTTAAAGCCCTAAACAGCCTCGGTCCTGTATACCTGAAGGAGCATCTCCACCCCCCATCGTTCAGCCCAGACACTGAGATTCAGCACCGAGGGCCTTCTGGCAGTTCCCTCACTGCGAGAAGTGAGGTTACAGGGAACCAGGCAGAGGACCTTCTTGGTAGTGGGGCCTGCCCTATGGAATGCCCTTCCAATCAGATGTCCAGGAAATAAGCAATTATCCTACTTTTAAAAGACATCTGAAGGCAGCCCTCTTTAGGGAAGTTTTTAATGTTTAATGCAGTATTGTGTTTTTAATATTCGATTGGGAGCTGCCCAGAGTGGCTGTGGAAACACAGCTGGATGGATGGGGTATAAATAATGAATTATTCTATATTATTATAAGATGGAAACCATTGATATTGATTAACAATAACAGCTATTGTTGAGGAGGAATTGGGGGAATGTACAAGTTGGTTTTTTTGATGTTGAGCTTCAGACCATATTTTGCGCAATGTTGTCTTTGTCCATGGAGTTTTCTTGGCAGGGATACTAGAGTGGCTTGCCGGTTCCTGCTCCAGGTGGATCACGTTTGGTCAAAACTCTCCACTATGACCTGCCCATCTTGGGTGGCCCTGTACGGCATAGCTCATAGCTTCTCTGAGTTATTCAAGCCCCTTTGCCACGGCAAGGCAGTGATCCATGAAGGGGATCAACATCAAAAAAACGAATATCATCACCACTGGTCCCATCACCTCCTGGCAAATAGAAGGGGAAGAAATGGAGGCAGTGAGAGATTTTACTTTCTTGGGCTCCATGATCACTGCAGGTGGTGACAGCAGCCACGAAATTAAAAGACGCCTGCTCCTTGAGAGAAAGGTGATGGCAAACCTAGACAGCATCTTAAAAAGCAGAGACATCACCTTACCAACAAAGGTCCGTATAGTTAAAGCTATAGTTTTCCCAGTAGTGATGTATGGAAGTGAGAGCTGGACCATTAAAAAGGCTGATCGCCAAAGAATTGATGCTTTTGAATTACAGTGCTGGAGGAGACTCTTGAGAGTCCCATGAACTGCAAGAAGATCAAACCTCTCCATTCTGAAGGAAATCAGCCCTGAGTGCTCACTGGAAGGACAGATCCTGAAGCTGAGACTCCAATACTTTGGCCACCTCATGAGAAGACTCCCTGGAAAAGACCCTGATGTTGGGAAAGATGGAGGGCACAAGGAGAAGGGGACGACAGAGGACGAGATGGTTGGACAGTGTTCTCGAAGCTACCAGCATGAGTTTGACCAAACTGTGGGAGGCAGTGGAAGACAGGAGTGCCTGGCGTGCTCTGGTTCATGGGGTCATGAAGAGTTGGACATGACTAAATGACTAAACAACAACAACAACAAGTTGTTTTGCTGTTCCAGGTCCTTCATAGGTCTTAGAAGAATGGGTAGTGCATGGACTTACCAGAATTAGCTTAGGAGAGCATCTGCAAGATGAACGACAAGACTTGGATGGGCATTCTTAATGTGCCGAAATGCATATTTTATGTAAATAAAGTCCTGCCCCCATGAGTTCAAAGTACTCACCCACTGGTGAGGCTGCCCGCCATGTATCTGTGATATACATTGCTATGGTGTGATGCCCTTTTGCCCAGCCTCCACTGGAGTTGGGAATTCTGGAACTCATTCCCACACTGAGAATGCTTCTCTACATACCCAAACACACAACATAGAAGGGATTTAGAATGCACTTGAGTTGATCTTCAAGATTATGATGGGATATAGTGGACGAGCAGATCTGTTCATGGCCATTCTGCCTGTCATTGCCTCTGACTCAATCTACCGTTGGTCTCCTTGCCTTCTACCCTACAAGTCCCATGGGCACCATCCACTTCTGAGAATCAGTGGTGTTGCTTCTCCAGTCTCAGGTATCTTTTGATTCCATTGTGTACAAGGTTGTTAGTGCATCCTAATTACCGATTTCCTGTTTACCCACCACCCTGCCTTTTTCTCACTTACAAATAGCCCATGTTGTTTGCTAGCACTTTGATGGTCCTTCTCCCAAATATTAATAGGAGTGAATCTCTACTACTAAGTTATGAATGTAATCAATTTTGAGTCTTTAATTGTAATTTTTTTCCATAAAATTCTTTTAATTTAGTCTAATATAATGGCACATCAAGCAGTAATGGGTACATTAAATTGAATCATGATGTTCATATACACATTTTATGACACAATCAAATATCCTAATGCATTAATTCATGTCAATCAGTTAATAAAAATCAAATAGGAAACATTTTCTCTGCTGCTGTTAACTGTGCTGGACCCATTTGCTGGGCTTCAGAACTCCGAAGGACTTACCTGGTTACACCAAAATGGTGTGAGGGTCACTGACACGTGTTTGCTTCCTCATGGGTATTTAATGGCTAAAAACTGAGTTATTTCATACCGTCCAAATGGCAATCTCAATCCCTCCTTTGCTGTAGTCAGTGAGAAGTTCCACTAACTTTCAACACCCCTTCTCTCACTGCCTATTGGTCGGCTCTTCTCCCCCAAGAATAAAGGCGATGTGAAAGTCACAGTCGCCCTGGAAGTCTGGATGGACATATATAAACTTTCCTTCCTCTGCATTTGATTTTCTCACCTCCGTTCAAGGGCAAAAGTTTTTAACACCGGTGCTCCTTTGCTAGCAGTGAGTAAATTAAATTTAAAACAATTGTAAAATGCAGGTATTTTGAGCAAGCCCTTTGGACTTCTCATCTGCATTCCATTATGGTTTATGACTTCCCCCTCTCATCTCCTTTTTTACAGTACTGGGACATCATGCACCTTCCCGACATCTCCTCCTTCTCACCTTAAAAGTTTACCCTCAATGTTGCAATGGGAGATTCAAGAAAAGAAGGCCGCTGAAAGGGGCTTTAGACAGCGGAACAGGGGCAGACTTGGGTAATGTGGCACCATGAGCAAAGGAAAAATTTGCCTCCTCAAAAATATTTTCATAATATTTTCTTTTGTTACAGTTGCTTATTTACAGATCTTCTCAGTAGGTCCTATTATTGGGGCACGGGTGGTGTTGTGGGTTAAACCACAGAGCCTAGGACTTGCCAATCAGAAGGTTGGCGGTTCGAATCCCCATGACGGGGTGAGCGCCCGTTGCTCGGTCCCAGCTCCTGCCAACCTAGCAGTTTGAAAGTAGGCCAGTGCAAGTAGATAAATAGGCACTGCTCCAGCGGGAAGGTAAACGGCGATTCCGTGTGCTGCTCTGGTTTCCGTCACGGTGTTCTGTTGCACCAGAAGCTGGCCACATAACCCAGAAAGCTGTCTGTGGACAAATGCCAGCTCCCTCGACCTGAAGCGAGATGAGCACCGCAACACCATAATCGTCTTTGACTGGACTTAAGCGTCCAGGGGTCCTTTACCATTATTATTATTATTATTATTATTATTATTATTATTAGCCACTTGGTTCGCTGCCCTGCAGTGGGGAAGTGCTCTCAAATCCAGTGCTGAGTGGTGGTTTGTCAACTTCAGATCTGAAGACAATGGCAGTATAGAGTAGTATTGTTACTTCCCTTGATCTGGACAGTATACTTCTGTTGCAGCCTAGAACAGCATTAGCTTTTTGTGCTGCTGCATCACACTGCTGGCTCATTTGAGCTTGTGGTCCACCAGGACCCCTAGATCCTTTTCACATGCACTATTGGCAATCCAGGTGTTTCCCCCATCTTATATTTGTGCAGCTGGTTCTTCCTGTTGGTAGCTCAGTTGGTAGAGGATGAGATATTGGTGTTTTGCAACTTTGACCTGTTGCAGGACCTTAGCCAGACCTTAGCAGAGCATACGCAGAGTTCCAGAAAGCAATCAGTTGCAGGCAGGATGGACGAAGCAGGAACAAAATACTGCTACTAGTAACTTGATTACTTTGATGTGTTTCTTATTTACAGCAGACTCTACAAGTTACTATATACAAGAAGAGATACACGGATCTTAACTACCGTATTTTTTGCACCATAACACTCACTTTTTTCCTCCTAGAAAGTAAGGGGAAATGTCTGTGCGTGTTATGGAGGGAATGCCTACGGGTGGCATGCCTACGGATTTTCCTCCTCTAAAAACTACGTGCATGTTATGGTCGGGTGCGCGTTATAGAGCGAAAAATACGGTAGCTCTCTCTTCACAAACTCCAAATGACTCTCAGAACACCACACTGACCAACAACACATTCCAGTCATTAAGGTCATAAATCATCTTGCCTGTGTGAGACCTTAACCAATGGTAAAACTGTTTCCAGGACTTCATATCTCTAGGCAGATAACTCCCCTGTTCAGTCTTCTTGGCCTTCGGCCAACTCCTAATTGACTCTGTGTGAAGCTGCACAGAATTGCACGTAGTCAAAAATCCCAACATGAGACCCTTAATCTCAGGGTTGTCGGGTTGAGCCCCTTGTTGGACAAAAAGATTCTGCCATGCAGTGGATCAGACTAGATGATCTACGATTCTGTAGCTAAGAACTGCCCTGGACAGTTTTTTCTGCTGCGTCATTTTGTTGACTCATGTTAAGCTTGTGGTCTCCTAGATCCTCTTCGTAAGTACTACTGGTAAGTCAAGTGTCCCCCATCTTATATTTTTGCAGCTAGTCATTCCTGTCTAAATGTAGAGCTTTGCATTTGTCCAGAAGTGTCACTGTTGCAGGCTAGGGGTATGTGTATGTGTGGAAGAGAGTGGCAGTGAAGTCAGGGTAGGGCAGGTGCCCTAGCAGAGTCAATCCAGAACTCCTACCAGTGTTCCTGCACTGCCTTGACCTCAGCCCTGCCTTGCTCCACCTTTTCCACCTGTATGTTATGATTGCCATATTTTCAAAAAGTGAAAATCCAGACAGAAGAGTTGTTGAGCTAGAATGGATACAAAAACTGATGCAATACACAGAAATGGCGAAACTTACCGGAAAAATGAGAAATCAAGATAACAAACTTTTAATAAAAGAATGGAAATGGTTTATTGAATATTTACAAACAAACTGTAAACAGGTCAGAACATTGTAAGGATTATTGTAACAACCTGCAGTTTTATAAGAATATACATTTAAAGCAGGTGGATAAATGGTTAAGTTAATTTGGAATATGCAGAAAATATAATAAATAAATAAATTTAAGCAACCGCAGGAAGAGGGAGAAAGAAGTTGAGTTTTGAAATGTTTGTAAAATGATTGAAATGTATAAAATTTAAAAACATAGGCAGATGAAACTGATGGACTATATGGAACTGGCGGAAATGACTGGCAGAATCCGTGACCAGGGAGAAGAGTCGGTGGAGGAAGATTGGAAGAAATTCAAAGACTATCTGCAGAAACATTGCAAAATTAAAGAATGTTAGAGTGATGTTGGATTGAAAATAAGTGGCTTCTAGCTATACAGGCTTTAAAGTTATATATAGATCAAGATTAAGGATTAGGATTAAAAAAGTTAAAGGAAATGGAAATTTGGTTTTTAAGAGGTAAAAATTTAATGTTATATTATATTAAGATTAAGGATTGGGATTAAAAAAGAGGGAAAGAAATTGCTGGACAAACAAATTGAACTGGAATACAAAAGAGGGAGGTATGAGGAGGTCCAGAAAATAAGTAAATTTAAAAAGGGTGATGAAAAGGTGGTATTGTTTTTAACTGTTTTCTTTTTTGTCTTTTGTTTTTTGTTTTTATTATGTATTGTGTATTTTTGAATTGTGTATTTTTCTTTTTTTATTTTTAATTTTTTATTGATGTGTTCTTTTTATTGGAAACCTTGATAAATATCATTTAAAAAATAAAAAATAAAATCATAAATAAATTTTGTTTTTAAAAAAGTTGTTCAGCTTTTTTGCAAAATCGCAAAGAAATTGGACTTTTTGAGTGATTTTTGAGGAAAGTTGGCAAAAATGACACTGCTGACATTGGCAGCCATATGTCCAGATTTTCCCGGACATTTAGCTGCTTTCTGCCAAGACACTGCTTGTGGCTGCAGTATTCCGGGTATGTCCAGGAAATTCCAGATGTATGCCAACCCTCCGTATGTGGCAGAGATGCTACTGCCAGGAGACCAGATTCTCAGAGTGGCCCCTCCCTACCCACCACTTCTGCCCAAGGATGATATCGGTGGGGTGCTACAAATAAAAATCAGCCAAGAAATATTATCCAGCATTCCCTGAGTTGTCAGGGCTTCAGGAAATGTAAGTGCTTCTCCTTTTTTTATTTAAAAAAATGAAAATATTTCTGCTGCTTGGGAAAGTGATGAGTGCAAAACGATACAGAAAATTCAGGGGGAAATATTAATACCTTGACACTGATGCCTCAGTCCTATTGAACGGGTCTGAATCTCTCGATGTCCTTGTGCTTTATTATCAGCCGATATTAATGTTGATTTGGAAAACAATGGGAAATGACAGCTTTGCTAAGCTGGACGGTGTGCTGAGGGGAAGGTGGGGAGAATGCTGGATGTGTGCAGGGCTGGCAGAGACGAGAGAGCCCTCTGCTGATTGCACACCGCAGTTAACCCAAACTGTTTGCAGATGACAAAGGCTCTTTTACACAGAGCTGACCAAGAGATCCCTCCATGGCAGTCTTCCCTCCCAGCCCAGAAAATGACAAAGCATCACCTCATTTTGTTTGCTTGACTGTTAGCAAAAGAAAAGAGGGTTCTAAACCTGGAACATGTGCAGGTGCAAAAAATACTTCCAAGCTATGGTGAAAGAGTTTAAAAGAATAAATAATGCCTTCCCTTTACATCACAAGCCTTAGATGCAAAAGAACAAAAACCACTTTAAGCAAAGCAGAATGAATGAAATGATTGCCATCAAGACACTGAGAATGGGAGGCTATCGTTTTTATTATTTTGCATGATGCTTCATTGTGAGAAGCTGTGAGATGTATCTCCCCCACCCTCATAGAATCATAGAATTGGAAGGGACCCCGAGGGTCATCTAGTCCAAGCCGCCTGCAATGCAAGAATCTCCACTATAGCATCCATGACAGATGGTCATCCAAACTCTTCTTAAAAAGCTCCAATGAAGGAAAGTCCTCAACCTCCTGAGGGAGACCTTTCCACTGTCGAACAGCTCCTACTGTCAGAAAGTTATTCCTGATGTTATTATTTATTTTGGGTGGTATTCAACTAGGTAGACCAGGGGTCAGCAACCTTTTTCAGCTGTGGGCCAGTCCACTGTCCCTCAGACCATGTAGTGGACTGGGCTATATTTTGGAAAAACAAACAAACAAACAAACGAATTCCTATGCCCCACAAATAACCCAGAGATGCATTTTAAATAAAAGCACACATTCTACTCATGTCAAAACACCAGTCAGGCCCCACAAATAACCCAGAGATGTATTTTAAATAAAAGGACACATTCTACTCATGTCAAAACACACTGATTCCCGGACCATCTGTGGGCCGGATTGAGAAGGCGATTGGGCCGCATCTGGCCCCCGGGTCTTAGGTTGCCTACCCCTGAGGTAGACTCACTGAAATTTTTGGACATGACTAAGTTAGGTTCACTGATTTCAGTGGGTTTTCTCTTAGTAACGTTTAGCTAAATACCAGGCCTCCTTTGCACTATACATTTACAGCAATGCCATGCCTCATTTAAACAGCCATGACTTTCCCCATCCTGGGTAGTGTAGTTTTTTAAGAGCGCTGAGATCTGGGAGTGGTGACATCACTGGTCATGATGGTGCCTTGATCTTCTGCTCTAAAAGAGTGCTGAGAGAACCCTATTGCCCTCACAAAGCTATAGTTCCCAGAGTTTCCTGGGAAGAGGAATTGATGGTTGAACAACTCTGGGATTTGTTCCATTTCTTTTGTTTTTTCTAGAAGGTTTATCACAGCAAAAGGCAGCTAAGGACAAAACATGTTATGAGGCAATATGTGAGATAGCACCCAGCTGTTTCCTAGTAGAATGACAATATTCTTGGCTTTCTGACATGTTATGATCTTTCAGAGGAGGGTGGCTTTTCCCTTTACACAAATTTAATGGGTGTTTCCTCCTCCCCCCCACAGGAAAATCTTGAGTCAAATTCAGTTGTAAGATGGTGGTCATCAACGGTTTTACTTCAGAACAGAGTTTGAATCTGATGTCTTTGCCAGTGAATTCAAACAGGAGTATACTCAGACACACTTTCCATTTTATGCTTTGCTGTATTTGGAGAAATAATCAATATTTTAAAGACATGTTGGTATATACAAAGTGCACACACACACACTCACATCTCTCTCAAAGTAACTCGAAGGAATCTTCTCAGCAGATCACTTTCTCACATGGGAATGCTTCTACAAGTCATTTCCAGTTAGACTTGATTCATGTATGTGGTCATGTGAACCAAGATTGCTGATATTTCACTGCACTGAACTCGTTGCCTTCCTGCAAAGTTACCTCTTCGCCCAGCCATTGGCTGAGCTGCTGTGATGTCACAGAATGCTCATGAACATTCTCACTGCTGAGAAGAAAGGTTGTTGTTGAGGATGAAAGGTTGTTGTTGAGGAGAAAGGGATGTTGAGGATCAGTGCAGCTGGTTTGAGGGAAGGGGAAAAGTCAGTCTGGGTGGAGTTCAAATTTCACAAAAGGTCCAGAGTATATACTATGATTCTGCTGGATCAGGCCAATGGAGCCACATACTCAGTACTATTTTTCTAGAAAAAGAGGTGTCGGAACTCATATCCGAGTATGATCGTCTTCCATGAACACGATCTTAACAGTGAGTCCGTAAGTGACTGTGGAGGCCAATTCTGGATCCACACATCCTTCCACAGTGGGGACATAGGTTTCCGGGCATAGGTTTCTGGGTGGGAGTTTATCACGGTGAGGGTTTGCCAGGCGTGCCTTCCTCTTAGCATGTTTCTCCCTTTCATCCTGAGTTTGAGCGTCTTCACAGCCCATGACACCTTTGGTAAAGGCTTTTCTCCAACTGGAGTGCTCACAGGCCAGTGTTTCCCAGTTGTCGGTGTTTATACTACATTTTTTAGATTTGCCTTGAGACAGTCTTTAAACATCTTTTGTTGACCACCAGCATTACACTTTCCATTTTAAAGTTCAGAATAGAGTACAGTGGTACCTCGGGTTAAGTACTTAATTCCTTCTGGAGGTCCGTTCTTAACCTGAAACTGTTCTCAACCCGAAGCACCACTTTATCTAACGGGGCCTTCAGCTGCCGCCATGCCGCCGGAGCACGATTTCTGTTCTCATCCTGAAGCAAAGTTCTTAACCTGAAGCACTATTTCTGGGAGAGCGGAGTCTGTAACCTGAAGCGTCTGTAACCTGAAGTGTATGTAACCCGAGGTACCACTGCACTGTAGTAGTTTTGGAAGACGATAATCGGGCATCTGCACAATATGACCAGGCCAATGAAGTTGATGTTGAAGAATCATTCTCCATGAAAGCCTCCCTTGGCAATGGCACCCGCCTGCCATACTGACCTAACACAACAAGCAGTTTCTTGGGCTGCAGATCTCCATTTATTCTGTACTGACTATGCAGCTGTGGACCCAAGAAACTAAGCAAATGTCTTCTATACAGCTCAGCAGTCAAGAGGCTGTGAGGGTGTCTATACACCCTACTGGAATCGATGACTTTCTTGCTAAAGGTCAGAGGCGATCTGTTTCTGTCTTGGCATTTCCCTTTTTTGTGTTAATGCACCAAATATTGCCACTTTAAGATACCCATAAATCTCTCTCTTCTCTCCCTCTCTGCTGCTCATGTACCGAGCAACAGGATGATGAAGAATGCTTGCTCATTGATCTTTGCAAGCTAAAATGAAGGGGGGAAATCTATGTTGTGATTCCATCGATGGAACAACTGGTGCAGAAGGTCACTTAAGCATTAGCAACAGCTCCAGCTCCTGGATTCTTTGCAGAGAGTTGGGAGAAGAGGACAAAGACAGAGATGTTTTCTTTGCAGAAAGGATTGGTAATGGAAGAGGCATTGGATGAAATGTGTGAGAAAAGGGGATATTGATCGCAAAGTATTGGAAGACACAAGATCTACCCACTTTGGAAGAATGGCAGATGAAGGTGATTGACTACATGGAATTGGCGGAAATGACTGGCAGAATCCGAGACCAGGGAGAAGAGTCGGTGAAAGAAGACTGGAAGAAATTTAAAGACTATTTACAGAAATATTGTAAAATTAAGGAATCTTAGAAGGATGTTGGATAGAAACTAAGAGGTTTTTAGCTGTAATGCTTTAAGAGATATGAAAAAAGGTTTACAATTGGGTAAAAGTTTAATGGTAAGGATTTGCTGAACTAACAAACTGAACTGGAATACAAAAAAGGGAGGTATGAGGAGGTCCGGGGAAATAAGTGTAGGGAAGATAGGTTTGGAAAATCAATGTCTTTTTAACTGTTTTATTTTGTATGTTTCTTTTTTATTTTTTACTTTTTTGTTATATTTTAAAAACTTTACTCTTTTTTCTGTATTCTGTATTTTTTGTGTTTTTTGAAACTTTAATAAATATCATTTAAAAAAAAGAGAGAAAAGGGGATATTGAAATGTCAGAAGGGAAGCTGGGAAAGCAGGGTTTAACAGTTTCAGAATTCGTAATAAAAGTATTATATCCCATCACATGCTTTTGTATGTTTTGTGGTGTTTTATGCATTGCGACTTATTGTTATTTTTATTGATTATAGTTTAGTAATACTTTATTGTAACTGATAAGTGTAAATTGTTTAATTCTTATTTGCTGATATTTAATTTTACTGGTTACTATTATATTCTAATGGATTATTGTTGCTTTATTTGATATAAGTTGTTTATTTTGAAGTTATTGTGTCTCTTTTGTATTGGATCTATTTAGTTTAAATATATATATTTATTATTATTATTATTATTATTATTATTATAGTGGTACCTCGGGTTACATACACTTCAGGTGACAGACTCCGCTAACCTAGAAATAGTACCTCGGGTTAAGAACTTTGCTTCAGGATGAGAACAGAAATCGTATGGTGGCGGTGCGACTGCAGCAGGAGGCCCCATTAGCTAAAGTGGTGCTTCAGGTTAAGAACAGTTTCAGGTTAAGAACAGACCTCCGGAATGAATTAAGTACTTAACCAGAGGTACCACTGTACTCCCATCATCCCATTGACCAGGCTGCTTGGAGTTAATGGGGACATGTACTGCAGCACATCTGGATGGCATTCTGTTGGCTATCCCTGTATAAATAATTGTTAGCTATGGAAACTGCATGGAATCTGCATCTTTAGAGTCAGCTGACCTCTGATACCCAGGTGTTTAAGGCCAACATGTGATATGTCTTGCCTATGAGCTTTCCACAGGCATCTGGTGGGCCATTAACTAAGCACTTGCTGTACTGGATAGATCTTTGGTCTGAGTATGGAAGAAAATGTCATTATGAAATTAATTCCCAACCAAGAACAGTGATACCATCACTCAAGAAGGAAACTGGGTAGCTACAAGTGCAGATGCCATGTGGCAGAAGTAGGGAGAGATTGGTGGGGAAGAGAAAGAGAGGTTGTCCCTTTTCTATGCGTGGAGCTATAAATTAATTTTAATCATAACACTTGTCATATCTATTAACACTTTTCCCTTTGTGCATTACTATTTAAGTCAGTCACTTATGTCTGTTTCCATACATTGAAGATGTGCCTTGACCCAGAAAAAAAGCTCTTCTTACGAGAAAAAATGTGGCATCATCTAAAAAACACTCTGAGATACCAGATGGTAACTCATGAAGAGATACAACACTGAGGTGCCAGCCGTGGGGGGTCATGGGTGTTCCAAGGCCTTCATTTACAAATCAACATCCTAATTTCAGTAGGAGATATTGTTGTTCGATGTGCTAGCCCGATGAACCTTCCTTTAGGCTGGGGATGCTTGGAGATTTCTTTGAAATTTCTGATATGAACCAACCTGGTCTGCACCTCACAGACCAGAACTTTGGTGAGGACCAGAGCTTAGTGATCCACTAGCTTTTGCCTTTCCCAAATGTTCCAGTGCAGATCTCTGCTCAGGAAAAGATCAGGATACATTTTTAATTGTTTACTGGAAGGGGAAATATAAATAGAAACCTATATGCATTTGGGGGGGGGGGGACAAGATGTCTAGAAATTCACATTTGGGGAGGAACTGCATTGTAAAGATTCATTTAAATGTGACCATCTATGATACTTTTTTATGGGGGAAAAAAGCTAAATAAATCACAGGTTAAGGCAGAAACAGGAAGGAGCAGATGGAACAGACTTATTGATGGACACATGTGAAAGTGACCTGGACTAGAAATAGACTTAGGCCACATTCACACAACACATTTAAAGTACTATGATAGCTGTAGTTTGTTAAGGGTGCTGAAAGTTGTTGGGAGACTCTTGTTCCCCTCAAAGCACTACAATTTCCAGAGAACTTGAGCAAACAATCCCTCTTAACAGGGAACTCTGGGGAACGGTAGCTCTGGGAGGGGAATAGGCTTCTGCTAACAACTCACAGCATGCTTAACAAACTACAGTTCCCATAATTCTTTGAGAAACCTAGTACTGCTTCCCAGAACACCTTTGTGAAGCTGTAGATCAGTTGCAGAGCATCTGATTTGCAGGCAGAAGGCCTCAGGTTCAATCTCCACATTTCCAGGTAGGTCTGGGAAAGACCCTGTTATGTACTGAACTTCTCACCCTGGGCCAGCAGGGGGATACTGTAGATAGTTTTCACTCAGGTCCACATATACAAATAAGGGATTGAAAGTGACGCCCAATGATTGGATAGTTACAGAAAATGGTTACTGTTGCGTTCTAGTGGAGCTCTATACAAGCAGGCTGGCTGAACCCTTCAGTTCAGTTCTGTTCTGGCCTGTGAATAAACAAGAGCTGTTTGAAGAATCGCTGTGTCATCTGATATGTTCACCCACAACTTAACAGACCCCATCTGATATCCTGGAGAGTTGTTGCCTTTCAGTGTAGACAGTCTTGTGGAAGATGGACCAAAGATCTGACTCAGTATAAGGTAGCTATGCGCATGCACAACCTATCTCTTGTTGGGATTGCTGGGTGCATGCACTGCCAAAGCTCAGAAAAGTAGTTCATCTCATCACAGAAAACAGCCATTTAGCAATGTGGTGTTTACCAGGCCAACACCAACATACAATCAAGCAGAAGGAGATAAATGGGAAGGGGATTTGCTGTCTATGGAACTTCTTTAACTTATGAGAAGGCAAACGTTTCCAAGCACAATTCAAAGTTTTGGTGCTGACCTTTAAAGCCCTAAACGGCCCCTGAAGGAGCGTCTCCACCCCCATCGTTCTGCCCAGACACTGAGGTCCAGTGCTGAGGGCCTTCTGGCGATTCCCTCACTGCGAGAAGCCAAGTTACAGGGAACCAGGCAGAGGGCCTTATTGGTAGTGGCGCCCGCCCTGTGGAACGCCCTCCCACCTGATGTCAAAGAGGAAAAACAACTACCAGATTTTTAGAAGACATCTGAAGGCAGCCCTCTTTAGGGAAGCTTTTAATGTTTGACAGACTATTGTATTTTAATATTTTGTTGGGAGCTGCCTAAAGTGGCTGGGGAAACCCAGCCAGATGAGCGGGGTATAAATAATAAATAATAAATAATAATAATAATAATAATAATAATAATAATAATAATAATAATATAAACTTTTGAATAAGTTGAAATTCCTGTTGGCAGACTCCCCTGGGGTCATGTTGTAATTCCATTCTTATATACAGTGGTACCTCGGAAGTCGAACGGAATCTGTTCCGCAAGTCCATTCGACTTCCAAAACAATCGGAAACCAAGGCGTGGCTTCCGATTGGCTGCAGGAAACTCCTGCAGCCAATCGGAAGACATGGAAGCTGTGTTGGATGTTTGGGTTCCAAAGAACATTCGCAAACTGAAACACTGACTTCCGGGTCTGCAGCATTTGGGAGCCAAAGCGTTCGACTTGCAAGTCGTTTGGGATCCAAGGTACAACCGTACTACTATGGTACATATAAGTTCACATTAGTAAGTTTAGGGATTTCTGAACCATTGGGGGTTAGGGAGTAGTTGGAAGGAAGAACAAAACCTAGTCTCCTTGTATCCAAGACCTTGGAGGACACTGAAGAGGGCAGACTTTGCTGGGTGAAAGCTAGTCAAAAGTGTTGGGAAATTGCCAGTCTTTAAAACACAGAGATCTCTGTCAGTTGTAGGACTTTGAAACAATGGAGCTGTGGACTTGAACACACCAAGGACTTTGAAGCAAAGAACCCTCTCTGGGCTCAGAGAGAGAAGACTGTGTCAGGAGTGCGTGCAAGAGTCAGGCCCTGTGACCAGTAGGGCTTCGCAGGACTGGGGCCTTCCTAAGTTTGTTCTGGAGAGGCAGCTAAGGCCGCTTGGTAACTCACTGCACCTGATGGCAAGAGCCGGGAAGGGATATAAGGCCAGCGTTTCCCTTCGGCTCTTTGCCAGAGCAACACGCTTCCTGCCTTGCTGTGTTTGGTTTCTTGACTCCTTGCTTCCTGATCCTTGGACCCTCGGCTCCTTGCTTCTCGACCCTCGAACCCTTGACTTTGTGACTCCTTGCTTCTTGACCCTCAGACCCCTGGCTTCTGGACCCTCGTTCCTGCTCCCACCCCACCATCTTGCCCCCGGTCCCGACGTCCTCAGCTGGGACTTCGATCACCCATATACCGGACCATGACAGACTGCTTGTAACATCTGTAAATAGGGTGTGCATGTATACTGGTGTATATCACTTCTCCTATGGTCACTGCTACAGCTATATGACTTGACTGTCTCCATGCAACGAGGTCGTCTGCAAAGGATTCCACATGGCAGGCTTGAAGTAGCCAGGCTTCATGCCACATTTGCAGACATCTTTGTAACACAGTGTTGGTCTGCCAAGTCTTACTATAGAGGTCTATGAAAATCTGGTAGCAAGTGATTTGGGGACTGGGGGCATTTTCTTTGATTAGGGGCTATGCCCCTGCTTGCTCCATTCAACAATCTCCCTGCTATCCTCCCCATAGAGCTTCTCCTTTCCACCCCATATAACTACTAAGTTTGCTTTTTACCTTCCCAGCCCATGGAAATTCAGGATTGTGATGCAGCTCTACAAATCTTCCAATGGGGGCTGCACAATGACAGCCTTCCATTCTTATGTATATAGGAAGAAACAGAACTGTTATCTTAAGTATGTGACATGATGGTGGCATCTCTTGATCACTACAGAAAGTGTTACATTTCAGCGCAAAAATGAATGCTCATAATCATTATGCTTCATCTTTGTTTTAGTCACGTAATTGATATTAGAACTGACCTAAATCATGCAAATGATATGCAAGCCTCTTCTTTTATCCTGTCCCATCATAGCGTTAATCACCTTTGGAAAATGTGGGGTTTTGAAAGACCAAACCAAAGATTAATATTTAAGAATGCGCTCATACGCAACAGTTGAGCTGTGTGCGTGTGTTGAGCTTTTGTGACTAGTGAAAAAGTGATGTATTATGAACATTACATTAAGATTTTTAAATGGAGCAAAAATGAAGAGAGGCTAAACTTGCCCCCATTAGCATTAGATCTGCAATCACAACACATTATGATAAGGCTAATAAATGTTACTTTTGGAGTAATGAAATTGCCATCATGACACTCTTAATAGGAATGGTATTGTAATTGAAGATATTCGGTTTAGAGAAATGATTCTGTTTGTTCCAAGTCTGAGAAACTATCAGAAAGTCAATTCAATGTTCAGTTGAATATAACTGTCAGATGGGTATTTTGTTTGATCCAGTATCTTAGAATCAGGGCTGGATTCATCATTATTCTAAGTATGCTATAGATTTAGGAGCTCAGACAAATTAGATTTCCTGCTATGGTTTTATTATTATGGAACTGGAAGTTGTATGAAATTCCAAAGGCAAAATGTTTAAAGAAATTGTTGGGGTAAATTGCCACTTGACAAAATTAAACATCTGCTGTCTGGCGTGGCTAAGCCTGTGAAGTTCAATGCAGCTAAGTTTGCTGTAAAAGCTTCTCAACTCAAAAGAGCCTGTGAGACTAGCCTCGCGACCTGAGATAAGATGATGAATTTTGATGATGATGGAGTTTATCTCAGGTGTGTTGAGTGAGAGAACAGATTGGCAACTTCATTCAGTTTCGTACGTTCTCTGGGATGCAGTTCATATAAAGTATGAAAGGGTGGACAAATCTGTAGAAAAAAATCAGAGCAGGCTGCTCAGTCCGAGAGCGACGGGGTTAAGGGTTTGATTATAAAGCATACAGTAATTGCTCTCAGACCTATTAGCAAGATGTCTTGTACTGAGTGTCATTCTGGCTTTCCCCACAGGCCCTGTCCACTAACCCTTTGCATTTTGACAGAAATTACCATCCATGCACAAACATCCCTGACTCCAGCACTGGTCTGGTGCAGACCACAGCACATCAGCAGGATTTTGGGGGTAGTGTTTTGTTTTTTAAATCCAGTCTGGACTGCAACCACGGCAAACCAAAACGAACAAGAAAAAAGTCAATTTAAGAAACTCAGGCATCTGGAGGGAGAGACCTACTGCTCTCTGCAGCTTAGTAAGAGGAGGCAGGAGGTTACTGGGGCAACTATTAAGGGAACTGGAGGTTCAGTGGACCACCTGAGTGACTTTAGGGGCTAGATTCTTGTAGGTAGGGATTCTGATGAAAATGGAAACAGGAGAGAAGATTGCCAGTGCTTGCTTATCTATCCCATGTTCAGAGCAGAAATCGTTCCAGTGAACAGAATTGGTATTCACTGATGTTGTTGCTGTAGGCAATTGATGATATCCCTCCCCATATTTGCATTGTGCTTCCTTTTCATCGAATGGGGTAGAATAATGTAATGACATGTAAAGTATGTAATTTTTGCCAGGGTGGACAGTTTTAGGCAGAAGATGAACTGCAGCAGTACCCCAAGTAGAACGGAAAATTTTGCCTTCTTATATCCCAGCTTGCAGGTGATCCCTTCAATGGTACACCTAGTCTTTGGCCTAAAAAAATGCTTGGGAGTGTGCAGGGAGAGAGTTGTTGATGTGGAGGCACTATTTTCCTGATGGTGCCTGCCTACATAGGAACATAGGGAGCTGCCTTAAATGTTGTATTCTGTACAATTCAGGCTTGATTCATAGAACCGCATGGGCTTGTGACGTAGCTGCTTGTTATGGATGTTTTTGCTTTCTACATTATCCTTTTCCAGCCTTCCCCATAGGGAAGATGCTGAAGGAGCGTCTCCACCCCATCGTTCTACCCAGGCACTGAGGTCCGGCGCCGAGGGCCTTCTGGTGGTTCCCTCACTGCAAGAAGCCAAGTAACAGGGAACCAGGCAGAGGGCCTTCTGGGTAGTGGCATCTGCCCTGTGGAACGCCCTCCCACCAGATGTCAAAGAGAACAACTACCAGAGTTTTTGAAGACATCTGAAGGCAGCCCTCTTTGGGAAAGCTTTTAATGTTTGACAGACTACAGTGGTACCTCGGGTTACATATGCTTCAGGTTACATATGCTTCAGGTTACAGACGCCACTAACCCAGAAATATTACCTCAGGTTAAGAACTTTGCTTCAGGATGAGAACAGAAATTGTGCTCCGGCGGTGCAGCAGCAGCAGGAGGCCCCATTAGCTAAAGTGGTGCTTCAGGTTAAGAACAGTTTCAGGTTAAGAACGGACCTCCGGAACGAATTAAGTACTTAACCCGAGGTACCACTGTATTGTATTTTAATATTTTGTTGGAAGCCGCCCAGAGTGGCTGGGGAAGCCAAGCCAGATGGGTGGGGTATAAATAATAAATAATAATAAATTATTTTTAAATTAATTAAATTTAAATAATTAAATTATTACTACAGGCACGAATCACCGTTGATTGGACTAAACTGAAGATTCCAAAAGTGGACACACAACTCGTGGTGGGGAACCAATTGCCCATGAGCAAAGTCAGGGAAGAGCCATTGCTCAATAGCAGAGCATCTGCCTTCTGCATGCAGATGGTCCCAGTTTCAATCTCCAGGCAGGGCTGGGAGACACCCTTGTCCGAAACACTGGAGAGAGCTCCCACCAGTCAGTGTAGACTTAGGTAGATGGAGCAATGGCTTAACTCAGAAGAAGGCAGCTTCCTTTGTGATACAGTCATACCTCATGTTATGTCCACTTCATGTTACGTTCTTTCAGGATATGTCCCACGGCGACCCGGAAGTACAGTGGTACCTCGGGTTACAGACACTTCAGGTTACATACGCTTCAGGTTACAGACTCCCCTAACCCAGAAATAGTACCTCGGGTTAAGAACTTTGCTTCAGGATAAGAACAGAAATTGCACTCCAGCGGCGCAACGGCAGCCCCCATTAGCTAAAGTGGTGCTTCAGGTTAAGAACAGTTTCAGGTTAAGAACGGACCTCCAGAACGAATTAAGTACTTAACCCGAGGTACCACTGTACCAGAAAGGGTTACTTCCGGGTTTCGCTGCTTGTGCATGCGCAGAAGCGCAAAATGACATCACGCGCATGCGCAGAAGCGGCGAATCGCAACCTGCGTGTGCACAAATGCTTCGCTGTGGGTTGCATTATTTTCATGTTGTGAACGGGCCTCTGGAACAGATCTCGTTCGCAACCAGAGATACCACTGTATTCATTCCTTGTTTCTGCTCTGAATGGAACTCACCTCTGAACTGAGACTGAAAAAAGGCACTGCCATTGAGTGCCTTTCTTTATTTCGAAAGAGAGGTGGTTTTTAAGGCAAGTGCTCCTGTTTTTCAAAGCAAAGAGCGGAGAGCCTTTGCCTGACTTCATTCCCATTTGACGTCCCATGAGAGGCTGAGGTTTCTGAGAGCAATCCCTCAGGTGGACGGGGATTGGCTCATGCTGCTTTCCGCCTGGATCCCGCAGAGTCGGCTGAGGATGCTTCGTGGTGCCCAGGGCTGCCCTCATCATGAAAGTAGGTTGCCATTTTAGCTCGAAGTAATTGATGGCCAATAGAGACTGGCTCTTTGTCAGTTCCAGTCCTTCAGACAAAGCCTGACATGCTTCCTGCAGAGAAGCTTCTTTTTCCCCGACAGGAAATCTCAACACGCTGCTCCCTTTGGACAAGTGATTGATTCTGCTGTAATACTCTTAAATGGAAGCTGCATGGGAGGGAACCGGCAGTGTCCCGGGGATCAAAGAGACAAGGTCTTTAGCGGTAATTGGGCCACCCTGCGCCAGGTGAATTCTTCTGCTTATGGACCGAGTGCAAATGTCACATCAGGTGATGGTGTCAGGGGAATCGAGCCAGCCACTTGTTTAGAGCACAGGTTCTTAGCCACATGCCCTTGAAAGCATACACCTACTGATGGGGGTTTGAAATCATTGCTTTTGACAGTAGTGGTCATGGATCAGAAAGGCTGGGCTGCTTTCTCTTTCCCTGGTGTGTCACAACGATGGGCTTCGGAAAGCAAAGAGAGAGTTGGCATGGGAAAGTGAGGCCTAATGTGGATGTTACCTGAAGCAGCAGGGGAGCTGCTCTGATGGACCAGGGGAAGCCCAAATTCACCTGGGTCCACCACACACCCTGGACACCAGATGCATCAGGGGTGGCAGTTGGAGCCAGAGCTAATGACAGACAGAGCCAACAAATTCCAGTCTGTGTCCGTCTGTTCTAGGCCCAGGAGTAACCCTTGAAACGTGGTCCAGGACCGGTCCAGAATCTGGAGGTTCCGCTAGGAGTCAGTCCGACAGGGCCAAGGCAGGAAACCAGGCAAGGGCAAGGACAGGTACAGGATCTGGCATACAGCAGTGCTGCTCCCGCAACCTGGGGCGGGGTCTGCCAGCCTTTTATCTTTGTCGGGGTAACAGCCGGTCCTGATCCCCCAGCGATTCACCTCCCTGTTTCTCCCGAAGGCGAGCACTCCTCCTGTGAGTACTCAGGTCTCTCCTTCTCCCAGACCTCAGTCTCTGCAGCTCGGGAGACGTCGGTGGGTTACTAGATCCAGGGGCCACCTCAGCCTCCCCTGACCCAACCGGTAGTGGAGCAGCTGTAAGTGATGGCCCAGCTGGAGGCAACGAGGTAATCCCCGCATCTGGAACCAGGGCAGGCTCAGGCCCCTGACTCGGCCCGGCTGGTGTTTGTTGCAGGGGAACCTGTGCAGACTGGGACTCTTCAGGATCAGGCCCCAGACTTGGTTCAGATGATGCCTGAGGCAAAGGATCCGGTGCAGACTGAGACTCCTCTGGTTCCGAGCCCAAGTCCCAGGCCATCACACCGTCCTCCTCTCCGCTGACTTCTGCAATGCCAACAACTGAGGTTGAGGAGAAGGAGGCTGACAGGCCATGCTACCTCCTAGATTGGTTGTAAGGCTGTAGGCAGGTGGGGACTGGCTGGGGGCACACACATTGTTACTAACATGGATGTTAAAGAGAGCCAGTGTGGTGTAGTGGTTAAGAGCGGTAGTCCCGTAATCTGGGGAACCGGGTTCGCGTCTCCGCTCCTCCACATGCAGCTGCTGGGTGACCTTGGGCCAGTCAAACTTCTTTGAAGTCTCTCAGCCCCACTCACCTCACAGAGTGTTTGTTGTGGGGGAGGAAGGGAAAGGAGAATATTAGCTGCTTTGAGACTCCTTAAAGGGAGTGAAAGGTGGGATATCAAATCCAAACTCTTCTTCTTCTTCTTCTAGTAGCACAGACAGCCGTAGAAGTAATTTTCCCTGCTTTAAAATGGTGTACTGTTCTTATTCCTCAGCACAAAAATATTGTGGCTAATGCAGATGTCCTGAAGAGTATCAGGTACACGGTTTCTTGTTTTGCAGACTTTAGATCCAATGAAATCTCCAAATTTTTCTTCTAATTGCCTGTTGGCAACATGCGGTCTCTGCTAAAAAGCATATTTTCTGTCAAGATTGCATTCATCATTTGGGCTAATTTTTCTTGGCCCTCCACCCATCAGAGCTTCATTGGGAAGGGAAGCAGCAGCTTGTGGGTTAGCAAATGCCAGTCGGCTGAACAGGGGAAAGAGAGAGAGAGAGAGAGAGAGAAGAAAAGGAGGGAGGGAGGGAGAAAGGATGAAATGGCAGGCACACAGCCCAAAACTCCGTTCCAAGGCATTTGCACACCTTACTTTTATTTTTATTTTTTTGTAAAAAGGTTTGGGAGGTTTTCTCCTTCGCCCGTTCCCCCATCTACGTGGCAAACGTTCAGGTGGTTGCTTCTGAAATGTGACCCTCACCCCACCCCAAGGCTCTACAGCGTGTACATAATCCAGGCTCCAGCCTTGCAGTGGATCAATTGCAAAATCATTTGCAAAGACAGCTTGCTTATACTGTCACTGTGCCAACGCCATAAGCTCACTGGGTATTTTTGTCTTGGCAGATGCCCATTCTGTTGTAAAGGTCTGTTCAGCTCTCGCCTCCTTCTCTTTCAGGTAATATTCAACACTTCCATGTTGGAAAAGGAAGAGGGAACTCATCTCTGATTATCCGGTATTATTACTTTGGGAGTCTTCTTTTCTATAAATCGCACAGTGGTCATTGCTGGTGTTGTTTTTTGAATGTCCAGATGTGGTAGTTTGTGCCACATCTGGACTGAACATTTTCTAGGAGGTTTTGCAGTTGAAAATAGGAATTTTGGTAGAGTTAGAAAAATTATTCCCTATACCTGGGGCTTACCTGAAATGTAACCCCCCCAAAAAAAAACTCCCAAATGTTGTTGCCCCATTCACAGCTAGTGAAAAGGTAAGGGATGTTTTTGACAATTGGGGCAGAAACAAAAGAAGAGAGGTCTTGCCATTGATAGGACACCTTTTATTGATGTCCACTAGCTCGTGGCTACCATTTTTATTACCCACAATTCATCAGGAAACAATTAGTAGTGTTTTTCTCAGGGAATCAGGAGAAAAAATAGCTTTGCCTGCCACTCAGTATAGCCCCTTTATAGCTGCCACTGCTATTATACTTGCAGTTACTTGGAGTGGTGGTCTTGTTCCTTTTTCATCCAGGCTCCAAAAAGACTCCACTTTTGGCCCAGTTTTAAAGACCCTTAAATTGTGTGAATAATACACCTCTTTTCTCAGTATGCCAGTCTGTTCCCCAGCTGCTGCTTCAGCTGCTGCTTTTTCATTCCTGGTTCAGTTAAACAGGAGATCCCAGTCAACCAGGGATCCTGAAATGAATAGAGTGGTCTCATGATGCTATGTAATCAAGCAAATTTGGCTACGTGATTCCATCACTAAAGGAAACTGAGAGCAGGGTGGTGCTTCCTGAATTGTGTCACATTGGTGAATCTTGCCATGGATAATCCCACCACGTTGGTGATTTCATAGTGAATGGGATGATATCACAATGCAATGTAGCCAATCAGATGACACCAATGAGTGCTAGAAGAATCACTTGAAAGTCATGTTGTTAATCACTTGAAAGGCAATGTTCATGAACATGAACATTTCTCAAGGAGTGCTGAGGAGGGAGGTGGCTTTGACATGGTGGAAACTGACTTCTGCTCTGTGCTCTTTGGATCTGAAGGTCCCCATTCATATAAATGTCACTCGTAAGAGCTGGTAAGGTGTAGAAACAGAATGGCAGTCATCACATACCCAGTTCAAATCTCACCTCTATCACAAACTCATTTGGTGGCTATAAAAAGCCTCTGTGTCGTGAGACCTGGTGGGGGCGCTGGCTGGGCCAGAAGACCCTAGGGAGCCATCCAGTGGGGTAGGGAGGTCTCTCCACCCCCATCGTTCTGCGTCTCCACCCCCATCGTTCTGCCCGGACACTGAGGTCCAGCGCCGAGGGCCTTCTGGCGGTTCCCTCACTGCAAGAAGCCAAGTTACAGGGAACCAGGCAGAGGGCCTTCTCAGTAGTGGCACCCGCCCTGTGGAACGCCCTCCCACCAGATGTCAAAGAGAAGAACAACTACCAGACTTTTAGAAGACATCTGAAGGCAGCCCTCTTTAGGGAAGCTTTTAATGTTTAATAGACCACTGTATTTTAATACTTTGTTGGAAGCCGCCCAGAGTGGCTGGGGAAACCCAGCCAGATGGGGTGGGGTGTAAATACATTATTATTATTATTATTATTATTATTATTATTATTATTATTATCTACCTGGGTCAGGAGAGCCCAAGGAAGAGGATCCTAGTGGGAGCAATTTCCCTCACCTTGTCCCATCTCTCTACCAGCCCCTGCAGTGCGAGGTGCTAGTTTTGCTTCCATCTCTGGGGTCGCCAAAGACTTGTTCACCCACTTTACCTATCACATCAACAGCTCAGCCTCCAGAGTGTCCTGCCCTGCTTCTCCAGCAGAGGAGATGACCCCACCTGTCCTGCACACCTCTGAGGAGGCAGTAACATTCCCTTCATCAACCAGGTCCCAGAGGCGCCAATGCAGCCATAAAGAGATGGGGCAGATCCAGCCTTCTCAGAAAAGGACTTGGTTGCTTGCTCCACCTAAGGGGGGAGAGAAGACATGAAGAAGAGGAGTAAATAATGTAGCATCATCGCTATCATCGTACCTATCTTTAATAAGCCTCTTTAGCTTGACAAGAAGTTGGTTGTGAGAGCAGCTCCCCTTCCCAAATCTTTCTAGCATTGATTAGCATTCAATTTTAAATCATTCTAAAGTGTTTGTTAGGCTTCACATGCCTGTCTCCATATGTCTCTTTTCAACTACATGTGCTGTCAAAAGAGACAGAAAAAATAGCAAAAGTACAAAAAATAATAATAAAACAGTGCAAGAATCTACACTTATGTCTGCAGAGCTATAAAGGGAGAAACCTGTCCCGCTGCCCCTCATAATGCTGAATAGTTTCTAAACACTAACGGTTTGCTCCACCATTGCTATGTCAAGATGGAGCTTTTGGTATACATTGTACCTCATGGCAGAAGAGCAGTAAAGAGCTTTTCCCCTTTTGGTTTCCCAACCATTGTGTGAACCTTCAGATTTTTATTCAGTCCTCCTTGAGAAGCACGAAGAGGACTAAAATTGAAACCAAGAAGCATGAACACAGATGAGGGTGAAGACTGTTTGGTTTCAAAAACAACAGATTCCAGGGTTTAATCCTCTCTGCAAAACAGGTCCTCTACTCTGGAAACCCATAACCTGCTCCTGGAGAACGTGGAAGATGGCTGCAGAAATGTAAAGATGCTCTGTATATGCTCAGATGGACATTCTTATTATTTTTCCTCCTTCATATCTGCCCTCGGTTTGAAGAAGATTCCAAAGTCCAGCCATACAGGGTTCTAATATGCCTAAACGTAGCTCTGGTTGTTTGAAGACACAAATCTCCAGCATCTCCAGTTAACAGACCTTAACATGCATCTCCACTCCAGTGCTTTTGTCTCTGTGACACTTTCCTCACCAGGCCTGGCCCTACCATTAGGCAGAGGCCTCGGGCAGCAGATGCTGGGAGGTGGATAATTACTGTGAGGTGTTGGAAGGCAGAGCTGTGCATGCTTATGTGGCCTTTTCTGGGACCCTTGAGCTAGCCTGCTGCCCTCAAGTATGAGAAGGCTGTCCCATCGCCAGTGCTGAAATGAGAGCCAGTTGTCAGTCTTGTTGTTGGCTTTGGTGCATGGAATAGTGTGGGTGGCTGCCATCTTGAAACAGACCCACTCCCCAATCTTTTTTTCTAGTTCCAGAGAGATCTGAAGAGCATGAAGGACCAATCACCCTATCTTTGGTTCACCAGGGCACCTCTCCTTCCCACATTAAGCCCCTTCTCATCTGGCTTGCCGGGTACCCTCCAGGAGGAAGCATCCATGTCTTCAAATGCATCGAGACAGTAAGACAGGATGCAGACTCCCATCCTGTTCCCTCACAAACCTCTCACAGCTACAGTTCCAGAGTTAACTTAACAATCCACCACTCTTTCTAGGGAACTTCGGGAACTGCAGTTCTGTGAGGGGAACAGTGGTCTCCCAACAACTCTTATCACCCTTGACAAACTAAATATCCCAGAATCCTTTGGGGGAAGCCATGGCAGTTTAAAGTGGTACCGTAGTGCTTTAAATGTGTGGTGTGAATGTGGCCAAAGTCTGCTTTAGTGATAAAGCACTAATACTGAGGAGAGCCAGTGTGGTGTAGTGGTTAAGAGCAGTAGACTCGTAGTCTGGTGAACTGGGTTCGCATCTCCGCTCCTCCACATGCAGCTGCTGGGTGACCTTGGGCTAGTCACACTTGGGCTAGTCACATCCTCACTCACCTCACAGAGTGTTTGTTGTGGGGGAGGAAGCGAAAGGAGAATGTTAGCCACTTTGAGACTCCTTAGGGTAGTGATAAAGCGGGATATCAAATCCAAACTCTCCTTCTTCTTCTTCTTCTTCTTCTTCTTCTTCTTCTTCTTCTTCTTCCCAGGACTCCAATACCTCAAGGACTGCCTCTCCCCATATAAACCATCTCAGACTCTGCATTCATCATCTGAGGCCCTTCTTTGTGTGCCTTCTCCATGTGAGGTCCAAAGGGTGGCAGCACGAGAACAGGCCTTCTCTGTAGTGGCTCCCCATTTGTGGAACACTCTCCCCAGGGAGAGTTGCCTGGCACCTTCATTATATATATATTTTTAGGTGCCAGGTGAAAACGTTCTTCTTCAACCAGGCCTTTGGCTGATTAATATTCTACAACATTTTAAATGTGTCTGTGGGAAGGGAGGTTTATTGTTTGTTGTTTTGTTTGTAATTGTTTACTTGCTTTTATCCTGTATTTTACCCTGCTCTGAGATCTTATGATGAAGGACGGTATATAATCATCATCATCCTCATCCTCATCCTCATCCCCTGGAGCCTTGAGGTTGCTCATCAACAACAAGCACCTTCACAGCAGACTGCACTTGTATACTCTGCGCCTTGTCACAGTATTCCCCACTATGATGAGTTCTGTATATTTCTATTGAAATTATGGGAAATATTTCTAAATTCTCATCTAGACTTAAAAATTAGCATATGCACATTTTATGCAAACGTGGCTTCTCTTCTGCGGCAATGTGCAAGTGACCATACTGATCAACTCCCAGGAGGCCCTGGGTGCCTGAGCACCCACAAAATTCCCCATGAAGGGGCTGGGCACCCACAAATTTCGGTGCCAGGGTCATGCATGCACCCGTAGCCCTGGGCACCCACGGTCGTGGAACCAAGTTGACATGCCTGATGCTGATTTTTGGGTTCCCTCCACCATTACATAGCAACCTGGGCACCTAGCCACAGTTTTGTCCCTCTCCCTGCCCCCCGATCCACAATGTGGGTGATCACTCTACGCCATGGGCTCAGCTGTGGAGATTTAAACGGATCCCAGAAGTTGGAATGGTGTGGATTATGCATGCAGAGTGAATGCCAGATAGCTCTGTTACAGCCATAGCCTCACTTTGGGCTGGATCCTATTCCATAGCATATTTCCCCTAACAGTTAATCCAGCCTGATCTTTTGCCTATGCCTGCCTCTCTCTCCAACACATATGCACTCGAATGCACACTTTCATAAACCAGAGAAGCTTCACACCATATTGCACGCATTTCCTGAATGGATTTATAATCCATCCAATACGGTACTTTTTGAACGTGTTACAAAAAGGACAGATTTACAGGAGACAATCTGCCTTCATGATGATTGCATATTGTGGCATTTCTAGTCCATATGGATCAGTAAGTCTTGGATAGCAGGCATTTGACCTTCAAAATCATGCAAATGTGAAACCAGACTTCCACTTTTTACAGCTGGAGAAGTCACAGTTTGACTTCTTCATCTTGGCTGGGAAGCCTTGATTAAAATACAGTTTGACTTAAGAAATCTTTGAGTGGTATTTTCTCCTACTCTTTCTTTCATAGTGGCTTTAAAAAAAAATTTAATTTTTTTTTTTTTGGAGCCTAGTTACCCTCCCCTTTGCTTCATCCCTTCCAGCTGAACTTCACTCATTAACACCTATGACTCAATTGCTGATCATTTAAGAGCTAAGTTGCTAATTTAGAGCCAGGGGCAAAGTATAAGCAAGACTTGAAACCCTTTTGCTCACGCCAGAGTTAATCTCAAGTAATAACTCCTGAAAGCCTCTGAAAAGGTCTGAGTGTGGCTTTCTGTCAGCCGCATTAGGGAACGGCACATTTTCGCACTAAGAAACCTTGATTGTGCCATATCTGATCAGAACGCCTCCAATCGGAAATTGATAACTCTTCTTGCTTTTATTAATGTGAAGCAGACTTCCACAACCTAGTGCCCTCCAGACATTGTGCAACTACAGCTCCCATTAGCAAGCCCCGATGTCATGGGCTGGTTGGACGGAGAGGAATGGTGGGAGGAACCAGCTGGGGAACCACCAAGGGAAGAAGGCTCTTGGCTTGGGAAGTGGTGGTGGAACAATGAGTAGTCAGAGGGAGAAGACTGGGGAGAGGAGGCATTGGAAGCTAAAGAGGTAACAGGGCTTAGTGAGCTGGGAGAGTCTGTGGTGGAGAGCCTTCCAGAATCAGAGGCAGAAGCTGAAGCAGGAGAGTGGGTAGAAGGAGGTCAAGAGGCAGAGATGAATCAGGCTGGTCAAGAGTCAAGGGTGTCTTCCCCTCCTGCTGCAACAAGCTCCCCCAGTCTCCCAGAACCAGAAGGGGGCTGAAACGGGTGGAGCGGCAATAGGCTATGGGGAGGCAAAGTCTCCCTGGAGATGCAATGTTGCATGCATGTCACGTGTATGCTGTCACACACACACAGTGCATTGTCAGGAAGAAGCTGAGCAGGGCGGCTTCCTCTCTCATACTCAGGAGGAGCCAGCCATTGAACTGCACCACACTCGGTCTCCCCCACCCCCTCAACATCCAGGTACCCAGCCCCCTGCCAGCAAATATTGAGGGGGCCAAAGACCCCTCTGCCCCTAGGAGTTGGTATGCCTGGTTGAAATCCTAACTTGCACTTAATTCTACCACTTCTGGATCTGCCCCCAAACTCTGTACAGATCTGGTTCCAATCCTGCTGAGACTCACATTTCTTTTTTTTTCTTTTTTTTAGATGATCTTTATTGACTTTTTACTTACATACTATACATACACATACATTATGTTTCACATTTGTTCTTGCTCTCCCAAGCTGACTTCCCTCCTTCCTTCTTCCAGCTTTTTTATGTCGTCTTTAACTTTTCGCATTGTCTTTGTCCATTTTATATATAATTGTTCTTCTTCATTTTTTTCCATAAAATGTCTGTAAACAAATAAATCTTTCTATATATACAATTCTTGTTGTCTGTCTATATTCATTTACAAATATTGTTCAACAATAGTCCTAATATACATTTTTAATTCATTTTTATATTATTATCCAATAAATTTCTTGTGTTTTCCCGTTATGAGGTTTATTTTAGTTCTACTGGTTTCCCTATTTCACATCGTCTTCTCTATATAGAACATAATTTTCCCCCATTCTTTTTGATATGTTTTGTCACCCTGATGTCGAATTTTTGCTGTTAGTTTGGCTATTTCTGCATACTCCATAGCCTTGTACTGCCACTCTTCTATTGTAGGCAATTTTTGCTGTTTTGACACAAAACAGTGGTGCTGAGACTCACATTTCAACTCCGGTGACTTCGTCTGCCTTTGGCTCAGCATTGACAAGCCCAGACTTCTCCCTGCTTGGATGCCATTCTGTCTCACCTAACCCCCTAATTCCAGATGTTTGGGGACTGGCTGCGTATTAGTGGTGGCAAATCCTGCCTTGATTAAGCTCTTCTTCAAGATATTTTTAAAGGAGGCTATACATTTCACTTGTCTTTGAAAAGAAAATCCTAGGAAGGTGGCAAATCCTAGTTGATTTTGCAACCAAAGTCCTAAACCTGAATGGAAATCAAGGCATCATTATTTATGTTTTGTCTTTGGGAACATCTCAAGATTCCCTCTTCCTCCTCCTCCTCCCCTGAGACCCCTGAAAAGAGGGGCAGTTTAGAGCAGCTGTCAGTGTCGCCGTGAACAGCGCCTGCCAAACTGGAGGGAGCAGAGCAGATAGACTTAAAGCTACCGTAAAAGCCTTTCAGTTGCAAGATTGAAAAGAGGGTGAGGTGGGAAAGTAGAAGCTGAAGGATGGCTATGGGATTCGTCTTGACCAAATTATCAGGCTCCCTTTCCTGCCTGAACTGGGAAGTCCATGCAATGCAACCCCTCAGAGGAACACCTCCCAAGTCACAGGCGTACAATACCTCTCAGCACAAACAGCAAGAGTCCAGCACTTGCCGATAAGCTTGTGTTTACATTAGCTCCCTATAGTTCAGTTCAGCTGCTGGGGGTGAATAGCTGTAGCCTTGCTATACTGGTCATATTAAAGGCAACACTCTTGTTGATAGCAGCTCCAGTCAATGTATCCGTTCCAGGAAACGTGTGTGTGTGCTTTTGTGCGAGAGAGAAAGTGTGAAAGTATGTGAGTGTGTGTGTCCTTTATTCTATTGTGTTCCATTTTAGCCCAGCCTAGTCTGTAATCCTATGTACTAATAGGAATCTCAGTTCTCTGAGGGCCAGTCTCTATGTAGTCAAAGCAGCAAGCATGGGGAGGAGAAATTTGGTTCAGTTTGCATTTAAAAGCGAACTTAGCATATATATTTTTCACTTTCCAAAATAAGATGCAAAATGAAGCAAAGCACATCCTTTGAAATGTGCACTACTCTGAATTTTGCAGTGCGATTCTCCAGCCGTGTGTACAAAATGCATACAGTGGGGTTGAAGTGTGAGTATAAATGCACAGATTAGTGAAAATTACATACAAAAATGCGTCAAATTAGGAGAAATCGCTTTGGCAAAAAGGTGCATATTGGGCAAATTGCATATAAAAATGTTTTTTTATAGGGGAGAAAAATCACACTAAATCTCACTAAAGTATTGACAAATTTTCCACGAGGATTTTAAGTGTCCTTGGGGTAGTTAATTGGGAACTGAGAGGACAGGACTTTATGAGAGACACAAAAGAACCTTTAAAAGCAGCAGTTCTCAAAGGGTGTGGCAGGAGAAGATGGCAAGGGTGGTGGGAAGATTCAAGGACAATCAAAGAGGCACTTAAACATTTCAGTGTAGTATAGTATAGTATCAAAACAATGTTTTTTTCTTTTGGATATGCAATCAGAAACAGTATGTGTCTCTCTTCAAGAGCATTGACTGTTCTACAGTTCTACACAGCGTATTTTTGTGAAAAGGGGTTTTCAACTCTGACAAATATGAAAGAACAGAAAAGAGAGAGGCTACTTTATGTTGATGAGGATATGAGAGTATGTTTGTCTCAAATTAGACCTAATATAAATGGGATTACGCAACAAAAGCAAGCTCACACCTCTCATTGAATTTTTATACATATTGAAGGTACGTACCGGTATGTCAAAGGTTCATTTATAATTACATTCAGGGGATGATTCCTGTTCTTATGTAGCTGCAGAGGAGGAATGACCACTGGGAGGAGCACAGAGAGAAGAAAGGACATGGTTCATCGGCAGCAGCACAACTGGATGCCTTCATCTGCCCCAGTTGCAACAAAACATGTCTCTCCTGTATTGGTCTCTCCAGCCACAGCAGGCGCTGAAACCTTCCAACATATTGACTCTACTCCAAATGGTGTACTCCTCCATTGTCTCCCAAAACAGACAGACGGATGCCAACTATCACAAAAGGCCAAAATGTGAATGGGTCATACTTTGCACTCAGCAGATCAATTGCTGGTAGGATTTTATTAGGATTTTATTTACTTACAGAATTTCTAATGGAGGATGTATTCCAAACTTAACTAGCCTCATTTATCAGGTGGCATATTATTATGGCCCAGAATGCAATTTATAGACAGGTAGAGCTACAGGTAGGTTTAATGAGGAAGAAGACCTTCAGTTTTCTATTTTAACTTCTTTATTTTAAGGCACTGTTCTGTTCTTTTGGTTTTAAAATTAACTCGCAGACAGAAGTTTTGGAAGTTTCTTTAATTTAGTGGCCATATGTGATAGAATGATTCCCTGCTGTGAAATCTGTCATGGACAGAGAATCAAAAACAGAAGGGAAGAATTATGCCAATATGCCTAGCACCATATGAAGAAAAAAAATCAGATTCTTAACCCGTGGACACTGGTATTCCACAGCAACATATTAAGTGCAATGCCCTCCAAAGCAGAAAAACCTAAAGACTCATCCAAGGAGCTATTTATGTGCAACCATGTTATGGTTGTACATACCCTGGGGCTTTTGTGGGAGTTTACAAAACTGCCTGCGATGTGGGGTAGAGGGGGGAACAATGCCAAGAGACTGACCTTTCTGTGCATTGAATTTGCAGGTACATAGGAAGCTGCTTTTTCCCAAGGTCAGAAAGAGCAAGAGACAAAGTTCCACCACCAACAGCCATCAAAAATGAGAAACTACGGATCTGTGAGTTTTAGCCGCCCTGATAAAGTTGGCCCTAATGTGGATTGTGCCAAATCTATTTTACTTCATCCGCTTTGCAGGGACTCCTTTGCAGACAAATTTTATCCGCTTCTGCCAAAAGGAGGGGAAAGGTTCTGGCCATTTTTAGATTCCCCAAAAGAGTGCAAGGGGGACGCAGAACTTCATTTCACAGAATGAGTCAAAACCAAAACCCAGAAGCACAGAGCAACTCAGAAAGAAATTGGTTGTTTTTTTTTCAAAAAAAAGAAAAACAGGTATTCAAGGTGAAAGTTGGGACCGATGCAAGCCACTTCCATGTACATGCCTTGAGCAATTTTGAGGAAAGGTGGAATATAAATCAATAAACTGTGATGAAAACTGAGTCACCATCATTGCAACATAAACCCAATCTGCCGCACAGCAAGACACATTATTGTTGCTGATCAAAGGAGACAGATTAGGAATCGCTTCTCCTGAACGTCCCCACATCCCCAAAGAGGTTTGAAGAATGAAATAATCCTCCCCCGAAGCAGGAGTTCACAGTATGGACCCTTTTAGCTCTCAAGTCTCCGAAATCTGGTTGATGTTTCCATCAAACAATTTAGCACACAAACTGAGACAAGATGTGGAAATTCTTGCCCGAGCGAATGTAATTGCATGGACAGCGTCAATGCCATTCGACTTGGTGTCAACCGTTTCCCGAAGTTCACTTTGTCATATAGAGCAGCCAACAGGCGAGGAAGAGATACCAGAGCAGAATGGTCCAGAATGAAGTAGACAGTGCAGAATCGTAGTTTCTCTAATGTCAAGTTCTCTAGATGTCTTCAACATTCTGGAGGATGTAATAAGGTAAAGGTAAAGGGACCCCTTCATGGATCACTGCCTTGCCGTGGCGAAGGGGCTTGAAGAACTCAGAGAAGCTATGAACTATGCCAAGCAGGGCACCCAAGATGAACAGGTCATAGTGGAGAGTTTTGACCAAACGTGATCCACCTGGAGGAGGAACTGGCAAGCCACTCCAGTATCCCTGCCAAGAAAACTCCATGGACAAAGACAACAGGCATATAAAAGTTATGACGCTGGAAGATGAGCCCCTCAGGTCGGAAGGCGTCCAACATGCTACTGGGAAAGAGCGGAGGACAAGTACAAGTAGATCCAGAGCTGATGAAGCGGCTGGGCTAAAGCCAAAAGGATGTTCAGTTGCAGATATGCCTGGAAGCGAAAGGAAAGTCCAATGCTGTAAAGAAAAATATTGCATAGGAACCTGGAATGTAAGAACCATGAACCTGGGTAAGTTGGATGTGGTCAAAAATGAGATGGCAAGAATAAATATTGACATCCTGGGCATCAGTAAACTAAAATGGACGGGAATGGGCGAATTCAGTTCGGATGACCATCATATCTACTACTGTGGGCAAGAAACCCACAAAAAAAAATGGAGTGGCCCTCATAGTCAACAAAAGAGTGGCGAAAGCAGTACTGGGATGCAATCTCAAAAATGATAGAATGATCTCGATACGAATCCAAGGCAGACCTTTTAACATAACAGTAATCCAAGTTTATGCACTAACTACTGGTGCTGAAGAAACTGAAATTGACCAATTCTATGAAGACTTACAAGACCTTATAGAAGTGACACCAAAGAAGGATGTTCTTCTCATTATAGGGGATTGGAATGCTAAAGTAGGGAATCAAGAGATAAAAGGAACAACTGGCAAGTTTGGCCTTGGAGAGCAAAATGAAGCAGGGCAAAGGCTAATAGAGTTCTGTCAAGAGAACAAGCTGGTCATCACAAACACGCTTTTCCAACAACACAAGAGACGACTCTACACATGGACATCACCAGATGGGCAGCATCGAAATCAGATTGATTATATTCTCTGCAGCCAAAGATGGAGAAGCTCTATACAGTCAGCAAAAACAAGACCTGGAGCTGACTGTGGCTCAGATCATCAGCTTCTTATAGCAAAATTCAAGCTTAAACTGAAGAAAGTAGGAAAAACCACTGGGCCGGTAAGATACAATCTAAATCAAATCCCTTATGAATACACAGTGGAAGTGAGGAACAGGTTTAAGGATTTAGATTTGCTAGACAGAGTGCCTGAAGAACTATGGATGGAGGCTCGCAACATTATACAGGAGGCAGCAACGAAAACTATCCCAATGAAAAGGAAATGCAAGAAAGCAAAGTGGCTGTCCAATGAGGCCTTATAAATAGTGGGGGAGAGAAGGCAAGCAAAATGCGAGGGAGATAGAGAAAGATACAGGAAATTGAATGCAGATTTCCAAAAAATAGCAAGGAGAGATAAGAAGGCCTTCTTAAACGAGCAATGCAAAGAAATAGAGGAAAACAACAGAATGGGAAGAACCAGAGATCTGTTCAAAAAAACTGGAGATATGAAAGGAACATTTCGTTCAAAGATTGCCATAATAAAGGACAAAAGTGGTAAGGACCTAACAGAAGCAGAAGACATCAAGAAGCGGTGGCAAGAATACACAGAGGAATTACACCAGAAAGATATGGATGTCTTGTACACCCCAGGTAGTGGGGTTGCTGACCTTGAGCCAGACATCCTGGAGAGTGAAGTCAAATGGGCCTTAGAAAGCACTGCAAATAACAAGGCCAGTGGAAGTGATGGTATTCCAGCTGAACTATTTAAAATTTTAAAAGAGGATGCTGTTAAGGTGCTACACTCAATATGCCAGCAAGTTTGGAAAACTCAGCAGTGGCCGGAGGACTGGAGAAGATCAGTCTACATCCCAATCCCAAAGAAGGGCAGTGCTAAAGAATGCTCCAACTACCGCACAATTGCACTCATTTCACACGCTAGCAAGGTTATGCTTAAAATTCTACAAGGAAGGCTCAAGCAGTATGAGGACCGAGAACTCCCAGAAGTGCAAGCTGGATTTAGAAGAGGCAGAGGAACCAGAGACCAAAATACAAACATGCGCTGGATTATGGAGAAAGCTAGAGAGTTCCAGAAAGACATCTACTTCTGCTTCATTGACTATGCAAAAGCCTTTGACTGTGTCGACCACAGCAAACTATGGCAAGTTCTTAAAGAAATGGGAGTGCCTGATCACCTCATCTGTCTCCTGAGAAATCTCTATGTGGGACAAGAAGCTACAGTTAGAACTGGATATGGAACAACTGATTGGTTCAAAATTGGGAAAGGAGTATGACAAGGCTATATATTGTCTCCCTGGTTATTTAACTTATATGCAGAATTCATCATGCGAAAGGCTGGGCTGGATGAATCCCTAGCCGGAATTAAGATTGCTGGAAGAAATATCAAGAACCTCAGATATGCAGATGACACAACCTTGATGGCAGAAAGTGAGGAGGAATTAAAGAACCTTTTATTGAGGGTGAAAGAGGAGAGCGCAAGATATGGTCTGAAGCTCAACATCAAAAAAACGAAGATCATGGCCACTGCTCCCATCACCTCCTGGCAAATAGAAGGAGAAGAAATGGAGGCAGTGAGAGATTTTACTTTCTTGGGCTCCATGATCACTGCAGATGGGGACAGCAGCCACGAAATTAAGAGACGCCTGCTTCTTGGGAGGAAAGCAATGACCAACCTAGACAGCATCTTAAAAAGTAGACCAAACGACTAAACAACAACAAAGGGACCCCTGACCATTAGGTCCCGTCGTGGCCGACTCTGGGGTTGTGGCACTCATCTTGCTTTACTGGCCGAGGGAGCCAGCGTACAGCTTCCAGGTCATATGGCCAGCATGACTAAGCTGCTTCTGGCGAACCAGAGCAGTGCACGGAAATGCCATTTACTTTCCTGCCAGAGTGGTACCTATTTATCTACTTGCACTTTGACGTGCTTTCGAACTGCTAGGTTGGCAGGAGCAGGGACCGAGGAATGGGAGCTCACCCCGTCACTGGGATTCAAACCGCTGACCTTCTGATCGACAAGTCCTAGGCTCTGTGGTTTAACCCACAGCGCCACCCGCGTCCCTTTGGAGGATGTAATAGTTATGCACAAATAGTTAATGCTATTGGCTGTGATATCCAAGGCCTTTAATCAATAGTCAGATTAGACAGGTGGGAGAATCTACCACAGAAAGTTTGTGCTATTATTAGTATGAAAGGAAAGTGAAGGAAAGGACATTGAGGTCAACTCAGGCAGAAGAGATGCTCTAATTGTAACGTGAGAACTGAGGGAAAGCCTTGCTAGATCAGGCCAAAAGCCTATCCAGTCCATGGTTGCGGAACAACTCCAGGCACGCCTGGAGGATGCAGACCATTTGAATCCCTTCCAATCGGGATTCAGGCCTCATCATGGGACTGAAACTGCCTTGGTCGCGCTGGTCGATGATCTCCATCGGGCTAGGGACAAAGGTGAAAGCTGTTTCCTAGTTCTGCTGGATTTCTCAGCAGCCTTTGATACCATCGACCACGACATCCTTCTGGACTGGCTAAAGGAGCTGGGAGCTGGGGGCACTGTTATACAGTGGTTCCTCTCCTTTCTCCTGGGTTGTGTTCAGAAAGTGGTGTTGGAGGATGAGTGTCCTTTCTCAACAGTGCAGCTTCTGTGTCTGCCTCTCTCTCTACTTCTGGAAATGCTGGAAGCAGGGGTGGTGGTATTCCTCCTCCTCTTCTGTTAGGAGCTATTCTTCCTGTGACTGCATTTCCCACTCTTCTGATCCAGATCAGCCCCTGACAGTCCAGAACCCTATCTTTGCAGTGAACATAGGAATGCTGGAAGCTGTACACTGAATCAGAAAATTGAACTACCTAGTATTGTCTACACCTGCTTGGCAGCTGCTCTCCAGAATTTCTGACCAGGGTCTTTCCCAGACCTACTTGCAGATGTTAGGAAATGAACCTGGGACCCTTTGCATGCAACATGATCCAGGATTAGATGGGCTTTGGGGATGAAATAACAGGACTCTTCTTGTCTTCTTAAGTGTGTGATACATTTTGGAATCTGAAAAACTAATATCAGACCCAAAAGTGCAAAGTGAACCAGCAGAGTTGGTTGGTTGACCATAATTCCTCCTAAACTGGCTCACTAGCTTCCAGGGAACCTTAAAGCTTGGGAAGAGAAAGAGATGTATTTAGGAGCAATAATTACTTCTAAAAAAAATATTTGCAGCTTTCCCGCTTTCCCCCGCTACCCAAGTACTGAACAGTTGGTGCACTTTATCTTGCATTATTACTATGTTTCTGAAAACCCCCATACAAAAATAAGGATCTGCAGAAGAGTCCGTAAATGGCTCTGAAGGAGCACCTAGCGGTCCATTGAGCGTTCATTCCACATTTCAAATCTAAATATGTCTTTACAAACAGCTCCAAAGGACTCGTTAGATTCCACTGGGTCAACCCTCTGCATTTTCAAAAGACCCTAACTATATATTTACATAATCTGCATTTTTAAAAAGCCCTTAATTATGTATTTACATGACAGATGATAACGGCTCCAAAGGAACCATAGCAGTCAGCTGTGTCGGTCCTAATATACTTCCTATAGGGATATTTCCCCCCCACACCTCCCCTTTCTTAAGCAACTGCTTGTATTTGTGGGGAACTGGCACCAAATTAAAAAGAAAGAAAGCAAAACCCAACCTTTTCATTTAAAAGTGAGTAAAATGCTCTAAGTGGCTGAAGACAATCCAGAAATTATTTATTATGGGCTGTAGCTTGAGTCATTGTTCGCTCAAACCAAAGGGCTTGGAATTTAACCAATTCAGAGCCTGATCCAAACATGTTCAGCGCCAGACTTCACCAACCTGATGCCCTCCATGGGGCTTCCTGCTGATGGAAGTTGTAGTCCAAAACATCTGGAAGGCACCAAGTTGGCAAAGGTTGCCCTAAGCAAAGGTTGCCCTTCCCGATGCCTTAGGGAAGGTGCTCTGGCGATCCGCAAAGGAATGTACGTATCCCTAGTGGAGATCGCCAGCTCACCTTCCGGGTAGGAACTCTGGGGATCATTCACAGAAATATAGACACAACACATAGGCTAATAACTTTTAGAGCATATAAAATAAAATAATGATATCATTCAAAAAGTAGAAATAAATCTATTAGAGTTCATATATACAATGTAACAGACGAGTGGCGCAGAACGTCAAGCCATGTGTTCAAGTTAGGCGTCAAAGGTCAGTCTCACAATGGTTATTCAAAGATTTCAACAGAAGATGTCTCAAAAGTCTAAAAAGGAAAGTTTCCTCAATACTTTTTCAAAAGTTTCAATGGAAGACATCTCAAAAGTCTCAAGGACAGTGTTTCCGGAATGATACTACTGTTTCGTAATAGTCTTCTCCAGCTGAAAATACAATGCAAAGCATACAACCAATGAATGATAACAGAATTGAGCATACACATTGTATAATAAAACAGTTCTCACTGCAACACAGGGGTTTGTTTTTGGCACTCTGGGGATCGTGGCAGGGCTAAGCATGTCCTTTTGAGGATCGCAGCAGAATTGAGGGGTGGGGCAGACCCCTTCTAGAAAATATGGAGGGCCTTCTGATCCCTCAGCCCCTTTTAGATGGCGTCCCTGAATGGAAATTCAGTGGCTTCTAACCAAGATGGCTATACATTATTTCTAATGTCAGAAGCAGTATGCACAGCTGGCTGGGCCTGATGAGAGTTGTAGCCAAGTTGCAGATGATTTGGACTACAACTTCTTTCCGCCCCAGGCAGCATGCCCAACTTCTCCTTGCTTGGGCTTTGTCCACTTTGGATGTAGGCCCCACCCACCACCAGTATGTGGACTCCAAATGCAGCCTTCGTGGGCAGAGAGCTTCCTCTCCCCTAGTGGGGAGGCTGTGGTTCTTAATTTGGATGTGAGGAAGGAATTTTGGAATTGACTATGCAGAAAGGAGCAATGTTCTAGGATCTCTTAGCCGGTCAGATTATGGGTTTCTTGCATTGATTCTAATTCTGAGCCAACCCCGTCTGGCCTGGTGGCTGTTTTCTACTCTTCCCAAACTATTATGAAGAAAGGGATCCCATCCCCCCAAAGATAACAAATTACAAAAAACCCAGAGCTGATAAAATGTTGCCGCTTCAAGCTTCCCATGGTCTTCTGCATGGCTGTAAGATTATGGTGGCTTGTTTGTTTTTTAATTTAAAAAAGCAAAAAACCAAGGGCAAAGAGGTGCAAATGTTATAAAGAGGACGACATCGCAGGGCATGTCTCTGGTTCTCCTGCTTGTAGTTTCCAAAGGATTCTAATAAGTCGGGTAAACTGCCGGGACAAACAACACCGCTCCCAATGTGTCTGGAGATTCTGCATCTGCCTTCGTTAATCAGCCTCCTTTCCTGAATATGAATTGGAATAATGAGTCAATTAATGTTCTCAAATGCCAATGAGATGCAAAAGAGATTGGCAGTGGAGGTGGGAGCGGTGAGATTCGGGAGCTGTTCCAGTGCCTGGATTTTTAACAAGCATTGAAAACTGAGTGCACAACTGATTATTTATCACACACAAATGGGGTTGACTGGCACCTCTTCGCATCCACCCCCCTCCCCCAGTTCAACCCAGGCGGTGGAGGAGGGGGAGAAATCTCCATTTTAAGCCAGGCGGTCGGAACTGTAATTATACAGGACAAAATAGCAGGAGGCCATAAATCTTCTGCATTTTAAGACATGTATGCAGTGACTACTTCCTGAACTCTGGAAGAAATCAGCCTACTGTCCTTTCTGGGGCCCTTTGGGGTTAAAGCAGGAGGTTCTTTTGTGCAGACTTGGCCCTAGATGGTTCTTCAGGTCTGTGACATGCTTGGTTTAGGAAGCTGTGAATTGTTGGTATGAGTGTTTATTATATTTCTCACCTGTCCTTCCCCATTAGGGTTCCCACGTCAGGAACATCCCTGACCCTGTGATTTCAGGGCCCAAATCTGAGACCTAAGGGCAGCCCCATGTGATGTCATGGGGTAGCCCCTAGAGATGGAAGTTAATTGGGAGAGGTGAGCAGAGGAGGCCAGATCAGCCCCCCCCAAGCGTCTATGCTATAATTTGGAGTCATGTCCTGCCATGTTGGAGCTTGCAAGCTGGATGCACAGTTATCATTATCATCATCACCACTCTTGCCTGCCTGGAGATTCAAGCTCTCCACCTGCCACCTGCAGAGGGCCACTGCCAAACCTGGAGACTTTAGGTCAGACCTGGAGGGCTGGCAAGCCATTTCCTCATAAAGTCCCAGGGCAGCCCACAACAATTTAATAATACAATACTAAAAGCCATTAAGACAGATCACAATCAAGAGAACAAGGTGGATCCTATAATATATATCTCAGGTACAGTGTCAGATTTACGTATAAGCTAAACAAACTATAGCTTAGGGCCCCACTCTCCTGCCCCCCCCCCCAATTTTTCACTATTAATATACTTCTTCTTAATTGTATTTTAGTTCAATGATTACTTTGATAAAATACATATTTTGTTATTTGCAAATGGCTTTAGATACCTATTACATCCATAAATTACCATATAGCATATATTCAACACAAAAAACCAGTGACAATTCGGTGTTGACAAAGGACAGCTGGACCTATAAAGGGCCCCATTACCTTAGGGCCTCATCAAACCTAAATCCAGCCTTGCTCCGGTATCAAAGTCCATTGTAAATAATAATAGAATCACAGAGTTGCAGAGATGGAAGGAACTCCATGAGTCGTCATCTAGTCCAATGCCTGCAATGCAGGCATCTTCAGGACACAGTGAAGGTGCTAGATGGGCTGCTGTAGGGAAGGAATTTCACAGTTTAGGGGCTGTCACAGAAAATGCCCTCTCACTGGCCACCACCTTCTGAACGACTGAAGGTGGTGGAACTCCCACGAGAGCCTCTTCTGTTGATCTTAACACCCAAAAGGGTCTGTAGGGAAAGAGGTAATCTTTTAGAAATTTGGGCCCAGAGTGGAGTCCTTACTGCCCACCTGAGGAGAAAGGACAGAGTGAGGCCAAAAAGCTCACTTCTTCTTCTTCTTTGCTGATTACTCATAGCTGAGTAAGATTGCCTTCCATGAACAGGGTCTTAACAATGAGTCTGTAAGTGACTGTGGAGGTCAATTCTGGATCCACACGTCCTTCCACAGTGGGGTCATAGGTTTCTGGGTGGGAGTTTATCACGGTGAGGGATTGCCAAGCGTGCCTTCCTCTTAGCATGTTTCTCCCTTTCGTCCTGAGTTCGAGCGTCTTCAAAGCCCATGACACCTTTGGTAAAGGTTCGGTGAGGGTTTGCCAGGCGTGCCTTCCTCTTAGCATGTTTCTCCCTTTCGTCCTGAGTTCGAGCGTCTTCAAAGCCCATGACACCTTTGGTAAAGGTTGTTCTCCAATTGGAGCGCTCGCAGGCCAGTGTCTCCCAGTTGTTGGTGTTTATACTACATTTTTAAAGATTTGCCTTGAGAGAGTCTTTCAACCTCTTCTGTTGACCACCAGCATTACGCTTTCCATTTTTAAGTTCGGAATAGAATAGTTGCTGACCTCAACTGGTGAGGGTGACAAGGACTGACTCCAGGCATATCCCCATCGTACACATCCAATATACCTTTGAAACACGTGACTTCTCCAAAAGAATCCTTGGAATTGTACCAGGAATTTCAGATATGTGAGGGGGAAACTACAGTTCCCATGGTTCTTGGAGGGAAGTCAGGTCCTTTAAATGTGCATTTACACTCCGTCTTGGCAAGGAGAAGTCAGAAAACTGCACTGGAGACCAGGGCAAAGCTGGGGGGGGGGGGTGGAGAATGGACTTCTGCTCCTTCCTCCCTGGGTGATGGACAGAAGTCAACATAAATGACAGGTTGGAACCAAAACTGAAAGGGGAGAAGGCATAACAAGTCCTGATTCTGCCCAATACTGCATCCAGGCTGCTCAAAGGATGAACATTTTCTTCTCAATTTATAGTTGCTCCCTATAATTAAAAACACCAAAGGTTTCCTCACCCTTTAGATATTGGTACAACTATTTCATGAAAACATCTAGGATTAAACCGGCAAAACGTTCATGAGAAGGGAAATGCAAAAAGGGGAAAGCAGACACACAAAACAGCCTCTTATTTATTGCTAAATTGCATTTCTCTGGCTCCCCCCCCCCCCATGTATCTGATAATGATGAAATGGTCGGGTGGTTTGACCTTTTGTTCATTAAATTTCCTCTTAACAGGACACAGATTGGCATTGTGCAGGACAGGGAAAGACTCTAATCAACTGCTCTCCTGTGAACCAAGCGGAGGGGGAAATATTGTTGGTCGATCAGGTGAGCACTAAGCCCAAGTTACTTCAATATTTACTGTGATCTGTATTGTTTAAAATATTTGTTCCCTACCTTTGAACACTGCTTGGTACGTGCATGTAGAATGATTAGAAGGTTGTGCAGATTTTGTGGCATGCCATATTTGGTTTTGCTATTTTAAGTAATTTCAGTGATGATTTCTTGGGGAAATGGTTCCCATTTCTTGTGTATGTTGCTCTGAAAATGAGATGGGAAGAAGTCCTCCTAAACACACACACACACACACACACACACACACACACACACACTTCAATGAATTTGATCTCTGGTGGTTCTGAAAAGAGAATATAGCTGCGATCCTCTGGTCCAGTAGCCATTGGATACAGTTGATCTTCCTATGCAAGAGAGAGTGAGAGCTCTGCCCGATCCTCCCTCTCTGTTGCCACGGCAGCTTCCTTGGCCCTGCTGCTTCTGACATTAGCGCTCTAACATTGGAAGCACTATGCTCAGGAGGAGACAGGACGCCTTGTGTCCAAATGATGCTCTCTGGAAGCTAAAGTACTTGTAGCACAATGCTAGGCATGTTTACTCAGAGGTAAGTGTCACTGTGTTCAATGGGATATACTCCCATGTGCCTCAATCTGAAGCCTTAGTCTTACATGCCAGAAAATGGGTATGTTTAGCCTAGAAAAGAGAAGACTAAGAGAAGATATCATCATCATCATCATCAAACCTTTATTGGCATCACATACAAACATTCAGAATAAATAGGCCAGTGCGATCTCGTTGCCATTTCAACAGTACAGTCATTTGCCAAAGGGAAGAAGAGGTGAGCAATCTATTTCATCTCTGGGGGTCTCCAGCAAGGGCAGGATCCTGTAGCGTACTTCAGCGACAAAAAATCAAATAGAGGAACTTAGCTGCTGTCTTGGTGAGCTCCTGGTCTCTCCCCTGTAATAAGAAGTGTATAAGCTCTGTCTCTGGTTTCCATGTTGGAATACATAGATGGTCTAGAAATTGTTGGCAGAGATCATCATACATTTTACATTTAAGGGCCATGTGAGCTAGAGTTTCCTCCAGGTGGGCATCGCATGAGCAGATCCTATCTCCTTCTGCCATACCCGCAAACCTACCCCAAAGATGTATGAGAGAAGATATGATAGGTAAAGGAACCCCTGACCATTAGGTCCAGTCGTGGCCGACTCTGGGGTTGCGGCGCTCATCTCGCTTTATTGACTGAGGGAGCCGGCTTACAACTTCCGGGTCATGTGGCTAGCATGACTAAGCCACTTCTGGTGAACCAGAGCAGCGCATGGAAACACCGTTTACTTTCCTGCCAGAGCGGTACCTATTTATCTACTTGCACTTGACGTGCTTTCGAACTGCTAGGTTGGCAGGAGCTGGGACTGAACAATGGGAGCTCACCCCATCGCGGGGATTCGAACCGCCGACCTTCTGATTGGCAAGTCCTAGGCTCAGTGGTTTAACCCGCAGCGCCACCCATCTTCAAATGTCTTGAGGGCTGCCACATGGAAGATGGAGCAAGCTTGTTTTCTTCTGCTCTGGCAGGCAGGACCCGTACCAATGGCTTCACGTTACGAGAAAGGAGATTCTGACACAACATCAGGAAGAACTTTCTATAATAAGAGATGTTCAACCGTGGAACAGACTCCCACGAGAGGTGATGGACTCTCCTTCCTTGGAGGTTTTTGAGCAGAGGTTGGGCAGCCATTTGTCATGGATGCTTTAGTTGAGATTCCTGCATTGCAGCGGGCTGGACTGGATGAGCCTTGGGATCCCTTAGCATGCTACCATTCTATGATTCTCTGATTGATTCTAAATCTGAAGTTAGCAACCTTAGCCAAGAGGCTCAGTGGAGATGCAAAATAGGGGCCAGGCTGCTGATACAGTTGCTGCTGCTGGTGCAACTTATATGGGCAGTAAAAATTAAAAAAAGACGTGGGGGGGGGGGGAAGGCTGAGCTACTGTAGTTGCTTATGATGAGTTCTGCTTTCTGCATGTAAGCACTCCATCCAGCAAGATGAATCTGATCCCTGCCAAGCTATTTGTCTATTAAGCACTTGCATAAAAGGGATCCTTCTTTTTTTCTCTCTCCGGCAGTCAAGGAACCCAGAACAAGACCCAAAGGAAGCTTGGTTTGTAGAGTTAATTTGGAAAAATTATTCCCAAGCTTTGTCCCCCCCCCCCCCCAATTGCTCTGAATAGCAAATGCTATTTCGTCCCCTGCAGGAAGTATCTAAACAGTTCTCTCCGCTGCTTCTAAACACACACACACACACACACACACACACACAGTGATAATGAATCGCACACAGTCCAATTATAAGAACCAACAATTGCAACTTAAAAGTCGAAACCTCTTCCATTGTCCCCTCCGGAGTTGTTAGAGACATTCCTCAGCTTCAGTTCTAAATGAATTCTAGCTAAATACCTTTGAATGCTCCAATAGGAACATTTAAAGACATAAAAGGTGTCCAAAAAGTTCCCCTTTGCATTACTCCGTCCCCAATTGTTTTCTCTTAATTAGAGAGCCTTACATTTCATTGCTGTTGTAATGGGGTTCCAGAGAGAGGAATGATAGCACATCAAATGAAAATGGGGAGATGCTCAGGCAGAGAAGGTTGAGGGAAAGAACTAGGAGGGGGAAATGGGGTCTGCCGAATAACTGAGGCCTAGTCCTTTCATTCATGTAAGAAACCTGTTTGTATCACTTCAGTAAACTGGTGGGAGTTAATGTGTAAATGCCCCTCCATTTGAAAAAATCACCCCCTGCCCTTAATATAGAAAAGTAGCCTGTCAGGGAGAAAGCTAGACAAGAACTATTCTTCCTGACATGCTACTTTTGTAAGTACTGGGGAGGGTTTTGTATGTGTGCATGCTACGCAAGTGGATAGCTTGTGGGCTGTGTGTAATGTTGAAACATTTGGAATTTGTTTCAACTTGAGGTGAGACAAGAACCCCTCCGCGCACACACACACAAGCACACACACATTGTTGTGTGTGCATGCATGTAAAATTTTTAGGGGTGTGGTGTATGTTATTTAAACTTTATGGAGGTGATTGGCTTGATGGCTGTTATTTTTCAAATGTATTCCACTTTCCTTATACAGTGGTACCTCGGGTTAAGAATTTAATTCATTCTGGAGGCCCGTTCTTAACCTGAAACTGTTCTTAACCTGAAGCACCACTTTAGCTAATGGGGACTCCCACAGTCGCCGCGCCACTGCTGCGTGATTTCTGTTCTCATCCTGAAGCAAAGTTCTTAACCCGAGGTACTATTTCTGGGTTAGCGGAGTCTGTAACCTGAAGCGTCTGTAACCTGAAGCATCTGTAACCCGAGGTACCACTGTAGCGGCATTGTTTGACCCCTCCCACTTGGCCTTTGATCCCACCCACTTGGCCCTCGGAAGCTGGCCAGTATAAAATCTGGCCCTTGGAACAAAAAGGGTTCCCTAGCCTTGGTGGGCAGCAGAGGATTAGGGAAAGAAGATACTGGGTACTTAAAGTTTATTGCCCTATAGCCATTCTAGCAGCAGTGGTTTGCTTTCCCTATTTACCAGCAGAAGTAGCAAAGCCACACTTGAGGCAATGCATAAATACTGGAAGCCCAAATGCCTTCCTCCAAATTGCCCTTCTGATTGAAATATACCCTACACCATAATTGCATTCTCATGATTTCACAGTTTGGGTGGAATCTCTCTCAGAGAGGTTTGTACTTCTCTTAAATCAGTGATGGCCAAACATGGCCCTCCAGCTGTTTTGGGACTACAACTCCCATCACCCCTAGTTAACAGGACCAGTGGTCAGGGATTATGGGAACTGTAGTCCCCAAACAGCTGGAGGGCCAAGTTTGACCACCACTGTCTTAAATGGTAAATGGGCATATGGCGGGGGGTGGGGGTGGAATCCTGTCCACAGACCATTGCACCATGATAAACAAGAAGCAGTATTGTGTGAATGGATTCTGATTGCTTTTCAAGCCTTTGCTGAGAGTTGCCATTGTTCTCAGCACCTAATACACTCTCCATCAGGTTGGCATTACCCCAAATTTTGCCATCTGATGCTGTTGCCCTTTTGTCTCCTGTCAGGGCAGGTCGCAGATGAGTTGATGGACGAACTTGGCCAGAGCGGAAGTGACAAGTGGCTGTCTCAAGGGCAGAGATACACCTGTTTTCACAAAAGAAAGACATCTGCAACCAGACAGGTAACAATTCAGCTGTGAGTTACATGCTTCTGCTCTTTGCTTTCTGGTTTGCACCTGAAAGTTTGCACCACATTTGACAGGACATTCTTCCAGGTGTTTTATATGATTTATGTAAAGTAAACTCCATGCCCATTTAACCTAACTGTCCAAGTCTAGCTTTCCTAGGAAATCTGATCTTGTGACTCTTCCAAGAGTCAGCAATGACAGGGATGAATCAAACCATCCTGGAGGAATTTACAGTCATACCTCAGGTTACAGATGCTTCAGGTTGCGCGTTTTCAGGTTACGCACCACGCCGAACCCGGAAGTACCAGAACGGGCTACTTCCGGGTTTTGGTGCTTGCACATGCACAGAAGCACTAAATCACACTTTGTGCATGCGCAGAAACGCTGAATTGTGGCCCGCGAGTGATCAGACGTGGTGCTGCGGGTTGTGAATCCTGTGGGTTGTGAACATGCCTCCTGCATGTATCACGTTTGCAACCCAAGCATCCACTGTATTCAACCTTATTGAATCCCTTTTTCTCCTCCTTTCAAACTCCCTTGTCAGTGGCGTAGCGTGGGTTGTCAGCACCCGGGGCAAGGCAAGTAATTTGCGCCCCCTAACCCGTTGATTTTAGTAGGGGCAGAGAGCTGCGAGTGCGAGTGCGCCCCCCCAGATGTTGCGCCCGGTGTGGCCGGCCCCCCCTGCACCCCCCACACTACACCACTGTCCCTTGTACATTTTCACACCAAAATGTACCTTGAAAACTTCTACTAGGTGCTAGGATAGCCAACTTCAAACATTCAAAGGGCTGTCACAGGGAAGATGGAGCAAGCTTGTTTTCTGCTGCCCCAAGCGGGTAGGATTCAAATGACAGTGGTACCTCGGGTTAAGCACTTAATTCGTTCAGGAGGTCCGTTCTTAACCTGAAACTGTTCTTAACCTGAAGCACCACTTTAGCTAATGGGGACTCCCACAGTCGCCGCGCCACTGCTGCGTGATTTCTGTTCTCATCCTGAAGCAAAGTTCTTAACCCGAGGTACTATTTCTGGGTTAGCGGAGTCTGTAACCTGAAGCGTCTGTAACCTGAATCGTATGTAACCCGAGGTACCACTGTACAAGAAAGGAGTTTCTGGCTAAACATTAAGGAAGAACTTTCTGATGGCAAGAGCTGTTTGTTAGCAGAATGGACCACCTCAGAAGATGATGGGTGCTCCTTCGTTGGACGTTTTAAAAGAGAGGTTGAATGGCCTTCCATCAGGGATTTTTTTAGCTGTGATTCCTTCATTGCAGGGGATTAGACTAGGTGAGCTTTTGGGCTCCTTTCCAAACTTACAGTTCTATGATTCTATGAACTCTAATCTCTGGCCTTCCCCAGTTTTCCCACTGCAGGGAGAGTTCCTTCACTAGCCTTGGAAATCCTGCCAGGACATTCAGTGTTGATGAGAGATCTAATGAACTTAAGTTGCAGGAGGGTGGATTTTGATTAAGCATTAAGAGAAATGTCTTAACATTGACAGCAGCTTGACAATGGAACCAGTTGCCCTCGCTCTTCTCTGCGGGAGGTCTTGAAGCAGAGACTGGGCAACCACATCTTGAATATGCTCTAGCTCTGGATTTCCTTCCTCAGGCTAGATGGCATTCAAGTGTGTCCCCCTCCAGCTCTATCATTCAGTTATTCTCCCTCATTCCCAAATTGTTGTTGTTGTTTAGTTGTGTCCGACTCTTCGTGACCCCATGGACCAGAGCACGCCAGGCACTCCTGTCTTCCACTGCCTCCCGCAGTTTGGTCAAACTTATGCTGGTAGCTTCAAGAACACTGTCCAACCATCTTGTCCTCTGCCATCCCCTTCTCCTTGTGCCCTCCATCTTTCCCAACATCAGGATCTTTTCCAGGGAGTCTTCTCTTCTCATGAGGTGGCCAAAGTATTGGAGTCTCAGCTTCAGGATCTGTCCTTCCAGTGAGCACTCAGGGGTGATTTCCATAAGAATGGATAGGTTTGATCTTCTTGCAGTCCATGGGACTCTCAAGAGTCTCCTCCGAACCCACCAAATCAGTGAACATCTAGTGACTATGGTGGCACCCTTGTGTGACGTCCATATTGCCAGATATCGGTCAGTAAAATCATTTGTCTGTGAGATTGCTGAGGGTGAATGATGGTGATGGAAAGTGAAGACAAGTAAGGATGAGTAAGTCAGCTTAAATGAAAAAGTGAACTTTTTTTTTCAAGTGACAAAAATGCTGAAAGGGGAAGGCATTTTGGGACAGTTCTGAAAATGTTCAATAACAGTGAATAGCTTCATCTCACTCAGCCCTGGTCTGTTTTCAATAGACTCTTTGTATATTTTCAGGGCCTACTAATATCAGCACGGATTCAAGAGGCCCTTGCCAACATTAAGTCAACTCCATGTTATACCTTTGAACGTTGCAACCTCAACCTATTTTTGGCTGTTGAAACCAAATCACTCTTGTGACAACCATCTAACCCTTCAGGGTCAATTCGTCATACTCTGTGCCATCTGTCACTGTCAAAACCTTGTAATTAAAAGCAGACTGAGTGTTGGATCAGTTAAGAAGGATTCATTTATATGTAATTAGTTGTTATAGCAAAATATTGTGGGGGTGGGATCAGGTTGTAGACTTTGGAAAATGTGACCCAATGTTGTTAGGAAGCTGGATTTTGCTGGCATGGGCCACTGCTGGGCTCAGGGTGAGCTACACATTACTCACTTCAGTTTCCAAGAACTAAACCTGCGACGGAGATGATTGGCGTGGCTGTATTAGCTCTTTTTCAGGCTGATGCAATTTTGCAAGTCTCAATTGCCATTAAGCCACAGGCCCATTGTGGTGCCCTTCCATCAATTCCTATAAGTTTCAGCATTGCAAGGCAGTGTGGTGTAGTGGTTAGAGTGCTGAACTAGGACTTTGGAGACCAGGGTTCAAATCCCCACTCAGCCAAATGAAACTCACTAGGTGACCTTGGGTCTCTCTCTCTCTCTCTCTCTCTCTCTCTCTCTCTCTCTCTGTCCCTCTCTCCCTCCCTCTTAACCTACCCTATCTCACAGGGTTGTTATGGGGATTAAATGAGGAGGGGCAGAACACCTCATTATCCTACACGTAGGCCTTCAGATATCTCCTTCTAGTGCTAGTTTCCCTTTCAGTAACAAAAATATACATTGGCCAACTTATTTCCATTTACCAGGACCGTCTTCTTAATTAAGATGGGAAGTACAATCCTAGCCTTTAGCTTACCATTTAGGAAGCAATTTGCCACCATAATGGTGGCTGATACGATATTTTCTCGGGCAGTAAACTGTGCTAACGGCTCAAAAATGCACGCAATTTAGGAGCTGACAGATCCAATTCGGAAGCGGAGGAGGAAGTCCGCCGAGACGCTTTGGTCGGGGCTGCTATTAGCTCTTTGCTCATTTGACTGCCCCGTCTGTGGGAAATATGCTAATTGCTTCTTGATGTAGCCTTTGAACTTCCGGGTCAGGTGAGAGTCAAGATGCTACCAAAGCGGCGGTGTGACTCTTATTAGTGTTGATAGATGCAAATAGCTTTGGTTTTGATGTGTTTGTTTGGTACCCATGGATTATTATTATTTTTATATTTATAAAAAAAAAACAAAGAAGAAAGGATATACAGCACAAGAAACTAATTTCCAAAGCTTATACACGCTGAAGTCTGGTGGTAGGGCATACCTGTTATGCTCCCATCACAAAGCTAGGGTGGTATTGCTACGCAGAATGTTGTTTCAATGTCAGGACAATAGCGACTGCTGGCATATGCTGGGGAAACCATTATGAAAAGGCAGAGGGGCATTGCATTTCAGACCACAACTAGGGAGATTGCTGTTGTGCTCAAGTCCTACTTGGGGGCTTGTTTTAAAGCCCTATGTGGCCTAGGACCCAAGTACCTAGGGGACCACCTCTCCTGGTATGCCCCGTGGAGGAACTTAAGGTCCACAAATAACACTTTGGAGGTCCCGAACCTCGAGGAGGTTAGATTGGTTTCAACTAGGGCCAGGGCCTTTTCAGCACTGGCCCCAATGTGGTGGTACGCTCTGTCACAAGAGACTACGGCCCTGCGGGACTTGACATCTTTCCACAGGGCCTGCAAGACGGAGCTGTTCCGCCTGGCCTTTGGTTTGGACTCGGTCTGACCCGTATGTTTCCCTCCCCTTATGGTTTTGATCTATGGGCTACTATTAAAATGAGGCTGCATTTTAAATTGCATTTTAACCTGTATTTTAAATTGGTGTTTTTTCCCCCCTCCCCTTTCCCCCTATTATGTTTTTACTGTGATTTTATTGGTGTTAGCTGCCCTGAGCCCGGCTCTGGCTGGGGAGGGCGGG